>NC_056485.1:17792093-18486980 GCF_008729295.1 Plectropomus leopardus | reverse complement strand
AGCTCCCCTTGAATCTGGCACCTGGTTGCTGAATGTTTTTGTAGAGTCTTACAATCACCACCTGTGTGTTGTTATTGGCTGAGAGCTGCAAAAAACACCAAAAAGTTGATGCCCGGAATTCGTTATGGCCAAAACATAAAAGTCTCCTGGATGAAAGTCCTGTCTTTGTATGACCCATCTACCTTTACGCTTTCCCTAACTATGCAGACTGTGTCACTCTTTAAACAGAGTCAGCTGACTTATTCCTTGGCAGCCTGGTGGTAGTAATTATTAGGGGAGAAGAGTAACTGAAAAAAAAAAAAAAGTAAAAATAGATCGTAATTTTGGTTTGTAAGAACAACATATGTGAACATGTTTTGAAGAGGGACCATCTCTAGTATACTATCAACTGAAATATTCAGACTTCAGAGTTTCGGGAGTAAGCCCTCAAGAGTAGTAGTTATGCATGACCAACTTTAAGGTCCTTTTTTGTTTATGTAAGATTGTGCTGTTGCTAATTATTAACCCTTGCAAACAGCATATAAGGTAAACTTAATTTCAGCTTGCCACAGACCAAGCTGCAACATTAAAATGCTGTTCAGACTGTTATAATAATCCAATAAGATACTTAATGAGAGAATAAACCCTGACATGAGCCGTTCTGTATTATGAGTACTTTTACTTTTCATGCTTTAAGTGGATTGTTGCTGATAAGTAACACTTTAATTGTAGGACTTGGTACTAAATTTGCATATGTAAAGCATCTGAATATACATTAATTATAAGAGATTCGAGTTCAGCTCAGTTGCCCAGGGAAACACATCCTTTACCTGGCCCTTTGACTCTATCTGAACATTATGTACCAGCACATTGTACAATATGTGTTAGAGTTTACTGTAAAACTTAAGGTTAAAAATCTCTGTTTCTTAAAACCTCCCCCTCATTCCTGAACTTGTCAATAAATCTCCAGCCCATTCTCTTGTTGTCCCTCGGAGAGAAGCTTATTTATACGTTCACTGCAGGGATTCCAGTCATTTCAGTTTCAATTCATCAAGCTTAATAGGTATACTTGAAGGGGCCGGGGATCCAGCTGCATTAGTTCTGACCATTTCTTCTCCTAAGTTACCTAGCTCGCAGTGAAAGTGCACAATATATTTTCCACATAATTGCATCTTTGTACCCAAAAAAATACTTCAAGGTTATTAGAAACCAGAACGAAAATGTAACCATGGAAGAAATGGGACATTTGTTTGTCACCGGAAGGCTTTTTTTTGGGTTCTGTACACAAAAGGACACTCTTACTGACTCAATACTGGTTTAAGGTGAGCATTTGTTGCTTTATAATGACTATTTTGTAAAAAGTCTAAACCTTGATAAATTAGATGTGACTGTAAATTGGACTGCAAACACATATACACACAAACATAAAAAAAGAAATACTGCAAACCATGTTTTAAAGGACTTCTTCCAAGCAGGTTTAGGGAGTTAAAGAAACACAGAGTCCCCTGAGCTTTCTTTCTTTTGTCTGTCTGCGCCTGCAACTCTGCAGCACTAATCAGAATTGGCAGGTCCTGCTTTGCAAATACCTCCACTCAAGCATGCATTCTCATCTTCACATTACCTCCATTGTCGACCATATCAAGTTAAATAAATAAACATTAAACTACTGCGCCGAATAGATAGGAGAGGGAAACGTAATGAGACAAAACACTGAGATCGTAACATCTCTCTCCCTGGAGACTGATATGAAATTGAACGCGATTAATAAAAGGCCCTAAATTAATTGTCGTCGTCTTTGTTCGGCTCAGAGTTGAAACTTTAATGCGATGTGATTTGAAAGGAAACAAAAGGTGCAGGAGAAGAAGCGAAACTGAGCTTCTTCGCTTTTGATTGAGAGACAAGATGGAATCTTCTTGGAAAGACAGAGCCAGTTAGGGATTTTCAGTTAGTGTTATTTATGCAGGGCCATAGCCATGGACAAAACATTGAAGGGAGACAAATCTGCTCCCCTTACAAATAATAAATACATTTGAAAGCTAATTTCTTATTATATTATTTATCATAAGCAAGTTCAGCTATACAGTACCAGTAGTGGCAATTTGTTCTGTTTACAAATGAATATGATTACATTTGCAAACCAGTATTTAATTCATTTCGGGGGCATTTTAAGCATATTTGACTATTTTACGCTGCCTGTTCAAGGTGGGAATACTGCGCCGTTATGCCACCTTCGCACTATGCCACATTCTGTATGAAAAGGTACAAACGCAAAATGGGGGGATAGAGTTTATCACCCTTGAGCCAGCAATGGAGGTAGTAACAGCACCATAACAAGGTCTGTATCAAAGGGACAGTTGGCAGGACGGGATCGTCATGAGTGTGACGTTTTCACATTGTGTTATGTGTGAATTCCTAACATGTAATATTCCTGGATGTCAACAACAAAAAAAAAAACACCATTGTTTGGCTTTATATTAATATGATAAGCAGACACTGGGCTCGTGGGTGAAAGTCTAGGGTTTGTTGGACCCATCCACTGCCCCTCCCACCCACCTTAAAGGGACTTTTTTACTGGCTGTGTTTTAACCTGATGCCGTCCAGTGGCGTATCATACGGCTGCAGCAGGTTATGTTTGGCTCGTTATCAACAGACACCATCCATCTGTGTATCATACTCTGCGCCAGGTGGAGTCCAGGCAACTGGCAGTGTATCATAACACAGCGAAAATTGGCTTTTAGTGTCAGAAATCATTCAGCGGCTAATAAGAAGCTAATTTCAAGAGAAAGAACAGTGGCTAGAAAATGTCCACAAAATTGGGAAAACAATGAGATTCAGGAGCTCCTTACCCACCATGCAAAGAAGAGTCGGATAGAACTACAGTTGACCTCAGTAAGCATTTTACATTTTCTTGTTAAAGCACGCTGGCCAGTATTTATAGTAAACATGGTTATTATTTTGCTTACATCATTTTGGGATAATGATGTTCGAAGTTTTGGAACTATAGATTCTGTAATGTTTTAGGGGATGTAAGCCGCAGGCATGTTGTATAATTTAGCTGCAACTGGACTCTGATCCCAGTTTTTAGCCTATATTTGTTAACATTTTGACAAATTTACACAGTGAAAGACATACAAAATTAGCTATTAGCACTTCCTGTTTGCACTTGAACTGTGACCTCTATCATGCCAGAGGTATGGCTGAGAAAATGGAGTGTAAATTATTTTGAAAAATTAGATTCCTGTTAAGCAAAAAATCAACCTTTTTCTTCAGAGCTTTCAATTTGAAGACCTCTATACCTCTATACCTTTGTAAAGAAGCATATACCACAGCCTTTATTTTCACCCTTTTTCCAGACCTTTGTAACCTAATACCAAACATGCACCACTTGTGGCCGCTGCTTAGGTTCATCAAAAGCCCAGTCACATAACTTGTGGTTATCTCCCCCCAGGCTCCTCTACCAGACACAAGAGAATACACTGTGTGCTGAATAACAATACATAAAGAGTTAATGGTGTTCAGAGGCTGGTCTTCCCTCGTCTCTCGTCACCTCTCACCTAACACTTGGATGGATGCTGGCTGGCAGTTTCCAGGTCACGATATGTGAACGATTCACTGGAGCAGATGACTAAGCTGTAAAAGGTGGCTAACGCCGTCTGTCATTTTGCAAATCAGGTGTTGTAATTTGCTCCTCTGCAGAGCAAATCCACACACATGTATAAAAAACATGCAGACCATTCATTAACAGATTTTAGTCAGCCAAATCACGTAGTAACTCCAATAAGTCGTAACCTATTTTTTTTTAACTAAGGAAGTCCATCTGTCTAACACAAGATGTGTTCCATTCGGTTTGGACTCTAGATGAACTTGTGGCGTAGTGAGAGGTCCTTGTGTGGGTTGGGAAGGCAGACGCAAGGACACTCAGCAGATGGACCCCACTTCAACGCTGCGACAGGGTGACTGGTGGGGGAAATAGCAGGTCCAGCAGGCTTGAAGACCCCACAAGTCTCTGGCACTGGCCGCCACCTCACATACACAACCCACGCACACTCACAATCCCTTGTCTTGGTGACAAAAGTGAGAAACTTCACACTCGATCTCAGCGGATGCAGGACAGGTGGTGAGGAGGATGGAGGGAGGTGAGAAGAGAAAAGGAGGAAAAAAGAGGCAGGAGAAGCCGCAGCAGCTGAAGTGAAGGAGTTGCTTGCATGCAAAATTGTCTTGGCAGTAATATAAAGTTGGCCATGCGTAACTGTTCTCTGGCCTAACAACAGTTTGGCTGATCGACGTGCTGGCAAAAGCTCAACTTGGTCCCAAAAGGTGACAGCAGACGCTCAAGCCAGGTGGAGCAGTGACACTGGTGTCAGACATCCCACTTGGAAATCAAGTTAGGAGAGAGATTCTGTATGTCAATCTCTTGCTGACTGACATTTCAACACCACATTCTTCAAATCTGACTGATCGTTACTTTTTGATTGTTCAGCCACAGGTTAGAGTGAGTCCTATGTTTTTTACACGATACTCACCCTTGGGGTACTTCTGCACATGCCAGGTGGTAGGCCTACAACATAAGATCAGAGCAGAGAGGTTTAAAAAATAAGCTAAAAACTTATATACAACTGCCTAAATATGTATCGCTAAAGTAGTGGATGAACAAAGAAATTGTCAGCTTAAGGTAATGGATAAATAAATAGAAATGCATTGGATAAAAAGCTGGAATAGTTAGCTAAAATTAATAGATAACAGCTGTAATAGTTAGCTAAAGGTAATTGATAAGAAGTTATAAGTAAAAGTAATTGATAAAGTTGGAAAATAACTAAAAGTGATGGCTGAACAGTTAAAGGTAAAAGTAGCAGCTGGATAGTTAGATAAATGTGATGGATAACATTTGTAAAAAGTCAGCTAAAAGTAATCAATAAATAGTTGGAATAGTTTGGTAAAAGAAATGGATAAGCAGTTGAAATAGTTAGGTAAAAGTTATGATTAAACAATTGGAATAGCTACAGTATGTAAAAGTAATGGACAAACAGTTGTAGTAGTCATCTTAAAGGTAATGAATAAGCAGGTGGAATAGTTGCGTAAAAGTAATAAATAAACAGTTTGAATAGTTATAAAACAGTAATGGTTAAACAGTTTGAATAGTTAACAAAAAGCAATGGATAAACATAAAATTATAAAAGTAATGGTTACACAGTTAAAATAGTTGGCTAATATTAATGGATAAACAGTTCAAATAGTTTGCAATAAGTAATGGATAAATAGTTGGAAAGTTACCTAAAAGTAGCCTGAATAAACAGAGAAATAGATAAAAGTAATGGGATAAACAGTTGGAATAGTTAGTTAAGTAAATGATACATAGTTAAATAAGCTAAATCGAATAAATGGTAAAAGTACTGTAGATATCATTAAGTTCTCAACAGTTGAATATTTTAGCAAAAGTAGTGATGGAATCATTATTGAAATATTCAGCTTTGTAAATGCAAACCTGATCAATCCAACCTGGACATTAGTCAACCTGTATAAAAAAATTACTTAATAATGAATACTTAATTAATAATCATTACCTCATAGAATTAAAGAGTTAAATTTGGTGAAGCATCCAGTTTAAAAAACAATTCAGACACAGTTTGTCACACAAAAACTTTTGGGAACTACATAGACTTAAATATTACTTTATGTAGTACTGGCTACTGTGAACAAATCTCTTTTGTTATTATCAGTAATCTCTGGTAATGTCTAGTGAGTTTAAATGCCTCCAGGCCCCCTGATTTATCTCCTTACACATTCCAGCCGTTAATCTGCGGCCGTGATTCGTTTTCCCTTCCCTCAATCAAGCGACCGATATTTCACACTCTGCTTTCTCATCTGGGGAGATGACACAACAGGGTAATTCACCTTATCTCCGGCCAGGTTCTCAAATCCAATAAACACAGTTCCCCATTGCCTTTTGAAGATGAGATTCCCTGTTGAGCACAGCCAGAAATTGGCTTTGTGTGGCGTGCAACGGCCTAACAATGGCGAACACAATGGAGGTGTAATTGACAAATTTAGAGGGTTGGTTGAAGCCATGGGCATCAAAGGCAGAGCATCTACTGATCGCAGCCCTTACAAACAACCTCTTACCATCTTCACACATTAATAGTGCATTTATCTGCTTGCTGAGTTGTTGTTGTATCCTGCTGTTTCTTAGGTAAAAAAGGAATAGAAACATTTTCAAGACCGCAAACAAAAAGATAGTTTGCTCTAGTAACAGGTGCTCCTATCTCGCGCCCCCTCCTTTTCCTTTCCACCCACTATCAGCACCATTACCACCACCAGCCCAAGGTGAAACCCTGATAATTGGTCATATGGGATGGGGGCTGATATTGCTCTGGCAAAGCCACTTGGTGTGTCGCTGAACAGGCCAATGATGAAGCCTCTGCCATCTGCCCTGCTTTTCCTCTCTTCAGCACATTTCCACGAAGATTATCATCACCTCTAATTTATGACATACTATTTTAGTGTCTGTGTGTAGCGTCGGTGTTGAAATTGCATGTGAACTAATCACTCACTGATTGCACTGCGGCTTTTAGTACTGAGAATTGCATCTATGATTTATAAATGATTAGAAATGAATGTTGTTTTCTTGATTTATACAAGGGTAATTGTGAGGCTTGCTCAGGTGTAATTTTTTTATTCCTGACTGCTTGTTTAGTGTTCCTTCTGCGGTTTCTCCCTGCCATTCTTTGCTGGGTGAGTTATGGGGTTCAACAGGCTACCATATGGACAGTAAATGTGGTTTCTGTCACCGCAAAACTCTTTTACACTTTACTAGCGCTTTGCTTTCTTAATCATGAGCACCATTATCATTATCGTTGATGTAGCATTTTGTTTTGGTCGTTAGACTCAGGGCTTTGCATGATTAAAAATAAAATATATGGCATGGTGCAATCTGCGGCGTCTGTTGTGCCTGCCGAACCAGCAGTTCTGCCTGCATTGTTATTGCTCTCATCAAACCCTACAAATGTATATTTCAGACATTATGCCTCCGCTGCAGGATCGCACTCACATGGCAGTTTTATCATCCGGTTGGTGAAGCCGCATGTAAATATTTTATATTCCTAAAGTCAACTGTGTTTGAAGCACCTGGCAGAAAGTTGGACTTACAGCATGTTGCCTAGGGGTGTTTCTAACATTTTAGGACACTGGGGGCTTTGCCCAAACCTCCTTAGGGAGGATGGGAGGGATCCTCACTTTGAATGAAAAATGTCCTATTTTGATGCTTTTTTAAAATGTACTCTGACACCTTATTTATCCTGAAAACCCTTCCTATAACTTTAATAAGAGCAGTTGTAAAGTATTCTTTTTCTACTTACGACTGATTATTCACAACTACTTATATTTTTAACATCACAATTCATAATTTAACATTTACTGAGTAGAGCTGGAAAAATATTATATATTTTTGTGAAAAAAGGTGGAATCTAACTAGATACTTTTAGTCTAGTATAATAATGGACAGATTATTAGATACAGAGCTGTTTATCATTATTAGGGACTGTTTGTAGAGGTTGGTGCAAAAAGGGGGAGGCATGATAAATTATTATTAAAGCACAGGGGAGGGACTTATGTTTTTTATTTTTGCTTAAGGCATGGGCATCCAAGTTTAAATGGCTATAATATCTGGTATTTATTTTACAGCTAATTTAAACCAAAAAAAAGTTGGGAAGGCATGTTTCCTTTTTTTTTCTTTTAATTTTTTTTCTCTCATATTATATTTCTTTTAATATTGTTGAAGCCGTTTTTCTTTTTTTTCTTTTTTTTCCGTTTTAAATTTTTGGTGATTTTAAAAGACTTTTGCCATGATTTTTTCTTTAAAATGTTTTGGATTTTTTTTTTCTAAGTTTTTGATGGTTCTTTGTTTGTTTGTTTTCCAATCTTGAAAACATGCCTTACAACCTTATGGCTTCAAGGAAACAGTATTTGTAGCTGGTGTTGTCATGTGCCCACCTATCAATCACATCGGAGATGCTCAGTTGATATCTGCCCTGCTGTCACACCAGAAGCAGCTGAACACCTGACGAGTTCCCTGAATACTGCACTGCAGTCATGTGTCACCTGTGCTCCGTTCTGCCTTAACATCCGCTTTGTTTGGGTATTTTCAGCCATTGCCTTAAAACCCTTCTTCCTCTCCCCTCCCCACAATTCATCTGAGGGGTTCTTTGTGGTGGGCTGCACTGGGAGACTCCGAGCTCCATAAAGCCATACAACGAGTAAATTAAAATATCAAACTCAAACAGAGCGGCCAAAGTGACAGGATTATGGCACAGAAAGTCCACTTGAAGGAAATGAACACTGAAAATAGGACAGAGGAGAAAGCCACCCATTTTCTTGGCAGAAGCGCCTTACTGCGTGGAAAAAAGCAGGTTCTATTAAAAATAGCACTCTTTCCAGCAGTGCCTTACCGTCCCCGGTCCACTGTCTGCACCATTCCCACACATTTAAATAGGAAGCTGTAAAAATATAGCAATCCTTTATTAGTTAATTGGTTGAGATAAGATGTCAGCAAAGTGTGTGGCACAATGATTGTCTCCCTAAATAGTAATGCGTTTCATATTCCATGACAATTATTGACAATAAGAAAAGTTAAGCTGAATTCACAAGGCGGCACTAATGAGGTGTCATCGCCATCCCAGCCACTGTGGAAACAACTTTGGGCATGATAGTGAGACAGGCGCCTTAGCAGGCACTCTGATTTCTCTCACTCTTCATGAAACCAGTTAATGGCTCAAGTGCAGAGCCCAAATGAAGCAAGGACAAAAAGACTCGACTGATCGGCCGGATTCATAACATCTGAACACTCTTCCTTCTTAAGCATGCAGCAGACGCCCTTAATATGCCTGCATTTATCAATGGAGACCACTCACCCCCAGGAAGACAAGGGGATATGCAAACGACCCTTGACAGAAGGCATTTGATATGCTAAAGGCTCCTGATAAATGACATTAACTCGGCCAGGTGCTTTTCGGCATATGAATAAAAAAGGGATTTGAATTTGAGGGTACAACAATATCCTGCAACCGAGAGAAGAAAGGTGAAAGGAGTTGGTACACTCATGGGAATTGTGTAAAGCCAACTTGGGGAAAATCCACAAAACCCATGATATCAGCACTTCATCTTTTAGTTATCTACATGCTGGCTGCTCCACGTAGGCTGCATACATATATACAATTACATTTCCCCAGACTATTGCAACCAGAGCCAGCAGAGCGTGTTCTCACCACACTTAAAAGTTCCTATGGCGCCCCTTGGATCCTTATATTTATGTCCTGACCATGTGCTGGGGGAGTTAATGGAAATAAATGTAAGAGTGCCTCTTTTTTTTTTTACAGTGTAATATACACCCAAAATGCCTTAAATTAACTCCTGTAACCCTGTGTCTAAGTTTGGGCAGTATTTTGATATCACAGTATACCTGGGTATTTAGAGATCTAAAAGGTATGTTTTTCAATATTGTCATAAATACAGACGCTTCTCTTTCTATTAAAGTAATTGTTTGTAGTGCACAGCACGCACCTTCAGAGCTCAGTCTATGGTCTCTACTGGTGGAACAGGCAGCTGAGCTGAACAGCAACAGCTAGTGGTGAAGGGATAAATTACTGGACTGTAAACAGCTGGCAGCCAGCAACAGCACCGAGACTGTAGGAAAAAACGACATGCTCTCTTTACACCTAACTTGGTGAATTAGAAATTTATTTGGACCAAACTGGAGCTAGTAATTGTTAAAACAGTTGACTTAGGTTAAGAACGAGAGTAACAAATATGGTTTGGCTGAATCTTATTTGTTTCTGCTGAGCTTGAATGAAGTGTGCTTCATGATAAGTTAACAAGGCAATCAAGCCTTGTCTGTATTCTGTGACTGAGAGAAAGTTGAATTCAGATGGTGTATGGTTGTATGTCTTTGTTAAATAAGGAACATGTGTGTGGAAATATTCCTTTTGTTCACATTTTGTGGGTATCCAAGAAGTTTTTTTGTACTATTTAGGTCCTACTAATTTTTAGGTCCTACTAATTCAAACTTGGAGAAATTCAAATGCGTACAAAGCAAAAGCTTGTGTCTTAGGAGGTTATATTACATTGTAGCCTGACTGCGAGTGCCATTTCGTCACCTTTTGTTCCCGCCAGAAATTGGGTGATCTCAAACGGTATTCGCCTTCATGGCCCCACCACCCTTCACTGAGTCCCTGTCAATAGAAAATTACCATCTCACACTCACTTCTTTTGTCTGAATTAAGTGGAGGTTGGGAAGCCTGGGCGATTGATCTGGGGCTTTATATCAATAGCACAACCTCAACATACTCAGCACTTTTTGGGAGGACGCTGCATTTCCGTCTTAATGTGTGGTCTTGAAAGCTGAGAGGAGGGCGTTTGGAATCTGGCGTCGGCGTGCTTCTTCAAGCATGAAAACATGTATCGGTTTTACATCCATGACTTAAGAGACAATGCACTTTGCTGTTTGTGCAATAGCTGGACATTTTGATCTGAAGATCAATCTCTTCTGCTGATCAAGGTGGTCTCAGATACGGAAATGCAAGACCACACATTGACAGTGTTTTTTTTTAAATTCAGTGTATGAACATGTGTTCATATCACTGGAATATTTTGTTTTGTTATATAGTCTGATAGTTAAGTCACTGCCACATCTTCAATGTAAATACTACAGTTATATATTACATTACAAATAAATAGATTCAGTTTAACCCTTAAACCTGAGTAAAATGGGAAGAAGGCATTGAGCAGCAAAAGAAGAACTGACCAAGAAATTAGAAATAAATAAAGAAATAAAAAGTAAAAAGTAAAAGAAAATTACTTGAAAACCCCAACACACAAATAAAAAAGAAGAAGAAAGTAAAAAAAAAACAACAACACAAAAAAGCAAAGCAAACAAGTCCTGGAAAAAGGAAATGATAATAATTCTGTAAAATAATTCTTGCATATATAATTATGATAATTATTTTAAAACAAAATTCATAGATATTTCCCCTTGCCTTTAAAAAAAAAAGCTAAATCTACTTATTTCTTGCCATTTCCAGAAAACTGATAATTTATATTTTAATATATTAAGTATTGTATGCTTATGTTAATTATTATTTTTAATGGAATATGCTATGCATATATTAATTATTATTTTTATTATTTTTCTTCTAATCTCTCATCTTTTTTGCTTATCTCAGGGACTTTTCTCGTAACTCAAAAGTTGTAACCTCTTCCCATGTTTCTGAAAGAAATCAAACAAATTTGCTCAAGTTTCAAAGGTTGAAATACTTGTTAAAGGAGTCTGAAAGCAACACAAGAAAGGTGATGTTGCTCCACGTTTTAAAGGGTTAATCACTCATTTTAACATTCAGAGCCTGGTCTGCTCCGACATCTACTTAGAGTCCAAACTCTGATTTAACAGTTTGACAGACTGAGGAACAAAAGAGTTCTGCGGTCTGTTCGGTCTCGCCTTGGGGACTCTAAATCTTTTGTTTGATGGCGAAAGCTGATATTCCTCAAATAAAATATGATGAGCGGTCTGATGTAATATAACAAGCTGAAGACAACATTGTTTAAGTATTCACCGTTTGACCCAAACTCTTTGAGCAGACACAGTCTAGCCAGTGTGGCTTTGAGCTGAACAGACTGTGAAAGGCATTGATTCCATACTGCGTAGCATACTGTTATAAATGGAATTAAACAATAACAATATCTTTGCTCCAGATGACCTCCAAGGAAGGCAATTATGTTGTTGTACCTCACCATAGATATAATCTATATACTCACTTTGAGATAAAGCACCGTCCATGTAGATGCCTGGATATTTATAGGAGAAAACATATTTAATCTGTACTTGAACACTTATAACAATAGAGTGAAGGCTACAGTATGATAATCACTGGGTTCTTTGGACATGTGTGTGTTTCGACTTATGAGACCTGAAAATTCAATGTACCCCAGCCTGATGGCCACAATACATGTTGGCATTGTACATTTCTGCAAATCACTGATACATTTGTTTGATAATATGCAGCAGATACGTTTTTTTTTTTTTGTTTGTTTGTTTTTTTTTACATTTCAACAATGCTGTGGTAAAGGTATGGTTAATTTCAGGCACAAAAAACATTGGTTATGGTCAGGAAAGATCAGGTTTTGGCTAAAAACATGCATTTTTGGTGGCCAGCGGGGAAAGGAATGATTACTCAGTAAACAAAAAGTGCTTTTTGTTGCACTATCCTAGCAACAAATGCAGTTAAGTCTTGGTAAAAAGTACAGCTTCTTTTTGGGGGGTTGTTTTGAACACATTCTTAGCGAGGCTTTTTATATGTGTATATATGTCTTGCTTTTTTTTTTGTTGTTGTTGTTGTTGTTGTTGTTGTGTGTGGACCCCAGGAAGAGTAGCTGGTACTGTAGTGGCAGCTAATGGGGATTGGAATAAAGAATAAAGCATCTCCTCTGCTGCACACCTCCCGTATCTGCAGAGGTAATGCAGTGCAGTTATCCATGAGCATTATAAAGCTGAAGGGCTCCAGCTGTGGCAAATGAACCCCAGCTGATTCTGCCTTGAACAGGGGAAGGAACAATCATCGGTATACCTGCCTGAAGCCTCAGGCTAAGGGTCCACTTCAGTGATCTGATGCACCGTCGGGGGTCACGGATCACAGACTCCATGTTTCCTTTCCGGCCTGCTGGTGGTTAAGATAGTATGGCCGGCCCGTCCCTGGCAGTGGCGCAGTCGGCATAAGGTGTTGCCCCCCCGTGTGCCCTGAGAGCCAATGGCCTCATTAATTCCAACTCCCACTGGGTGAATGTGCACCATTATATCCTGGGATGCGGGTCCCTTTAAATCTCTTTATTTATACATTCTGACTTACAGTCCACTCTTCACACAGCCGAGCAGCTTTTCTTTTGTTAACAAATGGTTGTGGGAAGGTAAAAGTGAACATTCATATTTCAGAGCGGCAGCCCGTGAGCCATTTGATGCATTTGAATACTGATTGAAGTGGCGAATTTCTGGGGGATGAATTAAATGTTTGCAGTTAATGTGATGCGTTGGTTGAAGAAATTTAGTGGTGCTGTATCACAGAAAGTTCCCAACCCTGAAATCCTGTCTCATCTGTTTGGTAACCATAGTTATACAACCTTGATTTATAAACTGAGTGATTTACCGCAGCCCGACATGACAACAATACCATTATAACAACTGCCCAGAACACCTACTGCTTTGCACTTCATATGACCACGGGACTTTCTGTGTGCCGTTTCTCTGCCCACATAGAGCATCCTTGTTACTGTGCGGAGAGATCTGTTATGTTTTTGTTCATTTTATTTATTTATACATCTTAAGATTGCTGGGACAGTGCACATTAACCCTTTGAAACCTGGAATAACCAAACTTTTCTTGTGTTGGTTCAGATTCCTGCCACACTTATTTAAACCTTTAAACTCTGAGCAAATTGGTTTGTGGAAAATTCAATGAGCAACTTGGCAATAAGCATTCCAAAAATTGCACGAAAATAACAGAACAGAACAACAGAAAATTCTTATTTTTAAAAGCTAGAAAAAAATGTCCAAAAGAAATATATTTATAATTATCATAAATATATATTTAAATTTATTTTACACTTTGTTTGTTAATTTTTGTTTTTGCAATTTTTTACGGAATTTTCTTGTATTTATTTTATTTTTTTGTTTTTTTTTTTTTTTTTTGTTTGTTTTTGTTTTTCCTTTTGCTTATTTTTGGGACATTCTTCTTAAGTTATGAGTATTATAATACATTTCTGGCAACATATAACCCCAAATCTTACATACTGGACCTTCATTACAAGCTGTACAGGGGGGCATTCACTCGTGAAAGTTTTTCGAGTGATAAATCTCACAAAGACCTGCCTGTCAGATACTGTATGTTATAATTTAATTGGTGTCCAACAACAAAATCGATTGCAGGGGCAAATTTGGAATCCATTCATTGATCTTATGAAGTCCCCCAGTCTTTGCTGGCTTTATAGAGCCGGAGATAATGGCTGTAATGATGAAAGAAATCCCTGATGGGATCTATAAATTACAAAAGACATAATCGTACTGTATTTAAGTAATTTGGCTCATGCCCATAAAAAATGAGTATAAATTAACGCCTGGTTTCTTTTAACACTTCAAAAAAACTGAACACAGACACATTCGCATCAGCAGAAGCTCACACACATGCACACACACACTTACTTTCCTCAAGGGCATGAACAATAGCACACAGGAGAGTGGGGTGTGAGGAGCGGTGTGGCATATTGCTGGGACTAATTTACCGGCGGCTAGGGGAAGTGCTGAGTGGACACAGCTCGGCGGCTGATTCGGGGCCAGGGCTGGGGCCCCTCGGCGACAGACAGACACCGCCGAGGAGCTGAGGCAGCGGAAAAAGTCTACCACACACAAATACTAAAACACACATTCACACTTACTCTCTTCGGCTTTCACACTCTTGTCTTTCACTTCCTTATCAAGCAGCGGCGGGTGCATGTCAAGGATATGCCACCCTCGGGTGCCAGCTGCAGCTCCTGTCGATACGTGTACTTTTCTTTTGTATTTGTTGTTTCTTTTTTTTTCCCCCCCGTTTTTGGCATCTGTCGCCTTGCTCCTTGAGCATGTCCATGCTGTGTCCCCCCTCAATGACAAGGGCAACCCATAGCGCCAGATGGACCTCCCACCAAGCCAACCTACACTCCTTTCATAAAAGTTGATCTTGTCACAGTTTTGAAAAAACAAATCCCCCCGACAACTTCGCACAAACACGTTCTGGTCACGCTGTGAATGTTCCAGAGCAGGTAATCAGGGACATCATTCAGCTAAGATTTTAGAGAGTTTAAAGATGTATATGACTTGACTCCTTACTAAATTGTGAATTACTGTGTAGCCAAATAATATCTTATATTATTATTACTATTTTTTATTGCACAGCCTTAAAGGTCCACATATATAATCTGAAAGCTAAGATTACATGACAGTTATATGTAGCAAAGCCCCTTATTCTCTGAGAGAGATTCAGCACCATGGACAGCGACAGTCAGCAAGACCTCTAAGATATCGTCCTATTGACTGCACTGTACAAAAGAGTGCATTATATTTACTTTGTTTTATTTGAGCTCTCTTTTTAAAGTCTGTAATAATACTGTGCTGTTTTGTTTAGACACAGTAACTTGATGCAGTCGACACAAACATTGCTGGAAATGTCCCAAACTGTTGTTGAAAAATACCCGCTTTTGTCAGTACACACATGGCTGGACATGTTTCGACCTCTCATTTAAAAAAATACCTGCTTTTTAAAAAAAAAATATCTACAAGCTGGAGCTGGAAATATCCCTACTTCTCGCTTTTGTCGCTACAAACAGGGCTAGAAATGCTGTAACTTCTCCTTGAAAAATATGCAGCTGAATTACAGCAGAAAAATCCTTAACCTGTTGTTAAAAAATACCTCCTTTTGCCCTTTGAACACAGCTGTAAATGCCTCTAACTATTGTTAAAGAACACCCACTTTTGTCACTACAAATTGCAGCTAGAAATGTCTTGACCTTTTCTTTAAGAAAACATGGTTTTGTTGCTGGTCTTGTCTCGCCATCCATCACACACAACACATAAAACATCCAGTGCCAACATTTTATTCAGGCAGCTGGGCTGGTAGCAAAGCACCTAATTTTCTTAGTTTAAAAACCACTGAGACAGATTCAGCTTGTAGACGTTTTCAAAACATCAAATGATGACTACAAACACTTGCAGTGAGGTGGAAGTAGGGGGCTAATTCCCCTCATTGCGTCTGACAAAAGCCATCTTACTTCTTCATTTTATTTTGGAGCAGACTGTGACCTGACAATTCATCTCACTGTTTGTCACTCATCAAACAAAAGAAAAGGGGGCAGCGAGTTCTTTGCTGAAGGCAAATAGTGGGAATTACACTCTCAGCTGACGACCACGAATCAACTGGCTGTCACTGCTGGGATAATTTACACAAATTACTATACTTAGCCTATTTGGGATTCAACACTGATTTTCCAAGTGCAACAATGACTCTGCAAAATGATAAAACATCTAGAAAGTGATTGCCAGGTAGTTTGTAACAGAAAACAATGCTTCTTGAGCACATTTTCATACATTACCATACTATCATAATGAGGAGAATAGAAGTCCACAATGCACTGCTTAATGGAAAAAGTGTTTATGTTAATGTCATTAAGTTGCCATTTCACATAAACAGTGATGTGACCCCACCCTGACATCATGGGTTGACTCCCCGTATTTATCATCTCAGTGTGGCGTGGTATTCCAGAGAGACCAATGCATCTCTGGCACAGTTTCACACATTACCATACCATGATAATAGTGTGTAAAATCTGAATAAATTGTCTTGATTTCTTGCAAAAACATGGAAAGAAGGCAATAAGCAACTTAGGAAAAATGGCCCAAAAAATTGAAAAGAAAAAAAAATGGTAAAAATGCCAAGAAATAATCTTAGGATTTTGCAAATAAATAAACAAAAGAAAAAGGTAAAAACAAAACCAAACAAACAAGAAAAAGGCTGGGTAAAATGTGCTTATAAATGCCAGTCATTCGGTAGAATACTTAAAATATACTATCATAATTCTCAGTGTGGCGTCGTACTCCACGCTGTGCCTGTAATAGCAGCCGATGCTTGACCACAAAGACCCCACATGCCAATCAGTTGTTTAGGCACATTTTGCCTCTTTGCATTCAAGTCATATATCCATTAATTGTCAAATACTCCCCCCAGCTGTGTGTCGGTGCTCTCTGATTTCCAGGAGCTCGATCCCTGCTGTGATTGTGATGATAAAGTACAGTAAGAAAAACATAAAAGGGGCTGTACGATAAGATTAGACATAAATGGAGCTTTAATTAGTTGCGAAACAGATAGTTTAAGGTCATAGTGTACTGTACAGCGTCCCAGCAGGGGTCCAACAGGGGTCCAACAGGGGTTTCTACTTCAGCCAGGTGTGTAGTATAGATCCTAACAACATGAGGGATGTGGGAAATGGGAGCTACGAGCCTGCCAAGAGCACCGCTGGTCCAGAGGCAGCCAGGGGCCCCTTCCTTCAGAGGCTTGTCGGAGATTTCTGATCTCGACCTCCCACCTTGAAGCATCAGCTTGCATAAACTTGTAAATTGCTCTCTGGGGCAGGGAGATAAAAGAGGCATATGCAGAGGCTTTCCTTTTTCTGATGGACCACCTGGGTCGAACCAGAACCTGTTTTCTTTCTCTTACATACAAAAGGTTGGATACACAATTCCTGGGAATTAAAGCGAGTGGCATCATTGATGTGATCCGAGATGTAAGATTTACTAAATAAAACTACCTCAAAATAAGAGCTGGACACATCCTAAAGTCGTGTTAATCCATCGCTACAAAAAGGGCTGGCAATGTCCCAAACTCTCGTTAAAAAAATTCTACTTTTGTCCCAACCTCTTACTACAAAATACAGCTACAAACATGACTGGAGATGTCCCTAACTCTTGTTAAAAATCCCGTTCTTGTTGCTACAAAAACAGCGAGAAATGTCCAGACCTCTTTGTAGCTATATAAGGTCTGGAAATGCCCCAGCCTCCTATAACGAAATCCTGCTCTTGTTGCTACAAAAACAGCAAGAAATGTCCAGACCTCTCATTAAAAAATACACTATTCTGTCGCTACAAAAAGGGGTCTGAAATGTCCTGAACACTTGTTAAAAAATACCACATTTTGTCACTACAAACACTGCTGCTTGTCAATATTTATTTTGAAGAAGAACAGCTGCTAATGAGAAATCAGCACAATTAAACAACTTTGCAAATGTTCACCTTCTGTACTATTTCACCATTAGTTTTTATTATAATTGTACAGTAGCTCAGTTCATTGCCTTTTTTCTTTGTACTGCATCATGGCGTGCTTTACATTTTCATTTTCTCTTACTCTAATTCTCTACACATGCTCCCTTATGTTTATTTTTTGTGGTACAGAAAAACAAAACAAAAAAACATAGACAAAAAACAAATTCACCCATAAACATTTTTTTTTAATTTAAGACCAAAGTTGTGTATATTTAAAGGCAGGGCTGTCTGCGAAGCCTCATCACAGTCTGCAAATCAGGTTCACCCCTCAACCAAATACAATCCCAAATAGGCTCCAAAAATCCAAAATATTAAAGGCCAAAATGCCAAACTCTAGACTTGGAAAAGGGATCCACAAACCAGTGTGTGACGTCACGGTAGCTATGTCCATTATTTATTAGTTTAGAGATGCTACAGATTTCTTTAAGAATTGTTTTGATGCTTTTCAACTTGGCTCTTTTATCTGCTTACCTGTTCATAGCCAAAAAAATAAGTATATATCAAGGCTGCACAGAAAGTAAATGTTACATAATGTAAAAGTTGGCAGAGAAAAGTGTTAAGACAACATAACAGTTTTACAGACACTAAGTTCACACTTTCTATAAGAGGACCATGCTTTCACTGATCCCCTGGCACTACTCTGTGCTCCACATTTTTGTGATTTCACACAAGCAGATGCATAAAATCCAACACTGGGCACAACTACTGTTCCCTCCCGGACGGTATAAAGGCAAAAAAAACAAATGCGAGGATAAAAGGAGGCTGATTTGGGCAGGAGATAGTTTTACTGACAAAGTGTTTTCTGTCTCAAGCCACAACTCTCCACAGAGGAGGAAGATGGGGGATCATCTACTGTTAAAATCTAACTAAAGAATCGATGAATTATTCATGCTTCTGTTCCTTTGGTAAATTGAAACAAATTTACTGTTCATGGTTTTGTTTGTTTGTGG
The DNA here is from genome assembly GCF_008729295.1 of Plectropomus leopardus. NCBI lineage: Eukaryota > Metazoa > Chordata > Actinopteri > Perciformes > Serranidae > Plectropomus > Plectropomus leopardus. Next base: position 18,468,174 of record NC_056485.1, on the reverse strand, counting down.
CGCATAGAGCTTTTGTTACTTTGTTCCTGTAAATCCTCAGTCATGCTCCATGATTAGAAGAAATTCTCCTGGTCTATTTATGTTTATGTCTTTTTGATTTTGCCGAAAAAGACGAGACAGAAGCAGCGAGGCGGCAATGGATAAAGCCAAGTGGCCCGGCTGGGATATTCCACACCGCCCTTTGGAAATAAAACTTTTTAAGAATCACAGGATAATTCAGCAACCGACCAGCCATTACTTCTGATAAATGGACACTCGGTCTGTCTCTTGCTGGTCATATGAGACAAATTCGCATCATTATTAGGCGCAATCATCGGTTAGTAGTCCATAGACTTCACATTGATCACACAGCACAAAGCAGCAGCTCCACTTGTTAGTCACAAACTGTCACTCCCGGGATCTGCCTTTGGGAATCCGCAGCCCTGAGGGCGAAACGCTCAGCAACATTTGGCACAGCACATTTTTCGCCCTGACACGTACACACAATGTGGCAGTTTGCGTGAGCCACTGCTGTCCACAATCAAGATCAGTGGAGTTGTTTGCTTGCATCTAAAACTAATTGGTTCACATTTACACAATGACCTACTGGCAAAGTGGCCTTGTCAGCTAGTTTCAGCTGCGGCCTCCCCCGTGGGACCATATTGTGGTGGAAGCATGGGAGGCATCCCGCCCAAAACCCTCAAACACAGCATCTTAACCTTTTCCTCTGAGGAACAGGCTGCTGCTGAATGCACAAAAGTGGCTTGACATTAAGGAAACTGAAACTGCTGGCATCGGAGGGAGCTAGGTGACGTGGTATGAAGACCTTTCGCAGAGGAGTGCGTCAGCAGAAGTCCTTAAGTGTATAGCCCACACCTTAGAGGTCGGGATAATTCCACTGCTCCCACACTGTCTTTTTCACACCAGATGAAAAGGTTAGATACCAGCTGTGAGAGTGCAGGTGGCTGAGACCGACATACAGCTGTATTAGCACTATATATGTCAAATAAAGCACACTGTGTGTAACATTGGAGCAGGCTGTGATGAACACATGACTTCAAAGTACGTTGGATGAGAGAAATCACATAAGGGAAATAGATTTCACAGCATTTCCTTATAAGTGCCCCACGAATAAAGTCAGACTGTTATCACTCCAAACATTTTTTTCATTTAGATTTTGTTTTCAAACACTTCGCCAAATGGTTAACATTGGCACATATATAGAAATGTTGATTGTGTGTTGTCCTTATAAATAAAATAAATGAATTGAAATGAAAATGAAATGCAGGTTAGGTTTAGAAAAAGAAACACGATGACGATGTACTTTAAAATAATCCAGTTGTTTCCGTACCAGTGGCATGGCGAAATTTATTTGTGCATCTTTAGGAAAAATTTAGTTGAGAAGACTGGTGTTGCAGCAATGCCTAAACTACAGATAAAGTCACTGACTTTCAAACATATATTACTATTTTAACAGTTACAGCATAAAATATGTCCATAACCTCATGAAGCAATCATTTTTAAAATCCAAAACTACTTTGTTTGGTTACAAAACTACAGTTTGGCTTTGTGCATTTATCACTAACATTTCTTGACATGTTAGTTTTCCAAACTTTCCAAAACTTTTAATGGTTTTTCCTAATTCCATGAATGAAAACGCAAAATTCAATTACTTTTCCATGTTTTTTACGGCCATGGCAACCCAGCACATAGGTCAGAGTGTAAAGTCTTATCACTCTTAAAACTTTACATTTCCTCACAAGTTCTTCTCCTATCTTACTGGATAATTTTTGCATTTCCCATCCACTCACTGAGGGAGGTTTTAAGGTGTTGAAACTACTGCAGTGGCTCATTTATGAGTGCAAAATAAATGCTCACAAATTATTTTTTGTTTCAACCACAATAAGCAAGCAAAGCAATTTTAGGGAGGGAACAGATACAAAACTCCAGAAACGCTAACAAAACATTTAAGCAAACAGGTTGCTTCCATATGTTATTGTTCTGAAACACAGCACTGAGTTCCCTCTCGGTGAGCTGAATTATGTAATTATTCGGGGCTGTAATAACTCCAGCAACAGTTGTATTCATAACTTGGTGCCAAGGGAGCGTACAGCATCTGGACTTCCTTGTTTGTACCACGGTCAGCTCCTCCTTTGCATGCTGGTCAGCTATTTCTATAGCCTTCAAAGCAAATTTTTTATTAATTAGAAGCTAATCCACCATGCGCCTTAAAAACACAATATAATTCTGTGAGGCTGTGCAGTTACACACAGCACATTGGGTATCCTGCTCACACCGGAGTGTGCTCAGTGGAACACTTTGAACCAGTACAGCATCATTAGCGTGCTAGGTTGCCAGAGGCTATGGGAAAGGGCTACCGCACACAGCTCAGGCAGCTCGCAGTGTCTTCTGCAAAGCCCATGAGGTTCATTACGGAGACACGAGCTCCAGTAGCCGGCACATTGTGAACCAGAGGAAAGTTATCATGGCAATGATTCAACTGCCTGTATCTTTCACTCAAAAGGGATTTCCTCGCCTTGGCTCGCCTTCCTCAGGCTCATTTAACAAATGGCAGGGGAGATTCTCAAGGCACTTTGTCATTATCATAGAGCCAAAGTTACCACTGGAAATAAGCAGAGTCGGCACTCTAAACAGTAAATTGGTGTGTGCCCTGAAGCAGAGTGTGTACTCTTAGAAAAAAGGTGCTAACCAGAACCATATCTTAGGCTTGTTCTTGTTGGAGAACCCTTTTTGGTTCCATGTAGAACCATTTATTAAGGTTCCAACTTAAACCCATTCAGAGGGATCTTTCTAGAACCTAACACAAAAAGTGATCTCTAGGACCATATGTGAAAGGTTTCACTCAGAACTGCCTATAAGAGGTTCTACAGAGTACCCTTCTATAGTGTCATGTTTACACCCACAACCCTCTCTGGAGGTTCAACTAGAGACTTTCCACCCTCTTACAGTTCTTACAAGAACCCACCCAGGAGGTTCCACTGTGAGCCCATTAAAAGTGCAAGGTTTTCATCGAAAACCCACTCAGAGGATTCTACTTAGAACGCTTTTATATTCCAAGGACCCACCCAGCGGATTCTACCAAGAATCTATTAACATTCCAAAGGTTTTATCTAGAACCCACCGCAGAGGTTACAGTTAGAACCCATTAATATTTCAAGAGTTTCAAATAGAACCTACCCATAGGATTCTACAAAGAAACCATTTATATTCCAGGGGTTTTTATCTAGAACCCACTCAGGAGGTTCCACTAAGAATCCATTCCAAGGGTTTCATCTAGATCCCACCCATGGGATTCTACCAAGAACCTTTTTTTGTTCCAAAGATTAAATCTAGAACCCCACTGAAGGATTCTACAGAGAACCCTTTTATTTTCAGAAAGTTTAACCTGGAACCCACCCAGGAGAATCCATTAAGAACCCTTTCATATTCCAAGGATTCCATCTAGAACCCAACAGGAAGGGTTCTAAAAATAGTAATTGACTACAACTCATTGATCTCTCTTCCACTAACCATGGTTTTAGTTCTTAATGGAAGTCTAAGTCATACAAGAAGAACCCTTTCTTCAAAAAAGGGCTCTTAAGTGGTTTGAGGTAGAATCTCAGCCCTTTAGAATGAACCCTTTTGGAACCTTTAGTTCTAAGAGTGTAGGCAAATATACACAGTAAGTGACACAAATGTGGGTAAAAGCGCAGATAACTACAAACACCTCCACTGCCAAACACACCCAGACAGTTTGTTCCAGGCACAGTTTGGGTCCCTGTCTATTAACGCTGACGGCTGGCTTCAACACACAGGTAAAATTACAGTGGAATATCATTATCTGAAGGCATTTGCTGACCTTGACGACGCACAGAGTGCAGCTCCTCTCGTCTCCTCCTCCGTAACGGCAGAACAGAGCGGCGAGAACAAACACATTGCCTAATCCGTGCTGAAGTCAGCGCTCTCGAGAGATGAAATGCAAAAGCAAAGTTTCCCCCCCACCACCCAAATCTGTTCACCCTCTCTATCTTCTCTCCTATTTTCTCCCCTCTCTCGCCACCCTCCCATCTCAAGAACGGTGTCACTTTCACTACTCTCACAGAAAAGTGCTGTCAGCGCTTGTCTCAAAGTGCTGAGAAATTTCAGAAAGTCTCTAAAAGTAACCCTACACTTGTCAACCCTAAGTGGTACATATCCGGTACATAGCAGCCTCAGAAAGTCTAAAAACTACCACTAATGGGGCTTCTGCAGAATCATTTGCAGTGTCCAATGTCCAAAAACTCAAAACTGCAAAATGAGACTCGTTGCAACTTTATGGCTGCGAATAGACAGGAATCACAATTTAAATCTGGTGAGGCAGACTTTTTGCATTGTAACTTTACAGCTGCAAGAAAAACATGTAGTGCTGATCTTACAAGACAAGTGTTCTAAAAGTAAAACTGAAATTGGAGTTTTCCTAAATGTTGGCAAAAGAAAATATAAAATACAAAGATATAACAGCTATTGCTCACACATTTTCATTTGTGGATAAAAAAACATGTTGTCATTTCTTGCAACAGTCATTGCTGATTTAAGTTCTCCTTGAAAAAATACAACAAATACAACAATTGGGAGTTGCCTTTGTGTCCAGACCAACAATGGTAAATTTGTTTTTCACTACAAAAGTGGATGCTAGTTACCCTAACTTGCTCGCTCTTTCAGAAAATTTAAGGAAGTTTAGGGTTTTCTTTTTTTCATTTCAACAAGCCCAGACAATGTTTGCTATAAACTTTAAAAGTTGAGGGTATTTAGAATTTTCTGCAAGGCCACACAGCATTAGCTATCAATTATTTACTATTTAAGCTCTCTATATATAATTTTCAGTATTATTTTTGTAGAATTGAAGTTGACATAAGAAAATAAGGAGTGGGAAAAAAAACAAAAAATGTAAACATGAATCCGACTTAGTACTTGAAAATGACTTCCCCTGACAAAATTTGCTAAAAAGGAATGAAGCTAGAATAAAATGTTTTTTGTTTTTTTTTTGTATGAAACCAAAAGATCTGATCTTTATTTGGATGTATTCATTGTTTATATATTCAAAACACAAAATATTTTGGGGGTCTTGAAATATTAGTAAATATGACCAAAAATGCTGGCGCTGACTGGCAACAGCAAAGTCATACTCTGGCAGGTAAAGTGTTAACTTCTTGAGGTTAAATACCTAGGCCGAGGACAATGTGACAGGGATCAAACCACCGAGCTTCTGATTGGTAGATAGCTGCTCACATTGGCCGCTAACAACGTTATAGCCTCCCCCTGGTTTACTGTCTGTGTGGCCATTAGAGCTGAGCCATCACTGCACAAAAAACATAAATCTTTATTTTTGGGAATTAGAATTTAGTCCAAATAAGTAGTTCTTTAAAGAGCATATTCAAGTCACATGGAAATCAAATTAATTTTTGTAGATTATAAAACTGACTTATTTGTTTTCGCAGTGCTCACTTGGAGATAAGAATGATTGTGTGTCAAAGAGTTCACTTGGAAAAACAGCCCGACTGAAAAATGCATGTGTCCCCCCCGCCTTCAGAAGACTTCCTGTGCATGCCAGCAACTGTCACACCCTAATGAGTGAAAGATGACTGGCTGAACTCCTGCTTTTATAAATCTGCTCCTTTTTGGCTGTGTTTCCAATCTCCTAATTAATTCCCGTCTCTAAATGAAATTAAATGGGTTTTAGCACTCCTACACCATCTATATACTTTTCATTACCCCACAGTCTTCCGTAATCATTAATTAGTTTGAGTGTTTTATGTATTTACTGCGATTTTTGATGAAATGCCAGCGAGCAAATAAGTAGGGATAAAGGGGAGGGGTGGGGGGGAGAAAAAAGTGTTCATGTGTCAGTTATGTGGTAGCATGGTATCTTGGACCAAAGATGGCAAGCTTGTATATTATTTATCGACGTTAACAGACGTAGTTCTGCTGCAGTGAGGAGATGAGTAATTGTGGCCCTGGGCATCTACAGTACAGTAGATTCCAGACGTGCCAGCGTGCCATTCATGCCACACTAAATTTTCTTCTCTCTTTTGATATTAATCATTGCTTTGCATTACTAATGCAGATTTCCCTCTTTTTTTTCTTCTCCCGTCCCACCACTATCAGTTCTGCCTCTCACTTTTCTTCTCCCAGTCTGTCTGAATTTTTTATGCTCCGCTCCCTTTCTTTGGCACCTCAAATGTGTAGACAGACAGTCACAAGCCTGTCAAAACCAAATATTACAACACAGAGAGGATAAATGAAGAGAAAAAACATCAAACTCCGGCTTTATTTTCCGCTTCTGTTCAACTGTAAATCTGCTACTATTTTCATCTGAGCTGAAATACTAATTAAAAAGCGAGATGGAAAGGTCAGTGTCGCAATACCTCAGGCAAATGTCAGGGTAAACAGCAGCAGCCTCACATCCTTTTCCCAATAGCGCACGCTTGTACAATGATTTTTGCCCGCTAACCTGTTTCCACTCTCCTCAATGACCTGCCGCCCACTCGTTCACTCACATATACAACACACACATCTCCACACACTGCAATTTTCTCATGTGTTCCACTCCCTGAGCACCTTTCCCCACGATGGCCCACTGAATCATGTGACAGAGCCTCTTGAGCTCCTGTAATACCACTTCTTTAGCTCCCAGCCACAGGAAAACGGGAGATGACTCTTTAAAGACCCTCCAGCTCCAGAGAGAGGGAGGTCTGAATCGCACATACCCCCACGGACAGTCACTTTTATTTGCCGTAGGTTCCCATCTTCCCCAGACATCCGTCGCCCGCCTTCCACGCTCTGATATTTCGCCAGACGCCACATTAGAGGAGGCACCGTCGTTCGCCCCTGCGAGCAACACATGCCCTCATCTCGGGGAGATGCAGGCAGGAAGGGGAGGGAGAAGATGAGAGAGGAGTCAAATGATCCATAACATATTATTCTGTCATTTGAAAATAGCGTTATAAGGCGAGCCGCCTCGGCAGCACCTAATGCTCTGCCTTCCCTTAGGCCCCGAGGTGGCATTCTCTGCACATTGTGTTCTCGGGTCGTCAGAAAATAAACTATTAATTAATGATGACAAGGATACTGAACGAAAAGCATGTAAATCTGCGTCATAAATGTACTTTTTGATACTACCAGTAAGTCATTTTACGCACCCTTCATGCAGCAGCTTGGTGTCTTACTCAAGGACACTTTGTCACGGATGGACACTCACTTTGTACCGATCGATCGTCTGACCTTTTGGTTAAGGGAAAAAGCTCTCTTGCTACTGCCACCTGACAACTGCCTTTTTTTCCCCCACACATCCATAAACAACTGAAGAGGTGAACTTAAATGACAACTAATACCTTTAACATGATCCTATTACTCCGCCGTATGACGTTCCACAAAATGTATACTTCCAATGATCCCATTTGCACTAAGAATATGGTAAAATCTTTAATCCTCTTAACGGCATCCTCTTCATGTGGTAGAAGCAGCCAAGCCATTATCTTTCAGCCAATCGATGCCTGTTTTCTCGCCCATCCCTACAAAATAAAAGCTTTAAACTTTATCTTGTGTGCGTAGTCAGTGGGAAGATTCATACGCTTGAAGCAAAACTTGCTGACTGATTCCTTTGTGGTTCTACTCTTGCTCCCAGCTCGAGGAGATCTTTCCATCTCAACAGGCTGTATCCAATCATTTGTATGCAGTGGTTGGGTTTTTGCTGCATCAGACACTGGTCAATGGAAATGGTAAGAGCACGAATGAACTGGGATTTCTCGTCACTTTGCAAGTTAGCTTTTCTGTCAGCAACTTTGCTGAATTAATCTTGGAGTTTATATTCTGAAAAGGCAAGAAAAATACCGGTGGTTGGTAAAAGACACGATTTCTAGGTACACGGGTCCTATTACTCCTCCATATAGTGTTGGCTTTCATGTACATGCACAGATTATAGTTTCAATGATCCCATTTGCACTAAGAATATGGTGAAATCTTGAGAATGTAATCTTCTTAATGGCATCCTCTTCATGTGGCAGAAGTGGTCGGCCTGATCTGTCATGTTCAGCCAAGCCCAAATGGAGTATACTGGCCTCTGAAGCAAGGCCCAGAACCCAAAGTTACACATATTAAAGGGTGGGTGGGTGACATCACGGTGGCTATGTCCATTATTTGTACAATCTACTGGCAAAAGAGGTGTCTGTAAATCAGTGGATACATTCTTCCAAGTGCCACAACCCTGCAAAATGACTTGTTTCATTATCGGAGTTTAATCCATTTGTCCGATAACAATTAGAAAGTGTAGAAGAAACATGTTTTTATCATTTTATCTCCATTAAAGTTAGCAGGTGCTGCATTGGAAGTCGATGACTCTGCAGGTGGACGTCTAGTGCGCCTGCTCTGCGGGCTGCACAGCTCTTGGTAATTTTATAGGAGCCGATTGAACCTTATGGCAACTTTCATCGTACTGAACAGAGGTCACCCTCCAACACTGTATCCAGGTTTTTTTTATATATCCATGCACTCAGGCAATCCTGATAAATGGGCCCTACGTGGAGTTTCTTAATGGCCCCATTCCAGTTGCCCACATAGTAGGGAGTACTGAAGCGAGCCTCAGATGAGATGCCCATTTTGGGCCAATACCCACATTGTACCCAGGTTGCCCTAGAGTAACCTATGTGAGGTCCACTTAGGCATGGGGCCATTATTGAACCAAAGGATAATCCCATATATGGTCCATTTTTTAGCCCATTTACTACCCATACCGGGTGTTTTTGCCCATCCCTACAAACTAAAAGCTTTGAGTGTATGAAACCTCCCATTGACTACGCATACAAGATAAAGTTCAAAGCAAGACTTGAGCTTGCTGATGGATTCCTTTGTGGTTCCTCTCCTGCTCTCAGCTCAAGTAGATCTTTCCATCTCAACAGGCTGTATCCAATCATTTGTATGCAGCGGTTGGGTTTTTGCTATCCGACACTGATCGATGGAAATGGTAAGAGCGCGAGCAAGCCAGGATTTCTTGTCACTCTGCAAATTAGACCTTCCGTCAGCAACTTCGCCCGTTTCATCTCCGAGCTTATGTTTGGAGAAGGCAAGAAAAAAATACAGGGGAAGGGGAGGGTTGGTAACACATACCATTTCTAGGCAGACAGGTCCCCCATTGAAGTTTTCCACCTACACATTGAGTTTAGACGGTGAAAGTGGTGATGAGCCTTTGAAAACAGAGGAGAAAGTGTTTACAGTTGCCTTGTGAAAAAGGCTTGAATATTAATGTGAGCCAGGGTAATCAATTTATTTATCTATCCTGTAAGGCAGGTGGATGAGGAGTCAGGGTGGGTTTTTGCATGGTTGATTATTCTCAGTTGTCCCAGTTAATCCTTGAGCACTGAGGTACAGGCAGATGCAGTGAAGGGTGCCGCTGCCAAAAAAGCACATCTGTGCTCCAGGAAAAAAAAAAAACATCCAAAAAAAAGGGGAGACATGGAGGGGAAGAGAGGATATTCATTGCTGTGCACACACTTTTCCTAGGTAGATGCTTCTTGGCACTGGCAGGTGTAATTTAGAGGGGATTGCATATTGCAGTCTTGGATTCAGATTGGTTTGTGGGAAAGTAAGCAGAAAAACTCCAGAGGCATTCCTTATTGAGGCTTGAATGAGACATACATGACAAAACGAGCTTTGTGTTGGGCCTCACTTTTGAACTAATATGTAGAGAATTGGCGTAATACTTATAGGGTTCATGTAAAGAATGTAAATTAAAAAAAGAAAAAGCTGATTTCTCAAGAGAATACCCAAAATGTGCGTAAACCATTTCTTATGAATTGTGCAATTAAGCCAGAAAAATCTGCTCTAATCTCGGCTCTCCTCAGCTGCAGCAATTTTTCTTCATTAGGGCGGATTTCATTTTTGAAGTTTATGACTTATCCTTACAAACAAATAATTGCGGTGCCCACTGGGAATTGTACGCATTTTAATCAGCACTAACCTCAAGCTTTGACATGGAAAACTCATCTTGCTGCATTTATTTCTTCTGTTTCTTCTGAGATGTATGCATATTCAATATTCATTTGCGTTATTGTCTTTACCCCCACAATGAATAATAAACAGCGCCGTTGGAAGGGAGATGAGGAGCTGAGACGTGTGCACACAACGGCTTATTCATTAGTTAGTACTGAGTGTCATTTCTTTATGTGCTGCTGTGTTGCTGTCACTCATTGCGTTTGGGGTCAGAAGCAAAATTTTTTGATGTTTAGAATCTGTAAAGTCTTGTGTTTGCAATCACGTCCTCTGTCTTTAGGGGAGAAAACAAGGGCGTACATTTCGTGTCAAAATTGGGGGGTGGTGGGTACATGAAACGAGGGGTTTTTGAGGCCCTCCATCAGAAAATTATGATCAAACAGTTAATTTCCTGCATTCTGTTGAATTTTATGCACCATTGTGCCTTTTTACTGGCAGTAGTTTGCCTTTTATAAAATTTCCTCTCAATTTGTATGTTACCTCCAGACACCAAGTAAAACTCATTAAAAGAAAAAACTTAGTAATAACCTTAAATTGATTCTAACTTTTACAACCATGTGGCTAATAACTAATGCTTAGTCAGTTAGCTTGATACCAGTACAAAATGGGAATTGCCATAGAAACGCTAACGGAAATTAACATCATCTAACCAAACCATCCATTTAAAAAAAAAAAAAAGAAAAAGAAAAACCTAAATATATTTTTGATTCCCATCCCACCACTTCCGTTGACTCCCGCTGAAAATCTGCTACTTTTATGTTTTTATTGGGACAGCCTGGAGGGACAAGGTTGTAAATATTGAGGTTGGAAAATATTGAGGTACGTAGAAAAAGTATAGTATATGTAAAAAGTACTGTGGTATTTCTACAAGTTTTACTACTACTACTACCCGCTACAGTTCTACAAATAATAATATTCACATGAGATGTTTCAAAGCAGAGCTGACAAATCACATAAAAAGGCATAAATACCACAACAGTAAAACGATGGAAGTGATAAAAACTATAAAGCATTAAACAGAAAACTAAAATAAAACACAATGGAGACATAAAAACACCACAATGAAGACAATAATCGGAAGGGCTTTTATTACAAGGCAATTTCAAAAATCTTATTTAAATGCTAGTTGGAAATCCTCGGGCAAGGTGTTCCATAATCCAGGGAGAGCGAATTTCTGTCCTCTTTGTCTTACGTCTAGACGGCCTGAAATTCATAATGGCTCTGCCTGAGGATGACAGACTGCACCCAAGAAAACTTTTTATTTGCCAGCCTTACATTTAATTATAAAATAACCAAACCATAAAACTAGTTCGCCTGCATGATAAACCCCCTGTTTTCATTCTTAAAGCCTAAGCAGGGACAGGGGTTGCAAATTTGTCCTCGGCTACAAGGCTGTATGCATTGCTTCTGCTTTGTATTTTACATATGAAGCAATGTTTTATGCATTTGTACTTGTCAAATAAACAAGTAAATAAATACAAATAAAATAACTCTTAAAATAAGTCTGTGGTTTATCCAGAATAAATTGAATAGTGTTTGCAGACATGCTATTGTTGATTTTTAATTTAATTTTTCAGTTCTCACAGATGGATATCCAAAAACCTTGACAAATAAACCTTAAACTATCTGCAAGGCTACTATCAGTAAATGCAGCCTGTTTTCATGGAAATACATGAAATGGACAGAAAGTCTTAACAACAAGATATGTGGTGGTAGCATGAAAATAACACCAGTGCAAAGTCAATGAGGGACTTTTGTTGTAGTGGACAAAGGAATTAAGTATAAAGAGCTTGAGAGTCCATGTAGGGCTGGCTGGACGGCTGGTGCAAAGGTCAAACCAGATTAAGACTTTTTGCACTAATTGGACTAAAGACTAATCGGGCCTTGGAATGATGACATGGCAGCTTCGTAGAAATGCGTAAGATGGACACAAATTCTTAACAAAACATCAAGCGGTGGAAAATATTGTCAATACAAAGTCAATGTGGGTATTCTTGCATGATGGACAATTGAATTAATCATAAAGAGCGAAATAGTCCATGCAGGGTGGATGGAAGCACTGTTGGATGGGTCAAACAAGCATGGACTTTCAACCTGGAAACTGCCGTTCTTGTCCCTTTAGGAAACCTAAAGTCAACATTATTATGTGACTTTAAGTCATCTGGTATTTCATGTAGATACTTTATGTACTCATCACTTTTGTCCTGTATGTTGTTATTTTAACTAAAACCAAGATTTTTACATAAACCACTTTGTTCTCTAAACTTAACGTTTTTCTATCCCTGACCCTAACCAAACTGTGATCGTTAACCAAGTTAACAGGGTTGTTGAAACTGCGACCGTTTGAAGAGACATTGTGTTGCCATTGTTTTTGTGTTGCCAGCACAAAATTTTACACATTTAATATCCACCACTTGCTGCACTGTGCTTTATCAAGAGGTGGTGTCCATTCAACTAATTTCTGAGACTGTGTTGGTAAAAAAAAAAAAAAAAAAAAAAAAAAAAAAATTTTTGGTTGAGCTGATCCTTTAACTCAACTCATTGCTGATGTATACATTAAGAACACCAGTGGCTCTCAGTGGCCCATCTGTGACTACCAGAGCAGCAAATAGCAGGCACTCCAATTACTTTCAATGTGTTTACTCAGCTTTAATTGCGAGGACGTTGAGGGGTGGAAAAGGCACTGCAACATGCTGAAATGATGTGATGTCCAAGAGAAAACTCGGTCACTAGAAGGCCCTCTTCACCCCAGCTGTGTGAGCACATGTGCAACCCTACACACACACACACACACACACACATTCAATCACAAATATTCACACAGGTGGAAAGTGTAGTCCCTCGTGTACCTTTTGACGCTGTGAGATTTGCCCATCCGTGCCTGATGCCATCAGCGCACGGTAGAGAGAGCTGATAGCATTTTGTCCTATACTCTGTTTGCAGCATCTCTCCCCGGGTGCAGCCTATTGACCCGTCCCTTTTGCTCCGTCACCTGGAGACAGAGGGGGCCCCTCTGATGTGACATCACTCTGCCCAAGCCACTGAAATATCATGCCACTTATTGATAATAGAGGACATTGGAACAGCAGACAGCATTGTTTAGTACCACCAACTCAAGTGTAAAATTCACAATATAAATTAAAATGTATACATTAGGCAGACATTTTGACATTCAGGTGTTGTTAATAATTACAATGGTGAATTGAGACTTTCTTGACTGGGGTGGCCCAAGTGGGGCTGTGACTCATACAGGGGTGGCATTAATTTAATGCATGGCATACACATCAGAAGAGCATTATTTCTGTCTCCACTAGTCATATTACATTTTCACACCTTTTCTTACATGCCTGTTTTTATTTATGAGATTTTAAACAATAATACAGTTGTAAACAAAAGTTTTCTAGGTAAAGATAGAGTGGACTAATGGCCTCTTGAGGAGAAAATGAATTACAGTCATTTCAAACGCTCATCCGTGTGTCTCGTAACTTGAGCTTCTCTACTCTTTGTTTTGGAGGCTGGGCTGGCCGCAAGTGAATTTTAGTGCATGTGAGTCTCCTCCTCATGGTGTTGGATACACCTCTGCTTTTCCTGCTGTGACATGTCAAAAATACATTTGCTTTGTAGAATTTATGTCTTACAACCTAGAAATTCTTCAGATCATTTTATTGGACATTTTAAAGCATTAAGCTGTAGTGATATCTGGTACAAACTTGAGTACAGGACTTAAGCATTTCAAAATTTTGCCTATCCACGTCCTTTCACCTATTTCTCTTTCCTTTTCTCCCACCTGCTCCTCTCTTCGTTCCTCTATTTTCATCCTCTCTTATCTCCCTTCTCTCCTCTCCCGACTACAGTAGCACAGTGACCTGGTCTGTCATCGGTGTCAGCTGTAACTCTCAAAATCTAAAAGCGCTCGTCTAGCTGCACACAGTGACAGGATGATTACCCTTTTCATCATAACTGTGAGGTCTTAACATGAGCTGATTCCTCTCCCCTGAAAGAGCCGTATGGAGCCACAGAGAGAGAGAGAAGTAATGTTACAAAGAGATACTAATGCCAGGATGCAGAAATACAACACTGCATAAATAAGAGGGAAAATGTTTTAATATATTGACCTATGTAAGGGTTGCTTCTTTTGTAATTTTCTCCAAAGAAATGTCAAGGCCATCAGGTTAATACATCAATCAGCAGCTCTTTGAAGCACCTTTCACATTCAAAGTGTAAGGTTTACAGCTTTGAATTCAGTGATAACAGCGTAACACCACCACACTTATGCATTTATCAAAGTGGTTATTAGAGCAGTTGACTTGCATTGCATCATATTCAAGCAGAAGGTGTAAGCCAATAAAAAGTAAACTTGATAATGGTGTGTTTAATATTTAACACCCATAATTATCGCTTACAAATTCAAGCACAATGCAAAATAGACTGTCTGTCTTATTTTTTATAATGTAGTTTTATTGATTTTATTTGTTTACTAATGGTTTAAAATGCCTAGAATTAGAAGTGAAGTCCAAAACTTAAACTGCAGCCTGTCTGGAGATGGTGATTGTTGTTTCATGGTGCGTGGTGAGCTTTAATAAATCCTTTTTAGGTCATGATCAGATGTGATCTGGAGGTAAAACTATGTCTGAGTCCTGCGTTAGTGACAGGAATTAGTAGCTTGAGACATTTTAACTCCTCGTTATAGAGTGTTAGCGTGTTACCATCAAGCAGAACAACTGTGGATGAAAAAAGTCAAACTTTAAAGTGGAAATAAACATATTTACAGCCTGGTACAAAAAATGTTTTTTGTTTCTTTAGCTAATTTTCCCGTTCATAATGACTGTTTGGGGTGCCTTTCTATATAACTAACCCATTTGCATTTTGTTAAGGCTTGTGGTAATGTATAATTTAGGGCTCTTTTGAGTCCCAGTGGCTATGTCCATCGTGTAAATACAGTCTATGGCCATCATTCGATAATTAGCACAAAAAGTATAGTAAAGCTAAGGCTGATGGTCATGGTCATAATGGTCATAAGTCAAACCATGACTTATGAATGACTTTGTAATACATTATAAATGTGGTCTTCAGAGAGTGTTACTCTTACTTTTTTCTTTCCAATTTTAAAAATTGTCCATAGTTGCCAAAATTTTGGCTGTAACCAGCCCATTAAATGGCTATAATCTGTGTTTGTAAGCCTCATAGGGGCCTGCTACACCTACTGGTAGGTTCAGATGTTTGTTAGCATTACCTTTCCTTGGGTTTAGGGAGCCAAAAGACATGGTTAGATTTCGAAAAAGGTCATAGTTAGGCTTAAATTTTGGTTTCATCTCACCTGGGTGAAAGTCCTGTGTTTTTTATGGCCTGAAAACGGCCCTCTCAAACCTCATAGTAGGTTTGGCAGGCATCTGTTACCCTCTGTGATGCTTATCACCACTTACAGTAGACACTTAATGTCCTCATAACATCCAAATCTGCTTTGGGTAATCATATTAGATGTGTATATCAAATTTCAAGGCAATCCATCCTGTAGTTGCCCAGATATATCACTCTGAGATAAGAAGATATCTCCCATCTCATGGCACCGGAAGAAGAGCATGTAACCATCATTCATTTGGGTACATTATCTTTAGGCCATAGATGTCGGTCGCATAGGTTAAAAAAGATTAGATTAGGCAAGTTTTACTGCATAAGTGAAATATTTGACAATTTATCAAGTAAGGACCCTAAAGATCTGTAGAAAATTTCAAAGCAATCCATCCAACAATTCACAGATATTTCTATGCAGATTGAGGTGGTGGATACATTCAAACTTTGAGTATGCAGTGTATTGATCCTGTTATTAATATTGTTGGCTTTCGCCTGTTATTTAAATAGAAACTTGGAAGAAAGAAGGTTTATTGCAGCAATTTGTAGCATATTGTATTTGTAGGAATGAATGCCTCCATCCATTAAAGCACTAACTGTGGCTGAAGTGACACCCTGCTGCCTCCCATTCAAAAAACACAACACCAACCGAGTTGTTGAGTGGCAGACTCAGCAGTGGCAAGTTCCCTCGGTACTTAAAGGTGATTTTTCTAATTACAATAATGGGTCAGTGTTCATTTCAAATGGCTCAGCAATTATTATTTTCTCCATGTACAGTATAATGATTATCCTTGACTTTTTTTTCATATCATGGTGACGTCACAGGTCAGTGACTTAAACCTGCAATATAATATATGTTTTTCATAGCATTTTTTTTTCTTCACAACTTGATACTATTGTTTTATTATGTGTTCGTGTTGGCGTTAGCTGTGGCCAGAGGCATCATGTTTTCAGGTTGTCTGTCTGTGCATCCACATATAAATACGTCTGTCCCATTCTTGTGAACCCAATATCTCAAGAACGCCTTGACAGAATTTTTTTTAAATTTGGCCCAAATGTCCACTTGGACTCAACAATTAATGTATTACATTTTGGTGATCATAGGTCAAAGGTCAAGGTCACTGTGACATTGTCATTCTTATTTTTGTGTATGTGATATTTCAAGAACACCCTAAAGGAATTTTTTTTCAAATTTGGCACAAACATCCACTTAGACTCAGTGATAACCTTATTAGATTTTGGTGGTCAAAGGTCAAGGTTAGTGTGATTTTGCATCCGGCTTATACTGTTGAACATGGTATCTCAAAGACACCTTTAGGGAATGTCTTCAAATCAGGCACAAACATCCATTTGAAAAAGTAAACTGTCTAAAATTTGGTGGTCTAAGGTCAAGGTCGCTTTGGCAAAAATATTCCAATGGACTCGACATTAGAGGTCAAAGGTGTAAGGACACTGTGACCTTGCCTGTCTCGTGTGTGAACATACAATTTCAAGAACGCTGTGATAGAGTGACTGTGCCCTTGCTTCCATCTCATTCTCTTGAAAACTTTAACTCAAAATTACAATGAGGGAGTTTCCTGAAATTTGGCACAAACATCCACTTGGACTCAACAATGATCTGATCAGAATCTGGTGGTTGAGGGTCATTGGTCAAGGCAACTTTTACAAATACCCACATTACCTTATATCTCAAAAACAGAAGGGGAGACATTTGTTCAGATACCGAATTGGTGACACAGACCTGATTGCATAGATCGTTTGTGTTTTCAGGGTGAAGATGTGTGTGAAGCATCCATGGTTTTGTAGGCAGGGATGTAAACTGCAACTTGACTGGTTTATGAAAACACAACCTTGATGTGTTCATTCTTTCTATATTTTACTATTTTATTTTTTTTCTATTGACCTGCACTCCATAAATCTTAGGTATGCAGGCTCAGGAGCTGTGCTGTGCTGTATAAATGTTTATGTTCTTGTATATAGTGTTATTTGTTTATGTTGCACCTTGATCCCAGAGAAACACTCTCTCATTCTGCCTTGCGCAGAGACATTTGGCAAAACGACAATAAACTGGACTGAGTGATTGATACTGTATGACAGATGAGATGATTTTTGGATGAGATGATGTCCATCAACAAGGGACCTAATTTGGTGTATCTGGCCGGTTCTGGACAAAATGGAATATACGATTTTGATGTTTCTCTCAGCGACGTCAGCATCCTCTCCTCTGTTTGCCTTGCTTTGCGGATTGGGAGCATCATTAGCCGAGATTCCATCAGTGTCACTACATTTTGTCGGTTGCCATCTGCTCCACTCAGTTACAGTAGGGATTAATGGTCAGGGGTGAGACGGAAACCAAAGCCCTCCCCTCGCTACCCATCACTGCTAATCTACAACCTCCTAATCCTCACCCTCCACCTCGCATCCCTTCAATCTGATAAGTGTGTTTATGCATAACCATGTACAACTATATTAGGACGCTGTTAGTTACAAATTTGGACATATTGAGCTCAGAATAGGAAATAATTAGATTTTATCTCATGGAAGACAAACAGGAAGGAAAAGCTAAAATTACATGCAATTCCACTCACACTTTATTGACTACTCAGTTATTGCAGGAATAACCTCAGATTTCTACTGGCAAATATTTCAAAATGAATGGCTTCTAGCTCTGGAAAAAAAACCACATTTCCGGTCTGTAATGAATACACTTGAATGTACATTGTAATATCTGCCTGGTAAAACCCATGTAATAGATCTAGTGCCTGTAGCAGCTGACACTGAACCCAATAGTGCGCTTTAGCCACACTGATAATTAAAAGACGCATTGATCTCTCTCCCTATTGCATTGGACCCTCCCCTTCAAGATCCAGTTCCTATTTCCTGCAAGATTTATTTATCACCCACAATGCCACTGGGGTGCTATCATTCACAGTGTAAAGAGGGGAGAGAGCTCTAGAAACAAGTAGAGAGAACAGGGGAAATGGTGCTCTTTGTGCTCCTGCGTCAGCATGCAGATGGATGGGCCATTAGTCGACATGGGTGCACGGTTCAAACCTTGTTATTAACACAGGTGAGCGAGAGTGCATCTCTTGAATTCCAGATGAGGTCTAATTTTCTCAGGGAAACATGGCCTCTAATAAAATTTTGCACTAGTTTTGTGGTACTGCAAATTATTTACAGCATAGTATGAGAGGTTTTTTTTTTTTTTTTTTGCAGTAATTGAATATTGGGAACGTACGGCACATGAAATTACCTGCACTTTATGCAGCTGTCATGGTTTGGAGCTCGAGCTGTTATATGTTTGCTTAATTTCCTTCAGCCGAGATGTTGCTGGAAAAGTCATTTATAGCAGTAAGACATGCAAGAACCCTAGCTGTCAGACGGAGTTGTGTTGGCTTTCACCACAAAGTACAGAAGTCAGTGTCAGATACAGCCTCAATTTGCAGTAAGACAATTATAATTGGATTGTGTTGGCTTGTTTTGAGGCACATTACTCAGCTGACAGAAATCCTGGCTTGTTGGGTTACACTCCATAAATTCATCCGTGTTTTACACCCAGTTATGCTGTCCAGAGTTGAAGATCATCATCTGAGGATCAAATGAGTGATGGGTAGAGAAAACACCCTTAAACAGGGTAATAGGATAGGATTTTATCGGTCAAACATATATTTCTGCAGTTGGAATTATACTGAAATGGAAGTACTTTTGGATATTTCTTTACCCCTGAATGAATGTTCCACGCAATAACCTACAAACTCATGCTTTTCTAGATTTAAGTGTGCATTTTTCAGACAAAATTCTGCACTTGGTGTGAAACAACTTTTAGTGGTTTCCACATCCCTTTATTTTATTTTATTTTTTTCCATAATACCCTCCAACCGTTGCTGTATACTTGTTTAAAAACATTACAATAATATAGGCCTTAATGTAAATGTTGCCTTATTGGAACTTTGAGACTTGGCCTATTTTGGAAAGCACTGGTCTTTATACAATTATTTGCAAAATAGCATATAAATTATAATGTTAATTTGACTGCGATTGTTTATCACAATTTTGTTGTTGGTTTGAGTGAGATATTTATGTTAAAAGGATTTGTACAACTGCAATATCTGTCAGTTAATATTACATTAATTTTAATATTTAGGTAACAGAAGCCTAAATCTATTTATTTTTTTGTGTTTCAAAAACATGACAATTGAAGGCAAATTAAAAAAAAAGTCATTTCAAATGCGTATGAGAGCAAACAAGGCTAAGGGCAGTTTTTATTTTCATGCCTTTTTAACTCTAAACCCACCTTTTTATTCAGTTGTGGCGAGATCAATGGTACGCAGGGATAAATTGGCAATTTGGCCTTGAGAAATTAATTGGGTGAAACTTTAACAAAATAACAGAACATTGTAACTGCAAAACAATTTACTAATCTTATTTCATTTGACAAATGAATACGTGAAGACAGAATTGTTGAAACCAAACTAACCCCAAAAGACCTCTGTTAAAAATTAAAAAAAAACAAAACTCTGTGTCATAATGTGAAGGTTTCCTTTTTCGTTAGCTCATTACCTCGTGGAAGGCTGCTCAACCCTGCATGCAACTTCAAGCTTGTTATGAGCAGAGGGAAGTGCGCACATTAAAACCAAGTCATGGTATGAAATGGGCTTTTGATAGCGTTCAGTCTGCTTTACGAAAAATAACTCAGGCTGCAAAAAATGGGCCAATTTAGAGACATATACTACATAACAGCCTTTCTAACACTGTCGACACAAGAGGCAGGAAATGGCAAAGTGTGAATGTCACTTCCTACAAATCAAACATGTCATCCAGTAGAATTTATCTTTTTCCCTTTAACCATATAGTCTGTTGTGTAAGGCAAAGGAACTACATTAACATAAAAAGAGGCTGCTTCTGGATTTGTATTATTCCTCAATAACAATAGAGAACTCTTTCTTTTAAACACATTTTTAAACAAAATATGCAGCACATACAATATGCAAAATGACAGCACAATACAAATGGTAAAGTGCGTCTAACGTGGAATAATTAAGTGTAAAACACATGCATGAATGCACAATGGTCAAGTGCACATAGGCTGCACACGCAATTGCACACAAGCTCCAATTATGTTAATGCAATGGTAATCAGCAGCTGATTAAAATCACTTCAGTGCCCGTCTAGTTACTCAACAGACTTCACCTGTCAGGATTTTTAAATATGTCTTATTGGGCTGGAAAATAAATAGTTTTTGTTAACTCAGACAACAAATGACTTAATGTTTTACCACATATATTACTTAATTAAAATATATGTATTTTTTAAGGATCGATTTGTACACACAACCATTACTTTACACAAAGAAGGACATTGGGGAAGCGCTCTCATTTTGTGTCAAGACAGTTTTGAAAATACAAAAATAGAATATTTTAATATGTTTAGGTTTTTACATTTATGTGGGCTTTACAACCTCTTCAGTGCACCATTTTTGATTAAGCAAAAACATATACAAAAGCACACACATACGGAGGATGAATATAGTGTCGGACCAATAAACATGTAAATGACATGAAAATAGTCTATATACCAAGATGTCACGACATGATTTCACTCTCTACATGCTTAAAGTTCCCCTTACTTAGTCTTAAGATATTTTATTTATAAATTCAAAAATGTATTAAATCTATTTTATATTCATTTTATTACAGCTTACCCTGCAAGTGTGACATGTACATTTTACATTTTTATAACGAAATTGCAAAACCCAATAATCACTTAAGTAATTTAATACTTATATTTAAGCACCTAACCTTTGTTATCTGTGCTCATAAAGTGTGGTCAATCAATAACTGAACAGGATATATAATTTAACAGCACTCTGAATGAACATCCCAGCTCTAAAAATAGGAAATTAATTTGTGCCAGAAGATGTTTTAATAATTTAGTCATCATAAAACATTTTTTTATGATTAAATTATTAAAACATCAACAGTTTTAAAACTGTAAAAGATGTCTATACAATGACCTCAAAATATTTTTATGATATTGTCAAAAATGTCCTGGAAACTGCTTCTTATTGTTATATTTTTAAATCAGCTGTCAAAAATATCTGTATTTTTAGCGCTTTCTTTAGCTCATTCTTTTGGGGTTTTTTTGTTTGGATTTTTTTTTTAAAACTTTTTTTGCCTCTTTATTTTCTTTATTTTTCTCAGGTAATTTCCTTCGTACTTTTCACAGATTCCTTGCAACTTCTTTTTAGCTATTTTTTCTTAATTCTTTATTTAGTTGCGCATCACTTCCAATGTTTTTGAAAAAAAAAATCCAGCCAATTTGTTAAGGTTTCAAAGAATTAGTAGACTAATAAGTAGTAATAATGCGACTACAGATTTCCATTTGACATTTTATTTTATTTTATTTGCATAGCCTCAGCTGATGGATAATGCAACATGAAAGGCAGAAGGTTTCTCATACCAAACCATATGCATTGAGTTAGAAAGATATCATGCAGCATCAGCTGTTAACACTTGAACACTGCATCAAATAACACTGAAAAGGCATAAGTGACCCTTTCACGATGAGTCCCTGCCACTCTGCTGGTACGGCTTCTTTCATGCTACAACAGCGAGTTTATCCTTAAAGTGAATATCTACCCAGTTTTAAGCCAAGTGCTTCAGCACATTTCAGCATGATGGGCATCAGCCACAATGGCTGAGCACACACACCCATTCAGGGCTGATGAGCACCGGCTCTCTGGAGACAGCTTGGTGAGAACAGCGAGGTGGAATATTCATGCCACTGAGCAAGGGCTTGGAATCACTTGAAATGCGGTGAGTGGTGTTGTCAAGTCATAATGGTAACAATTACCAAACTGAGGAGGCACGCGTTTGAAATAAGGTCTGCCTCACCATCCAATTAACGCTAGGATGCTCTCACCAAATTCCCAGTGTTAGCACGGCTGAAAGGTTATCCGCGCAGTTAGGCCCGATGCCCGTGCAATATCTAATGCTACTGCCACTTTCAGGGCCCGCTCATTCGCCGACATAGAGACGGATCTTGATGCAAGCCAGATGAAATGCGCGTTATGCAGAGAGAGCCGTTTCTGAATGGAGATTGAATTACCCAGGAGCCCTTATAGAGGGTTCATTACAGTCAGGGTATCCAGGATTTCCTGATTCATAGCTCCCTTGCTCTCTTTTCCCCGTGTGTTTGTGCATGTGTGTGTGTGTGTGTGTGTGTGTTGCAGTGATGCTCACATTAGACTGATGCGGTAAACAATCCTGATGGGCAGCAATGAGTGTAATCAGGGGTAGACACCCTCATGAGCCATGCTGAATTTAATTAGATTATTTCAGTGTAAAATACATAAAGGTAAGATATGACTGAACCTCCACTAGATAACCACATACTGCATATAATGGCATATAGGATATCACATATTCAATAATATAACTCTCAGCCTGCTGACACTGTGGGAGTTGTACAAAAAATATTATTTTATTTATAATGTATTGGTTTATTCATCCTTTTTGCCGCATTATATTGGGCCAGAAAAGGGAAACATTAATGTAGTAAAGGTTTGGGGGATTGATACTGAGTGCGTCTTTTGATATATTTATGTTCAGGTATGTACACTGTATATATATATAGATAGATAGATAAACACACGCAATGGTGCTTTTCTTAAAAGTGAGCTGTTATGCTCTTTTCCAGGTTTATACTTGTATTTTGGGTTTCTGTGAGTGCATGTTCACATCGTTAAATGGTCAAAAAATACTATTTTCAACATACTCTCTGTGTATATTCTCCCTCTGTCTGAAAAACGCCCAAAAAAGCAGCACAAAATCTCAAAAAATGCTTCTAAACACAACTAGACACATTCCAGCAGGAATACAATCTGAAAAAGTGGAGAAATTAACAACATCCACGGCCAATTTTACATGTTTTATTTACATGTTGCTACACGTAGCCATGTACTTGCAGTCGGAGAATGACAGTATATAGCTGCACTTTTTTCCCATTAAAATTCACTAATGAAAGCGTCTAAACACAGGCGGGCATGTTCCAGCAGGAATATGATCGTAAGTTGAGCAAAAAAAAAAAGAAAACAAAGGCAACCAGCATTACATGTTTCCCTGATGTTAGCATGAAGCTACATGTAGCAGTGTAGCTTACGTAATGTAAATGTGCCTGGAGCAGATGACTAATGAAGAAGTCAGTCGTGAGCTGATGTCAGAATGATGTCAGATTCAGACTGATCTGAAATCTGAGGTTTTTGCTCACAGGAATTACTTTTACATACGTCCATCTCATTATTTGAAATTTTGGCCACATTTTATTTGAATAACCAACATTGTGTTATTATAGAAAATAAGGAAAAGCAGAGCAGGTCCTCTTAAGTAAAAAGTAAAAGCTCTAATGATACTTCATTACAAGTAAAAGTCATGAATTAAAATGGTTGCATACTCATTAAGTACTCATTATGCAGAATAGCCACTTTCAAAGTGTTGTATTATTAAAGAATATTATATCATTCTGTTTTATGACTAATTAACACATGCAAGGGAATTTTAATGATGTAGTTTGTCAATGTGGAGCCAATTTTAGATACTTTGTATACCAATGGGTAGATTAGTAGGTTTTTAATGCAATATATACATTTTTCTTTGTAAAAAGAAACTTACTGTCAATAAATTTAGTAAAAATTACAAGATTTGTCACTGAAATATATAAAAGCAGAAGTATAAAATTCAAATAAAGTACAAGTTATTCAAAATTGTACTAGTTCTCACCACTGGTAGAAGAAAAACTTAAACTGACAGTCACATTTCAGCTAGGAGCCCTTGTCAACTCTTAACCCCCGAGAGAAGACAGGCATGGTGCTGGATGACTTATTAGTTATGGGATGTCTTCTCTTCCTGTCTGAGTTGTGCCTGTGAGTTTCAGAAACATTTATCCAACATATTTATTGCAAAACTTTTTTTAAATTCGAGGCCAAGCACCAATATTCTATTATTCAGCCCTCCCTTGCAGACTTTTCCCCTGCACGAAGACAGCCAATTACACCAAATAGCAAATAGGTAGGACTCTGATGTATAGGAAGGCAAAAGGTGACAAGTCCGGACTCTCGACGGTGCTGAGTGCAGAGCGATCAGGGCACTCCTTGACTGAACACCACTACAAAGTAGCCTCTTCCAACCATCCCTGCCATTACCGTAAGCTCCATCAGAGCTATTTATAGGGGGCTAACCTTTTGTTCCTGGGCCCCCGTCCAAGCACTCTCTCTCCGGCTCTGTCACTGAGTGGCCTCCAGATCGCCGCATCCCTTCTAGTCTGGAATTGGAAGCGATAATTATTCCGACTCTTGACTTCAAATCTCCCATTGTTAACCCCAGGGGGCGACATTCTCATTTCAGGTGGCCAGTGAACATGGCTGCCAAGCTTCAAGATTGAATTACGTTTCCTCGTGCTGTGTTTCGTGATTTGTTAGGTCAAAAGGACGTAAAGGACGACTCCTGCAGTCCTGTAACCGGTGCCTCATTGGTGCAACATGTCAAGCTTTAATCTTTTTCTACAAAGTTTGCAAGCAATATTTAGTTATGGCATGTTTGGTGCCCTAGGCCATCACCGGAAAAATCTTCTTACATCCTCTTAACTTATGCGTCGTTCAGACTGCAATGACTTTCTACTTCACCACATTTTCTGAATGTTTTAATTACTTACAGATTAAGACCTTTGCATCAAAAAGCATAAAAAGAGGTTTAAAATACGTTTCGCCAGTTTATACAAGTATAGATGCTGTGATTAGTTGATTAATCTATCAGTCGATTGAAATAAAATTAATTGTTAACTATTTTGATATTTTAATCTTTTTCTGTTTTTTAAATGTATATTTTTTTATTTTTTTTACTTTTTTTCAAAATTTTGAGTCTTTTGGGTGTTAATTTTTTTTTTTTTTTTTTGAGGGTATTTTAAATGATTTTGATTTTTTAGATTTTTCTGCATTGAGTCCTTTTTACTTACTTACGTGAATATACTTACTTAATTCTTCTTAAGTAAATTTTGAATACAGGACTTTTACTTATAACAGAGTACTTTTACAGTGTGGTATTAGTACTTTTACTTAAGTAAAGGATCTGAATACTTCTTCCTCCAAAGGCAATGACATACCCAAACTTTTTTTCTGAATATAGTTTTATCGCCCCTCCCTCCTTGGGATGGCGCCCTAGACGGCTGCCTGTATCACCTGTGGTAGGCCATTGTTAGCCACAATTTTTCAGCAATACATTATTAGTTTATCATTTATTATAGTGATTGTCAGATTTCCTGTCAAATTTCTTGGGTGACATTTAGTCACTTACCTTTCAGCATTGCATAGATCTCTAAACTCTGTCATGGACGTTAGCCAGAAACCTTTTCTGATGCTCTGAGCCAAACAGTCAGGTGGATATTCCTGCTGCAAAGTCCTGGTGATGCAGCAGTTTTCCCTGGCTCGCTCCGAGTCCAGATGCCTTTTGCCTCATGACAGCTGCACTCATGGATGATCCATTTAACTAATAGACCGGTATTTAAATGCATCTGCTCGGAGGGGGCAGTTGTGTTCCAATCAGGCACATTGTGAACCGCTGACATTTTCACTAGAAGAGAAAGCAGACAATGTAAAAATAGGTGCATGTCTGCCTGAGAATGGGTGACATTTTAAAACCTATGTTTCATACTGATCTTTTATCATTGGCAAACTAATAGCTATACTTTACCCTACCACAGGAGCAGTAAAGTACAGTTCTTGTTGTTGATTGCATAGGTTTTAAGGTCAGTCAAGGTGTTATGCAAAGCCAGGGTGTGCATTTCCATCAATGGTGTGAGTATTGATGGTGCAACTGGTGCAGTGTACAGGGGCCCAGAAGCTGTCAGGGGCCCATTTAAGAGGACGATTTTCAGCCACCTGGGGAAATCAGGCTGTGGTGGTTTAAGTCCAGTGCATGCTATTTAATTAGCATTGATAAATTCAGTGCTTAAGCCGCTTTTCGTTACGTTGATCAAAGGCTGGTTTGTAGTATTGGATGGAGGGCGTACAGTTTGGTAAAAGGGGCAACTGTTTTAGCGCACGCCATTCTGCGGTAGTGTATTTTGGCCCCTTATTTCTCTGAGCAGAGAGCGGGCAGCAGTAGCAATATGTATGTATAATTCAGCCGGTGCAAACTCCAAGTGCGTCCAATGGAAGAACAAAGCTGTTGTGACTGGTTCAATCAGCACCAGCGAGTACATGAAAATTTCAACGTCAAGCTCCACGGAAGAGAGCAGACAAATTTAGAGAGCACGTTAAAGGGTTTTGCCTGTACTCATAGAACCAGAGTTACAATGCATAACCTCTATTTAGCTCTTAGGGAAATTACTCCACTATGGCCGTTGGTTCGATTGTTTAAAAAAAAAAAAAAAAAAGTATGTCAAAAAAGTTATTTGTGTAACTAAACTTAGTCAGTACTGTAACTAAAGTTACAGTAAAGTAACAGACAAGCGATCAGATGATACGTATTTTAGACAGGTCAGCCAAACATAATTTACAGTTTACAGACAGACTCCTTGGTTCAACATGCAGTTCATATGTGCAAATGAGGATTGTTACATTTTGGAAGTGCTCTCCTTCGGATTTACTTTCAAATAAGTTGCACCTTATCTGACCATCCCATCATCATCCATTTCCATTTTTGTTTTCCATTTTAAGGACACCCACTAGTGGGCTTCATCACGTTTTCTCTACTGGAAAGGCTCTTTATCATATTTTCTCCACTGGAAAGGCAATCTAGAGGGCACTTTGTCACAATTTTGCTCCTGTAGGGGTACTCAAGAGGGTACCTCATAATGTTTTCGACACTGGAAGGGCATTTCATCATATTTTTTTGAACATAGATCCAAGAGGGTACTTTTGCAGTGTCAACACCCACCTGCCCCCCTGAGTCCACCTCTTTTTTGTTTTGTTTTGTTTTTTTGCACCTTTGGACCTATATTTAGCAACGTTGCCAATTTCTGAGTTTTCAGCAGTTTCTTCAAGTCAATCTCCCTCATGCTGAGTGTAATCTAAATTGAACTGAAAAGTGTAGATTTTCTTCAACATACCTCTCTCCATCCCTACGACACCTTTAGAATTAATAGCACATGAAGCTACAGCAGTTACCAGGCAACACTGAAACAAGTGAAAATGACAATATGTGGAAAGTACACCCAAGTGTTCACATCTCCTGTGAAACCTATATGCTTATATTCACACCTATGTATGTATGGGAACAAAGCATGTGTAAAATGATAAACATGTTTATGCACATTCATGTCACACCTGATAACAAACAAACACCTATGTTTTGCAGACTTTCTCCACATTGGCTCAATTGCATTTGCTATGACTATATTTTCCTATTTTACTCAAGTACTACTACTGTGTTGTGTTTATGCTATTTTTGGTACCCATCATCCACTTCATCACCTCTCCGCCATTTCTAAGTGCTATGTTTTACCACACTTATTACCATTTTGGGAGGGGGGTGAGGGAGGGAAAAAACAGTAGCAGAGGGAAAGGCAGCGCAGCCAATACAACAAATCAGCATTACTTGGTATGCATAGAGCAGCCAGAGCTATCGTGTTATAAATTGGCATGTGGCAGCAGGCCAGCAGTGCATTGCATTAGTCAGATGCCCTCAATGTAATAAAATGCAGTCGAAGGAAAGAGTGGGGGAAAAAAAGTCAAGGCGCTTTCTGTAGATTGAGATCTTAAAAAGGGAGCTGCTGAACAATATATCTGGGCAGAAGCTCCGACCAGCTGAGAAGATCCTATCGGCGTGCAGGATTACGCCAGACTAAATGAGATGACATTCACTTTGACAAATAATTTCCTCCTGTTGTGTGCATATAAAAAAGGAGAAATTATTTCTGCATTTGTACAGCTTTGGTAGGAAACTTACAATCGGCTCTTTGTGCAATCTCTCACAGTTTTGCAGAGAACAATATGTTCCACCAGAATGTTAAGTCCTTTTTTTGGTACAACATTTGGGCTCTGTCAGTGTATTTCTTTTCACCGGAGAACACGTCCAATATATAATGAATTCATTTTGAGAGTAAAGCTCAGGACTGCACAGGTTGAGTAATTGGAGGTCGCTAGTTGGGGGAAAAAAATATGCATCTGGGGTTTGCCTTGAAGTTGCACAGATGGATTTGAAGGTCTGCCAGTGCCATGTGTCACGGCACTTCACTCGCTCATCCTTTTTGCATGTTCTTCCTCTTGCAAGTGTCGATAGAACAAACAAGGAAGCTAACTGTGCTCATTAATTGGCATGTTGACACAAACTTGCACACTCCCGACATCAAAAGTCCATCCATTGATAGCAAAAACATCAAAAGGTGATCTATTCCCATCTCTGCATTAGCAAACTCGTCTGATACAAATGATGAGCTGCACCCTCCCCTAACCCGATGCTGCGCCATTATGTAGATAGCACCCGAGAAGATGGGAGACAGAAAAGGTGTGATGGTGCACAGGATGATTTTATGGAGATAAGAGCACATGAATTATGATAATATAACAAACCCAGTTGGGTGTTAAAGTTCAAAATAATATTGTATGTGTTCAATCTCCTAGTAATAATCATCAGCGGTGCAGCTCCGAGCTGTATATCAGAGAGAAATCACTGATTAGACATGTGGCTCCTGGTCTTTGGCTTTAAGAGAAGGATGTTCATAAATAACTGACTACAGGACTGAATTAGCCCATTAAAATTATCATATTCTGATTTAATACTGGCGAAATTTCCCTGAGTAGGCAGGGCACATGTGTGGAAAGTGATGTGTCTGGCAATTCTTGTCCACTTTAATGTGGGCTCATTTAGTGTCCTCCGTTCAGCTGTGAAAGCAACGTGAAGAGGCCACAGATAACATTAAACACTATAAGAGCTCTGACTTTTCAGCAGTTGTAGCATCAGGTGGAGTTTAGTTCATATAGAAAAAATATATCACTGTATGGTTTTTAAATTTTTTTTTTGCCAAAAGTGGAATTAGTCAGTCCATGTCAGTCGCGGGATGCCATTGCGCCCAGAAAGACCTTTTCTCATAGACTTGTGAAAGACACATCTTAAATTTAGTGGATACATTTTATGAGCATCAAAACCTGAGTGAAATGACTCATTTAACTCTCAGGATTTGATTTCAAAAGTCTAGAAGAGCTGCACAATTAAAAGATTTTATTCCTGTTCAAAGCAGCAGAGCACTAAACCCAAAGTTAGATGTTCAGCAAATGTTAGCCGCGGAGCCACACCCAAATAGAGCAATATTTGCATCATGTGCTACTGAGTAGCTTTCATGGGAATAAATCAGGTTCCCGCCACCCATGCTGTATCCAGGTCTCTTAATACGCCCATAGTTAAGATCCATCACATCATTTGGTCCACAGGCTTTTACAGAACATCAAAAATCAGCTCTCAGTTTTTAGCTGAAGTTATGACACAATCTGTTCTCCAATTGGCAATAAAAAAAGATAATACATGTAAAAAGTTGCATTCAGTACCTTTAAAAGTTTTCTGTCTCTTACATATATAGCTTACTATTTTCAACAATATCTTCATCTTTCAGTGAAGTTATGATTTAAAAAAGGACACGTTTCTCGTCTCTTTTTTTCCCCTTTGTGCCACAAGTGCATTATGCAATGGACTACATTAGCATGCGGCTGTGATTTTAAAATGCCTTAATGCATACTTCATATACATACATTATGCACACAGTTGTTGTCAACAATACACTAAATGTAAGAAAAACACATCCGACTTTAAAACATAATAATATTTCAATCTCTGCAGAAATTGTCTTGGGAAGTTATGTATACTTCTCCAGCATTTCATTAGTAAATCCAATTTGTGGCCACAAATGATTGCTTTTCTTCATATTTAGTGCATTTGTTTTACACTGAAGGAGTTGATTAGAAAATATCTGAGGAAAAAAAAAAAAGAACTCCACAAACATCATAGTTGCTAAAGGCAACATTTTCTCTGGGTGATGTTCAAAGGGATATTAGAGTAATATACGCTTAAAATTATGTTTTTGATTAATTTAAAAATATTTTATTTTCTTTCATTTTTAGATATTTTTTAGCAGTATTTTACTTTTATGCATCTGGAAATTGAACACATATCTCGATCAGTGGCAAATTATAAAAATAATCACTTCTGCACTAGCAGTAAACACAACACAACAGTGGGAAGCATTGCAATCAATATGCCCCAGCATTCGCATAAATGATCAACATCAATATTTCATACAGTGCACAATGTGTTATCTGGCTCATCTTACATCAGCTGATTAAAACCATTGCTGCTTTTGAACAGCAGTCTTTTTATCATTTAACATTGCTTTTACTCCCTAAAAATGATGAATTTGCACTGATACTATGTTTGAACCAAATAAAAGCTTATATTAACTGTTGCAGGTTAAATTTACAACCAACGTAAATTTTTCAGATGCCCTAAAGAGCTCATGCAGTCTCTTGAATTCCTATACATTAAGAAACACAGTCCTGTTTGTGACAATGTACTTTTCAGCTAACTCAATGCATTTTTAAATGTGTTTATTTCCTTTGAAGTAAAGACAAAATAGTTAATTCTTAAATTTATCTGAATAACAATCTAAACTGCCAAATCTGGATGAATATAGTTTTATTTGGACAGCAACAATATAGTATAACAAATTAACATTTGCTGCAATTTGACTTTCAGCCCTGCAACTAGCTAATGAGCTGACGTATGCTTACCTTAAGAAGCCATGATGAACAAATATTTCTGTAATTATTGTTTTTCAAATTGATAGTTTGGTATAGCGGGGATGTCATCTTGTACAGAAAATGGTTTTCAGAGACCAGCAATGTTAACTCTAATGTGTCCTTATACAAAGATTTATATGAATTCATGTTCCATGAATGACATAATTTACTTAACCTAACAAAAAGTTACATTATGTAATGTTATGTAGGTTAGGTTTATGCAAAAAAACAAAAGTTACTTGATTAGGTTTTGGGAGAGGAAAAATGGTGAGGACATACATTAAAAAAAAACAAAGTTCACGTGATTTCACACGGGATACAAACACAGATCTTTAAGGGTGAAGTCCTGTGTTTGTTTGACCCATTAACTAACCCCAACCTGCTTCCCTAGAAAGACTTTTACTGAGTTTCCTGACTCATTCTGAAGTTTACCTTTGCTATCCATGTAAGAAAATAACTTGTTATAGTATGATTATATAGATCTCTGTGTGTATTTTGTGGAGGAGGTCCAGATTTTTTTTCTTCAATTTCATGCATCTGTAATTGTGAATTTCAGGATAAATTAATAATTGAAGTAAGACATTTATTTTAGTAATATATGCTGATTTTTTTAAGTGCTTACATTTTTAAGTTGCGTTAACAAATACTATGAATTTCTATCTTTCAAACTGAGTTTAATGCATGTAAAAGCTTTATTATGAAAACCATAAATTTATGTATCTTATTAAGTGCAAGCTTCACTTATATTCTATATTATTTCCAGCTCTTTGCTGATGCATTGATTTTGTACCACTTAATATTGCAACGTTGATTAGAAATGGGAAAATCCAAATGTGCAATGCGTGACATAATAAATAAACATTATTAACTGGGTTCATTTAGTTTGAACCTTTTTCCTCTTTTACTGGCAGTTGAATGCACAGCCCTCTCAGGCCACATTTATTCTAAAAATTGCTGCCGGATCAGCAACTCTCAAAGCTCTCACTTTAAGTCCGGCTTCACTTCTGTGATTGCACGGCCCCTGATGTACCTGAATATTGTGCAAGCTAAGCAGGCTCAACAAACTTCGGACTCTCCTGAGGATCTGAGTGAATGCAACCTAATTCTGATACCTGTCACTTTGTATTTTTGTATTTTCACCCCATCACCTGTTTCTATTTAATGAATGAGGAAATACACACACAAACCTTCAGCTCCTGCCCTAGTGGAAATGCTGACCTTGCTCCCTGTCTGCATAGATTTGGGAACTTGTCAAAGGTTTTGGTGTCAGATGGTTAACTGACAAGATCTAAAATGTAATGTAATGTAAAAAAACAAAAATGCAACAAATTACGTTGATATGCCTAGTTTTGGTATGGAAAAATGTGTTGACTACTTGTATTTTTCTAAGAGGCTTTAGAGAGATTTGATATGAGTTGTAAAATATCTGAGATGCAGAACTTAAAATGAGCATCTCACGCTTTGTGAACACACCCTAAATTAACTCTTTAATCTATGATGATGTTTGCAAAAATCAGTATATGAAAAACTCAATATCTCAAGTTTAATTACAAGTTTTCCATGCATCCTTTACATTGGATAGCCACTGGCTAGCTAATTGCCGCCATTATGCACTGCACTTATACAGAGGTTGCCGCTAATATCAGGACACCGTTATCGTGGAAACGTGCCCACTTTCCGGTTCTGATTAACAGCATTACTTCTGTTAGCACTAATGTCGTTTTTAGCACTGTGTGTGCTGCTGCAATTGTTAGCAGCTAGTCGTTGGCTCAGCAATCTTAATATTGAGAGCCGTGTGCAGGCAGCCTCAGAATCATAGATGCAATGGCCAGTTCAATGGCCAGTATGAACATGTTCACATGGGCACCTGCATCTCATTGACTATTTACATGCACACTAAGATTACACCATTATTCCACGTATAACAATATTCCAAATTGTATGCATAGGTGTAAATAGTGCAACGCCAACCTTTTCAAGAGGGGTTGAAGGGGAAAGAAGGCTGGTAAAAGAAATGAAAGAGTAACGCTGTGTCGGTAAGGTCCAACAAGTCCGCAGCTTAAAAGAAAACCAAAACTTTTATTTGATACAAAGAAGCAAAATGGTACAAATGCACCAGCCATTTCACTTTTCCATATTTTGATGTGATAAACATATTAGGGCACGTTAATCAGACTATTTATGCCTTCATGTAAACAGGAATATTCAGTTTCATTAGCCATGTAAACAAATTAGTAGGACCATTGTTTACTTGCACAAAAAAATTGAATTTTTTGCTCTTTTTCACACCCTTAACATTTATTATGGGCCACAGTAGGAATAATTAAGAAACCAGCACACATACACACCTGAAGCAAACAAACGGCAAAGATGAAATCAGCCTCACGCTAGTCTGATTGTCTCAAAAAGTTTAAGAGATGCACATGCACACACACACACACACACACACACACACACACACACACTTGCACACACATTCACTTGTTTACCGGATGAGCAATATTGCAGACGCATTAGATTGGTCGTGCCGTCTGCTCCACAGTTATGGATTTATGCTTCATCACCATGGCATCTCTTTTAACGTTGATTATAATTCCCAGAAGCCTTTAATTAAACCGTGCGCAGCAAAGGCCTTTTGTTTTTTTTATAATTATTTATCTCCAAATACGAGAGCAAAGCCCTCAGATTTACTGACCAAGTCTCCGAGTGCAGCAGAGAGCACCAACAGGCCAAGCACCCCATAAACTGCTCACCCCCACCAAACAATTTGCTCCATCTGAAGTCTGCTTATGAGGCACATTTTCTGTCTGCTTTTTATTTAATAGTCTCCCCTGCTTAATCACAGAGTGAGGGGCGCATATTCACGAGACCTCTCTGACTTTGATGGCTTTCTTTGGTATTTTGGTGCCATCGCAGCTATGTTTAGCCTTTTCGGGGGGGGGGGGAGATTTGAGATTCCCTGCTCTCACAGTGTAACAGCCCAGTTGACATTCAGTCGATGTAATTTGGCTTTTAAAATATCGAGGACGCTTGTTGTTTTAATTACACCACATTTCAGTGTCAACACGGGTGTTTAAATGGCCATAAAATAACAAGATAAATTAGTGGTTGGTACAAACTGTTTTATAAACAACTTTAATACACAGTCAAAATGCCATTAGTGTTACAACTTCAGCTATCTCTGCTTCATATTAGGTCTATTTCTCTTGATGTTTTCCTTTTAAGGGAAACCACGTTCTATGTTTTTGAGTCTAAATGACTAATAGGAAAACATTTTTTGAAATTGGTGCAATATTGAGAGAGACTGCAGCAGAAAAGGCTGCAGTGAATTCCCTACAGACAATTGCGTACCGTCAGTTTGTTTCCACTAAAAGTGCTTGTTTTTGCTACCGACATGCTCAGATTGTTATTCAAAGTTTTTACCGAGAGGATCCGTTCAAGAAAGGAAAGACTTTCTCTTAAATTTTTGCTGATCCAGTTTGTTTTTTAGTGTGCGTGTAACTAAGTCTCGCTCAAGTCTCATTGTAAAAGCTTGTGGACTCTTTCACATTGTCCAAATCAATTAAATATTCAACCATGACAGTGAAAATCCGTCAGATAACATGAAGCTGCGCTTTATGTACTCCAACACACAACACAGTCTCCCTGCTGCTGTGTCAGGATCTTTCACATCCACCTATGACATTTTAGGTATCCTTGTGCATCAGCTGTTTATGCCCTGCGATGCTGTTACAGTGATGTCCGCAGTTGTATGTGGTGGGATGACGCAGCCCGCTACGCTGAAGCTGCATGGTCCTTGTGTTTTCACAACAGCAACGACCATCATGACGGTTGGGATAAAGCAACAGAGTCATGCAACAGGCACATGGTAAAGTGCAGCAATAAAACACACACACATCTACGCGTGAAGCGAACTCCAGACTCCTGCACGGAAGTTGGTTGTTTATGGGACCCATCCACCTCCCCACCAGCTCGCCCTATATTACATATAATGTGGTTACCAGAAGCGTTATTAGCTGATGCTGTCCTTATGCTTCTCATACCCATGTACCCATCTCCCTCCAGCCGCGTTCTCAGGTGACGTCGCCCATCTGTGTTGCATCTGCGGTCGTTAGGTGCTGTCCGGCCGGCTGCCACCATACAGTAACGATAAAAATTGACTGTGCACAAGGGTTTACATTGCAGCGTGTTTTACTCTCAGTGCTGGACCAATTTCAAACATTGTTATCTCTGCTCATAACTTGGTCACAAAAGTATGAAAAATAGCATCCAGGTTGAAAAATACCAAAGTTTCCTTTTAATGTTTTTAAGCGTTGGCTAAATTTGCAAATAAAGTGCAAAGATGTGGAGTTGGATTTTCAATCACACAGCTCCTTTTTGAAGGTTGATATTTCACATAATCTGGTAGGTATTGATTCAGCAAATAATGTGAGCAGTGCTGCTCCTCTCTTCTCGTACTCTGCTGACTGCTCTGACCACACAGTGACTTGCTGGAAGAGTGTGCACTTTTCACTTTCCAGTATGTATTTAAAATTTCCCCACGAATGTGACCGCTAATTTGGTGCCTTGGGTATATAATCAGAAACATGCACTCGTTCTGCGAGTAATATTAGCCCGAGCAAGCTGTTGCATGTCAAAGAGTGGTTTATTTTTTAGAGTCAATGTAAAAGCCGAACAGTTAGTCCCTGATTGATAAATATAATGCCTCCAAAACTAAATAATCTGACGTTTAAGCTTTGTTTTATAACTTGACTCGCCCAGGCCTTCACCATAAGATCAGATGCACACTGAAAGTTTAATGTGATAAAGCAGGAGCCTCAGCTAAAGTGCAGCTGACATTAAAACTGAATATAGACTTTTATTCAACTTAAATCAGCTGAGTTTGTATTTATAGCTCTGCCTTAATTGTTTTACTAGCCTGCTAACAGCACTGCATCAGCACCTCCTGGCCTTTTAGTATTTTACTGATAATGCTTTCAACATTTGATGCATGCTGCTGCCGAGAGCGAGGAGTGTGCCGGAAAAAAAATAGTGCCTAACCTTTCCATTAAATTACTTAGGAAGTTTCGAGTGATTGAAACGCATTAACTGAAGACATCTTGCAATAGATCAAAGCTATCTGTACACTTTGATCCCCCGTGACGAGTGTGTGTACTTCTTTCTATTGCTTATTGATTTCTCGTATGTAGAGGGCTGCGTTCCCTTGTTGACTGTATGTACAGTTTTCTCTTATAACGAATATATGGAGATAAAAACGAAGTCACTCATACATTTTTAAAATCCTTTCATGTAGTCTTTGGCATCACTTGATATCACTGTCATTGTTTTGTGGCTCTTTTGGGTATTTTTGTGTCTCTTTGTAGTAGTTTTGTGTCTCTTTGGGACATTGAGTATCACTTTGGGGTCTTTTTGAGACTCATTGTGGCCATTTGATGTCTCTTCGTCATTCTTTGGTCTCTTCGATATCTTTTTATGTGTCTTTTTGGTATGTCTCTTTGTGGTCTGCATGCTGGTCACTTAAGTGATAATCTGCAGGTGAAGGCTCCGGGGGCCTTGAAAATTTTGGGCCCCTTGGCCTGTGCCTGCTAGGCCTGTTCAATAAGCCATCCATGGCCCCTTGTTTTCAGTGTCTCTGCATTATTCACAGGAGTATTTCTTGATTTTCCAGCTTTGCTGCTAAAGTTTAACAGAATCAAACTTTGACCCCAGATACACTGATCCTCGTGATGCACGTCGACTGGCATTCAAAGTTAGATGTGTAAGTTATGACCGCGTCAGTTTGGCTGCAGAGAAGCATGAAGGAGAAGTTAATTTTCTGCGTTTATGGATTCCTGGAGTTATGTACTCTCCAATCCTACTGGGACTTGGGTAACAAATCTCCAGCAAAGCAGAAAATACCAAAGTGGAGAGGGATAGCAGGTCATAGCACCGTGCTTGTTGACATTCTAGTGAATTCTTTGCAGGAGGGAAAGATGCACGCCATCACACACTGTACCATTTGTTAACTAAGAGGTAGTAATACACATTTTGTGTAAAAAGGCACGTTACTGATTTGGTGACTTTATGAAAATTGAACAACTTATTTTTAAACTTATATTTAAACAATGAAGACCTGGAATTGCACCATGGAGTGACGCTAAATGGGAAATCACTACACAATGACAATCTACAGATCAGTCTTTGTATCGACCAGTTAATCTTTGAAGGAATCACCCCAAAGTCAACACTGCATATTTTTCCTCTTAACCCGTAGTGCTATAGATTTCTGAAATGGAAGGGTAGGAAAAACTGAATTTTGTTGGTAAAATCCTTTAAGTTTAAAAAGAAAAGACTGTTTATCTTCTGGTGTAATATAGGCTCTATTTATAAGGAGGTGTACGAACTTAATAATTCTCCAAATGTTGACCGCTTGCTTTTTTGTGAATAGAATTTACTTTTTTTTTTAAATTTTCAATACTTAATTACATTTAATATAATAAAGTTACTTTTGATACTTAAGTATAATAAACATCAGATACTTTCACACTTTTATTCAAGTCATACTCTAATAGGTGACTTTACCTTCTACCAAAGTCATTTTCTGGTAAAAAAAAAAAAAAAAAAAGTGTACTTTTACTGATGTACAGCTTTCAAGTACTTCATCCACAAATACATATTTTGCACACATAAGCACATAAGCAACACTTCTCCACAAGACCTGTAAATATATTTTAGTGTGTGAAATTAGAGTTCACTGATAAATTAATGTGTATGCAGTGGCTACATTTCATTAATGACATATTTTAAAGCTGCACATCTAAAAAGATTCATCAACAAACTATAACTGCAGTCCATTCAATGTTTTGAGCAAAGCTAAATTGAGCTAACAACTAAAATGACTTGTCACAGACTAAACTCAAGATTTAGAGCTACTGTGGAGAAAACTGTTTTTGTAATGAAGCTGCAGCGTTCTCTGATAACTATAATAATCCACCAAGCACATAATGTATACTGTCCTGCTGAACCTATTCTGTAGTCATTTCTTTAAATACTATTTACTACCTTATAAAGATTCATATCTCAGCTGTTTCATTTAATTTGTAATAACTCTCTTCCATCCTTATTTGCCATTTAGCGACATGTACATCCAGGCATCATCACGGTGATATTATTCATGAAACACAAACACCAATGATTATAATATTTGCCGCTTCTGCTCCACGCTTGTTATTGTCTCATCACAAGACATTAATCAGGCCCTGATATGATGGATCATTTTATTTCCAGTATTGTGCAGTCGACAGAACAAAATCAGACACAGGTGCAGCATCAAATGTTTTTATTATGTATACATCAATGAAAAGTGTAATGAGAAATTTAAGCCCTGATCCAACAGAGCGAATCGAGACTAGCAGCATAAATGTTTAGGCAGCCCGAATGTAAATACAGAAACTGATTATGGGCATCATCCCCAGAAGCAAACAAACACGAGAG
Organism: Plectropomus leopardus; assembly: GCF_008729295.1. Taxonomy (NCBI): domain Eukaryota; kingdom Metazoa; phylum Chordata; class Actinopteri; order Perciformes; family Serranidae; genus Plectropomus; species Plectropomus leopardus. The sequence continues at coordinate 18,429,569 of NC_056485.1, read as the reverse complement.
GCATATTTATGCTAACACCTAGAAACAGAATCAGAATACTATAAATCCCTGTGGTGACTTAGCATAAATCCAAAAAAAAAGAGTACTCTGTTTCAGCATGGTGTCGCCAACATGTGTTTTCATGCAGCTGACAAAAGGCGACGACACTCAGGACATGACAACACAGGCCACAGTGTCAGATTACACCCATGTGAGGCGATCGTGCTGGTGGAGCTGTTCTGTTGTCATACACATCACTCAAACATTACACCCGAGCTGTTGTGATGATGTGTTCCTCTGTGCTGCGTCGGCCATTACTGATATCCGATGGCTGAAGCTAATATTTGAGGTACAGGAGTGCTGAGAGCTCTGAAGCATGCATTTCTTCTCCACAGCCTTGCAAACTTCCGGCCAGCCAGCCATAACGAGGAAAATGTCCATTTGTTGCAAATTGTGGTAAAATCCCCAGTTAAGACGCATATTCCAAATGGGCTGTATACATGCCAAAATAATGCTATAAATCCCAAACAATACTGGCATATCTTATGTATTAATAAGAAAATACTATATTTGTAAAAAGCCTTTGGAAAAACAAAATTAAATATGCTTTTTATAAGACCTGTATCAAATTCTGAATATTTACAAAGTCTGAATTTTAGGGGAATATTAATGTGCATGTAAACTTACACAGTGTTTGTTATCACCTGGTCAGTGTTTTAGAGTGCAAGACACTTTTACGAATAATCTGGCTCATGCTTGACACATGGAAGAAGTTTCAGCTGGTTGCAATCTGAAATCCTCACTGCATTACGCCACTAATCCGTACAAGCTGCTCCTTTAAGTGAAATAAACTTGAAATTCCCTGTTGGATCATTATGAGGTCAACAAAACAACACACCCTCAAGGTTCAGTCGATTCTCTCCGGTGCTTGAAGAGTCGACCAATCTCCGGTTGGACTCGGCTGGGTTAAGAAAAAATACTGCAGTATTCCCCTTTGTCCATATTGTACCGAAACAGCAAATAACCTGTCACTTACAATCGGAGGAACTTGTTAAATAGCCAGAGTCTCTACATCGGGGGAATCCTCTGATGCCTCTGAGTGACTGTGCCAGTGATTGGAGTCCCACTGAATGGCTAAAATAGAGCGGTCCCAAAGAGATGAGGAAATGTAATTTGAGATGGAAATCTTCCTCAACTGGGGCAATCTGGAGGGTAATCTTATTGAGAGTGGATGCAGTGGTGCCGCATGGAGATAAAGGAGGGTGAAGGCTGCATGTACAGAGAGGCAAGAGGGCAAACAATTCATATTGGACAAAATATAATTATCCAGAGGCATTTCACTCTTCATGCAAGCAGAAAGTTGTAGCCATGGCTCTCTGGATTGTAATGTTGGTCAGTTAGTTGGTGAGTTTGCTCCACAACTTTGATCCAGACTTCTAAACAGCTTTTGGATGCATTTCCAGAGTTTGTGCAGACCTTCGTGGTCCCAAGAGGATGAATTCTACTGTGGTGATCCTCTGACTTTTCCTCCAGCTCCACTAGCAGATCAAGCTTTCCACATCCTCAGAAGTATGTCGATATCTAGTGGGAGGATTGGCACTAAATTTTTGGACATTAATGGTCCACATACAGTGACTCATGCCGACTCTGGTGATCCCATGATTCTCCTTTTTAGCGCTAACATCAAGTTCACATTTGTGTTTTTTTAGTGAAATATCTCAACTACCATCAGGTGGATTTACATGGAATTTTGTACACACATGCATGCACTCCTCAGTATATGATAGACTCACTTTGTGATTCCTTTGCGATTTCATTTAACACCTACTGGTCAAAAATTACTGCTAATTTTAATATGCACACAGTAAAATCATTTGATTTATAAGTTAATATTTGCAAAACCTTCCTCAATTGCACTTCTTGTGGAGTCATAGTTGGTTAATTTGCTCACATATCAAGTCAAGATTGCCATATTGAATTTTTGGAGCCACAAGTGACCTATTTGGATGAGAGGGTTGAAACTTTTACTCTATTAAAAGTATTTTAGTCGCTTACTACAAAATAAGGAAGGAAGGTAAAAAGGGAGGAGGTGATGAACAGACAAATGAAAAAAATGTGAGCGAAGGAAAATCTGAATTTTGTTCTCCACATCCTCAAAGTTGTGAAAAAACTACAAAATTATGCCCCGTGAATGATGTCACGTACTTCATCTAATTTAGCAATTGTCGGTTGTACATAGAGAATAATAGGAGCGACCATTTTTACATGTGCCGTTCAGCAGTAGTGTGTTTTGGCCTTCAGGTTCAACAAACTTTATTGACGACACTTGCCCCTTAGCGCATATAACCCATACATCCCAAATATCAGTCCTGAAATGGACTTGTCAAAGCTGTCACAGAAAACAGCCTATTGTCAGAATAGATAGGATTCAGGCAGATTGTGTTGCCCATTTTGTGTGTCTCTGTGTGACCTCAGAAGTGAGTTCATGTGGGGGGAGTCTTCAAACTAAATTCACCGCGGCCCAGGTGGAGGTTAATATCGGCCCTCCCATCCGCTGTTTTCTAATCATCCCCTGTTATCTATGAAAAAGGAGGGTGGAGAAATAAGGTCGCGGCGTGCCACAGCCATCTTTTTTCATTTACCCCTTCGCTCTCCCGGCCATTTCACCATCATTTGTGAAATCAGCTGTAGCAGCGGGAGGAGAGTTTGCACAGAATGTACTTCCCGGAGTGTCTATTTCATGGCGAGAGGAGAGGAGACGGCGGCAGCAGCTGAGGAGAATAAGTGAGAGAGGGAAAGGTAATGAATAGAACAGTTGGAAAGCTAGCTGGAGATGGCCCCTGAACATTTGTCACTCCAATAGGAGTTGTCTCTGTTGTGAGATTGGATTTTGGTTTATTATTGTTGTTTTGCAAAAAGGGGGCGTCACTCGGCGTCTGAATGCCAGCAGAGCGCCCGTGTAAGTGGCTGGGTGTGATGTTTTTGATGGGAAAAGAGGCCAGGTTCTCGCCTCACACTGTATCCTGTGGGACTCCAACAATAATATGCGATTCCTGCCCTTTGCTCGCCTCATGCATGAGCTCAGAACGAAAGCAATCTAATCCTAGGGCCTATTCTGTCGGGGGCCGCCGTGCAGTCACGCTACCTTATTGTTCCTCTGGGGACAGGAATAGGCAAGTGGTCGCTGTTGGAAGATCAAGTCGCAGCACTTCAATACATTGCGAGTGGCCTTGCTAATACAGAGACCCACCGGAAAACAACAAACAACAATCATATTCAATAATATCATGCCGACAAGAGTTCTGTGTCAAGTTTGTGTTTTTCCGCTGCACTCATACTTTGCTCCCAAAGTGTCAGCCCAGTCACCAGAAGAAAATCTTGGTTTCATGTATGTCATATCAATGTTTCTAAAGCAATGCAGTGTTTACGGAGAGTTTGTCATCTGGAGGTGGAGGGGAGGCGAGACACCTGCCAAGCTGCAGACCACTGCAGGCCACTGTTCCAGACAAAGACACTAAACTGTGTTTAGTGTGTCATTGCTGTGTTTTCAGTGGCTTTTTAGGCACCAAACATGGGTGTTTTGGAGTAACCCATTACTGTTTTTTCAACATCTTTTCAAGCAGGGAAAGTGTTTTTCTGAGCGTGATTTTGGCCCAAAAAGTGGCTGTGTTTTACTGAAATATCACTGCTGTACTAGCCGTGACATTGCTGGGTTTTTTTTTTGCCAGGATTGATGTCCAAAAAACAACTGTTTTTGCCCATGACTTTTAAAGCTGACATTGTTGCCCATAAAGCATCTGTTTTTACTGTGCCATTGCTGCCTTGTTGCTAGAATTGTGACCCTGTGACCTTCCTTTTTTAGTGAGACATTACTTTGCTGGTCAGAATCTTGTTTAAAAAAAGCAAAAAACAGGTATATTTTATCGAGATATTGCTGCTTTTCCAGATGAAATGTGGCACTGAAGAAAGTTGTTTTTTACCGAGACATAGCTCCTTTCCAGCCAGGATTATGGCCCCCGAAAACAGTTGTTTTTTTACAGTGACATCACTGCTTTTCAGCCTTTATTGTGTCCTGAAAAGTGGTTCTTTTCTACCAACACATTGCTGTCCTTCCTGCCAGGACAGTGGTCCAAAACACAGTTGTTTTACCCCAAGACATTCCTGGGGTGGTAGCACAAAATAAGAGTTGTTTGCTGCCTTTCCTCCCTGGAAAGTAGTGCAAAGACATCACTGCTTTTCTGGATAAAATTGTGCCAACCAAACAGGGTATTTTTAGCCAAAGCATCATCTTTTCCTAACCAAAACCTTTTTTTTGTTGTTGTTGTGCCTAAACCTAACTACACATTAAAATGTAAAGTGTCAATGTATTCACATAATGACTTGCAAATATAATGTATTTGTGGTTTGCAGAAATGGTCAACATTTTTTATGCCGATTATGTAGAAAGGGTTTTGCTGACCTTGATTTTGTCCTTATTTTTATTATGTCGCTAATAATAATTTCTTTAAATTTCCTCACACCAACTCTGGGAAAAAATAGTCCTTTTACTTAGTTCTGATTGGCTAATTTTTTGATAATTTTTTAATAAGACTCCCTCCAATGCATCCCTCTGCCTGCAGCCCTTTTTTAATCACTCACTCTATTTCGCCTTCTGTCTGTTTCTGCCTCCACCCTCTTTCTCTGACTTCCCCTGCTTCCTCTTGTCCTCCACTCTCTGGAGGAGCCCTTGGCTTGAAGCACTCTTGAGAAAATGAAGGGGGCAAATATACATGTGTGATGTTCAGAACTGGATAATGGTGCACTTGTTCAATGTAATTGGCCTGGAAAAGCACTGTAATTTGTGACTGGAGAACCCTGACTTGACTTGAGAAAAATGTAAATGTGCAGCAGAGGAGCCCCTTGGTTAATCAGTTCCCACAAAGAGAATACTTTAAGTTCATTAGTGTGCCATTTGCATATTCGCCCTCATAAAGGAAGAGTTAATCCCAAATGAAATGGCATGTTTCTATCATAAAAATGGTCTTATTTCATATTTCCCCCCGTTGCCCCAAATGAAAAGTGTTTGTCTGTGATCATAGTAAATGTGATGTCTGTCCATAAATAGTCAATCAGCGTTCTTTAATGTTCTATGTTTTATGTCTCTGTAGTATCAATTACACTCTTAAAAAATAAAGGTGCTTACTAGAAGCATATAGGATACTATGGCTTGTTTCCATAGGGGAACCATTTTTGGTTCTCCATAGACCCTTTTATTTAGGCTCCAAGTGGTAAACTTTCAGAGGGATCTGCCTAGACACCAGCCTAAAGAGTAACACACAGAACCACCTTGGAAAGGTTCCACCCAGAACCCCTATGAGAGGTTCTACAGAAAACCCTTCTGTGGTTTTGTTTTGTTTGGTTTGGTTTTATTCAAACATGTAAAGAGAAATGATACAATAATGAAAATAAAGTGAAAAAAAAATATACAAAACAAGAAGTACATGTGGTGTAATGGTTCCACCCAGAACCCTCTCTGGGTGTTCTATCCAGAACCCATCCACCTTCTAAGGGTTCTAACAATAACCCACCCAAGGGATTCTACCAAGAACCCTTTCATATCCCAAGGGTTTGATCTGCAACCTACCCAGGGGGGTCTATCAAGAACCCTTCATGTATTTCAGTGGTTTAATCTATAACCTTCCCAAAATCTTCTGCTGGAAAACCTGTTATGTTCCAAGGGTTGTATCTATAGAGCCCACCTAGAGGGTTCAATTGAGAACACTTTTATATTCCATAGGTTTGACCTTGAACCCACTCAGGAGGTTCTACTGAGAACACTTTTATAGTCCAAGGGTTTCATCTAGATCCGACCCAGGGGGTTCTACAGAGAACCTTTTTTATAGCTTTTTTAGTCTTTTCTATAGTTTGTCATTCTAAATGGAACCTCTAGGCCTACAAAGAACCCTTTAAGAACTCTTTCTTAACCAAATGGTTCTCGACCTTTATTTCTAAGAGTGTCCCAACATCATATACACAGTAATAGTCCTACCAGATGGTGTTTCATTTAATATTTAGGCTTCTTCTGAAGTACTACTTTTTGTTCAAGGCTGCATCTACAAGTCGAACAGCACTAATCATATAAGAGAAGAAGAGAAGAATTATGTCAAGAGAGTAGAGTTCTTACAAAATAATACCACCCCCAAAAAACTGCACAAAATGACAAAGAGTTGAAAAAGAGTGAACAAAAGGAGGATGTCTGTGACGATTAACGCTGAACAAAAAGGGCTAATTTGCCGGCTGATGATGGCCATCAACTTGCCAGATTAAAAGGCGAGAAGGCAAAAAGCTTTGGACAAAGAGGTTAGAAATAATAGCGAAATTTAAAAAAAAAAACACAGTTAATAAGGAAGGTTACATTTTGTAACCAGAGTTCTGTGAGCACAGGCAAAACACTTCAATAATATTTTTGGGCTACATGCTGAAATTTTGCGTGTACTCTTTCAGGCAACCAAGACAGACCTTTCTACTTTTTTAAGGAAAATACATTTCAGGAGAAAGCAATTATAAAAAACAAAATGTTAAAGATTTTGTTTAAAGGTTTCAGCAGATTTAGACCACTAAGACTTTAAGGTCAAATAAACACAGCAAAGTTGCCAAATCATTTAATGAAGTTACTGACTTAAGAGACTGGAAAATTCAATGTGCCATTAATCCCTAATTACCACTTAGCAGCAGTTCTTACTTTGGGCATTATTTTCCAAAATTTGAGACACTTCTTGAGATACTACATGGGTTAATTATGTTATTATTATGTGTAGTTGTATCAAAATATAAAATCATATATTGTATAAAATAATAGACATGGTGTCACCAGTTAGTTTCTGGCTGTTTTTAAGCCTCAAAGAGACTGTTAACATGTTGATTTTCGCTGGAAAGTTGAGCATTTTAACATGGGGGTCTATGGAGACTGACTTGCTTCTGAAGCCAGCCTTAAGTGGTCATTCAAGGATCTGCAGTTTTTGGCACTTTGGCACTGTCTTATTTTGGAAATTCCCCCTTGATCTAAACATAAATAAAAATTGTTCTTCACAGAAAAATAGACTCAGCAGGGCTGTAGCTAGGAAGTTTATAGATATAAATAATCTCGCCTTCTGATGGAGATCTCAAATGACTCATACATTCAATCCATAAACCTGCAATAACAGATTTTACAGCCACTTAGGGCGGCAGAAACAAACAAAATTGAAATGTTATCACCTTATAAAGTTGATATGGTGAACTTGTTAGTAGGAAGTTACATTTTATCATCCAGCAGATAGAGAGCAATATTAGCATTCATTCTGAGTTTGGTTTCTGTCCAGTTGAGGAGTATTTTTATTTTCTTGGGGGAAATTATCCAATTCTTAGCGTCTACATGGGCCACTCTTTTTTTTTTAGCAGCCAATTTCTGACTTCATGTTATTGTCCTGTGTGGAGCCAGGTGAACATCATTGCAGTTTTTTACCATTTACAACATACAAAAAAAATAAAATAATAAATTAATTAATCAGACAATAAGAAATATTATCATTATTATTATTACTATTATTATTATTATTAGTAGTAGTAGTAAAAATATTTTTGAATAGAAAAAAACTAAAATAATGAAAAAAATAAAAATAATAAATATTAAAATATACTCAAATAAGAATATCATAATGAATTTGTACTAGTAATTAATTAGTCATGACAAAATAATTGCAGATACATTATATGGATCAAAACCTTTACAAATCAGCTGAGACTAAATCTTTAGAGCTCTAGTGATAACACTATCCTCTCACAGTTTTTCTTCCCTCATTGGGGGCCGGTGGGAGGTTGGTCTCAGTTTGGCTTGGCCGTGCTGGCTGCCTCCCAAAACATCTCTTTGGGTTCGTCAGCCCTAGATTCCTGGATGTTACCCACACTGCAGGAGGAAGTGATGCGATGGTGCAGGAAAGGGGGTTGAGAGAGCTGAAAACAAAGCCATCAATGTGATTGGTTGTCTGGACAGAGGCCAAAGTGAGGACAGAAGGAGGGAGGAGAGGAAGAGCAGATAGAGAGAGGGGGAGATTGTCTTCGAGCCTTTAAAGTGCCCTCTGGAGGGGTCAAGAGGATGCCAGATCTGTGGGGTGTCTCTGTACTGGTTCCCAGCATGTGCGAGTCTCCGTCTGTATACCTGTCTGTGCCGATCTGTCCATTTGTCTCGTATTTATACCGACACTGTACGTGTGTTTGGGAGAGTGCATAATTGCCCCCAAGGGTATGAATGCACACAACCTTTTATATGTCATCTTTGGAATGTGTACATGTACACTACGTGTGTGGTAGTATACATGTACTTTCTATGGCTGGGTACCAGCACTTGATACCTTTAAGGTATCGACTGGTTTTACCAAGTAGGATCTTTTTTGTGCCAGATTTCTGTTTGAGGCAAGTGTGGCTCAGAGGAAGAGTGGGTCGTCCTCCAATTGAAAGGTTGGTGGTTTGATTTCCAGCTCCTCCAGTCAACATTTCGAAGTACCCTTGGGCACCTCAAATTGCTCCCAATACTGTGCCATTGGTTTGTGAGTGCATATGAATGGTTACTGAGTAGCAGGTGCACCTTGTACGGTAGCCTCTGCCAATAGTAAAACGCCATACAAGTGCAGTCCATGTACAGTTTACCATTCACACATCTATTTACAGCATATACACGTTAGAGACAGACATACAAATGGAAACACAATCCCACAAGCAGAGACACACCCAAGTATTTGCACATTTATCCAAATATTGTCTCTGGTATTCTTTTTTCATTTTCTATCTCTTTTATTCCTTTGTCCCTCTTTCTGTCTTTTTTCCCTACTCTCAAATTTCTCCACAAAGCAGCTTCCCTGCAGCAATCAGTCAAATCTTGACCGTGCACAACTAAAGTTAATGTCCCTACTTTGATTTACTGTGTGTAATTGTAATCCTTACCCGAAATCAAAGCCAATTTACAGAGTGGGGTCACTTTGAGTATCAGGCTGTCTGCGAGGTGTTGAGAGATCCCGCCCTCATTTCTCCACAGCTGCCCCCTCTGGTCCAAATTTGATCAATTTTGGCTCCAAAATTCCACAACAGCAACAACTAAAATGCCAAACTTGAGCCTTTAGAATCAATGGGTGACTTTACCGTGGCTACATCTATGATTTTTATACAACTTATGGCACTTAAATGTGATGGCATGTCCACTACTCGATCTTTTCCACCCGTGTGAGCAGCCATCGCTGCAATAGGTGGATCTGGATAACACTTTTTAGTTGGAGATTCAATTATTCCATTGAGAGTTTATGAAGAGCTCCATCTAAATGGATATGAAGAGGGCTGTAGACAGCCAGTATATGACCTTCAGTGCTCCAACTGTTTAAGCTTTTTTTCTTCTTTTTTTTAAAGTAAGTCCAGAAAGGGAAACCCTGGTAGACAAATCAGCATGCGGGATAATGTATGTATGCCGCTACCTACACAAGTGGAAATATCACATCATGGTTATAGGGTCAGCTCTCCTTCACTTCAAATTGAAAAAAATCATTTCATTTTAATTTGCAACATTGTACGCACAATTTTATTTAAGATGAGGCATGTTGACCTTTTATAGAGAACAAGTTTTTCATTAAAAATCCTCGAAATGGATAATTTAATCTGGTGTCAATTGACAGCAAGCGCGTGTCACCTTGTAGCACTCATTCTCACACACAGATCACTTTTCATCTAATGGAGTTAGTTCTGCAACCCTCTCAAAATCACTGAGATGGAATTAAATGTGAGGGCAATGGCTACAATGTTTCTCTCTGACAAACTCTCAACTCTGTTTTACTGTTTTTTATCACACACGACATCTGAATACATTTGTAAGAGAAAACCCAATGAAATAAACACTTCTTGAAATGTCTGAACACTAGCTTTATCTTAGTTGCTAAGCCAGTATAATAATTATCACATTCATCATTTTAGCTGTGCTGTGTAAGCAATACAGACATTTGCAAATTAGCACAACTTGAAATCACAAAATACAGCTGATTAGAATATCAGTTTTGTAGATATTAAGTTGGAAATAAGTGTTGGAAAAAATACAATTTTGACATGCTGATGGTGCAAGATGAACGTCGCAGCAGTACAGCAAAAAATGTTTGAGATAACACAAAACAATTAAAAATGCAAATCTAAAATACACCTACTGGAAACACGTCATTTTAAAAAAAAAAACAACTCCCATTTATTGCTAAAAAGAGAAGTCGCAGAACATCACTCAATGGAAATGCATTCATCACACATTTCAAAATATCACTCAAATTTGCACAAATCTGTGTGTTTTTATTGCTGGTAATAAATATTAGCGCATGAATTGCAACTATCACTCAATAAGGATTTTCACTATTAAATATATAAGCATAAATAATAACAATCTATTTCAACTTAACATTTTAGGAGCAAATCTAACCAGCACATTACAGAAAGCTTGCTGCTTCTGTGCAATGTAATGATGCATGAGTGTCCTCGCTTTTAATTTCGTTTAAACTCCATTATTTTCATTAGAAATCGACCTCAAAAACCAAAACTAAACTCTAAATGTAAATTAGCATAAAAAAAGTTTAAAAAGTCACTTTGAACGCACAAACATGGACTGTAGCTCTCTGTTTCGGTGTCTTTGTCCTCTCTACACAAGTTAACTTCCTCACATCATGGTACTTGGCTGGCTGTCGCAGCTCGTCCATATGTGCTGTTTCACCACAGAGCTCTGACATCTCCTGTCATCAGGTTTGTCACCATAAACCCCATCATGCCACTGTCCCCGCCTGATGCCATGCCAAACAAAAGCGGCGTTTCACAGCCAAAACGGGTTTGTGCTCACACTATGCATGTCCTTTCTGCCATTTTCACCTTCTCTCGTCTCGTTTTTTTTCCCACTCTTGCTCCTTCTGTTTGTCCTTCTGCCAGTCTCTCTTTCTTCTTTCTAGTTTCACTCCATATTACAAGTAATCCTGATTTCCTTTCCTCGCTGTTTTCTCAGCTTTTTAAAAGCTGATTTTCATGCATCCCGGTTACTCTCAGGATAATATGATTGACCACGGTGAACGTTTGAAACACTGCAGTGGGTGATAAAGTCAATGCAATCCATTCTACTCTAATCAGAATTCATTACATTACATTAGACAGAGGCACCGTTCTGCCGTCCATTTGTCATTTTCTGAGAAATGGCGACAATAGGCAAAAAAAATTCAGTATTCACACCAAATTAGTTTAGCTACAGTGAATAGCGGCTATTTCCATCAAGGGTATTGTAATGAAGAAATGGTTATGAGGCGGCAATGATTCAGAGGTGTTTCAAGTACGGTTGGAGTAAGAGAAAAGAGAGAAAAAGAATAATGCGCACTCGTACACACAAACATGAGCGAGACAGATGTGGGCTGCCACGTGCGGCCTCCGACTGTTCATAATGAAGGGCATTCACCGCTCTGTTCCGGCTCTCCTACTGTCAACACAATTCTTTCACACTGGGCCTCCTTCCCTCCCTCTTGTGCCCTCCCGTCTCTCCGTCCCTCTTTTCTCTCTCGTTTCTTTCTCAAACCAGTTTGGGGCAAAAGAGGACAGAGAGCGAGATAAAAAGTGAGTCAGGGGAGCAGATCCGCGGGACAGCTTGGAGACCAGCGTGGGGCCTCGCTTGTCACTTCTCCTTCCACCCGTCCTGTCGACCGGCGGGGGCTTGTGTGCGCGCTTACTGTACCTGGGCATCTGCGGAGCTCCACCGGGTGGGTGATGGGAGGGTGGGAGAACACCACAGGCCTCAGCACCTCTTTAGCAGCCAGGCAATCTGCTCGGTGAGCCCCGCTTCTGCCTGTTGGCCTGCTGAGGACACACACACACACACACACACACACACACACACACACACACTCTCACACACACACAGACAACGTGCCCGCCCACCCGCAGAGGAGCATGGTCAGAGCTGAGGCAAGATGCTAGATGAGGCACAACAAACACATGCGCTGATGCAGCCGATACTCACTGATGTACTTGTACACCAGTGATTCCCATCAGGGGGTGGGCGGAACGATTGTCAAGTATTTCAACTTATTAAAAAAAACAACTAGAAATGATACAAACATCCACATTTTTGTGATTGAGAGGAAAATAAACATCGAGTTATGATTACAAATAAAAGTAATACTGATCTTTTGTAGTTTTACTGTGAAATAACTACAATGCTGTAGACTAACTGTGCACCTTTTTCTAGATAGCTTTTATGAGAAATACTTAACTGTAAGCAAGCAGAGTAGTTGAAAAAGTTAGATGAAAGTAAACTAACATTTAAATAATTTAACAAAAGTAATGGTTTACAGTGAAATAGTTACTTTGAAAGATGTAAACATTTGAATTAATTTAACAGTAACTTAACAGTAATACAAAGTAGTAAGTAAAGTTAGTGTTATTCATATAAAGGTATTTGATTGACATCTGAAATAGCAAAAAGTAATCAATAAATGTAGTTAGCTAAAAGTAATAGTCAATTGAAATTAGTAAAAGAAATGGATGTGATAATAATTAAAGCCAAACAGCTGATAGCTCCTCAGCTAAATTACGGATAAACTTGTACATTATAATGGATAAACTTTTTTAGATAAAAGTAAGGATGAACTTGAAATAGGCTAGTTAGCTAAAATTAAAAGCTGAAATAGATAAAAGTAGTGGATAAACTTCCTCAGCTGAACATTATAAACAGCAGTTAGCTTTTTTAATGAATTAACAGCCAAAATAGTTCAATGGGTTGAAAAATTCAGCTTCTGCAACTCCAAGTGTCGGCCTTGTAGGAATCTAAACCTGACTGAACCACCAAAAACACTGATAATCTAAGTTTGTCAATAAAAATATGTCACTTGAAGTCCGCTTTAAAAGAGAACATGGCACAGTGTTAATGACGGAGCTCGTCTGATGGTGATGTCAGGGTGCGTCAGACAGAAATGGTTAAGAATCCACAAGTAAATCAAACACATCCGGCATAAATCAACATCCTGCAAATTATCAATTCCACGCTGGAATAACATGGACGGCGTTCTTCGTGGCAACAGATGTATGGGCCGTAGCAAATTTGTATGAGAGTCAGAAACAAAACAGCCCGAAATATGTCGCTAACTAGCAGCTGACATCCTCGCATTCCTTGAGGTCACTTCCTCCCACGCCTCCAGAGTGCATTCTGCAGATCGGCGCGAGGGCCCCCAACCCCGTCTCCCTACCCCACCTCCACCTCCTATTCCTCAGTGGAAGTGCTCAGGGCGTCGGGACTAAGGAGTGAACAGCTGTTTGAATTAAATCTGCAAGAGTGAGTCTAGACGGGGCCAGGTTTATTGAAGCGATGTCGACTGTCAGATTGATGGAAGACAAGGGGGAGATGGCTCGGCTTGTTACAGGCAAAGCCAAACTGGATTCTCTGGCTGTAAGCTGCTGTAAATCTTGTCTGTTTGATGGGGAGATTAGTTGTAATTCTGAGGACATAAATACAGTGTTAGCTCGGAAGTGAAGCTGGCCGGAAAACATGAACATAAGGATATAGAGAGCCAGCCCAAACACATACTGCTGCTCTTCAGTTCGCCTCAGCACATGGAGCTTTTTACTGCAAAATCTGCATTTTAGATGCATTAAAAACAAACAAACAAAAACAATCCTGATATTCCAGTCACCTCCAGTTTAAACACACATCCTGTCTCAAAAACATAACTAAAAGATAATTTTATTCCAGCTGTCAGTTAGACAAGGCAGTCCAATGCCGAGTCATTGTCATTTATGAGTTTAATTTCCAATTCATCTTGCATCATATGAACAGGAGCAAATCTTTGGTCGTGCATGCACTGTAAGATGGATGTGGATACTTAAAGAGACTTTCGATAAAATTGTGAATTATTTTCTATATCATAAGCTATTGCTGATCAATTGAGATATCAAACTTGTCAGCATTGATGTTTGGATGAATTTTTGTCTTATATGATTAGCTCATGAATTAGTTAGATGTATTAAACCATAAAATTTTAATATGATCTGGTGAATTTATTTGCAGTATGTATTGTACCATGAACAGATGGATTTGGAAATATGGATTTTGAAATGTTGTCCTGTTGGTAAATTAATTAGAGACCATTTTGAGGACATTTTAATTATTTTGCTCAGTTAGCCTGAATACTTTCCACAGGTGTAAGACGAGATAAATTCATAGGACTTGAGTATTTTGCTACAGTTGCTCAAACACAGCCAGTAATACAGAACACTTTGCCAGAAACACGTGGTCCTCTAAGGACTTTCATGAATTTGTAAAATCAGCTATTTAACCCTTTGAATCCTGGAGCAACATCACTTTTTTTCTCTTTTTTTTTTTTTTGGTGCTGCTTACAGATGTCTTTTACAAGTATTTAAATTAAAAAAATGCTGTAATATCTTTCAAAAATGTGAGAAAAAAGGCAATAAACAACTTGATGAGAAATGGTTCACATATTATTTGGATTTTTTTTAAATTAGGGAAAAACAAAATTTTTAATTGTAATTACGTATTTAAAATTAAATTGCTGATATTTCTTTCATGAACATGGGGAAAAGGCAGTGAACAACTTGATAAGAAATGTTCCTCAAATTAATGGATTTAGATTTTTTTATTTATTATTTTATTATTTTTCTCATCTAATTATAGTCAGTAAATTGTATAGTCATCATTATATATTTAAAATGTTGTTGCAAAATCTTGTAGGTTTTTTTTTTGTATTTTTCTCCGGTCATTTATTTATTTTTTAAAACATTTTTTAAGACAAATTTTCAGGATTTTTTTTTTTTTAAATTATTGCTTATTTTTTGGTCATTTCTCTCTCTATTGCTCATTGCCCCCCACCCCCCTTTTTTAAGAAATGAGGGTTAAACATGAGCACATTATTGAGCACACAAACCATAGTTTTGTCACAGATTTATTGCATTATACAGTGTGTCTGTGTGTGTGCGGAGTCCTCTTCCTCCTCACACTGAATTTGTGTGGTGGCATCTGCAGCAGTGTGTACAGTGCGTACGCGAGCACGAGTGTGTATGCATAAGAGGTGTGGACACCGCTTGTGTCTCAGCAACTCTTTTGAAAGTGACTCTGACAGTTTGGATAACAGTGCTACCCTGCTTCCTCGCTGCCCACACACATAAAGACACACAAACACGCCACCGCAGTCACATTGCCTTCAGATGGCGGGCTCCTCCGACGCCAAGTGTTAGGGGCCAGCTTATAATTAACTTGCCTGCCAAGTGGTATTATATATCATCAAGGGCTCGACATTGGCCTCGAGGAAGTCCAAAAAAGTGCTATTGTTCCCCGCCTAATAAGGTCAACGCAGTGGCATGGCAAATTACAGTTATTTCTGCCATTTAGACAACAAATGTCTCTCGACGTCAACTCCTGCTTCTCACATGCAACTTTTTTCGGGCCCGAAGGAAGAGGAGGAGGAGGCAATCAGGCCTGTTTTTACAGAGTGGAGTCAGCAAGAGCAGAGAGCACGTGTCACAGCAAAAATACTGTTCAATTCTGATTTTCTCAAGAAAGCGACAGAAATGCATGGAGATAAGAGAGAGAGGAAGGAGCGCCACTGACTTTCAAGCCAAATGATGGCAATTAATGTTGTTGTTTATCAGCTTGAGGCAGATTTTTCCTCTTCTTCAATTAACTCAGTGTGAGCACACTCATGTGGTTTGATGAGTGCCTTATCCATCTAAGTGGACACACTTACACATGCACTGCGCCGTCTCTGTCTCCCCCTGCTTATGTCTTACCCTCCCTGTAGTGTTTTAAATCCACAATACTGTACACTGTATAATAAATCTTTATAATACGTCATTTGGCGGTTTGTATACATGAACCAATTGTAATTTACAATTTTGTACAAATAGGAAATGTTACCATATGTATGCACAATCAACCAGTGACTCAGTCTAGCAGATTTTAATGTAAAATTGTATAAATTGTGTGAAAAGTGCAGAGAAACTCTGCATAATTTTGGCCTTTTTCCAGTGTGATCACATTGATACTGAAATGTCCATTAGATTTAGTACATTGCTTGTTTTTTTTTCAAAGGATCACTGTTCTCATGACATAATGCTGAGTTGTAAGAGAGCAAAAACATCAGTTTTAAAGAAAGAAAGACACTGCACATCTGTGTTCAATACCAACGTATTTATTGATGAAGCCAAATTTCATCATCAGTGTGTATTTTGTGGTCCAGTTGTTCCACAACTGTCCACTAGAAGCACACTTTTAAGTGAAATACATTAGCTTTACAGTGTTTTTCCAGCTAATTAACTTTTTTACAATGTATGTAGGAGTTTAGGAAATTCAGACATGTCTATGATTTTCGGGGACTTTTCATATTTATGACATTACCAGGATTTTAAGTCATTTCTCAGAATTCAGAACAATTCTAGGATTGTAGAACATTTAAGGATTTTGGGAGTGTGAGTGGATGTTTCAGGATCCCGCGATATGGGATGTTTAGGATGTTTTTAGGATTTTAGGACATAAGGGGCGGAGCCAGAACCTCTATCTGGTTCTTTTTTGATTGGCTCTACTTTGATGATATTTAATGCTCTCTGGTAGAAGTGAAAAAATACTTCCTAGTGTGAATCACTTTATTTTTATTGTGTATTAGAAAATGTTAGGGGGGCCACCTGGCACCCTATCGGGGGCTGGATTTGGCCTGCAGTCCGTAACTTAAGTACCATTGTCCTGTAGAGCTTCGTCAAGATTGCCTCTTTGTATTCAGGACTTTTATCTCATTCTGCGTGCTGTCTGCAACCTGTTCTTGATTGCCAATTTGACTGTGTTTCTTTTAGGTGATCCTGACTGCAAATTTAGCCTGATTATTGAGTAAACAGCTTTCAAACTCTGTTTGGCCTATTAAATTTGCTTATTGGTTTGAGACCTACTGAGACACACACCAGCATACCTGTGTCTGCAAAGTTACAGGGAACTGAAAAGTGAAAGACAAAAGTAGAATTCATGTGATTGACGTTTAGCTGCATTGGACCTCATTTTGGGATCAGGTGTCATTTCCTCATGATGCGGCGGCAGGATGTCGCATGACAATAACTCGTAGAGATTCTCTAAGCTGTGCAAAGTTGGTCAGAAGGAGGCTGCAGTTGTCCTCGCTGCCTCCCTTCTGTCTCGCTCCTCGTTCTTTGGATGGTGTGATAAAGTTGAGGCGATTGATTGATTCCCAGGGACAGATGGCACGTACCCAAGATGGGCATTTCTGCCTCGATCCAATAACGTGGCGACTTTTCCTGCTCTATTGCATTATATTACATTTTTGAAGCTCCGTCGTCACTAAAGTTGTTTGTGTTTCAGTAAAAAACATAAAATAAAAAGTCTGCTGAAGAGTTTCTCTCAATGCATGCAGCCTTTTCCATCCAGGTGGTACCTGTATTCCATCTGGAGCCCTTAACTCTTCCTAATCTTGAGAATGAAGGACATTAAGGATAATAGAGATCTAAATTACATTCATCTAATATTACCATTGCCTATCATAATTACACACAACGGATTACATGAATCATTTAAGTTGGGGAAGTTGAATGTCACCTCAGCAGATATCACTTCCATAAAGACCGCTACTGATTGAAATGTTAAATTATCTCCAGTATGGCCCCACTGAGCCTCGAGATACACCTGTGCTTAAACACACACCTTGTGCGTGATGGATGCTCAAGGCCTACTTAAGTTGTAATGATCTTTGTGTGGTTGAGAGGTCGACTCGGAGCAAAATGAGCAGAGGGGGTATAACCTTCTCAATTAAAGTGTGCACAGAAATTCCTTCTCACTCGATGTTTTGTCCTCTTATAGCCTCCACCGCCACCCCCATCGAATTACTCCTTTCTAGAATTACAATAAACTAATTCCTGTCGGTTTCACACAGACTATGAATAATGGTAGTGACAAAAAGGGTCGCTCAGCAGCAACAGTCGTACAGGCTCTAAGCACTGTTTTGTTAGGCTTGACTAGCTTTTGTAATTATGTTTTCCCCGCAACCTCCCCTGACCATGTATAGCCCCAAAACTGCAGAATTCAAATTACTGGAGTATAAAACGTATTCCACTTTGCAATATAATCACAACCAAGTCTGTTTAAATAGTAGGAGACTTTCTTTCATTTCATGCATAGGCCATAGAAGTGAGTGAAAATGTTTGGTTTTTTTTAATTATTATTTTGACTGCATTTATTGCATTGTTCAGCAGCTCATATTAACCCTTTCATATCTGAGCAAATTGGCTTGACTTCTCTCAAAAGCATGGGAGTAATGCAATGAGCAACTTGATGAGATGTTCAAAAATTCCAAGAAATTAGTACATTTAGAAAAAAGCTATGGAAAAAGCTATATTTATAAATATCATAATTACATGTTTAAAATTATGTCACAGAATTATAATATTCAAAACTTTTTCCACATCGTGTTTACCTTGTTTGTTTTTGTTTGTTGCTTTGCTTTCTTTTTCCTTTTCTTTTTTTTGACCCAAATTTTGAAATAAATTTGTAAAAAGTACAAGAAAACTACCTGACCTGATAAGTGAAAAAAAATAAAACACGACAAACAAGACCTGAAAAAAAATTGTGTAACATAATTCAAATGTTCTAATTATGATAATTATAAATGTCGTTTTTTTCCCTATGTTTTTTTCCTCTACATTTTCCCCTAGATTTTTAAAACATAATTGTAAAACTTCTTAACAAATAGCTCATTGCCTTTTCCCACATTTTTGATAGAAATTGCACCAATTTCCTCAGAGTTTAAAGGTTTAAATACTTGATAAAGGCATCTAAGAGCAGCACAAGAAAAGCAAAGCTCCAAGTTTCAAAGGGTTAATCCGAGTGCTGGTGCCAAACATGCCACATTATTCCACAGTCATGCTATATTCTTATCCTTGACTTCAAGCATATCAATTTGCTTTGCACTCTCTGAAAACCATTAATTACAAATTCATACATTATCCAACTACATAGGCCTTTCATGCTATTGAAAGGAGATCCGTTGCTCAGCTCAGAAGTCTCTAAGCTAGTTGTCTTCTTACTATAGGCCTTTGTGCTTTGGCATAATTGCAGTTAATGGTTTTTTCACATGGTGGTATCTCCACAACAAGCAATGTGAGAAAGATGTCACCAAATTCCTGATAAACTTATCTAACAGGCCCTAATTACCTCCGCTTAATGACTTACAATCAACAGATCCTTGCTAGCAGTCTCCCAGTAGCTTCCCGCAACCCGTTCGGTTCAGAGGGGTGGAGGTGGGGGAGCTGCCGTTCCTTAATGAAACCCAGCATGAAGTCCCCCCAAAAAAGCAGAACACAGTGATTAGAAGCTTACACAAACACAGAAAAGGCTGCAAACAGTGATTAGTATGTAATTGTAATCCTGTAAAGGAAAAAGGGGAATCTCCTCCGCTGAATCGCTAGAAGAAGGGGTTAAAGCTATAGGCAGATTAATTTCAGTGTCATTGGGCAAAAATCCCATTATAAACTTAGCGTATCGTAATTCAAATTGGCTGGAAGACTAGTAGACTTCTTCACCTCCTCTTGGCTCTGCTTTCAGGCTTTGAAAAATCAAGCCTGTGAGACTATGACCAATTACAGGCCATTTTTAGAGCAAACTTGTTATTTTATAATAGTCATAATATTCTGACAGAAATACACGAGGCAGGTAAATTGAAAAAACTTAATGCCTCTCTGCCTTAATGGCATTAAAGAGACTAAGATTCTGTGAGTGCACTGCCTGTTTGTCACCTCAAATGTTAAAAGTAACATTTTAGTGTACCTATTAGATGCAAAATAAGAGGGTTTGGTGCCATTCTAGTGTACTGCTTGCCTGTAAAATAACTGTTTAACATAGTGGCAAACTTTCTCATTTTACAGCTAGTGTATTGTTAAACTGTAAAATAAGAACGTTTCCCACCATGCTAATGTACTGTTAAGTCATAAAATAAGAAAGTTTGCTGCCATATTAGTGTACTGTTTGGCTGAAAAATAAAAAGTTTTCTGTCATGTTAGTTTAATGTTTAGCTGTAAAATTAGGAGGTTGGTGCAATGTTACTGTTAAGCTGTAAAATGAGATAGTTAAAAAAAATTGATAACAGTCAAGGCAAAGACAAAGCACTGAAATGATTTTGTGACTGTTTTTGACATGGTGGAAAACTTTCTCATTTTACAGCTACACAGTAGAGTAACACTGCGCTAAACAGTACACTAACGTGACAGCAAACATTCTAATTTTAAAGTGAAATAGTGCACAACATGGTGGGCAACCCTCACATTTTATAGCTAAACAATACACTAACATCGTGGCAAACTTTCGATTTTTACAACTTAACAGTACGCTATCATGGTTGCAAAATCTCTCATCTTACAGCTGAACAGTACACCAAAATATGTTAAATTTGAAAACATTTGAGGGGAAAAATAGTCAATTCAGTAGAGATTGGCATGATTGACAGTTGCAGGGAGACTCCTCTGCCCTGATTGGTTGGTTGTTGTTTGATTCTTGCAAATGCCTTTAGGAGCACTATGAGGAGATGAAGCAGCAAAGTTGTGTTGTTTTTTTTTTGTTGGTTTTTTTTTGTTATCTTCCCCATGTACTTCTGTCAGGATCCAGTGTCAGCTGTAAAACAATAAACTTTTTGTCATATTTGCTAACAAAGTTACCTCCTGTCACTTTAATTAAGGACAGGGAAGCACATTGAGGGGTTGTGCAACGGTCATGAAAGTGCAAGAAATATTTAATATTCATTAATACTCATTTCAGTTGCAGAAATAATTGCCACAGTCCAACTTTGCAGATTACACTTTGAAATTGACTGAGGCAAACAAATGGAATTATTTTCTGTGTATAATGGCTCAGCGAAGTCAGTGTTTACAGACACTTTTCCCTGCCTGAATATCAATAGCTAAAGGAAGAATGAAAAAGGATAGCCTTGAGCAGAGACCGCCATTCAGATTCTCTCCCTTTCTTCGTCATCCAAGGCCGTCCTGAGGTCAGCAGATTCTCTCAGCATGTGGTCAATTAGGGTTGGTTGCCGCTGACGGGGTC
The DNA here is from genome assembly GCF_008729295.1 of Plectropomus leopardus. Taxonomy (NCBI): domain Eukaryota; kingdom Metazoa; phylum Chordata; class Actinopteri; order Perciformes; family Serranidae; genus Plectropomus; species Plectropomus leopardus. Next base: position 18,408,487 of record NC_056485.1, on the reverse strand, counting down.
AACGCCAGGTCTGTTGACCGTAGCCGCCCACTCTGCAGCTTCATTGGCCACCGCGCTTCATGGGATCTCTCTGTCAGACTGGAAGGGCGGGGTCGAGGAGGAAGCCGCTTCCCCCGGGAACGTCTAATGATGACAAGGGCTTCCTCCGAGGCTCATTAAGGATATCATCTGGAAGAGACTCCCTTAAAAGCACATAAAAAGCAACTGTCTGGATGTACAAGCAGCTGAAGCATGTTCTCACCGGGATTACGGGCCAATTTACCCAGTGTGAACTGGAGCAGCTCATGCACGGCCCTTGAATCTTTAGCCCCAGTGCGTCACAAAAACTAAGAGCTTTTCGGACTGGTAAAGAGCAAAAATGTTGGCGTTTCATGCAAATAGACGCCTTGAACAAAGCGGCGGCGTGTCGTGACTTTGGCAATTCTGTCAGCATAACAAGACTGCCGCCCCTGACCCCCAACACGCCCGCCAGCTTCCTCCGTCCCTTGCTGTCTTCCTCCCTCACTCCCCCTCTCCTTCTGCTCTTGTCGGCTGAGAGTCAAAGTTCTCCCTTAATCAGCACAATGCTCTCGGTGGCAGGTGTTAGTGAGCTTTTTTCTGGCATCTTGATCACCCCTCGGGGAGCATGCCGGCCTCCAACGCCGGGCGCACAGCAGGAGATGTCATCGGGAGGAGAGCCACCCACGGCGGCGACAGAATCAGGCAAATTGCTCTCTCTGCAGCGAGAGGGAAAGGTTAGGGCCACGGGATTAATCCGAGCTGCGATACGGCGCACAGAGTTGCAGTGGGAGGTTAGGCAGACGCATGTAGCTCACCGATAGCAGGTTGCATAAATATGACTGAGCGCTAACAATGTGGCAAATGTGAGGAAGAAGTTTGATGATTCAGAAAGTTGTGTATATTTTTAAAGTGTTCCCAGTCTCCACCTGGAAAAAGAGATTAAGGCCAGTCTCTGAAGGTAACAACACTATTTTGGTATCACCTCATAATAACCAGCATTAATAAAAGGCACACTGATTAATTAAACTTTAGTTAGTAATGATGTGATAATTAATGATGTTTAAGAATGAATGAAGTGCTATAATTTGTGTTATTTTTTCATCGGTTTATTAACATTTTATGTACTAGTATATGAAATATTACACTATTATTTCATTATATTTTATTAACAACAAAAACTATATATGAATTAAAAATATATAGTTTTTAAATATATTTGTATTTAAAAATAAATGTATTATATATTTTAAAAAATATACAAAAGTGTATATAAAAGTATTGTAAAGGGTTATAAATAAATAAATAATATATTAGATATGTTCAGTGATTATATCAAATAATTTAAAGATGTCTGTGAAGTGTCTCTAAACGTTGTTTGTTTGTTTGTTTGTTTGTTAATAATTATCAGTTTCAACTTTAAAATAACCATTCAGATTATGTTTCTAGACACTTTACAAACCAATTATTAACCAATTACAAATACTTTTAGTACATAAAATGTTAAGGTATGTGTACAACAATAAGCAAATAGATAAGGGACTATTTTTCTATGTAATCAGCACTTTCAATTTTGGTGCTTTTCACTTCATTTTGCTGATAATTCTGTACTTTGACTTAAGTAATAATATTAATAATAATAATAATTATAATAATACATTTTATTCTTAGTGAGCTTTTCAGTGTATTCAAACACCCTTTTCATTATTTAAAATATTAATTAAAACAACACTACAAATATGGAATACATAACATTAATCACACAATAAAAGCTTTTCTGAAAAGGTGATATATGATTGCTGACTTGAACAGGGACAGATTTGTACAGTAAAGATTCTTTTAACTTAAATGATCAAACATATTAATTAATGGCATTGTTGTTAGAAGTGATTATGTTACATTGATGTGACAACACAGGCCGGTGTCTCGTGGGAATTTCTGAGACTCCTGATGAGCTGCTTTATATCACGAATCCAGCCTGCAGTCTTTCTAACTCCACCAGAGATTTAATGCATATTGAAATACATTTAAAATGCTAAATTAATCAGTCATCACTGAAGCAATCATCCATTGGGTTGCAACATAGTGTCATTCATTTTCAACTTGTGCATCTTCACATCTGTTTCCCTCCATTCCCATTTTTCCTCTAATGTTGACATATATGTTCTTACCTCCAAATTTTGCTCCACTTTGGTCCTGAACCCAGCTTTAGATGGTGCTGCTAATTGGTTGACTGCTTCATACATATTGTATGTACGAAGCAGAAAAGCTTTAAGACGGTTTTCACCTGAGCAGTTCTGTTAATGACTATTTCCTTAAATTAAAGTTGGAAAATTACATTACGCAGGTAGATGTTAATTCACCAAATATAGTCTTAATTTTTTTAGCAGTTAATTTCACAGTGCTGACCACCAATGATTGTTAATAGCAATGTCAAAAAGTTTGCTGTCACAACACTTTTCAAATTAAACTGACTTTTGGGAGGATTTTTAATTACATTGTTGCAAAATTCTAGTGACATTCACAGTAAAATCTGTCAAATGCCAGTTAAGTAATGCAAAAAAAGTGCTGGTAGCGATTTGTTATGTTACGTATACTTACACACACAAATCACAGACTGTAACACACGCACAAATAGACACCCCCACCCTCAGAGACTGCTACCATGGACACAAATTACAAAAATGTAACAATTGTTTATTAAAGGGGACCTATTATGCTCATTTTTAGCTTCATACTTGAATTTAAGGTGTCCTCTAGAGCATGTTTATATGCTTACATGTTCAAAAAACAGTTTATTTTCCTCAGACAGAGGGTGACTACAGGTGTCACAGCACAGACAACATGAGACATGACATTTTAATGCCTGCCTCTTTCAAAAACATTAAGGTTATTAAAAATTTTAAAAAAGGGGACTTTTGTTTTGTAATTTTCTTTTTTCTTATTAAGTTTTTACTCAGTTCTTACTCATTTTTGGGCCATGTATTGTTTAGCTGCTCATTGTCTTTTCGACATGTTCTTAAAAAAAAAAAAAAAAACCTATTTGCTTGATTTCAAACTTTTTTTTTTAGCTTAGGGGTAAGTTGTTAGGGTATAATTTCAATATAAAAATAGTTTGCTTAGTCATTCATTCAGTTATTCATTCACCGTATAACTCAGACTACACAGCAGCTAAGCACATGTACACAAACATGACTCAGCTGCTGACTCAGAGGAGCGGAGTCAAAGGGAAATGGCTTAATTTAGCAAACGCAAACACAGGTCGGCCTGAAACCTAAGAGGCCCGGGATGGTGTCGCTCAGATTTTCTGATGCTGTGCTGCACACTCTGCACAACACACACATGCGCACCGCTGTTCTGCTTACAAGGTAAATTGTCGAGCTTTCAAAACCGTTGTGAGCAGAGAGAAGCTGATTTTGGTGAGCGGCTCAACAGCGCGCTCTCTTTCCTGCAGCTTCTGCTGGAGAGCGCTCTGTCACATTCAACTATCAAAGTGCGCGTGTCAGCAATCTCTGCTTGTCACGAGGGCTTTGGGGAGAGATTGGTTTCTAACATCCTCTCCTGAAATATTTCCAACAAGGCGCCAGGCGGAAATGTGTGGTGATGCGCTCCCCTGCTCCTCGGTGGGAACGGCCCCGCGGTTCTGTCAAAGGGCCCTTTCAGAGGAGCCGTTCAGGCCCCGATGGGCAGATCCCTCTCACATTGTTGTCAATTAAGAGTGCTCTGCCGCTTTGTGTCAGTGTTTGTGTGCACTTTTGGTCCACTTCTTTATCTGGAGTAACAACATTTCAGCTTGCGGCACTCAGTCCTTGTCCCACAGGGACAGAGCGAAGATCTGTCATATGTCTTCTGTGTGTTAACATGCTTAGACGTGTGAAGCTCATGGCTACAGCACACACAGCAGCTTGTTGTCTGCTTTATGGAGAGGGACGACGTGTCATTATTGTGTTTGCAGGGAGGGACCCTGCTTTTGTTACTCATGCCCTATCTGAGCAAGTGGAGAATGTGTAGTATGAGGGATGTTTTTGTAAAGGTGTCACAGCCAAATCCCTGATCATTCAGGTTTTTCTCTCTGCCACCATAGTCGCAGAATACTGTATGTCAGTGATACTCAACGTACGGCCCAAATCTGGCCACAGATAGGGTGCCAGGTGGCCCTCAAACCATGACCTAGCTCATCATAAAAATGTCCTAAAATCCCAAATAAATCTGAAAATTGTAGAAATGTCCTTAAATCAGAGAAAGGTCCTACAATCCTAGAAACATCCGATAATCCTAAAAATTTCCTAAAATCCTACAAATGTCCTTAAATCCAAACAGGGTCCTAGAAATGTCATAAAATCCGAGAAATATCCTAAAAGCCGAGATTTTTTTTAAAATACTAGACATGACCTTAAATCCAAAAAGCTTCTAAAATCCTAGAAAAATCCTGAAGCCCAACAAACATCCTAAAGTCCTAAAAATGTCATGCTAGAATGTCCTAAAACCACAGAAACACCCTAAAATCATAGAAATGTCCCAAAATCAGGTAAAGGTCCTAAAATCCTACAAACATCCTGAGACCCAAGAAACGTCTCAAAATAGAAGAAAAGCCTAAAATGCAAGGAATGTCATAAAATCCTTTAAAAATATGTCCTAATATGCTGGAAAACATCCTATAATGTAAAATACTAGAAATTTCCCAGAACCCTAGAAACGTCCTAAAATCCCTCAAATGTCCTGAAATCTTAGACATAGACATATGTGTAGCTGGTCTCCTGTCATTTCACAAAAGTGAAAGCGCGTTGAGTTTCTCTGCTGTGCGTGATGAGTGGTGACTCATTTCAAGTTGTTCATTTTGAACTTTCTCTCTGTTTATGATTAGAGAGGACCTTTATGAGACAATAAAGACAATAGATCTGAATGCATACCCCTCTCCACCCCTCACTTCACACACACCTCCTGCTAAGTTGATTATTTTCTGCTTGTCATACCTGTCTCGTCACGTATTTGGGTCTTTGTCTCTTGCTGTTGACCTTTTGGGTGTGAAGCACTGATTATACAGTGGGAAGCTACTCTTTAAAGCTGAATGTGCTGATGATACTCTAACCACATCCGGCTTATCAGGAGAGGCAGGTGGGGAATCAGAGATACTTCAAGCAGACTAGTTTACAACTTCAGTTTGTGCAGTTTTGTTACGTAAAATGTACAGAGTTCCTTCTGATCTTAAGACTTCTGTTAAAGGAAAGACACGAGGCTTTTCCCTATTTTCTGTCTTATATATATATATATATATAATGATACAATGAAAGATGTTCATATTAAACGCAGCCAAATTTTCAAATAACGAGGTAAACATATGTGAAAGTAAAAATCACACATTTATCTGTATGGTTGATCTTATTAATATGTTATGTTTCGGTCTGGATAGTCGATAGCAAATCACTGAACCACTTATCAAAAAACATCAGAGCACAAGACAGAAGCAGACCTATACCGTCCTCTCACTCCTCTCATCTGTTGCCTCGTGGCTTGTCTGAAGCCTCCAAGATATATCTGAGTGGATTTAAAGAAAATGTGGGTCGTGTATTACTTGCCAAAAAAAAATAAAAAATCTGGAGCTCTATCTTGGGTCCTCCTCTCTCTGCCCTCGCTCTTTCCCCTCATCTGCTCTCTCTTTCTAATTAGCTCCTACAGCGAGTGCAGACTGGACAGGGGCCTATAATGGAGCCAGATGTTCGAGGAGATTTCACCCCGCAGGGGAATGTTTTGTTTACTACAGGATGAAAACAGCTCTCTTGCCCTCGCTTTCCTTTTGGGGTTGTTTATGTGCAAAACCACATTTCCCCCTCATGCTCTGGTTGAGTCTCAGATGCCAAGAACCAGCCGAAATTAAATTTTTAAGCTGTTACTTGGTTCATTGAAATATCTGTAAAGAGATTTTTGTTTTTATTTACTCTATAACAGTGAGAGTCAACTTAGAGCTCGCAGGCCAAATCCTGCCTCTGACAGGGTGCTGGGTGGCCCCCCAACCATTAGAAATAAAGCAATTCACACCGGAAATTGTTTGTGTACTTTTTTGTACACAAAAGGTGTCAGAGAGCGTAAAATAGCATCAAAAGAGAGCTTGTTTATCAAAAAAGTGCCAGTGTAGCATCCCCTGCAACCACCGAAAGAGATTCTAGCTAAGCCTCTCATGTCCTAGAACCATCCTGAAATCCAAGACACATCCTAAAATCCAAAAAATGTCCTAAAATCTTAGAAACATCTATGAGATCTCTGCATCTGGCCTCTGGCCTCTTGTCATTTTGCAGAAGTGGCCCCCAAGCGAAGCGTGTTGGATATCCTTTGCTCTAAAACATAAAAAATGCTTGCCATGTCCTTCCAGATAAATAACTTTGCACAATCCATACCATTGAAATCCATATTGGTTGCATCAGCAGAAAAGTCATCCCTTACCTTCTCTGTTTTCCCCTCATCCAACATAGTGTGACAACCATTATCCAGCTCAACACTTATCACCACAAAATTGACATGTAACCCATTTATGGGATGATTAATTTAGCTTTGGTGTGGCCTGCCGGAGGATCAGTCTTAATCAGAGAGAGAGAGAGTCGGGCCTGCACGTCAGCCGCTGCAGAAAAACAAATGAAGACACTCAGAATCAACTCCATCTGCATCTCAGACTGATTCTTGGAGCAGGATTAGGAGTACGGGTCGATGCCGAGTGTCAGTGGCGGGTGTGTGATTGGACAGTAATACCCTCGCACTCGTCAGCATCTTGAGATCCACTGAGGTTGTAATTGGGTAGTGCTCTCAAGACTCAAACAACTGATAAGGTTGATTAGTCCAATAGCATTGGAGGGCAGCGGAGGGCTTTATTAGGATCCGGCAGAGATGAGAAGAACTCTGCGAGGGGGCTCTGAGTTGATCCAGATGCTGAAAAACTTAATATCAGCATTATGGCTGAGAATGTTTGCAAAATAGTTACTCTAAAACCATGGATGGCGTACTGAATGAGTCTATAGGCACAAGGGCCCAAAGTGTGAGGGGGCCCCTTGATGATCTTAAAGGGACACAAAACGACTACAAGGAGACCCAAAAAAACTACATAGACACAAAATGAACAATAAGAGACCAAAAAAGGACAAGACAGGACACAAAATAACCTCGACGAGACAAAAAAAGAAACAAAATACCTACAAACAGACAAAAAGCTACCTCAATAAGACACAAAAAAATTCAAAAACACTTTAAAAGGACACAAAACAACTGCTAAGAGACATAATATAACTAAAAAGAGACACAAAATTACTTCAAAGAGACACAAAACAACCCACACAGAGACACAAAACCACATAAACATGCATAACGACTACAAAGAAATGCAAAACAACAACAAAATAGATACAAAAAGAACAACAAAGTCTTTGTGTCTTGCTTCGGTGTGGGGCCTTTTGCATGTCTGTGCCCCGGGGCCCAGTGTTTTGTAATGTGTCCATGTTTGAAGCAGTACAGCGAGGACAAAAACATCAAGCTTTCTGTTCGAGAATAAACTGGATGTGCAAGCTTGGTAACAGCACACAGATTTTTTTATCATTTGAACAACATCTTGCATGTAGGCTTTTAATGTGAAGAAGAGGGAGTAGGTCGGTCAGCAGTGCAGTGTATACTAAACTGGATTTTTTTTAACTTTGGAAAATGTTGCGGAGCTTTTTAGATTTTTTTTTTTTTTTTTTTTTTTACTTGAACACATCTGTCTCCAAGAAAAACTCTTTCAAACTCTCCTCAGCACAAACCACATGCTTCTCTCGGATCTCACCCACCTCATTCTGGTCTGCGAGCACAGAGAGAGAGAAAAAGCACAATCACATTAGCATGAAGTCAAATCTGCCTTTTGTGAAATGCCAATCCAATTAGCACGTTCTCGTTTAGCTCCCTCTTCCTAAATGGAGGCTTTTGCATCCTTTACAAGGATGATGTGCAGTAAAAGACACATTTAGTAAACAGTGCGGCCCCCGGGCTTTCCTCTGGGACTATTCTAGCTAGGTGGCTAATGAAACAGATCCATAAAAACAGCGGGAAGCCGTGAGGGAGGCCATGTGGAACACAAGCCCACAGTGGCATGAGGTCTCCTGGGAAGGGGAACAAAAAGGAAGGATGATCCTTGTCAGTGGGGAAAGGTGGTGCTCTAAAGGCCTAACTGTATTAATTGTTGATAATTCCCCTTATAATTGAAACCACAAATGGACACAAACTTTTATTGCAGCCAAGAATGGATTTGTTTAAAATCTCACAGGAAAAATGCAGCTTTATATAAAAAAAGGGAAAAAAATGGGTTCTAGACAAACTTAACAGGTTTCGAAATTATCTTTATTTGAAAGTAAAACCAAAAGTGAGTCACACAAATTATCTGCAATACTTTCACAAAAATCCAAAGTAAGGTCGGTGAAATTCTGGGAAGTCAGTCTGTAAACTCCCTTTGAAGGAGATACAAATAAACAATACACATTTGAAAAACGTTACTGGCGCCATGTACGCCGTATGTGAATACAGCTCCCACACTGGGAGCTACAGGCTACAACAAGGCTAAAAACATGACGGCGATGACGGTTTTCAAAACAACTTGGTACGTTGGGGCTTCAGGACACATTTTGTGGTTTTATTATGTATTTTCCTAAACATTTGAATCCAGGTCACCATTTGCCTCAATTGTTTGGGAGATGAGTGCAACACCTTTGTGCACCGCAGTGTTTTGTGGACTACAAAACTTGACCCGACTTTCCATCGGCATGATGGTTTGTAGATAATGACTGAATTTTCAGTTTTGACTGAACTATCCCTTGAACACGATGTTTTTATCCCAGAAAGATCAAATTGATGACCAAACTTTGAAAATTGTAATAAACCAGACTTTTCTTTGAATTACTGGGAGATCTTGGGGTTAAGGTGTTAATATTCAACACATTTTTAATCTCATAAAAGCGTTCGGTATACGTTTGGTGTGAACCACTAATGAGCTTTACCGTGGCTGACTCTTGCCAAAGGCTTCTGGTCATTCGTGTTGAACTTTGAGTTTTTTTCTGTTTTTTTCACAGCAAAGTTTCTGGAGTGTATATGGCTGGGAGGAAACCCAGCAGACCTCAAATTATCCTCCTCCTTTTTTCAGGGTCTTTTCATCATTTCAGCTCTCTTGCACACCATTCCTTTACTCTTGGACATTTTACCCACAGTTATATCTGTTCTCGCTTGCACATTATTTTCTTGCTTTCTTCTTCTCTCCTCGCTCCGGTCCCTGCTTCTGCCAATTTCATGCCAGGCCAGTCCTTGGAGAATCACCAAGGGCATTGGAAACAATCAGACGACTCTTCCCTCTACCCCCCGAAAAAAAAAACAGACCTGAGTTCGTTGTAATCAACCATTTACTCTCCTCTCTGTCACAATTAAAAAGCGAGATGGAAATTATTTTTAGACATGGCTCCCGTTTCCTATTTCGCATTTCACAGTTCAAGATTATTTATCTAAACGCAGCACTGTGCGAGTGTGCATTCTGTGGCCCGCAGCTATTTTCCACATGGGCAACCGTGAAGTCATATTGACACTAAACATATGGTCGGCCCTGTTTTGAGATACACTTGCAGACTCCCAACGTTTCACTTGTCTTAATGAATAATACCATGGTGGATTCCGGCGTCTGGAATCAGTGGAATTTTTCAACAGCACCAACAGTGCTTTCATGCATGAATTAACGCTGTGCATTTCCATTTTTACATGGTGCTGGGGAACACAACGGTTTGTAATTTCATTTGCAATATTATGAGGGAGGGACTAAAAAAGAGAGCCATCCCGCTTGTAATAAGTGGCCCATTTTATGTTGATTTCCATTCCAGTCCAGCCGAGTACATCCCGGCACAGTAAAAAGATTGAAGCATTTGAGTAAAATCAATGATATTTTACGGTACTAAACCGCCAATCCTTAGTGATATATCCCTTTGTTATTGAAATGCATCTCTTTCAGAGGACCCTGGCTTCATATCAAGACTGGAGCTATTCCTGTGTGCACTGAACGGAAGAAACCTAATACTAAGTGACAGGATAGGAAATGAAAATAATGAGATCTCGCAAATATAGTTTGGAAGACAAACCGTCCACTGCTGCACAGACAAACGGAGGTATTTCTGCCCACAGGCCTAATTTCAGTGACCTCTGAGGTACAGGGGTAGCTGGAGAAAAGAAATTTGTGCATTTGTTTTTGAAGGCCATATTTAGGAATAGAAATGCGTGGTTACTTCAATACCAAGCTGCAGCTCTCAAAAACAGCCAAACAGGAAATTCACTAAAAAGATGTTGAGCTCACAGTCCAGTGTTTTTCTAATGAGGGACCATCAACAGCATTGGACTGAGCAGAAAAACAACACTAATGGCGCCAGTCAGATATGCTTGTCGGAAAAAGCTTCAGAAAAAAAAAAACCTCCTTTCCCTCACTTCTTTTCCAATGGCACATTTGAGGGGCCGTGTTGGACAATTTCTGTAACTTTCCAAAACCGCCAATCCGACACACCCACTTCACGCCGTGACCGGTCAGGTGTGCCGATGTGAGGAAGTAAGCCGGGTCTTAACTTCTCTCTCAAAAAAACCTTTTTTTCAATAGTTACACAACTATCTCTTTCACTTACTTTTCATGCATGTAACCAAGGGCAACTCCATAATGCCCTCCTGCGGTCTGAAAAAATGCTCTGTTATCCCCATATTTAAGGGGACCACTTTTATGAATATGATGTTTTAGTGATGAAAGTTGATATTTCAGTCAGTTTTGAATACTCCATCTCTAATTTTTTTATACTTTTGAGACAAGCCGATGCCAGATTGTGATGGATTTTATCATATGGTCATCTGCTTCAGGCATGCTACTGCAAGAGTTTACATAAAATAGCATTCACTGCTACATGTAGCCTCATGCTAACTTCAAGAAACATATTATCTGGTTGCTGGTGTTAATGTTCTCCTCTGTTTTGGATATTCTGTAGTATTTAGAAGCTTTAATTGGTGATTTATTTGGAGTACTCCGGCTGTGTTACAGTGCTACTTGGGATACATATAAACTTGGTTGCTGATATTGTTAATTTTTTTTTGGATCAAATTTCTGCTGAAATTGGTAGCATTTCTAAGCTTTTATTGGTGATTTTTCATGGTAGAAAGTGCCATGATATAGTCACTTCCCGGCTGTGTGACAGTGCTACATGTAGCTACAAGCTAACGTAAAGGTAAATTATGTAAACATGCTTGAGCAGAAACCCAAAATGTAAGTATAAACCTGAAAATGTCCATAAGTCCAATGTCCAATTAAATAATAGCATGGCTTCTGCTGATAGTGACAAAGTTCACCTGCTAACGTTTAGCAGATATGATAATAACTGTGATTTGCAAACTAATATTTTATAATTAGCGCTGAACAGAAAGTAACAGACACATTTAAAAGTTGACCCTGTGATGACTCTAGATGAAAAGTGAGGCAATTACCAAAGGTATCACTTTTCATCCTGAGGGGAGACATGAATGTGTGCTCCATCTATCAAAATCTGTCAAAAAGAGACACTAAAGGACATTAAACCACAAACCTCATTGTGGCATTAGATAAAAGGTCAGGGGATCACCAAAGTCAGGAAGATTCATTCTCTGAGGACCATGAATAAAATCACGGATGATTGAAATTTAGAGCTCATAATGGAGATTTTAATTGTAAATAATGGCTGAAAGATGTGTTTGACTGGTGGAATGAGATCTGGTGGGAGGTAAATTATAAATTCATGCAAATGTTTTTGAATCTGCTGTGCCTTGTTGTGTGTTCAGACACTTCACAAACATGTTGAGTGTTTGACAGGCTTCATAAACTACCGTCATATCAGTGACTAATTGGTTTTGGCAATTTCAGTTAAGCTTGTTTGTAAAAAATGTCTACACACAAAACAATTCAAATGAAATAGTGAAGAGAAAATATATAAAAAGTCAAATTAAATTACTAAATGATTTACAGTTTTAAAAAGGTAAAAACATAGATAAATAAATGCATAAATAAATGAATTAAATAAAAATCACTGTTAAATTTAGCAAAATATTAATGTAAATGATTTAAAAATAAGTTTGCGGTCATTACAGGATGCAACGCCTCTACTTAACAAACATCTGCCTTTCTTGATGACTTTCCGTGTTTAATGATTGTTCCCGAAAAGTTTCTTTTCGCCAGCCCGGCCGATGAAATGTGATGATGTCAGTGGATTGTGTTTTCCTTGATCTTGACGACTCATAACTCCGAAACCTTATCAAGGTTGATTAGCGGTTTGTTGAGCTCGTGCTTTTGTGTGCATTTCTGTCACGCATAAATCTTGACAAATGGCCTCTTGGTGCACCCTGGAATATGCATGATGTAGTACACACACATTTCACAGCTCTGCGGCCTCGGAGCTTTGCTGATTACCATCCTGTGTTGGTAAACTTGAATGTTGACTGACAAGTCAAAAAGCACCAACTGTAGGTACTAGTTAATGAAAAAAAAATACTGTGGCAACTGCTCATTTTTTCTGTCACCTCTGCTCATATTTATCCAACTCAATCCAATCACCAAAACTAATTGGTTATAAATACCTCAATATCCCTATTCCCAAATCACGACAAATGCAAACACAGTGCAAAAGTCACGGCATTCAGCTGACATTTTCAGTTTAATTTTACCCCAAAATTAAAAGTCCGATGGGAGACATCTGAGTGTTTGAAAATAACCCTTTCAAAACTGTGGCTGTCCTAAAATTTCGAGGACAGCCGCAGGAGGTCGTAGTTTACATGATACTGTTTAAATAGCTCAAAAAAAGGAACCATAATATCAAGAGCATTAATTCTTTCAGCAGCAAAAAGGCTTTTAGTTTTCCTCATGAGATGTGCAAATGTGGTATTTTGCCATGGTTACGCCAGTATTTCATCGTAAGTCTTAAATAGGAACCAAAATAGCAAGACAGCTCATACTTTTTGCAGCAGAAATATATAGTTTTCTGTCCTTCCCGTCACTTCTATAGATAGATAGATAGATAGATATCGTAATTATTGTTCAATATACAATAGTGCAAACAGGCAGGCAGGAGCAGTAAATTGTATAAATACAAATAAACAGTAAAAGAGATCCTGAAAAATAGGAGTTATTCTGTGTCCGAATGTCATAGGGAATAAAGGACTTCCTATGCTCATAATGATGTCATTGCACTTGCACGTGCCATGAAAACCATGCATGCAAATGCATACAATAATACATTTTTTGTTGCATTTATAAATCAAATAAATCATTTGTCTCTAACCTGAATTCAAAAGGCATTTGCTCACTTCGCCCTCTATAAGTAAATAACCCGAAGACTTTGGAATGGCACCGGCCTTGCTCACCATATGCTTCTCAAAAGTTTCCCGTCAGTCGAACCTGCCCCGATAGCTCCGGTGCCGACCACAGCTCCATCTCGAAATCTACTTCTGCTAATTAAGAGAGGACGACAGTGGTACAGTAAAGGATCGAGGGACAAGGAGCAAACATAAAGGTGCAGGTTAAGTGACAGGCCAGATGGTGTGAGTTTGAAACCAAAGTCACTTTAGAGAGTTGGACTCTTTTCAGCGTCCTCTGCCTATAGTCTGCTGCGGCTGCTGAATACGTTAAGTGTGGTTGTGCATTTTGTTTAGGTCGGTTTCGGTTGGACTGTGTGTGAAATGGATACTGTTGGAATTGAGTATTAATTTTCCAGTATGTTAACGATTTTAAAGACATTTTCAGGCAAAGATTAAAAAAAACTTTTATTTCAGTGTGTTGAAACTGACATCACTTAATGACAGAGGCACTTACGGTGATTCTAACTGTTGGGGGAAAAAAATTTGAGTTGTATCCTTTAAATAAGACTGTGCATGTCCATATATTAAAACTGGAACAAAAACTGCTGCCAGTTTGCTTTGAGTGTACCTTGGACGGGTGTTTCCATAAATTCAGGTGAATTTTAAAGAACGCTTAGGAGTGAATTTTACTTTTAATGTTATATTTTGTGGTTACGGCTGATTATTTGTCAGGACAAGCAAAGAGAAAAAGTAAAAGGAACTGAGTGAAGCACAAAAAGTTAAAAGTGATAGTGACAGTGCCCAGGTGAAAACAGGAGTCAGCCATGGTCACCCATTCAACAGATGGCGAGGATTTCAAAGATGAGTATTCATAACTGGTCCTGAATTGACATCTTTTTTCTGTGACAGGTGTGTTTTATGTGTATTATATTTATAAAGCATGAGACGAGGTTCAGTCTATGGAGGTTCAGGGCACAGTGGCTTACATACAACTGGCTTTTCATGTTGGCCTTGCTACCGGGTTACATCTTGCAAAGGGCTTATTATTAAGTTACATGTCATTGCTAGAGGATGTTGACAACTTTTTCACTATAGTAATGATCGGTAGCTTATATGGTTCAAAAGGCCGAGGACAGAATCATTCAACAACTGTTTAACCCTTTGAAATCAGAGCAAATTGGCTTGAATTTAAAAATTAAAAAAACATGGGAAGAAGATAATGAGAAACAAAAAAAGACATGACCCCCAAATTAGCAATAAATTAGAAAAAAAATTATAGAAAAATCAAATTTTGAAAAAAAAACTTAAAACATTGCCACTTTAAAAGGCTTAGAAATAATTAAAATTTTGTAACATGATTTTGAATCTGTAATCATGATAGTTAAACTCAATTTTCCCTAGCTACCTATTTCTTTCAAGGATTTCATGAAGAATATGATATATAATTTGCAAATTGTCCTTCAAAAATAAAAAATAAAGGAAATAATTACAAGTTCATTTTCTTTCTATTAAAAAATAAAATGTTAACCCTTTGAAACTTGGTGAGAACTGGCCTGAGTTCTTTTACAAATGTGAAGACGTCAACAAGCAACAAAATGAGAAATTACTCAAAAATTAGCAAGAAATTAGTAAGCACAAGAAAATCACCTGAAGATTATAATATTTTTTTTTTAAAATAATTTTCTAAATCTAATAATTTCTTGCAAACTGTGGAATATTTCCTACCAAGTTTCAAATAACCCTCTTTTCCCACATTTTTGAGAGAAATGGCATCAATTTTCTAAGAGTTTAAAGGTTTAAATACTTGTGAAAGGCGTCTGAAGTGTGTTCGTTTGGGGTCTTTTCATCATACATGACAACATATTTCGATTTTTTTTGTATCTTAAGAGGTTCAACAGTAAAGTACAGGCACCTTAAAATCATACATGAGGGCAGAACATCAGTAAATCACTGTACAGTTGTTACTCATAATGTTTCTGTTTTTTTATTGGGACTACGGATGTGAATTAGCATTCTGCTAACTCCGACGTGTTCCTCGTCCCTAACAAATAAAAAAAATAATAATAATTGGTCCAGTTCATTTGAAAAAGAAACCTGTCCCTCGCTGTCTGTCTCATTAGTGCAGTTTCTTATATGACAAGACTGTGAATGAGTGTTGAGCATATTATTCTAAGCTATTTTCCAGCATGTCTGTTCAATTTGTTACCATTTATTTAATTTCCCAAGTTTTAGACACAAACATTAAGGTAATAACCAAAGCCTAAACCCCCTGCAGGTTTAGCCAGCGGTGAAGACGGCTGATTATGAATCATGGTCGCTCTGAGCATCAAAACACCGTCCTCTCTTTCAGGAATATTCTCTTTCAGATTTATTACCGTTGTTTCTTTCTTCTGATGTGTTGTGATTGACAGCTGTGAAGGCGGTTATGAGGAGTAACTGACAAAAAAAAATCATAATCAAAGGATTTGCGCTCGCTGTGATGGATTACCTTAACTAAACTTGATTAAGTTTCTGGAAGTTTCCTGTTTGTTTAGTGGGTTTTTTTCTTCTCTCACTGACGAGAAACTAAAACTGCAAGAGAAATAAGCAGACACTCACGAGCGGCGATGCAGAGGACAGTCAAGACCAGAGAAACTCAACTTGCTTTGCTTTGGGGGCCACTTTTGCAAACTGACAGGAGGCCAGGGGCCAAATGCAGCTCGATACATGTTTTGGGGATTTTAAGACATTTTGCAAAATTTAGTTTCTTGGATTTTAGTAAGTTTTAGGACATTTCTATGATTTTGGGACATTTTTGGAGTTTTACAAAGTTTTAGGACATTTGTAGGATTTCCGGGCATTTTTAGGATTTTAGGACTGTTGTCAGATTTTAGGACATTTCATGGATTTAAGGACATTTATAGAATATTAGGATGTTTCTCCAATATTAGGACAATTCTTGGATTGTTGGACATTTGATGGATTTCAGGACCATCATGGGATTCTAGGACATTTCTAAGATTTGAGGATGTTTCTAGGATTTTAGCACATTGCACCCTATCAGGGGCCAGATTTGGCCTGCGAGCCATACATTGAGTATCCCTGCTCTAGACAACCCATAATCATGTTGGCAAGCTGCTTAAGATGCAGTGAATGGGAGGGAAGTGTCTTTAAAGCAAATTCACTGTGCATATCAGTATTGAACACTCACGCCCTTTCGAACAAGCTAAGTGCTTTTGATTGGCGAAGTTTGCAGTATATATTGCAGATGAAATCATTCGTTCTTGCATGTGCAAGCACTTCGCTCTCCGCCTGGTCCGAGTGATGCATTCAACAACACACATACATCATGCATATAGGCTGCAGCACAGATGGATATTGATGACAGTGCAATACCAATTGGTGTAATTAATGCCCAGGTTATATTGGAAGGACATGGACGGCGATGTGGGCCATTTATCACCAGTGGGCTTGCTTATTCTCGCCCCATTGAGCCATCGGAGTAGGCTGGCTGAGCAGAATCTTAATTGCAGGCTCAACCCTACACCCCCCCCTCCACGCCTGAAGACAGAGGGGACAAGACGGGAAAGTCAAACAGTCAGCCAACCCCTCTCTCCTCCTCCTTTCTCCTCTCAGCCGTCATCGCCTCGCCTCTGCACAGCGTGCGGCGAGGCAGAGGAGGGGGAGATACATGTGTGACAGTGTAGAAAGCACACACATCAGCTGCTGGATATGTGAGTGAAAAACGGGCGGGAGTCCGTCACACGCGCGGCAGGACTCGGAGTAGATTACAGAGCTCCTGAGGAAATATTTCTTAGCCCCTCAGACTGACAGTGGAAGAGGATTGACCACAGCCAAGTCCCCAAAACAAACATTTACTCTCCTCCTGTATCACACAACATTATGTAAAGAGACTGAAAAAATCACATTTTGGCAAATGGAAAATCGACAGGGAGCTCGCAGTCTGTATTTACACCAATTGGTGTGAATGTCAGAGTCATTGTAGAAGATGTGCCATTTAAAATGCATTTCAGCGGGAGAGATCCACGCTGCTTAAAATGCAAAGTACCCCACATCACCTGGCTGCTTCTCACAACATTTCTGGAAAAATTCTCAGCTGGATTTCCAGTTAACATTTCATCTTTAAAAGTTTTATTTCGTTTTTGATGTGTAGAGGTGAAGGTACAGGCAGGGGGGATTATGAGACAATGGGGCCCCTAGGAGCAGACATGCAAAAGGCCCCACCACCACTTTTACGTAGGAGCAAGAAACATAGACTTGATAGTTTTTCAGCCTCTTTATGTAGTTTTTTTGCATCAATAATTTTTTTCCCCTTTTTGTTGTTCTTTTAGGTCTCTGTAGTTGCTTTTTGTCTCTTTGTGGTTAATTTGAGTCTCTTTGCAGTTGATTTCCATCTTGCTGAAGTCATTTAAGACAGTTTGAGGATGTTTTGCATTTTTTTTTGTAGCTGCTTTGCGTCTTGTAGTTGTTTGCATCTTTTTGTAGTTGCTTTGCATCTCTTTCAAGTCATTTTGTGTCTCATGGAAGACATTTTGAGAATCTTTGTAGCTGATTTGTGTCTCTTTGAAGTCAGTGTTTGTCTCCTTGTAGTTATAAATCTCTTTGTAGTCATTGAGAGCCTTTGTGCTTGCTCTGCATCACTTTGTAGTTGCTCCATGTCCCCTTATGGTCATTTTGCAGTTTTTGTAGTAATATTAAATCTCTCTGTAGTTATTTCGAATCTATTGAGGCTTTGCATCTTTGTTTTTGATCTCTGTCTGTTTGTGATTGTTTTGACCCGTTTCACTGTCTTTGAGAGGTTTTTTTTGTGTCTCTTTGCAGCTGTGCATCTCTTCATAGTTCTTTGTGTCTCTGTAGTAATTTAAGTCTCTTCCTGGTACTGGACGTGTTAATCTCAGTCACAGTTTAAAAGTCAGGGAGCCTGCGACACTTTGGGCCTCTGGGTCAAAGGTGAGGGAGGAAGAAAGCAAATTGTTGTCACAGAAAAATGTGTGTGACTTCACAAAGAAGAACAACAGGGCAATGGGCAATGATACGAAAGCAAATGCAGTTGGTGGGCGTAAAGGGACACACCGGGACAGATATGTGCACAAATGGTTGCGATATGTTTCCAGAAACTGCATCTTCTGTGCATCAGTGTGTGTGTGTGTGTGTGTGTGTGTGTGTGTGTGTGTATGTCTGCAGAGGCATAAGGATTTTGGCCAAATGCATTTTGAGCCAGAAAGACTTCTCAACACCGCCTCCTCCTCCTTCTCTCCTCATTGTTTTTGCACATCGTCACATCCCTCTGTGTCATTTTATCATTAGTCCACATCTCCAGTGACGAACTGTCGGCTTGGCCAGCGCTGAGTGAAAAATGCAAATATTTCTACTGCACTCCATTATGAGATGCATTGCAAACAAGACCCCCCCTCCCTCTCCAAACCACTTGTGTCAATACAGGGGAGGGGAGAGATATAATGTGATATGATAGACTGCCGACCTTTCTCTGTGATCAGAGGTGTCAATGGGATGACAAATAAACTGTTAAGTCAGGCGAGAACGCTGACTGTGAGCAATACAGAAGCCGCAGAGTTTACACTCTCGCCTCGATCACTCTTAAACAAACTCAACAGAGTTGTGGGTTTACAGGAACAAAAGACAGAGTGGAAGAGAGGACGGCAGGTCAGGCTTTAGGTTGTTTTTTTCAATGATAACTTCATAAATGTCTGATCAGCAGTTTGGTGTTTCCTGCAGACTTGTGGCCTTCAAAACTATTGACAAAAAGAGAGAAAATCTCCTTCCTGTTTCACTATTTATGCACCTCCTGTTTTCATTCATACTTTTAGGAATGTGCTTATTTGTTAAAGGTTCTATGTAGCCCATTCAGAACATTAATATAGCATCAAAAAGCTGTTTAATAAGTAATAATAAAGTAATGTGTGTTGTAGCCATGGATGTGCATTTTCAAGGATTTTAGGGTGTTTCCAAGATTTTAAAATATTTCTAGGACTTTCAGACATTTTTAGGATTTGAGGACATTTCTGGGATTCGAGGACGTTTCTAGGATTTTAGAACATTTCTAGAATTTCAAGAGATTTCTGGGAATTAAGGAGATTTCTCTGAATTTATGATGTTTCCAGGATGTTAGCCCATTTCAAGTATTGCAGGACATTCTTAGGATTTTAGGACATTTCTCAAATTTTACAAAACGTGTCGTGTTTTATGACAATTCTAGGATTTTAGGGCATTAAGCGCTTAGCTAGGACCTCTGTCGGGGGGTGCAGGGGATCCTCCACTGGCACTTTTTTTGATAAACAAGCTGTATTTTGATGCTGTTTTATGCACACACTTAATTTATATTAAATGTACAAAATGAATTCTCAGTGTGAATCATTTTATTTTTATTGTGAATTAGAAAACACTGGGGGGCCACCCGGCACCCTATCTGGGGCCAGATTAGGCCCGCAGGCCATAAACTGAGTATCAGTGCTGTAGATGAAATGATTATGAGCTATGAATGCTGATACGCTGCAGCATGTTCAGCATGTGCAGGCCGTTCTTACGCTGACTGGCGGCGTGTAAAAGTAAAAAGTTCTCTTACAGACGGCAGATGGGTGGAGGAGACATCTGCAGTGTGTGCAACACATCTCTCTAACTTTCTCCCATCATTCCCCCTCCTCCCCCTCTGCGTCTGTCCCCTCAGCCCTCGGGCTAAACACACTCCATTGTATTCTTCACGTCGACTCGCAAGAAAAACTGTCACCAGCGCTGCGGTCCTGTGCCATCATCTGGCTCCTCAGAGGGGAGCAGTGGCTCTGTGTGTGTGCCTGCGTGTTGTTTGCATGTGTGTGTGGTGGGTGGGCTGCCATCCCTCCGTCTCTGTTGAACTGATTGGCATGGCAGCAGTGAGAGCAGACACTAATCTCATGTGCCAGGTTGGCGGCATCGCATGGGCTGCTATCACTTCCACAGATAAACAAGTTACTGGTACAGAAGTAATGCTGCCGCAGTCGACTCAATAAATGACACTGAGGGACTGAGAGGTTTGTGCGCAGAGGAGGCAACGGGCTGACAGACGATCGGGACGTCCACGGGGTCACAAGTTCAACAGCAAGTGAAGCGCACGTTTTTGTCCTGGGCATCACTGAGAATCACATCCATTTTGGACGTTTCTGCAGCATGAACGTTTGCAACCCTGTCTCCTAAAAATGCGGTTCATACACTATTAGAACATTTTACATGTAGGGAACAGTCATGGCGCTTGAATTATGTTCACTGGCGATTTTTTTTTTTTCCAATCTAAAGTGTAAGATTTGGACACTGGAGAGAGTGAGAATTTGCATCGTGTGTTCTGCACTTGGTTAGCTTTAGACCAAAAACTTATTTGAAGGTTGGACAAGTATTACAGTAAAATACTGACAAAGTAAGCAAATCTTTTTTTTGCAAGAAGTCAGCTTTGACTCAGGTGTTGATTATGTTTAGGCACAAAAACCACTCGGTTATGGTGAGGAAAAGATCATGTTTTGGCTTTAAATACTTGATGTTGGCAGCACAATTGCCACTGGAAACGTAGCATTGGCTTGCTGAAAAACTGTGTTTTTGTCGGTCTTGATCAGTGGTCTGCAGCCTGGCAGCTGTCTCACAGTATTCATGCTTAAGTGTCATGCTATTCACCATCCTCTCCACCTCACGTCACCACATATATATTGTATCAGAGCTATGTCACTTCAGAATTGTTGATGTGATGTGTAAGAAATGTGCAAATGTAAATGTGCAAATGTAATCTGTGGTTTGCAAAAATCTACAATGCCAAGATTTTTTTCTGGCGTCCAAGCTACGACTGTACTTATGTAGAAATGAAAAAAATACACTGACAAAAGGAAACAAACTTGGCTTTAAACCTTCAAAATATAATTGAAAGTAAGCCGGCGTTTCACAGTATAACCGTTCTATCTGGCAGTAGGCTCGAGCAGCACACACACTGGTTCTTCCCTGCATGAGGGAAACACAGTGTGCGCTTGTATTGCCTGGTAATATGGCAGTCACACTTCAAATACTAGAAGGAGCCTGGTGATTTTCTGAGTTGCAAAATCGACACATGAATTAAATATATTCCTCAGCTATTTCCAGTGCTACCACAGCACTTTGGTATTACCAGCCGCAGCTCTTAAAGTCAATGCAGTCTCACTCACCCCAATCATGCATACTACCCTCACCCCAGCCCTCCGACGAATCCTTTAGAAAGCACTATAAGATGCTTGTTATTCATACAGGGAGGCTTTACTGAGTTATATTTTCTCTCCAGCACTGCTATGAAATACAGCAGTGATGCTCAACTTACGGCTCGCAGGCCAAATCAGGACCGTCAACCTTTTTCTATTTTACAATAAAACAATAAAGTGAATCACACTGGACATTGTTTTTGTAATTTAAGTATGCATAAGGTGCCAGAGTGCATAAAACAGCATCAAAATAGAGCTAGTTTATGGAAAAAAGTGCCAGTGGAGAATGCCCTGCCACCCCACAGAGCTCCTAGCTAAGCCCCTAATGTCCCAAAATACTAGAAATGTCCTAAAACCATTTATATGTCCTAAAGTCCTAGAAACATCCTCAAACCCTAGAAATGTGCTGAGATTCACGAAATGTCCTAAATACTGGAAACATCCTAAAATCCTGGAAACTTCTTAAAATCCTAGAAATGTCATGAAATTTTGGAAACGTGCTAAAATCCCAGAAATGTCCTAAAATACCAGAAATATCCTAAAATCCAAGAAACGTCTTGAAATGCTAGAAACATGTTAAAATTTTAGAAACATGCTAAATCCTAAAAATCACAGAAATGTCCTAAAATCCTATAAACATGCGGGGCTTCTACGGCTGGTCCCTGGCTGCCTGTCAGTTTGCAAAAGTGGCCCTTAAAGCAAAGCAAGTTGAGTATCCCGCCGTACTCTCAGTCAAACTCAAACTCAGCCTCTTGCGGCAGAGATGGTTAAAGGTCTTGCTCAAGGGCACACTGGCAGTTGATGCAGTATTAGATCCCCTCGCTATATGAACAGGCGTTTGAAATAGATGATGAAACCTGACAGCATAAATCCTGCACACCCTGGCAGTGACACAGGTGGTTTTATCACACATTTTTATCACACACACCCCCAACAGCACAGAGATAGAAACATTAAATCAAAACCGAAATTGAAGCCCGCATAGGAGCACGGTGCGATTAATAAAGAGGATGGGAGCGTGGCTGCTGACATTAGGGTGACATTGTGCACACAAACATCTGTTTTGTTTTGTCAAGACAGGCTGCTCCCTGGGGTTCCCGCTGCTCAGCGTCATCAAATCCATGTGGATTTATCGCATGTATGTGTGTGTGTATGTGTGTGTGTGTGTGTCGCATTGCCATACATGCAAGAGTGAATCTGTATGCACGTCGTGGGCATCTGTGTGTGTGTTTATGTGCAAAGGGCTAATTAACTGCAGCTCCTGCACACCGACATATTTTCTCCTTGAGGGAGGAAGGCAGCCGGCAGAGGTTTCAGCGAAAGGGTCCAGACACATGGCCTCTCGAGGGATACACACTGTAGCTCCCAACCCCCTTCTCGCCTCATCCCATTGGGTGCAGCGAGAGAAAGGCAGGAAGTAAACAAGGTGACCAAAGGGACCACATGGTTCACACTCTGATTGTGCGAGGAGGCAGAGATAGATTGCAAAGTCATATCCTGGGAGAATAAAATGACTGTTTCTACAACCTGTTTTCATTACCGAGTTGTCAAATACTGATGCTTGTGCTGCCTTCACGTCCTCAGAAATATTCTATTTACGACTTACGAGCACACGAACGGCCCTTCAAAGTCAGTGGGAAACTGGGAAATTATGAGTGGGAGTAGGAAATAGGGACATTTCTATGATACACGAGTAGCCAAGTGGTGACTAAACCTTAAGTACTTCTATATAGAAAATACTCTGTATGCATGTAACCAGGGAAAGCTTACAGGTCCAAAACTGACCCTAGAGGGATACCCAGAGCATCGTAGTTTGAAGTTTAGCGCCATTGACTCAGTTGGTTATTCAATATGACCCCTTACATCTGACCTAAGACTAACCGCATCCATGAGGGTGAATTTGAGTTCAAAATGTAGAAAACGACCGTGTGCAACATCACATATCAAACGCAGAGAAATCCTGCAACCCCAATGCATCAATCAAAAACAACCAGCCGAGCTGTGATCGTCACATGCGAACATCCTTTGATGTAGTGCATGCAAATACCGATATATTCCTCATGCTTCCCTCCTCATACGCAGCGTCTAACCTCCTCATACGCAGCGTCTAACCTAAATATTTCAACAAGCAAGCCAGCCTTTTCATAGAGCCATCATATTTATGCAAATGAGTAAATAAAACATGCATGCGTACATGCTTCACTGATCTTTTTTTTTTTCTCCCTCCACAACTTTACAATGTCTTTGCTTAATCAGATATGTGGGATAATTAAGCAGGGACATGCATGCAAATTGTGCATACAAGAAACTCTATCTACCATAAAACATCAAAGACAAAGTGTAGGCCTTGTCAGAATAATGCATGCATAAACAGATATTTTATATACATCACAAGAGTATTTTGTTTGCTCGTGTTGTATAAAGCAGGGATACAGTGAGAAAAAAATAAGCAGCAAGCAGGAGGTCACTCTCTCTGGAGAATTAGCCTGCAGATCTTCTTCTCCCGACCCTCATCGGCTGAAATGTATTAGCCCGCACGGATAGCCGAATCCATTGATCTCGGCTGAGGCTGAAATTAGCTAATTAATTAGTGCAGGGGGACGAGCCGACAGAGCGCCTGATGCAAAAGTCATCCACAAAACAAAGTCCCGTCCTGAAGTCGCTCCTGTGCCTGTGGAGATTTCAGGTTGAGGCTCTGCTTTGTACCTTATGTAAATATACCTCGGGTGAATAATTCATGAGCGAGTGTCATGGGCAGTGTTACTTTGGTATGCAAATGACATATGTAAATAGACAGCAGCGTGTTGGACCAGCGGCTGGTTTAAGAGATCACCAAGGGATCAATAGTTGAATGGTGGAGAGTGAGTGCATTAGTTTATGTGTGTACACATGTTCCTGTCAGACTCAGATGTGGGCGTGAATTTACTGATGTGGACTGCAGAGGAATAAAAAACGTCAGAAGTGCTGATGGAAATGCTCACAGATTAGACCAGATATGTTAGTGAGAAAAATTTGGATCCCAGCTGAGGACATTGTGGCAGCTATACTTGTACTTATTTTGCTGGGGGGGGACACTTTTCAAAATGACAGGTGGCTGGGATGTTACTCAGATTTTAGGACATTTTTAGGATTGTAGGACATTTCTAGGATTTTAAGACATTTCTGGGATTTTAGGACATTTTGAAGATCTAAGCACATTTTAAGGATTTTAGAACTATTTTTTAGGATTTTAGAACATTTAAGGACATTTTCATGATTTTTGGATATTTTTAGGTCTTTAGAATGTTTCTTAGATTTTAGGATCCACCACTGGCACTTGATTTTAATAACAAGCTGTATTTTGTTGCTGTCTTATGCTATCTGGCACCTTATATGTACTGAACATAAAAAAACCAAAAACCAATAACCAGTATAAATTACTATATTTTTATTGTGAATAAGAAAATGGTCGGGGGTCCACCTGACAGCCTATTGGGGGCCAGATTTGACCTGTGAACCCTAAATTGAGTTTCATTGCATAATGATTTTATTTTTTTTTAAATGTCCTCTGTTATTTCCTCCTGTTTGTGTCTTTCAAAGATGAGTGATGCACAAAAGCCAGTCCACCCACACAGGTGTTTTCACTTTTGTTGTCTAATTAGACCCCAGTTTAGGACAGTGTGGGTGTGTACAAACTGGGTTTGACTGACATATCTGCAGGCACCCGTCAGGGCGAGACCCTTTTTTCAATCATGGTGGTCCATAGATTTTTGGACCAATGAGTGGAGGTCTAATCGGCAGGAAATACTGGGTAGGAATATACATCGGACATGGTCACAGAGGTTGAAGGACTTGTTCCCTTTTTTAAATGGTGGGAGAAACATTGGCTTAATCATAATCAAAATCCTATTCACCTGAAATGTAGTTATAGATATCCTAAAACCTAAACCTCAGAATAGCTAGAACCCACATTTTTAAAACTTTCTTTTTTTGATTTGGCAGAACTAGTCATTTAAAGAGTAACTTTTGCCCAGGCTGACAAACAATGTTTTGCTTCTTCCTCTGAAAGTTTTCAAGTCAGTTTGAACTCAACTCGGCCTCACTGATCGGTTATTCACGGGGTCGTGGAGCACACCTGTGCATCACTGCAGCAAGGTGAGAAGTTAAACTTTTGGAGGTCAGGAAAAATAAGATTTTAAGGGTGATGTTCAGTTACTCTGTAAGTTTGCCAGTTACTTGGAGAAAGCCAAGAATATGAGTCAACAAAAAGTGCTTTTTATTAGGATAAAAAAACAAGTTTGTTGCAGTAGCAGTTTGGTTTTTCTTTTGAATTTTGGTGCATTATTTATTTAGTAGCTGTTGTGGAGCTTTGAATAACAGCAGGCAATCTTCTTCTTCCATTTGCTATTTAATTGAAGATTTTCAAATTTCTGTTTCTGTGGATGAAGATGATGGAATACAACTGAGCGCCTACTAAATGGACTTTGTGGTGAGGTTGTTTTCTTAACTGCTTGATTTGTTGCATTTGGCTTTTGTTGTGTGTTACTGAAAGATATTTTGGTGTATTTTTAGTATGTTTTTTGGTTGTCGGCCCATTTGTATGCGTGTACATGTCATTCTTGTGAAAGATATATCTCAAGAATACCTGTAGGCAGTTTCTTCAAATTTGGCACAAATGTCCACTTGGACTCAAAGATGAGCTGATTAGATTTTGGTTTTCAAAGGTCAAGGTCAATGTGACCTCATCCATCTAATTTTTTTGTGAATACAATATCTGAAGAAGGCCTTGAGGAAGCTTCCTCAAATGTTGCACAAACATCCACTTTGAGTTAAGGATGATTTGATGAGATTTTGGTTGTCATTGGTCAAAGGTCAAGGTCACTTGACTTGCATCCATCTAATTCTCGTGAACACGATCTCTCAACAACACCTTGAGGGAATTCAAATTTTGCACAAAAGTCCATAACTCAAGAATTTATAAGCTAATTATGACCGAATTTCACACAAATGTCTAAAAGGATATAATTATGAAGTGATGGAATTTTATATCTGAAAGTTCAAAGGTCAACTTCACTGTGACATCATTATATTTTGCAAAAATGCTTCACTGGTCATTACATTATAACTTAGGAACAAAAGGGGAGACATTTGATCAGATACTGAATTAGTGACACTAACCTCGAAACTGTGCTTATTGTATAGATCTTCTGACTGACTTAACTGGTGCATGGAAGCATACAGGCAGTAATTTTGGTTGATTTTTGACACACAGCTAAGTAGAGATTACACAGTCCACATGTCTTTTCGGAATAGCGCTCCTTCTATAAGTCTTTTCACCGTCCGTATGCCCACTTTGCGATTTCCTTTGGTCTAACAGTAATGAGAAGTGCAGCAGAGTGGCAGTGCTAGCGGGGCACAGTGGGATGGAAATGGCTTGGTGTCTATCAAAGTGTCAGAATGGAATATAGCTGTGCTGCACTCTGGCCTTGAGCCACGGGGTGAGTCAGGGATTCAACACACACACACACACACACACACACACACACAAACACTCACCTACACTGTAAGGTCAGTACAATCACCGCTGTGTCAAACCTTGTATTCATGATGTGGTTTGTAAACAAGCGAGATGCACAGAATAAAAAGGATCTGAGAAAGGGTTAATTCTTGAGCTAGAGGGCTCTTAATACACTCAAGGAGAGCGCACTCGTCTGTGTGTGTTCTGGCCCTCACACACAACCGCTCCGTACATTATACATTTATCCACATGGGAAATAATGAGATCACTGAGATCATTCTCTTAGAAAAGGAAATCCGTTGCATTTTCATGGCTGGTGCCCTGTGCATGTTAACAGCATGCGGCGGGGAGCAAACTCTCCCTTCACGCGCCTCTCTCCCTCTTTTTCTCTCTTTCCTTCTGGCTTTGCTTAATGCAAAAATTAGAGCTTGTGTAGAAAATGCATGAGAAGCCCGCAGACAGGGAATAGAGGAGAAGCAGGAGGGGGGAAAAAACAAAAAGGAGTTAAAGAAAAAGGCCAGATGTGAGTTTTGTCTCAGTTGCTTGACAGCAGGGTCAGTGTCACACTGTGGGCTCAGTGTACATTAGTCAAATTCAGCCATGGTTAAAGTAAATACTCCATCCAAGGAGAGAAGCTCCTGCAGGGATACTTACTTGGCTTTGCTTGGGGGCCACTTTTGCAAAATGACAGAAGGCCAGGGGCCAGTCTCCGCAGCCTTATACATGTTTCTGGGATGTTTTTTTCAGGACTTAAGGACATTTCTTGCTCTTTACGACGTTTCAAGGATTTTAGAATGTTTTTAAGATTTTTGGATGTTTCTGGGATTTTTGGTACATTATGGGATTTTAGGACATTTCTAGGATCTAAGAAAGGTTCTAGGATTTTAGGACGTTGGTAGAATTTGGGGACATTTATGGGACTTAAGTACATTTCTTGGATTTTAGGATATCTAATACTTTAGGATGTTTCAAACATTTTTAGGATTTATAAATGTTTATGCACTCTTGCACCTTATTTGTACTAAAAGTACAAAAAGAATTCCCAATGTGAATCACTTTATTTTCATTGTGACTGACACAAAGGTTAAGGGCCAGTACAGCACCCTATCGGGAGCCAGATTTTGCCCAGGGGCCGTAAGTTGAGTATCACTGGGCTACTGTGTGAAACCGAAACATAAATGCAAGTCTGCAGATTTGTTCTGTAAGCAGTGAAATTTTACCAGCCAGCCTACTTTTGCATGATATCACACCATAATTCACATGTCAGAGACAATCCTCCTCACCGTGTCTTCTATAAGAGAGAAATCCTTTACTGTGGTCTTTCCCCAAACTAATGAGCAGCAGTTTCTGATCATTGTGAAAGTCTGAGTATTATAGGCATGTATTATTAATGCCGTCTGAGTAAAGGTCTTTTTCATGTTCTGATTGTTCATACAAATGCAGAGCAAGTGTGGATCCTTACATGACCAAGCAGAAACAGACCATAAATGCAGACAGTCCTGTAGACGGCGCATTAAACATTTCAATGATGCAAATGCTATTTTGTTTAATATTACAAAAAGGCCATAATGTGTGCAGTGATGCTGAAACAGTCACTCCCATAAATTACCTCCAAGTGTGGATGCTGAAGCATTTTTTTGTTTTTCCTTGAAAACATTCAACTATCACGAGAAAATCTTAACATATAGCACTGATATCTTACAGGGATGTTCCTATGGTGGAGACACTCACCAATGGGAGAGACCCTGTAAAACTACCCCTGATTCCTGCAGTGGAAACGGGCTTATTGTAATTATAAGTGTCTGACAACATTATCCCCACTGTGATAGACCTTTTTGTTGACGAGTATGACCCTTTACATTAAAATTGTACCTTTCTATGGCATAATATTTTCATATTGTAAAACAAATGTAGAAAAGTTTGATGCAGGTCGATTTTGACCAGTTGTTACATGCATTGGCCAATTTATTTTTTTTTTATCTCACTTGACTAAAAACCATCCTGATGGACATTTGTTTACATGTTTGAGTGACAGGATCCATGAACAAAAACCCCCAGTGAGATACACACACTGGGGAAAAACAGCAGCATGTGCGTATGTCAGCAGTTTTTTGGTTCCATCACTCATTGCCTTTGCTCTCGTTCCTTCAGTTGTGCGCATGACAAACAGTTTTCACCCGAAAACAAGGACACGCAGAAGGCAGGAGCTGCACTGGCAGAGACGAGGTATGAGTGATATCTCTCCAGAGTGTGCAGGTCAGTAGTTATTAGCCACAAGACTCGCCCTGACCCCCGCTGTCACATGATAGATTTCCCACAATGACCTGCAGCAGTTCACGTGATCTCAAATGACGTATGAATGCTACTTGTTGCAAGGCCGAAAATCTGGAAGAGGCAAATGTGCTCCCATTAATCACACATCAGTTGTGAGTTGAATGCACACAAATTTATATGTGCTAGATTTATGTGGCAGAAGCAATTTGACAAAAATCCATACAAGTAGTCGCAGCCGAGCCCGAGATTAATGAGAACTACTTACATAAGAGAAAGTGAGAAGAAAAGGGGAGACGGAGCTGGAGGAGGCAGAAAAATGACAAATAGATGGAAGCAGACTGTGGAGGAAAGGGATTGAGAAAAAGGTGACTGGTTGATTGACTATCAGACGCCCCCCACCCCCTGACTTCCAGACTTTATGCTCTAAAAAGTAAGCCTCGACAAATGACGAATTCCTTTATTCATTGCAGCCAAACTTCAAAATTTACTTACGGCCAGGGGCGTTTGTAGGATTTAAGGACACTGGGGGCTTTGTCCAGACCTCTGTAGGGGGGATCCTCCTTTCTGATGAGCAAGCTCTTTTTTGTTGCTTTTTATGCACTCTGGCTCCTTATTTACCCTGAAAAGTATTTTATTTTACTTTAATTAAAGTAAATTTAACCAAATACAAGTAAGGGCGGATTATTAGATCTGGAGCTTTTTATCATTTTCAGGGACCTGTCATTATTTATGAGAGGGCAGGAGGTGATGCAAAAAGCAGTGACATGTCAGATATTTTTTAACACTTTTTTAAAATTTCGGCTTAGGGTAGGGACATTCTGTGTTAAAAGACTCTGTCAAGTATTTATTTTATGACCAGTTTTCAAGGACAGCAAGCATGAGACATGCCATGGAGCAGGTTTTCTTAAAAAAAAATGTTTGGTTGTTTTTTTTCATTTAAAATTTTGATTTTGTGATTTGGTGAGTTGTCTAAAAAAAAATCTGATTTAATTTTCTTAAAATTTTGGGTGATTTTTAAAAGAAAAAAGCCATTCAAACCCACATGCCCACCAAAATAAAAATCACCCAAAATACCCAGCCAAAAATGCTAAGAATAGAAATTATCAATCAATCAATTATCAATATTAGTAAGTTTGGGGAGGGTCAAAAAGAGGGTAAAAAAAAAATCCAGCAACCCCCCTCATCTGATAAATGAAGAACAATCAGTTAAGGCCTATTGTTATTTAACTATATATATATATATATGTACACACACACATACAGTACATACGTATTTACATTCAAGGCTATTTATAAAACATTACATCTAGAAGTTGTTGGGAAAAAAAACCAAAACAATAACTTATCATGAGAGAGCACAATTTCCCCAAAAGACAAAAATGTGAAAAAAATATCAAATTTGTGTCTTTACAGATGTTTGACTGTGACTCAAAAGAGCGCATTTTCAGAAACACCTTCACCTTTGACGAGACATCTATGCCACAACATTCTGAGTTTTAGGGCCTTTTATTAAAAACTCTCAAGCATTATGTGAATGTGACTGCACTCCAAGTGACTTCCAGAAATACTGAAATATTGAAAAGGAGTGACCGACGAAACAACCTTTTGATGATGCTGGTCCGTCTGAAAATGGAGCTATTTTTGCAAAGCAGAATATAAAATGTTTATTCAAGGTTACTAAATTAAGTAGAGTGTCCACTGGTCAAACCTGAATGGAGTGGTGCTGAAGAGCATTTCAATCCTGATTGTTGGACTGAAGTGAGTGACAGAGGAAAAAAAAAATTACAAGTGCCCTTTAAATGCTTCTTTCACAAATATAAATGATATTTTTGTGGACTGGATCTCTTCTGTTGAAGACATCCTGAGGACTTAAATCATTTTTTTGCATGTGTTTTGGAATAAAACTATCCAGCTGTCAGTTGTAAAATACTGTAACCATTGGTTGATAGTGCTATTTGTGGACTAATATTTAACTGGGTAACTTTTACGGTTGCTGTTGATTAACTTAATGTTTTATTTCAACCAAGGTTGAATGGGAGTTATGTTTGAGGTAAAATAATCACAAACAATGAAAGCATCCCAGTATTTCTGTTGGTTTGATATTTTACAGAACAACCTGGTAATTTTAAAACCTTTTTCTTAACCTCACCTCTTAACCTCACTTTGTAAGGCAGAATAGTCAAGGCAATAAAAAGACCTCCACCATATTTCAAATTACAGCAACACAAAGCAACTGCAAAAAAAAAAAAAAATCACCAAAATGCATGAATTTCCATCAGAAAGCACTGACTTCAGCAGATCAAGCGTGATCATGGGCTGAGGCAGTGACTGCATTTTCTCTGTGTGTGTCCGTCTCCACTGTGAAAGCAATAAAATTAAATGTAATGACATCATCCTCGGGGGTGTGATCGCCGGCAAAATAAACGCTGAAAGGATTTATGTGATTACAATTAAATCAAAGTTATTGCAGGAGTTTCCTTATGAACTTGTTTATTTGTTCCATCCACAACACATAAAAAAGTTAGCCCTCAATCCCTCAGCGCGTCCGTAAAATAAATATGAAATAGAAATCAATTTAACAAAGCCCTAACTGCTATTCCTCGGATGCCATTTCCTGCCGTTGTGCTGGAAAAATAAAATCTAAAGACAATAAAAAAGTCATAAATTGTGGATATCAAATAGCTTCCTCTGAGGTTTATGGTCGAACTCCCCTCTGATGTGATTTTGAGTCGTTATTTCGCACCAGTGAGCATAAACGGGAATGGAATTTATATTAAAATGGCAGACCTTATGTTTGATGTTGGAGAAGTGATCAATGATTTCATTAATTAGCTTTACATATTAGAGCTTGGGGAATAGCACCTTTGATATCTTTCTTGCCCTGGAGCATAGTGAGGCTGTTCCTCTCTTCTTGCGCTTACAGTTTTATCTGCCTGTCCGTCCCACGCTATCTGCCCCGGTTGAACACGACACCGCCGCAGAATGCACCTTTGATTCGGGGGAATGCCCGATTATTATCGAGGCCTCATCTCTTTCACACTGAAACCTATATGGGAGGTCAGTGCACGGCCAGACCTGTTTTTATGTGTGGGAGCTTGTTTGCAACTTTGCATGGAGACGGCTGATAACAGGGCATTGTAAGCTATGATCGCTGGTGTTGGCTGCCAGAGGGTGTTTGCTGCTGCCAATGAAAAAGTATAAGGTGCTTCTGAACCTCTGAACCAGCACTTTGTTGTGATACCATCAGGAAAAACGCTCACACCTACACAATCACAACCACTTTAACCTGGTGGTTACCTGACCTGATAAGTTTTACAAATAGCACCAACAAATGCATATTTTACGGAAAAACTAGAATTACTGACACCGGTCAAGTTGCAGTTACAGTTTAAATCCATGTCTTTTAAAAAAACATGGATGCTTCACCCACATCTTCCCTCGTCAGCACAGAAGATTTATACAATCATCACAGTTTCACACATTAGTGTCATCAATTCAGTGTCAAACCAAATGTCTCTTCTTCTGTTTCTGAGATATGACATTGAGTAATGGCCAGAAAAGTGTTTTTTTCCAAAACGTTATGATTTCACAACGTAGTTGATCTTAGACTATTTGGATAAAATATGTTATCACTTTATAATTTCATCATATTAGACTCTCATGTGTAATATTGTTATAATTAGAAATTAAATTCCTGAGTTTTGGCCAAAAACATGTCTTGAATAGTCACAGTGACCCAGACTTTTAACTTTATCCACTAAATTCTAAATTAATTTCTTTGTCAAGTGGACATTTGTGCCAAATTTCTGTTCTTGAGGCAACAGTTGCCTTGACCTTTGAATACCAGATTTTTAAGTGGATGTTTGTGCCAAATTTGAGAAAATTCCCCGAAGGTGTTTTTAGGACATTGTTTTCACAAAAATGAGACATATACAAAGCCACTGTGACCTTGACCATAACCTTTAACCGTCAAACACCAAATCTAACCAGTTCACTGTTAAGTTAATGTGGACGTTTGTGCCAAAGTTGAGAAAATATCTTCAAGCTTTTCTTGAAATATCACATTTACAAAAAGGAACTGAAGGACAACCCCAAAACATGATCCCTCCGGGCCACGGATACCGCTGCAGCATGGATGTATGCCATTTAAAAAAATAACAGTTTGTACATAAACTGTACTATTGACTGACTGTAGTCATTTCTGCACAGCGGTTCTTATTCTTATTTATGGTATTCATAGTATTCAGTCAGTGTTTTATTCATAAAAAAACTCAAGTCATTGGTATGCATCGCCTAAACATTAATTACATTCAAATTCATTCTAATTTGTCTTAATTTCCCCCTCTCTCAACAGAAAAATTAATACTACCCGCTGATTATTCCATGCCAGGCAATTCAAAATGCTTCAGAGAGGACAAGAAAATGAGCGAGTCCATTTGCATATCAACATGATTCAAACCTAGTATTTCTTGGAAGTGGCATCTTTTGAAGACAAGCATGCAGGAAAGAAACGGTCACGCGTTTGAATTTTCAATTGAAATCGTTCATAAACAAAACTTCCCAGGCTTGTGGATAAAAAAATCATTGTTTTTCTCCAGCTGTGTTCTCGCTGTGCGTCCTCTAATGTTCCTCTGACAGTCGGGAAGAAAACTTTTTCTAAATTATTGAATTTTATAGATGTGGTTTTACAGTGTATTGTAGTTTTCTATTAAGACGCCATTAGTGGTCTGAGGGTGCTGGAGAGGCTGCGGTTAATCAGAGCGTAGGGAATGGATCTCTAATCACCTTAGACTTTAATCGCCTCATACATCACTCAGACATAAAGGCGAGGCAGGGAAAATATGCTCAAAAACATATGAATATATGCACATAGGTCAAGAAGTTACACAGTATGTAGAAAGGAGAAAAGAGTGTCCCTTTCTGACTAAGTTTTGGACATATTTGTTCCACATTAATGTGGACTTAAAGGGATAGTTCAGATTTTTTTCCATAACACACCTATCTCCCCTTTGATACATTAAACTGACAATGGATACAACCTCCTTTTAATTCCATTAATTACACAAAACTCACCAAGTGTTATCCATTCACACTGAACAAAAATACAAAACCTGATTTTTCATAAGTAAAAGTAACGTATCTAATACTTGTTCTAGCACACAGAAGGCTCAAATTCTGTTCCAAAAGTATTTAGATCAGTGTTAGTGAGAAGGTTTTTCAACATAATCCATCCACCTCACACATGTGGCATCACAAGATTCTTATTTGGCAGTATATTTGGCAGTACATCCAACCATCCTCACAACTGCAGACCACATGTAACCAGTAAAGCTCAGGACCTTCACATAATGATGCAACAGTTGGTTTGCACAATCAAGTGCATAAATACACAGAATCTGTCCCAGGGTTGCTCATCTCAGTGGCTGATCTCTGTAGATCTCTCAGGTGGACAGGCTGAATGTGAAGGTCCTGGGCTGGCTAACTAGACAGGTTGGATGTACTGCCAAATTCTCAGAATTAAAATCATAGACAGCTCTTTGTAGTGAAATGAAAAACCAATTCATGGGTAACAACTGGTGGTAAATTTAGCAGTCAGTATATCAATGGCAAAACTAGCTACACCTGTGGCATTGTGTTGTGTCAAAACAAAAACTGCATATTTTAGAGCGGCCTTTTATTGTGACTATCCAAAGGCACAGCTGTGTAACAATGATGTTGTTTGATTTGCATATTGATACGTCACATCTGTCAGGTGGATGGATTATGTTGGCAAGGTGCACACAAACACAAAAACAAATTGGTGATCAAAATTTGAGAGAACTAAGCCTTCTGTGCACATACAAATCTATTTTTGTCCAATGTATATTCGTCCACGCTAAAGGACCACCCATTTATACCTGTAAAATTGGTTTTATTTTAATTAGAACAACACATGGATCATTTAATCCTCAAAAACATTTTTGCAATCAAACTATAATTCATTGACTTAAAGTGGCATTAATCTTTTTTTTTTTTTTTTTACATTCCATTGGATACTTGTTTAATGGAAATATTTGCCTAAACCCTAATGTTTACATATGTTCAACAATTAGTTCGGCAAGATGAGTGGTAATTAATAGAGCTGTGGCAAACCATTTTTTTCATTATCCATAATTATTTTCTTGATTAATTGTTTTGTCAATATATCACTAAGTAGTTACACATGCCCTTAAACTCCCAAAAGCCCAAGGTGACATCTTTCTATGGTTTGTTTTATCCAACTAGAAATCCAAAAATGCAAAGCAATTCAGTTTCTTACATTGAAGAAGCATGAAAGCAGAAAAAGCTTAGCGTTTTTGCTTTAAAAAATGACTTAAACAATTAATTAATGATCAAAATAGCCAATTAATTTTCTGTTGGTAGACTAATCATTGCAGCTCTATTAATTACCACCAATGACTTTTAAAAAAGCAAATAATTAGTTGTTTCCATTTCCGTTTTAATTATTATTATCATGGTTTAATCAATTAAACTCTTGTAAATGAATACTATTAATTCAAAATGCAAAGACATAAAAACAATGAAACCAAACAGACTTGTTTTACCATGTTATATTTTAATTTCTGCAGAGACAAAAATGACAAGCAATTTATTTACACAAACCTGTACAAAAGCAAATTAAATTATGTAAAATATCTCATAAATAGAAGTGGACTTGCGTTCAATACACTTTGCCATGTTCAGCTAAGCTGCGTGCATAGTGACTCATATTAAACGATGATAAATTTGTTCCTCAAATTCTATATCAACATCCAAGTCGCAGGACAAATAGTAATGGTTAATATTACAAATCTCATTACACACGGTGAAGGCTATACGAATAGAGGAGAGCGTGGAGAACACACACCTCGGGCGGCAAGATGGAAACATGTCGATGGCAGGTACTTCCTGTTTTCTGGTTAAAAAAAAAAAAAGTGTTTTTTTAGCAGCAGTGAAAAAACTCAGTGTATTCAATAGATGCCAATGTATGGCATTTTTTTTCTTTCATGTCTCCTCTTTTTGTCTGGGGTTCACTCTGCAGCGTCTTTGTTCCCATCTGATCTAGAAATTCAATGCATCACCTCACAGTATCATAGCAAACATCATCTTATTTGTAGGAAAGGGTTTCATCACTGACTGATATGCATATACTGAAAACCCGGGCATGAGTGCTGCGCCGCTCGGCACATCCCGAGGTATGTGTTCTGTCAGCGACTCTCCCCCTGCAGCTTTTTTTCACCCTACTTCCACTCCTCCTAGTAAACCGTCACATTAGCATTTTTATCTCTAGGCTCCCTCAACTCCGAGCAGTCAAATGTCTCCAAGCAATTTTTTTTTCTCCCTTTCCCGCCGCTTCTATCTCTCTATGCTTCTATATTCAGTCCTAGAGCTTGTTTCATGCACAAAGAAGGTTACTTGACCTCTGATGTCATACATGTACATGAGTGAAACACGACAAAAAAATCCATTATATCATTATTATTACTACCAACAAGCAACTTTTTGAATGTACCTGTACTCATTCGGTAATGCACTATGCTAGGAATGGATATTTCAACAAGATCAGT
Organism: Plectropomus leopardus; assembly: GCF_008729295.1. Lineage (NCBI taxonomy): Eukaryota > Metazoa > Chordata > Actinopteri > Perciformes > Serranidae > Plectropomus > Plectropomus leopardus. The sequence goes on along the minus strand of NC_056485.1, from coordinate 18,371,591 downwards.
GAACGAGTAGACCTACAGGGCTCACTGACGTTTGACCGGTTGTCCTCCGAGAAGCCTTTTGACATCATGGGATTTCATCTAAGATATGCAAATGTATTATTTTTTCAGTCCGTTCTTAAATGTCACCCCAATTTTGTTATGTATGCACCATTCCGAACCAACATTTAATCATACCAATTGGTATAAAAAGGCACAATTGCATATTTGCATTCACTCTAGTATTTTTTTTTTTTTTTTTTACATTTTTTTTAGTTTTTCAGAAGCACTCTAAATATACAAAGTGGCACCAGATAAAGAAAAAAAAAGTTAAACACATAGTACATCGTCATGATCATTTCCACGGTTTTTGACTGTTAAAAGTGTGACAAATATGGGATTACAAAGTAAAATACAAGATAAAAAATATAAAACATATGAAAGATTTTGGATTTGTGTGGTGATATATGATCAAAAAATAAAAAGATGTACTAAGTTGTACTACATGTTTCTTTAGGTATAACAAAAGCAAGCAACAAGGTGGATTTCCATGTTTACAGGGATTTTTTTGTACATTTTGTTTTACAGTTTTTTTTTCCTTCTCAGTAAGTGAAGTAAGTTCCCATTAAACGTGCAGTAAAAAGTAAATATTCATGTATACAGTTGATAAGTATAGGAGCACTTTCTTTCGAACAACGAGTAAGTACTTACAGACTATTAGATCGCCGGGATGCGGAAAAAAGCAGCTCCGGTTCAAAAAACCAAAGGGGTTTTGCTAACATACAAAAAAAGTTCCATTGCATCTGATTTTCTTTTGCTTTTATTACACTCGTGAGATTTGCGCCTCAGTTGTAGCTGCGAGAAAAGAAACACCACCGTAGACAGGCAGACATTGTCGTGTGTTTTCTTATCTCAATCCTTCGTGATAAAAATCCTTCATGTGATGTGTTCTTAAAGCCCCAACAAAAAGGTATTTTTGTGTGTTAACAGGGGGAATGCTTCATCTTGTTTACGAAGCTTTGGTTTCACCATTTTTCAGCCTGTAATTTAAAAAAAAAAAAACTCCCGATATAGTTACAGACGTTGCGTTTTTGATTGTTCTCCATTGAGCTGATTCTTACATTCGTGCTCAAAGATGCCATTATGGAAAGCAACATCTACTAAAAAAAGGACCCCTACAAGGATGTCACCTTGAAGGCTTGAGGAGAAGTGAAAAAGAAGTCGTTGGTCACGTGTACATTATGATATTTATTGCTCAGTCTATCACACAACAAGAAAGGAAAAAAACAGTAAAAAGCTGTCCTTGCAGCTGTTTTCAGGATCAGCTTGGCCATGTTTACGCCCTCCTAAGCCTATTATCGGTGTACATCTACAGTATACACTAAATATAGCCTACACACACACACTATATACTGCATATCGGGGGCCCATACACACATACAATTTCAACTGCACCTCCGTAATTTTAATCTCGGCATGCCACGCTGTGTGCTTACCCAGGATTTTCAGTCCGGCGGTGCCACTTGGCCTCAGTTAAATCTGTGTGTCTGCATATGTGAAATTGCAAAAATCAGGGTATTACAAGTCGATATAAACATCCCACTGAGGTGATTCCGAATATGCACGACACATGCCAGCCGATGCGGCGATAGATCATGGCTCTAGGGTTTTGCATCTTGAGGGTTTGGTCGCGCCAATCAACAAACAAGAGGAAGGTAGCAAGACAAAAGGGCGGGGGATATGAGAGCGGTTAGCGTTGTTGCCGTGGTCCAATGTTTATGTACAATGATGGACTTCTCTCACTGGTAGAATCAGTATGTTCGTCAAACCAGCGTTGTCTGAAACAGTTGCAGCAAAATTCCATTGGCTCCAATGTTCATCCGAGAGTCTCCGTTACAAGAGAGACGAGTGTTTTCTGGGTATTTAAAGCTTCCCGTCCTTTTAAGATTCAAACATGGTAAGTTTTGGTCAGCTGTCAGATCGCAAACAGTCAAGTTTCCATAGATCCATAGCTCAGGGTGCTAGAGACCATAGACATTGTGTCCAATATAATGTTGCAACCACTGAACATCATGGCCGCACTTCGGAAATTAAAAAAAAGGCAAACCAGACATTGAAGTCAAAATAGTCCACATGTACAGCTTCTAGAAAAAACACAAAAAGTCTCTTTTGTACATCTTCAGGGGCGTTCATAGGGGACGCAAAGGGAGAGTAATGCATGCATGTATATGTAAAATGATTATTGTACAGATTGACTGTCAAGCAGCAGATCATGTCCCAAGAGCCCGACTCGCCAGTAAAATATCCCAGCAACGCCCCTCAACAGTTCCTCCTCCTCCTTCTTTCTCCCAGGTCATGGCCGGAGTTAGCACTTTAAAAACTGTGTTTGTATCCACGTTTCATTACGGAGCTGTCATCAAAGTCTTTGGAGAAAGTTTACCTTGCAGAACAAGGGTAAAAGCTTCTAGAGCTGTAACGGTGGTGGGTAAGCAGCTACGCTTAGTGTAATGCCTTGTGGTGCGTCTCCTAGCTCACAGGTACACCTCCCGCCGCGTCAGAGTACCGCAGGTTGTGGGCTTGTACTCCCCAGTGGGCGCCAAAGGGATCTCCTCGGTGGGGTGGCCCAGCGTCTCCTCCACGCTTCCCGGCGAGCCGTAGGAAGGCGAACCGAAAGCCTCATAGGAGGAGGAGGAGGAAGCCATCTTCTTGTTGAGCAAGTTGCGGTTGCGGTCGCCCATCATGTGAGCGGCTGTAGGGTCTCCGTTGGCCATGGCGGCCATGGCGAGGGTCTCTTGGCTGCCGGGCTGCTCGGCGCTGCTGCTGCCGCTGCCATTGCCGCTCATGAAAGTGGAAAGCTTTGGTTGTTGGGGGTTGGTGGTTGACTTGGATGGCCGTCGCTCAGGCGACGTGCGCACAGGCATCCAGCAGGAGTCCGAGTGGCCGTACTCGTCACATTCCCGGGTGCACTTGCCAGTCATGGCTACGTCAGGCAAAGGCCGGGAGTCTAGAGGAAGCAGACGGAGAAAAAAGAAGTAAATGATACTGTTTGTCTCACTAAAGTGGGGTATTTAATGATAAACTAACAATTCCTAGCACTTAGTGTTTGGTGTGGTATGTGTCACATGGTTATTATGCCTTCATTAGATGCGTGAATTTGTATTTTTCTCCCTAATCACCGCATCTAAATGTTAATGGAGAAGGTAAAAAAACAATGTCACGATGGTCACCTATTTGTCACAGCCAATGCAAATCAGAATTTTATCACTCGTGAGGAGATTAAGCTTGTGCGGATAAAATTGCATTTTTTTTGTTTTGTTGTTGTTTTTTTTCCATGCAGAAACCACATGACAGAAACGGGAAAACAACGATGAAAACTCCACTGGCTACGACAACAGCCCCAAACTAAAAAACAGTGGCGTGAATCAGAGTTGAAATAATGTCATGCTTCAAAACGTGTTTGTGCTGAGAGGGGAAGGGAGGGAGAGGAAGAAAGGGAGGGGGGCAGCGATGGCGAGAGTAGGGAAGGAGGTCAGTTTGTGTTTTTCAGTCTGATCTAGAGTTCTAAAACACTCTTCAGTCTGTGTGTGTTTGTGAGCACCAACAACACCCTGTTTTCTTATCTGGTGATTGACAGACGGCAATCACATCCTGATCTAAGTAGCTTAATAGCTTTGTGTGGCTAAAGCGCCCTGATATCCTCTTAAATCCACTAATAGGGGTCTTAACCAATTACCTAGCTGGGAGCTGGCCTCAGATTAACTACGTCTACTGTATTATTGTGGAAAGCAAATTATGTTCTTACAATGCTACAGCAGGACAACAGGTTTGACAGACTGTCAATGACTAGTTCAAGAGTTGAAGAGAATTCCCAAATATGCCAAACCAAAGAAGGAGGAAACAGCCCTAAACCAAGTGTTTCGACCATAGTACCAATGTTGGAGGCGTGATTAGTCCTGGGTGTCTGAGGCTTCAGCCCTGAATGTTTTATGAATAGCCCTGGATCTAGATACGGAGGCTACAAATATTTTAAAAAATAAGAATAGGCACAAAATCATTTTGAATAAGCCCCAGATCTAATTATCTGTCATTCCACTCATACTTTAATAAATGTAACTAGTTACTCGGCTTGGGTGGTATTACAGTATACCAGGGTGTTTAGAAATCCCAAAGGTATGTTTTTCAATACCATCATAAATACAGGCGCTCCTCTTTATATTAAACTCATTGTATATATAGTGCACAGCATGCACCACCATGACGTACATGACTTTTGTATTTGTTTATTATCCTTATTGAGGTGAGATTCCTTTTAAACCCCTCTGGGCTTCTTAATCTCACCTGCACAACCTTGACTTCTTTTTTGTTGTCTTGTTTTGTGCAAATAAATTTTAAGTCTAGCAGAAAGACACCATGACACCTGGTATTGGAGGGAGAAGTTTATTTTTTCAAGAAGATTTATTTTGACCAAACTGGAGCTGATGATTGTAGAAACAACTTAGTAACTAGATTATCTGCAAGAGTAACAAGATGTTTGTTTTTTTTCGTGTAGAGTTTGAATAAAGTGTGTTTTATACAGACTTAATGAGGCAGTCAGTCCACTGTTACCGAGAGAAAGCTGAATTCAAAAGGTGTACAGTTGTATTTTTGTGTTTAATAAGTAAAATAGGTGTGAGGATCTTACTTTTGTTAACATTTTGTAGGTTTCTATCGTGTATTTAGTCTCAAAACCTGAAAGTGAGTAACACACTTGCCGCTGGGGAGTGTTAGCACCGCATCCTTAAACCATCAATTATTTTATATCCAAGCCAATTTCCCATTTCATTTTGCATGATTAAAATAAAGATCTACGACTGAAACTGCACTAAACTACTAATGTTCTCCTCATCACAATTCATAAATTATCTGGAAAAAGAAAGAAAAGAAAAAGAAACTTAAATACGATGCTAGAGTGCGTAAAAAAAAAGCATCAAAACAGTTTGTTCATCAAAAAAAAAACAAAAAAAAAGCTCCCATCTCATCAAATCCTCGAAACGCCCCTGATCAATGTTATAGAGATGTAAGATGTAATTTATTCATGACCTGATGTATGGGAAACCAAAATCAAGCAAAAGCGAGGGTGAGTGCAAACCAAGCCAAGCATGCCTTTGCCCATATTTAAAGAAAAAAAACAAAAACCAAGAGTTTGGACCATGGCTTACTTTTAATGCTCTTTTTCTCCTGTAAAAGAAAAAAATAGAACAGAAATCACTCTTTTGCACTTATGCAATAAAATATTTTATGAATATATATATTGTATGGTGAACCTTGAGCAGCATTGGAAACTAAAAGACAACAGTGTTATGCAGAGCAGACACATGGCTGAGGACACAATGCGGCCAAGACAAGGACAGCAAAGGAAGAGGAGACAGGGAGAATGTACTGATTCGAGTGTTTAATCAACAAATGAATCACCCTGAATGCCTTTCAGCAAAACATATTACTTCAAGAGTGCCATTCCTGCGCCAGAAATCCTTTTTCCACTAAATACCTATCAGAATCCATTTTCATGTCACAAATTACCTTCGTAAAGCATCAGCTAATGATTGCCAGTCAATATATAGCTAAAGCCTCGGGGAGCAACTGCCACTTGATGGAAAAATCAAATAAGTTTTTGTCATTAGTGAGCCCAAACAACTGAGCGGCTGTGTTTAATGAAATGTAAATAGTGAAATAAATGAGAAGAAAGGCAACAAAATGCGATGTGAAATGATAAAAAGTGGCGATGGATCATGTCTTCCTCTCCCTCCCTATTCTACAACTTGACAAACACAGCCATCAAAGAGACAAGCGGATCCCAGGTACTGATTGTCTTTCTCATTTACACCTACGATTGAGCCATCAGGCTACCCACAATGCACGGCAGCTCTCATGAGGCCCCGCTTGCGCCCTGCTCCTGAATGCTCATCCAATTGCCTCCTCGCCCCATTCAGACAAATTGGTGGGGGGAAAAAAATCACTAGCTCTTGTGGGGTAAGCAGCCAACCTTCAGCATCACGTCCCCGCCGCCGCCATGCGCAGTGAGCTGTCGAGGTAGTTAGCCGGTGCTCTGTGTGTTGTGCGCGCCGAAAGGAGGCTGATTATTTCCTAGCCATGGTCCATTGACTCTGTGGGGTTGGTAAAAATGAAGACGTTTCCCACTGAGCTAATGAACTGGGCTGCTATATCAAAGCAAGAAATGCTGTGTTTTTTTTCTCTTTCTGTCTTCAACAGAGTCACCTCCCCCTGAGGTGGGGCCATCAATATAAGTACTTTAAAACCACTTAAATCCATCTGTCCGTTAGCTGTGGACAAATCAGTACGCAAGTGTCTTCTTCATTCTGGATGAGTACTTTAAAGGGGAAGTTTGATATTTTACAACTTGGACCCTATTTTACCATGTTTTTGTCTTTGTTGTTTTTGTTTTTGTATTTTTTTAATAGGTTCAGTATTGAGGATGCAGTTTACCCATTGGGGCTTGTTTTTACCATCAATTTACGTCCACTTAAAGTGCTATTTTTTGCCACTGACAGCCTCAGGTTGTTTTTCTAAGTGTCTGAAAACATTATGGACATTAAATTAACATTACTCTTTGTTTAAACAGAGTCTGGTAGGTTTGGTGATAGCAATTTTGGAGCTCACTAAAAGGTCTATCTCTGCAGGGATCCTTGCCATGATGTTGTGCAACAGTTGTTAGAAACATCTGAACCTCTCAGTAGCAATAAGAAGCACTTTTAATGAATGTTATTACAAATTGAGCCTGTCAGTGGCAAAAACGAGCACTACTAGTGATGTTGCTCCCATTAGTCACTCAGACGCAAAAACATGGAACTAATGCGGCAGAACTTATTCTTTATCCTTTTTGTTTAGGAATAGCTGTAGATAATTCATTCTAATTTCCAATCAACATGTATCAGTTCGTGTTTTATTTTAGCAAAAATAAAAACATCGCTCTTTGGATTCCCTCACAAACCCTTGCTGGCTTATTTGATTCAGATTTTACTTGAAAATCTAAGAATGTGAGCCATCAGAATAAACGCAATTGCATTTCAATATGGCTGATAGATTTAATTGTAATTGTTTCGAGTATTTCTGTGGAGAAGACACGCAACGTTGCTCCCAAACATATCCATGGGCCCTTTCAAGACCCAATTCAGAAATCAGGACGTAGAAAATATCTTCAAAGAAAAGCCCTAAGAGCACATGCAGCACTGTAGCAGGCTTTTGTTACATATTCACAAACATCCCGCAAGCCCACACCATCAACCATAATGTGGCACAATACAAGTGGGTCACTCGGCTGTGTTAAAAAGCCTCGCTGCAACACTGAGAGCCCAGCAAGAAGGAGGCCCTCCATACCAGGTTACGTCCCCGGGGCTCAGGCCTTGTTGTTTTGGGAGCCAGAAAACCGGTGGCATAGCACGGCCAATGCTCATAATGGCCCATAACGCCATTAGACATCTTTTAAATTCGCTCAAAAGAGGCTTCTGGAAGAGCGAGAGAGGTGGCAATGGTGGATCAGGGAGTGATTGGCAGATGAGTTAGGGGGACGACGGGCAGAGCGGAGCGAGCGGCAGCTTTCCCTGAGATGTAATTCCATATGGACAAAAGTCACGCGCCGCTGAAGTGATGATTACCCAGCGAGACGCCACTGTAGAGCTGAGTTCTGAAATATTTGTGCCTTATGCTATGTCTATATTGAAGACTTTTTGTCTTTTTTGGTCATTTTGTTTGTCTTTGAGGTCATTTTGTCTCTCTTTTGGTAGTTTGTGTCTCATTGTAGTCATTTTGTGTGTCCTTGTTGTCAGTTTGTTTCTCCTTGTGGCCATATTGTGTCTCTTTGTGATCTCTGAGGTAATTGTGTGCCTTTTTTGGTCAGTTTGCGTCTCTTTGTAGTCATTTTGTGTCTCTTAGATGATATTTTGTGTCTTTTTTTGTTGCTTTGTCTCTCGTTGTCATTTTGTGTATCCTTGTGTTTATTTTGTGTCCCTCTGACATCATTGTGTTTCTTTTTTGGTCACCTTGTGGCTGTTTTGTGTGTGTTTGAGGTCATTTTGAGACTCTTTGATGAGCAGCAGCTTTCCCTGAGATGTAATTCCATATGTACAAAATTCGCACATTGCCGAAGTGATGATTACCCAGCAAGACGCCGCAGTAGAGCCGCGCTCCGAGATATTTGTGCTTCACACTGTGTCTATAGCGAAGACTTTGTGCAAGAAAGCAGCCTGAAAGTGGGCCAGTGGCTGCACTGGTTGAGCTGCGGCTTTTCTTAGCAGGCTTTAGTCAGCCACCCTATCAGCTGACTAGCTTACACTCTGGGATATTTCAAAGAACCTCCACTGCCGGGGTACAGTAGCAATTTGATGCGGCGTCTTTAGCGCTCGCTAAGATGTTGCAGTGGTAAGAGGGGAGAAAAAAAATGGAGGCTTAGACTGTCATCGCTTCTGGCCATACGCACACTAATGTCTGTTGCGTGGGCATTTCTGGGCACTTAAAGTTTAGTGTGTTTGTTTGTGTCATAGTACTGTACACTGTGTTTTCCCTGTAGCATGTCAGCAAGTCCACATGCCAGTCCGCATTCGTCCGCGTCACCAGTGCTTTTTGAGCATCCCCTGCACCATCACTTCCTCCTCTCTATATTTCGCTGAAGCTCCACAACCTTTTGGCCTGTCTTTTTCCGGCCGGCAGATTCAACCCAAACAGCTGAGGTACTGCGAGGAAAAAAAAGAGACTGGGAGGGAAAAGGAGACAAAACAGAGGTGATGTGCCTGCGTGCATTTTTTTGTCTGCGCTGTGTCTTTGACAGACATTGCAGCTGGCTGGACAGCAGATAGGGATCAGAGCAGGAAGGGAGGAGGAGGGCATGTGGAGGAGGACGAAGACAGGGGTGATGTAAAGAGAATAAAGGAGAGAGAGAGAGAAGGAGGGAGAGTGTGTGCTGAGTATAGCAGGGTCAGGGCCTGGGAGAAGGGAAACAGCAGATTGAGTGGAGAAGACAGCATGGCTGCCTCTGGGCCGTCACAGGCCAAACACACTGCCAAAGAGAGCAGTGGAGAGGAGAGGAGAGTCGGGGAGACAGGAGGAGAGGAGAACGAATTGAGGACATTAGCAAAGACAGGAGGAGAGGACAGCAGAAGAGCACAGGAGTGATGATAACTTTGAGAACAGTAGATGTAGTGTGCGAGAAAAAATAACTCCTGGTAGCATGTGATCTCACACGTTAACTCATCAATGCAAAGACCTCGATTTAGCCTTCAAATTATCTCGAACAAAGAGGTCCAGTGTGCAGGTAGACGGCAGATGACACTCTCCTCTCCATTAACTCTATCTAATATACTTCAGCATGGACGGATGATTATGAGACAACGGGGACCCGGGCACAGACATGCAAAAATCCCCACCACCTTTCCGATACAAAAGCAAGAAAAAGAGACTTAATAGTTTTTCTTGTCTTTGAAGTCATGGTGCGTCTTTTTGTGTTCTTTTTTTGTCTTATCTTTGCACATTATGTGTTGTAGCCACTTTGTGTGTTATTGAGGTTATTTTGTGTCTCTTTGTGGTTATTTTGTGGTCTTCTTGAAGTAAATTTACATCTTTTCTCATTTTGTGTCTATTTTGTTCTTTGTATGTATCATTGGAGGTCATTTCTTGTCTCTTTGTAGTCTCTTTGTCTCTGATGTTTTGGGGCATTGTTTTCCCCATTTTGTGTCTTTTTGTAGTTTATATTTGTCTCTTTAAGGGTTATTTTTGTCTCTTTGTGGCATTTTTTGTCTCAGTATAGTCATTTTTTTCATCTTTTTTAGGTCATTTTGTGGCTCTTTGGGGTCATTTTGTGTCTCTCTGTGGTTGTTTTGCACCTTTTTGTAGTAATTTTGTGTCTCTTTGCAGTCCTTCTACGTCTCTTTCAGTCTTTTTGAGTCCCTTCCTTGTCAGTATGTCTTAACTTCAGTGACATTTTTGCCAGTAAAGCTCAGGAGGGGCCTTGACTATTTGCACCACCTGTGCCCGTTTTGTCCGCTCAGCAATCCATCCTTGTATTTCCATCACATTCCCTAGATTAAGAAAACTAAAAATCACTTTAACCTCCAAATGTCATTTACACGCGTCCACATGGTTTCAATTTTGAAGGCAAAATTGAACATCTTCTAAATCAAGACGAGGAAAAAGAAAGTTTTCAGGGCAAGAAAAAAGGCGCGAGAGGGCGCCTGTGTGAGAACAGTGAGTCTGCCTTGGAAATGGGCTTGTGATTGCCTCGCGCCCCTCATCAAAGGCCTCCCTGTACGGACAGATCTATTTCACACGGCGGAGCAATCAGCGCGAAGATGACAGTGTACATTGCTGGGTGTCATACAGATTACTCAGTGCGGGGCTGAGGGAGGGAAAATGAAATATTTATCCTGAAAAACCAGCTGTTGGAAATACTCGTGACAAAATAGAAGAGGAGAAAGAAAAGGAGACAAATGGAAAGTGATACCAGGAGACAGCAGAAAGAAAGAGAGACAGAGATAGGAATGAAACTCAAAACAACACCAAAGGAAGCCGCAGTTTCTCTGCAGTCGTCTTTCTTGTTTCTCCCCTTCTACTCTTTCTCGCCTCTAATAGGGTCCCATTTAATTAGGTGAAACTTGCCGACTAATTATGGTGTGAGAGCTAGTCTCACTGTGTTTGGCTGCCTCGCTTTGCAGGGCCCCCGTGGCATCGCCTCGCAGCTGAGAGGTCCTCAGCATCAAAGACAGACGGGCGCACTCGGTGCCGCTGAATACACACGACTAAAGGTGGCTGTGGGGAATGAAAGGAAGGAAACGGAGGAGAAGGAGAGGCCTAAGAGGAGAAAATAAGGTGAGAGAGGAAATGTAGGAGCGTCGAGAAAAAGAATAGGTGCTAAATTATTAACGGCGTGACGGCGAGTTCAGACAGAACAATATCCACAGGAGAAAGCGATATTTGTCTTTCTCTTGCTGAGATGTTTGCCAGACAATTAAGAAGGGATAGATGGAGGAAGATACGCAGTGGTGCAAGGGAAAATGAGAACAAAAGGGGGAGTCCTGGGGAGCGATGACCTTTGAAAGCGCAAGTCATGGCGCGCACCGCCAGCGACGACATTAATTGATTGCATTAACGTCAACGGAGGAGATTTCTTCTGTGGCACAGCAAGTTTAATCCAAACCTAAAATGTGTAACCCCCATTAGTTCAGATAAGATCCTGTTAGCAGGGGGCCAATTTGATCGAAGTAGCAGGAAATAACATATTTTTTTGTGTCTTTTAATTATTGTTCTTTATATAAGACATGATTATTAATCCTTAAAGGTGACCTAGGATGTTCATTTTTAGGTTATTACTTGTATTTTGGGTTCCTACTAGAGCATGGTCTATTGCTTTAATGTTAAAAAACACTTTGTTTTCCTCATACTGTCTGTGCTGGAACATCCTCTGTCTGAAACACTCAATTGTAGAGCCTGTCTCTTTGAGTCACCCTCCCAAAAAATCCCAGTCTGCTGTGAATGGTCAGCGTTTCATGTGTCTGCATCTCAGCAACTCTGCACCATCATTGCGGCTTTAGGAAATTACTGTAATGACATATAGCGGGGAGTAATTAACAAAATCTGCAGCTAAGATTACAAGTTTCCTTGGCATTTGCATGTGGCTACATGTAGCTGTGTACTTGAAGCTCATGAAGGACTTTAACAGAACATAGTGTCAGTGTCTAGCTTCAAAAATCACCAATAAAAGCTTCTAAACTAAAATCTTCACAAATGGACTATTCCAGCTGGAATATGATCTGAAATCTCAGAGAAGTTAACAACATCAGCATCCAAGATTGCATGTTTTACTGACTTTAGCATGTAGCTACAGGTAGCAGTGGACTTGCAGCTGAAATTGGCAACACTTTCTACCATGAAATATCATGAATACATGCTTCGAAACAAAAATCTTAACAACTTAACATGTTTCAGCAGGAATATGATCAGAAATGTAGGAGAAATTAACAGCACTGGAAACTAAGATTACATGTTTCCCTAATGTTAGCATGTAGCTACATGTAGCAGTGAACCTACAGCCAAGAAATGACTAAAGCAAAGTAGAGCAGCACTCTCTATCATAGCAAATACCTACTTAAAGGTTCTGAAATAAAATCTACACAACTGTACATGCTGGATTATGCAACAAAATCGTGGGAGAACTCAACAACATTGGCAACCACGATTACATGTTTACCTGATGTTAGCATGTAGCTACATCTAGCAGTGAACTTGTAGGGGAACAATGACTGTAACAGCTAAAAGTGACACTCTTACCAAGAAAAATCAGCAATAAAAACTTAAACCAAAACCTCCACAATAAAACATGTTCCAGCAGGAGTCTGATGCAAAATTAGGAGGAAATTAACATCATCTGCAACCAAGATCACGTTTCTCTCGTGATAACATGTAGCCTCATCTAAAATTGTATGTTATGTAAACACTTGCAGTAGTGCGACTGGAGCAGATGACCATATAAAGAAATCTGATTGGAAAAACCTTTCCTTAAGAATGATCTGAAGACTGAGGTTTTTGCTCACATGGATTACTTTTACACACATTTACCTCGTTATTTGAATATTTGGACACTTTTGATATGAACATCCGACGTAGTAGCATACGACAGAAAATAACGAAAAGCATAGTAGCTCTTCTTTACTGTTTCATACTAATAACACCCTGCATTTTCAACATCTTTCCATATAACCTTTTTCTGGCTCCAGCAGTGCTGCTTATAGGCCAGCTGGAGGAATGCTGTTGAAAGTGGCAGCAGGTGATCTATTCTCTGCCTTCTGAGTGCCTTCAAGTATTTACTGCCTGGCAAGGGCAACTAAGGGAAAAATCTTGAACCCCCCCCGCTGCCGCCATGCCTCGAGAGGTGCAGGACAGGCACGTAGAAAAACAGAAAACAGAGACGAGAGGGAGAGTGAGTGAGTGAGTGAGTGAGTGAGGGGAAAGATACAGAGCCCTGATCGAGTTTTGTAATGAGCTGTCACCTCCTTTTGCCTCGCCTTTCGAGATGCCCAACCCCTGCCAGGAACAAAGACTCAGCATAAAACATCCACATGAGGCCATCGAGCACTTATAGGAGAATCTTCCTACACTCTTAGAGAAAAAAGTGCTAACTAGAGCATATAGAGTTCTTTAGCTTGTTCTTGTAGGATACCTTTTTTGGTTCTTCCTAGAACCTTTTATTGATCTACCACTAGGAGCTGCTTTAGAGGCAGCTTCCAAGAACCCAGCATAAAGAAATCATCTGAGAAAGGTTCCAGGTTCCTCTCTGGGTGGTTCTGTCCAGAACCCTTCCTATTCTGAAAGGTGCTAACAAGAACCAGTCCAAGAAGTTTTACCAAGAACGCTCTAGTACCCCAGAGGTTTTGTCTAAAACCCACCCTGGGGACTCTATTGAGAACCCTTTCATATTGTAAAGATTTCATTTAGAACCCATTTATGGGGTTCTTCTGAAACCCTTTACTACTCCAAGGGTTTCATCTAGAACCTATCCAGGGGATTTTATCAAAAACTCTTTAATGTTTCAAGGACTTCCACTAGAATCCACATAGGGGGTTCTATTGTGAAGCCTTAAATATTCCAAGGGTGGTCATTTACAACCCACACAGGGGGTTCTACTGAGAACCCTTTTGTATTCCAAGGATTTCATCTAGATTCATCTAGATCTAGGTTCAAAAAATAGTAATTGCGAATGACGATATAATAGCAAATGGTTCAGAGGCCCTTCAGGATGAACCATTTTGGAACCTCTATTTCTAAGAGTGTGGGCTATATGTAGGTAGATCATGACATCACTTCCCTTTTATTTTCCCCCTTTCAGCTGCCGCCTTCACTGTCACCAGCAGCACAATAACGCTGCAGGTCGGCATTATGGGTATGATATGGCTGCATTTCTCTTCCAGCAGGGTCAATACTCTTTCTGCAATAATGAATGTACTGCGGCTTGCTCCTGAGGTAATTAATTGAGGGGAGATTAACTAGCATAATTTCATTCTGGTGACGATCTCTCAGCAAATTATCAAATGCGGCTTGCACTCTCTCTCCCCTCTGCACACATGCTCTCTCTCCGGGTCTCAACCTCTCTCTGCCCATTTGAACAGTCAGCACTCAAGCCTGAGAGCCCATAAATAAAGTGTCCCTGCATGTCATGCTCCCTCATTCATCTTGCATGCATATGAGCGCGCACACATGCATGTGCAGAGCGAAGCTTGGCTGTCGCTGGAAGCATATTTTCTCTCTCGCAGGTGCACAAAAGAAATGTAAACACCCCATACTGTGTCCTTAGATCACTGCTGACCCTTAACATCATCTATAAGCAGAGCAACAACAGGATGATGTGGAGAGGAGAGAAGCAGCAGCCCCTTTTTACATAATGATTGCACTACAGGGCCACTACTTTTACCAACAACGGCTTTATTGCACTCCACTGTGTGATTTTAGATAGTATGCCGACATCACAGAAGAAAAAAAAGGCGTGATGTTAAACACAACAGTGTCAGCCACTAGTGTGACATACAGCTAATATACACATCGGCAGTGCTTCAAAAACAACAGTGGAATGAACATGGCAGTAGAGTGCTGCAGGAATTAGTCCTAAAATCAGCCTACAGAAAAACGTCATCCCTGGGCTGGTACTCTGCTTGGAGGGTAAGGAACTCCGAAATCTCTTTCTTTTTTTTCCCTGATTTGCTGACATTTACTACCACTATCCTTCATCCAACGTCATTGTCTTGTGCCAGCTTAATTTCTTTTAAAAACATGGGAAAGAGGGCAATGAGCAACTTGGCTAGAAAGAAATTGCAAGAAATTAGTAGATTTAGAAAGTTATTGTTAAAAAATAAATAAAAAGAAATTTGAGGGTTTTTTTTTTTTTGTTTTTTTTTTTTACAGATTTACAATAATTTCTTAAGCACTTATTTCAATTTCCTTTTCCTTTTAATTGGCTCAAGTTTCAAATGTGGTAGGTCGCCCATTAACATCTCATCGTCAAAATGTAACACCCATGATCCCGCGCTGCCGGCCGTCCTGTTCATAGAAAAAATACTTTTCTGCACTGTTACTACCTCCTGAGCCAAGAGACAACTCTGCAATCGCACCACAGAACCACGTGTCATTCCTGCCTTGAACAGGCAGTGTAAAAGGGGCTAGACTGAGTCATTCATTTTGCCAATAATGGCTCCCTGCCACACACAAAACTACTCAAAAACACCTCCAAAATCCACACACGTCTTAAAAAGAAAGGGATTTTCTCATCACGGCTTTCATATTATCCTTTAACACTTATAATCACCTTTAGCGGCTCACATCTTTGTACATGTAATTCATTCATGCTCAAAAAAATACCCAATTACAGTGTAAAATAAAGTACTGTGTCACCCCCCTTCTCTCTTTCTGTGTGCTGTTTGCTTCAACACGGCACTCTGAGCTTCTACAAAACACTCTGGAAAACCCGTGCGGATTAGCATTAGCCGCTGTGCTATGGTGCACACATGCAACACTGCTAGCAGCCGATAAAACAATATGGCATTCTCGGGGCTCGTTTTCACACCACACAGACACTGTGGCAAACCTTACAGTAGCCATGCATTGTGTGTGTGTGTGCGTGTGCATTTGTGTGTGTGGATGCTCGGCATTCCCAGGCACGGACAAAAAAAGACAAGCACACAGCATTATTTGATAAGACAAGCACAGATTCAGGATGAAGAGGTAGTGGATGTGTAGAAAATGGTAGGGCTTTTACTGAGCTACTGTGTGAGCGAGGGGTTAAATCAGTTAAAAATGTGTTTTTTTTATTGTTTATTATTCCTCTAAATTCTTCTTCTCTCTCACACATACACACCAACCCCCCGTCTCTCTCTCCAGTCTTTAGAAAAAGAAGTGTCATTGCTTCTCCTCCACTGTTACTCTTATCGCACACTCGCAGGCGCACTCACACAATAGCATGTTTTACACCATTAAATGGTTATTTGTCAAAATACAATTTCGATTAAATCCCCAACTAAAAAAAAAAAAAACAGGGGGAAAAGTGTGTGATTTCTGCTTTTTACCAGTGGTGGAAATAAGAGAAAACATCTAAATCATGCTTATAGGCACATAAGGAAAGAGGTAAGGGACTGTTCGTTATTTATCAAAGGAGGGAGGCCCGGGGTGTGACACAAGATTTACACAAGATTTTTTTTTTTTTTTAATCTTGACCCTCCCCTTTTTTCTATGGTGCAAGATTTTTGGGAGGGGGGTGAATTGTTGATGAAATAATTTTTATTGTTATGATTATTGTTTATTTATTATTTATTATTATATTATTATTATTATTATTATTATTATTACATATATACATAGAAATATATAATTTTAAGATTCAAACTTTCTGATCAAAGAGTTCACAGCACATGGTTTGTCAAAGTCTTGAAATCTGAGAATTCAACAATAATTTCTGCTTTTACAATTTCTTGCTATGGTAAATTGTGTAATTTTAGCTATTGCTTCCATGGCTTCCAAACCTGCAATTCAGCAGTAAATAATATTCATGATACAGCCACATAAAGTTAAAGTCCCCTGCCATATGCCAAAACAACAAAAACATACAATAAGTCCCTCCTCCCCAGTATGTAAAAAATAATCTGCCACGCCTCCCCTGATTTGCTTCACGCTCATAAATAATGAGCAGTCCCTAAGAGTTTTGTAAAAATGACCAGGGCTAATTTAAAAAATATGATTGCAACTGCAGCTTTGGTGGACTTTTTATCTTAAAATGAATGGTGACTGCACAGACAATACTTCATTTTCAGCCCTAAGCAGCACATGAAATATGAAGAAGAGGTATAATACCACTTGGCAAAGACACTCATAACAGTAGCAACTAATTTGCATCAGAATTTCATTATGTGCCTCAAATTTAGCATGACCTACATATCACAAATAATGCTGCATAACTCGTATAAAATAAAAGTCCTCCCGACACAAAATCTCTCTCAGCGCCTTGTGTCTCAAACAGAGCTTCCACTTGTGGCGGGCTACCTAGTTAGCTCGTGAGTCAGCCAAACAACACCCACTATCTACCACGCTTGTCATCCTGAGTGTAGCAATTAGCTCTCAGCTGCTAGCACATTCGAGGCCAGAGCGAGCCGGCCACGGTGAGTCACGACCCTAATGGAAAGCTAGCGGTGGGAATGTGGTGGGGGTAATTATGCTGACCTCAAGGGACAGGCGCTCAGTTTTTTTTTTTTTTTTTTTTTTTTTTTTCAGCATGAAGGCTCATAAACAGGCATCGGTGTGCTCCACTCCAGGGCAGAAAGAAAGGCAAATTATCCCGGGCCTTGTGTTTTCCAGAGGGATTGGTTTTCTGTGTTTCAGCAGGTTTGCTAAACATGATGGACTCTTGTGTTTGTAACTCAAAGCTCTGAGGGGAAACCGAGCTGATCACGTACTGGTGATGTAGTTCTGGAAATGCTTACTGTTTACGCTGCAGATTCCTAATCATTAAGTTTGATTTAGTGGGAGTTGTGGTATAAAAATAATGGATGGATGTAGCCACTGTGATGTCACTGGCTGGTTTGTGGATGCCCATTTTGTAGTCTCAACATTGTGGCCGTTACCATTGGATTTTTTAGACTACATCTGGATAGAAGAAGTTGGTTGAAAGCCCTTTGCATTTCCTACAGATGCTTAAGTAGTGAGAGCCCTACCATGCTTAAGTAGTTACTACTAGTAATACTCAATTTACAACCTGAAGGCCAAATGTGGCCATTTTGATAAAAAAAAGTGTCAGTGGAGGATCCCCCGGATTCCCTGACAGAGGTCTTAGCTAAGCCTTAATGTCCTAAAATACTAGAAACGTCCTAAAATCCAAGAAACATCCCACAAACCTAGAAAGGTCCTAAAATCTTCGAAACTTCCTAAAATCTGAGAAATATCCTAAAATCCAAGAAACATCCTAAAATCCGAAAAAATGTCATACAATCCTGGAAACAACCTAAAATCCTAGAAATACTCTAAAATCTGAGAAATGTCCTACAATCCTAGAATCATCCAAAAATCCTAGAAATGTCCAAAGAGAGAAACATTCTAAAATCCAAGAAATGTCCGAAAATCCTTGAACTATAATCAAAGATGGTGCACAAATTGTGGTTAAACACCTAAAGAGAAAAAGCTGCCTTTAACCTTTCTGTTGGTAGTTTTGGTCCCATCTGTCACGATGACTTCTGGCCCACTCGCTCCATTATGAAGACACTGGGACGTGACACAGCTCCGCAGTGTTATGACCAGTGTAACCAAACAAGCGACCACACAGGTTTCAGAGAATCCTCCCTTCAGAGCGTCTACTGGGAAGGTTAAAAACAAACTGCATCAAATGGCTCTGCACAGCGCGGCCCCTGATGAAAGTGCTAAAAGGATGTGCCAGTCAGCAAATAGGTTCTCCAGCACCTCTTTAATGTATCCTTGAGTCCGACCAGGGGGCCTCTGCTGTGTAAAAAAACCTCCCACGGTGTTCGAGTGTTCAAAACCGTAAGCAAAGGCTCTCTCTGACAGCATGAAGGCCTCATCCTACATGGCAGACATCTGGTGGGGGAGTCTTGATCACTCTCAATTTGCATACCCGTCATATGTACTAAAAAACATGTCCAGATATACATGCGTGATGCCAAGATGTCATCAAATATTGGGCTTGTTCCCGCTAGGAGTGGCTTGGGAGCCTGGTGAGAATCGTGATCTTTGATTTCGAGAGTGCCTTAAACACTATCCAGCCACTCCCGCTCAGGCAGAAGCTCAGAGCGATACAGCCTGATAACGCCAAGGTGTCCTGGATTATAGACTATCTCGCAGATAGGCCACAGTTTGTTCCCTCCCAGAGCAGTATATTGGATTTGCTGCTGCAGAGAGGCACTGTGCTGTCACCTTCCTTATTCAGTCTCTAGCTTTGACTTGAGACTCAACAGTGGGTCACACCGCCTCCAGGTTTCTGATGACGATTCCGACATTATAGGATGCATCTATGGGCAGACTTAGTTGTTAAGCCTCTCTTTGTAGTCTTTGTAGGGTTTTTTTTGTCTTTTTTGAGTCATTTCAGTTTTCTTTAAAGGTAATTTTGTTGGTGTTGTGGTCATTTTGTGTCAATTTGTAATGTATTTTTTGTCATTTTGCACCTTTTTGTTGTTATTTTGTGTCTTTTTGAAGCACCTTTGCATCATTTGGTGGTCATTTTTTGAGTTTTTGAGTTGGTAGTTGTAAATTTAAATAACATTTTTGCAAATGGAGGCCAGGGCCCCCCCTGGTCCTGTGCCCGTTTGGCTTGTTCAGTAATCCGTCCATAGATGCATCCATAAAAAAGAGGAGGAGGTTCATTTGAGCTTATGGGGATATAATTCAGTATCTGCGGTTGCCTTTTCTGCCCATTTACTCCATCATGGGTTTTGGGGTTGGCAGCGTTATAAATAATGAATAATAATTCAGTGTACTCTGAATGCAGTAATACATGTACATATTTTTATATGCCACCCTTGTGTGTTTGTATGCATGCATGTGTCAATGCAAGGACATGCAAGCTGTCTGTGCACTGCCCACGTCCTCTCCCAGTCCCTAAGAGGTTTTGCATGTTGGGTCAAATTATGCAGCGTGAAGAAGCAAGAAGCCCATCTGAGCATTTTCACTACCCTCTCCTCCCTTGCCTCGCTTCACCATCTCAGGGAGGGTGTCAGCGACAGCGGCACACCACATCTTAAACATTCATCAGAGCATGATTCTGTTTCCAGCAAACAGACGCCACAGGGAGACAACGAGGCTCTTTTCAGTCATCACTCAAAAGTCACATCCTGTCCTCGGAGATCCAAATCTAGATTTGAATGCAAGTGGACACTTGAAAGCAAGTTGTGCATTAACATTCGCATGTATCACACAGATGAACAAGAAAGTGAGATGATTGGAAGTGAAACCAGCCCTGGATTCGTGTCACTAACCGTGCACCCTTTTCAAACCCACAACGCACACCCTTCTTAACAGGCCAGTTTAGCAATATAGAACTACAGCTCCGTGGCTGGAGCCATACACAGTGTATTATTTAAAGCACCAGGGGCCCAATTTGTCACTCTGGCGGGCTCATCACAGGCGAACATCCTTTATGAAATGCACTTTTCACGCTGCCTGTCGGAGGGATCAAAGCAGCAGCAGCCTTGCCCGTTTCTCCCTCTTCAGTTTCCTTGCTCCGATTCCCACAGACAAAATGAGTCAATTTAAGCCAAATGGATGCCCTATCAAAATAACGAGAGTGAGGGGAGGGAGACAGACATGGAGGAAGAGATTCATATCGTGGGTGGGTGAGGTTTGGACAGGTGGGCAGCGACTGGGGAATATGGACACTCAGCCCCTCTTATGTTGACTGAAAATGGTTGGATATAAATGCCATCACTGTATTAGAGCTGAAGTCAGTTTTCGGATAAATGGAGTAGACGATCAGAGCTAGTGGGTAAAAATTCAGCCTGTGGTAGAAATAGTTCCAATTCTCAGCAGTCTCTATGAGGGAAAAAATAACGTGGTCAACAAAGCCCTGTCATTTCACCTTTTGCGGATGTGCACTAGAGTTCTGGTCAAATCTACACGTTTTACACATTCTTTCTGCTTTGACAGAACATGGACTCACTCAGTTTTGGTTAAAAAGACCTTAAAGGTCCTAATTGAAGCATTTGGGGCATTACTATAGCAACAAACCTGAATTTGCTATGTAAAGATGTTGAATATGGCATCCTTTGCAAAGAATGAGGTCAAACTTCCTCTGTGTGTGTTGTAATCTGAGCTTCTCTGTGGTTTGTTTTAGTTAAGCCGGTTCAGCAGCAAAAATGGGAGGCAACCATGGAAAATTTAAGAAATTCTTGAGGAATTAAACTTAAAAGCTTACAATATTTCATTGTCTCTACTTAATGCCTCCACATAGCTCAGACTGACTCCAACAAAAAGGTGTTACAACATTCAGGCTAGCATCAATTTAAGGTAGCATGTGGAAGGTAACAAAAAGGGGTACAATAAGAGTATCACTGGATGTTCGCAAAATCTGCTCACAACATCACATTTGCTATGTTGCATCAATGACAAACCTTTGCCATTAGCTTATGTCACTAGCATAGCTTTGGTGGCTAACGTTAGCTGGAAGCGGAGAGCATAAATGGAATTGTAAAGTGGCCAAAACATTGTTGACTTTGCATATATAATTTCTCAGATCTTTTCCATCATCTGGGCCTTATAGAGTAGGTGCACAAGAGGCTTACGCCAGCCGAGATGTGGATAAAATGATCTAACTGTGTAGCTCTTCTAGACTTCTTAAATGTTATTGGACCAAATGAATTCCATTTTGTGACGCTCCCCAAAATTGATCCACTGTTGATAGACGTAAAGTTCGTCTTTGAGAAAAAGTCTTTTTGGGCTCCTGACGAACCCCAAAGTTGTAATTCCAGGATAAGTCCACTGCGTCAAATTTGGATCAAAGTTTGGGCTGTTTGCGGGTGCTTGGGAGCAACTCTATGGCATCCCCAGAGCCTGTTAAGACTGCCAGTTTCAAAAGCTTTGATTCTCAGCAACCGAAACTTGTAACGCCGCACTAGCCTGGCATTGATCATCAGCTACTTGAAACCCCCTGCTGATATTTGGTGCAAATATTACTGATTGCACCTAAAAGAGACACTTGAAGATGGTAAATTAATACTTGAAGGGTTCAAAAGCCCCACGTTCGCCCACATCATACCGTATATTATTTCTGGCTCATATGATGCTCAAATTAATTTGACATTAGATGACACGGGGTTTGCAACATAACTTCACCGTGCCTTTGCTGCTTTGCCTTTGAAGCACTGAAAACATGCTTCATTATTCACCCAGCTTGACAGCCCTACTTTTTTCCCCCTTCTACCCCACCACCCCCTTTTTAGCAAAGCTCTGGACCAATTGATTTTTCCTCTCTTTCCCTCTGTCTGCCTCTTTTTCCCCCCGTCCTTGATTCTAATGCTTCTGGGTTGTGGGAAATATTTATTCACATTGATCGACGACGGAGCTGATGGGTCTTTCATGAGCGTCAGAACTCAAACTGTTTTTGTCCCACCGATGTCTCCAAATATCAATCACCAGTGGGAGACGTGTGGTTCGGACTGCAGATTAGGGCCATAAAGCCCTAAAGGCCAGACTCATTTTCCTACTAGAGAACAGAAAAATATACACCAGACAGCAATAGTCTGACCCCTGATGGAGTGTTTGTGTATTCTGCGTCCTATATGAGCTGCTCAGAGACAATGTTTTTAGAGACGAATGGAACTTTTTGGCAATTGATTGAAATACCTGAAGCAGATCCAGATGCGGACAGAGTTTGGCCTTCAGATACAAATCTGTTTGGGTGCCGTGCATGGCCAGAACTGGGGGCTAGAAAGAGCGCTCAGATGGTAATTCCTGCATCTGCGTGGTCTTTATTAAAAATGCAGCACCGACAGGATATTTTCCACATCAAATTTTCATAGCATCAAGCAGTCTCGACAGCCCCTTCTTACAAACACTCATACGTAACAATGATGAAGTTCTTCAAGCAGATGTATCTCTCTCTCTGTCTCTCTGAATGATTGGCTTATGTATGAGGGATGCAGACAGGGTTCAGAGACGGTGGTATTCCTCAAGGGCGTTTGCTACTGTATGCGTGCTATCCCCCAGATGCACACCTTCAACACTGACTCACATGCGTGGATGCACACCAACATGGCTGTTTACTCGCTGTCCCATCTGTGCTGTATGTACATAAAACAAAATAGAAACAAAAATTATGCCTCAGTGAGGCCGAATTATCATTTAAACAATATTTACAGAAAAAGGATCTAAAAACAGTAACGGTATCTACTGATAATCCTAAATTGTTGTTAAAAATACAGGATTTGGTCACTACAAACACAGCTCCACGTTCCAAACTATCATTAAAGTAACCTGGTTTAATTACTACAAACAAAGTTGGACAAATTGTTTATAATAAAGACCTGGTTTGGTCACTACAAACAAGGCTAAACATGTCCCAAACTATCATTAACAAGGACCCAGATAGCTGACATGTCCCAAACTGTTGTAGTCAAAAAATACCCAGTTTGGTCACTACAGACACAGATGGACATGTCCCCAACTGTGGTTAGAAAAGACCTGGTTTGGTTGCTACAAACACAGTTGTATATATCCCAAACTATTGATTAAAAAAAAAACTGATTTAGTAGCTGCAAACACAGCTGGACATGTCCCAAAGTGTCATTAAAAAAAATCTTTGGTTGCTACAAATGCAACTGTAGCGACCAAACTAGGAACTTTTTGAACAGCAGTTTGAGACATAGTCAAACACAGCTGAACATGTCCGTAACTGTAGTTTAAAAAGACCCGGTCTGATTGCTACAAAAACAAACAAACAAAAAAAACTAATTTGTTTAAAGTTGTATTTGTCTATAAGAAAAATAACAACCAGTCTTTTTGAAGCACAATGAAAAGTCTAAGCTATCGATGAACACATTAAAACACAACTGTGGAACTCAAAATGTGGACCGTACCATAGTTTTCAACTAGCCTGTTCTCAAATTCAGATATTGCTTTTGGCTTTGATGTGCCACCCCAAAATATTCAGTGGCCCCATCTGACCCCCCCTAATGAAAATTTCTGGAGGTGCCGCTTTTTATGCCAAGAAAGCAACACGTGTGCTACACGTAAAATGAGCGTCACATTTGCACATCAGCCAGCAGCCCACACATGCAGCACTGTACAGTCCACTGACATACAGTAATATACAGTACAGTTGGCAGCCAAACTAGTAAACACATTATGTCTAATCCTCATGAATATCACGACCCGATCTGACTCAAGTGCTCTTTTCATATTTTCATATTCATATTCTGCTGTCACATCCGAGATAAAAGCACATCATTCCAGCAAAATAAAACTCCGCGAGTCCCCCGTTCCACCAATTGCTGCATGCAAGGTCATATGTAAATAGGCCTCCTTTGCAGCGAGGGAGACAGAGGCATCACCATCCGTGTCAGCATCATAAAAAAAATAAATAAATTAAAAAAAGGCAAAAGCTGTGTTTGATAAATACGCCTGGTGCACAGTCATATGCTTGGCCTCGGCAAATAGTCTATGAGAAAATAGAGAGTTTAGGCACCACACAAGAGCGATGAAGATGTTAACTCGACACATGGTCACTTCACCCTCATTATCGCCCTAACAGTACATGCTCCTGTGTTCCTCTCTCACGTGCGGCGACCAGGACACGGCTCGTTTTGGGCCTCATTAAAACCCTTATCGTGGCGAAAGCTTTCAAGAAAGAAGTTGTAGCCGTTGTAAAATGATATTAAACTAATAGTACTGGATTTATCGCTTTCTATGCACAGAGCTACAAAAAAAGGAGCCAAAAATCCTTTTGATGACTCCCAACTTAATCCTGGCAAAGCTGACAGAGTATTTGCTTTCTATCCAGTTCACTGGTTGAAAGATTAGCATTATCTATGTCCTTTGATGAAAAGAATTCACCAAGAATAGGACAGAAAAGAGACCATATACAGTGAGTGAGTCATATGAGGGTCTGCAGCGATGGCATGCTGCGTTAATACCTGATGAGCGTCACTCTGAGGAAAAAAAACTAATAACATGTATTTACTTCCTTTGTTTCCTCTTGAGAGACGAATGGGAGGGGGCTCGTTGAGCTACAGCGGAGTGTGCAACCAAATTAAGAGAGAGAGAGAAACATAATCAGCGAGCGGTAGAGAGAGAGCGAGAGATGCAAGTGTGTACGAGAGAGAGAGAGAGAGACTGGTAATATGCTTGGGAATTTAATAAGGCTCAGCGCTCCTCAATAATATCACCCGCTTCACAGAGTCCTCTGGGAAACATGAAATGTGCCGATAAAGGATGATGCCTCCCTCTGACAAACGGGGTGTGCTAAAAGCGCTGTAGAAAAAAAAAAAAAAACATCCACGCGCCGACGCCATAGCTAGTGCACATGCTAATGTGCTCCAGGCTACACTTTAAAGAATTATTCACTTTCTTCTCCTTATGCTGCGATTCTCCAAAACCTCCCATCTTTAAGGTCACACACACTGCACATTTATTCAGACTCCAGCTGAATAATGTCAGCTTTATTCAGCAGAATTGTTAGTGGACATGGGCGGTGCTTTTAAGGAAGAGTTTGTGTTTTTTTGTGCGTGTGAGTATTCAAGTATGTCCAGCCATGTTGTATATACAGGAAACTGCGTGGAGATTTGTCATGGCACCGCAGCTTTACCTCTATGAATGATAAAGTTGATCAAAGAGCAAGAAGTAGTGCAGTGATTGCTCATACTGCACTGTATGCCAAAAGTATGTGGACACCTAGCATCTTATTCCAAAACCATAGGAATTGATATGCTACTTTAACAGCAGCAGCAAAGTTTGGGAACCTTGCTGCAGGCGTTTGCTCCACAAGAGTCTTAGTGAGGTCTGCTGCTGGTGTTGGGCAATACTAAAGATGCACCAGCTCATTATAAAAGGTGTCTTAATGGTAGTCGCATTGTGGAAAGGGTCATTGTCGTAAAAACAGGGAAGGGTCTTTTCCCTAAAGGCATCCTATTGTCTGAAATATCATTATAGATCTACTATCTGTCTACTATCTACTATAGACCCACAAAATTGTTATTTGTATATCAGTTACTCAGCCTGTTATGTTTAATATGTTAACAATACTTGTTTTTTCATGCCAGCCTCCATGATGAACATAGAATCTAAAAAGGAGAAAATTCTTGATGAATTGAAGTAATAGGGGGCAACGTTTAACAACAGCAAAACTATATCAAAACATCATTTTCCAAACTCTCCATAATCCAAGTCTCATTTATCCAGTCGTATCCTCAGCATTTCAAACACATGCATTTTAACTAAAACACTGCTATTTAAAACGCCTCTGCAAAAACAGTCTCTGCATGGACATCCAGAATCCAGAAGGGTTTTAAGTCTTAAGGATTTATCGAAAATGCATGTGTTTGGGAAGTACGACTAGATTTTCAAACTGAATGTTTTGATAAAATTTTGCTGTATTTTTACATGGACCCCATTTACTCCATTCATTTTGAACTTTTTGGATTATCGTTCACCATGGAAGCACGCAAGAAAAACAACGTTTTCTTTACCAATTCAACATAAAATGGGTTGAGTTATTGATATACAAATGAATATTTTGTTGGTGATATTTCCCTTAACAGAAAAGAAACAGGACGAGGGTTGACTAATAGTCATTATGAGGCTAACATTGCCATTTTCTTCCTTTCTTTTTGGATGGCTCGTGGGCAGATCTTATCAATTATTTGTGACATGTTCTCCACCCCTCAGAGTCTTGGTCTTGACTTGGTCTCAACCTGTCAAAGACTTGGTTCTGACTCAGTCTCAGTACATTCTGGTCTTGGTCTTGACTTGCTCTAAACCCCTCAAAGGCTTGGTCTTGACTCTGTCCTAACCTCCTCAAAGTCTCAATGCATTCTGGTCTCGATACACTGTTGGTCATTACTTGGTCTCAACCTCTCAATGTCTCAATCTCGTCCCGTTCTTGACAGACTCTGGTCTTTGTCGTGACTTTGTCTCGGTTTACGTGGCCTTGACCTTAACACTGCTATGAATTACATTTGATTCCATTTGTGTGATATCTGTCTTGCATTACTTTTGCCGAGTTTCACCGAGTCACATTTACCTGCAACCCCGACTCACGTATGTCAAACCCAACATGTTCAATGTTGACACCAACACAACGGAGAGATGCACCCCCATGACCTGTCATGTCCTCTCAAACAAACAGTGAAAGACAGCCTCTCGCTCTGTTGAGTCCTATGACATTTACATACCACACTGCCTGGTAGTGTAGGAATCACCCTCAGGCGGTACCAGACCATGAATTTAGGACGGGCATTTTTCCAGTCACCCTCCTCCCCCTTCTCTTGTCACTACCTCACCAGGACCTGCTCACGCTTGACAAAAAGAACCCCAAACATGTACCTTGCTCCACTGCCGCCAAAACGGGCTGCTGGCTTTCAGACGGGGGACACAAAGCGTGAAAGGGAAAAAAACATGGCCCATTTCTCTCTCCCCTCCCTCTCCGATGTGAGCAGACATTGATGTTCACATTCTTTCTTTCATGGCAACTCTGTCTATCAAGGCTCACCTGCTCTTTTGTCTTCACTAATCCGTTCTCTCACGCTTACTCAGTCTTTCCCAATTTTTTCCTTCGATACCTCTGAACAGTGGCGTCATTAGGTTGGGCTGTCCGAGGCTGAAGCCCTGAATGTTTTATAAATAGCCCACATCTATCTACCTATCTATGTGTCTGTCTATCTGTCTATCTATCTGTCTAGCTATCCATCTGGCTATCTAGTTTAAAGAATAATAAAAGGCCTAAGGGACTGTTCTTTATTTATTAGTGGGAGAAGTTGACTGTTTTGTTTTTTTTTTTTACTCTCCCCAAAGGTGGAAATATTTCTCCTGGAGTTGAGTCAAGGAAAATGTGTGAAGTGCTCGTCCCACGTCATGTTTTGAAGGGCAGTCTGAAATTTGAAAATCAAACACATATCTGTTTTTTACAGGTTCTGTTTATAATAAATTGTATAATTTTGGCGATTTTTATTTTGGTGGGCCCACTGGTTGTCAAGGCATATTTCTTGGAAATTCACCAAGCTTTATAAAAAAAAATTAAAAAAGGTACAAATTTATAGGGGAAAAAAAGCTTTAAAAAACAAATTGTTTAAAAATCTATATATTTTAACGGAAATGAAATTTAAAAAAATATCGCCCAAAAGTTTTAAAGAAAAAAATCGGAAAATTTTAAAGAAAAAATAACCGCCCAAAAGTTTTACAGGAAAAGAAAAATAGCATCCTATAAGCCAAAAATATATAAAATATTAGTCCCTCCTTAGTGATTTAAGAATTAATCATGATTTTAAAAAAAGCCTCAGATATAATAATTTGTCCATACTGTCACTTTAACAAATGGACTAGATTCTGCCACTTTTAACAAAAGTACATAATATATTCACAGGTTTTGTCAATACATTTTTAATCATAGCAGTTGTAAAGTATTCTGTTTATACTCAGTACTAATTACTAACAGCCACTTAGCCACTGATACTTTTAACATCACAATTCATAATTAAAGTTAAAAAAAAGGTAAATAGGTTGTCAGAGTGCATGAAAATAGCATCAAAATAGAGCTTGTTTATCCAAAATGAGGTATGGGCCAAGCCCCCAATGTCCTCAAATACTATAAACGCTCCTGCCTTTGAATATTTCCCTGTTGTCCCTGTAGTTCTCTCTCTCTTCTCCTTCCTCACCGTCATCCTCCCACCACCACCCCACCCGCCCCCATTTCTCTCATTATCTGCCTCTGTCTCCGCTGATCGGCCAACGACTCCCTATTGGCAAATTCATGAGATTGATCATTTTTACACGGGTGGGTGGATTTACTAAAAGGGCCCCTCTCCTCTCTCTTCCCCGACACCGGCTCCTACACGGCACTCTATGTGGCACCCACACCCCTGCCGGTAAGACTCTGAAGCCCTATCACTTAACATGCACTGGGCTCAACTCCCAGGAGGAGCGAGAGAGAGGCTGTGGGGAAAGAAGGAGAAGAAAGCGGAGTTGGCGTCTGAGCGGAATACTAATAAAGTGCAGCACTCGAGAAAAAGGAGTTAAATAAAAAAAGATGGTGGCGCTACAAAATTACCACTTAATTTGATTCAATACTGTAGCATCTCCGTTTTCTCCGTTGTGTTTGTGTGCGTGAAACGTGTGCGTCAATTTATGTGAATATGTACGGCTGTGTGTAAAGTGTGCCCACAGGCATGCAGAGATATAGAGTTATAGAACTCTCCACTTAAGATATTCATATGCCTGAGGGTACTTTGGGCACTCCATTCTTTCTCCTTTTTTCTCCTATGTGAGTGTCGGGCTTCTTTGAGCAGAAAGAACGAAGGAGAGAGGGAGAGTGGTTGCATTAGCATGATTAAAAGGACAGTAACAAATGACTGCTGTCTCCGAGAAGCCATGTGACTATCACAACAGGATATAGGCCAAGTATATCAAGGCGCGAGCTCCCTCGCGATTTGACGTCCCTTCTTGAAGGGAGACAGAGTGGCGGGAAAAGAATATGCGACATCTCATATGTGCAAACTTTGAGGATTTCCCCGATTTGTATATGTTGTGTTTTAAAAAGGCTGTGTGTTCATCAAATATTAATGGGCACATGGTCGCTGGTGAAGCCTCATTATCACAATTTCTTTTGGGGGAAGAGTACAGAATAGAGTTTTCTTTCATTGCTACAACTGCTGAGTTGCAGGCAAAGGCGGCCTCTAAAAATAGCCTCAAGGATCCAAGCGCCGTAAGCCCATTTCTACGCTCTCATACTGGGTGGAAGGAGCGGAAGAGCATATTTTTATACTGGTTTTTTAGCTCATTGTTATTCAGCCACCATGCCGACTATTCCTCTTCATTACAGCTTTTAATCATTTAGCCGAGAATTACTTGCCTGGTGCTGGGAACTTCATTGGCTCAGCCTTCAATAATAACCATTCTGACTGGATAAAGTCATTAATTCCTGCCTATCACTTGGCTAATGCTCACCCATGGCTCTGCAGTGAACCTTTACTAGCCAAGTGCAGCTCTCTTGCAGTAACACACTGTAAAACCTGACAAGTTGATTTTTCTTTTTAAAAAATCTCAGAAGCTAATTGCTTTTTTTTTATCACGCTATAACATAGAACTAGAACCATCCCAGAACCTCAACCTCAACTCTACATGCCATGCCATATAGGGATCTTGAGCTTGTTTGGCTCCTCATAGAACCTTTTATTGAGGTTCCAACTGTAACCGTTTCAGAGGGATCTACCTTGAACCCAACAATAAAGGGTAATAGATAGAATCATCTGTTCCACCCAGGATTCCTTATGAGAGGTTCTATAAAGAACCCTCGTATGGTGTAATGCTTCCAGCTAGAACCCTCTTTGGAGGACCCATTTATATCCCAAGGAATTCATCTAGAGCCCACCTAGGAGGTTCTATCGAGAACCCTCTACTATTCTGAGAGTTGAGCACCCTTTTATATTCCAAGGATTTATGTAAAACCCTTCTCCGTTGTAATGGTTCCACCCAGAAGCCTAGATAGGTGTTCGAACCAGAACCATTTCATCTTCTGAGGGTGCTAACAAGAACCAACCCAAGAGATTCTGCCAAGAAACCTTTAATTTTCCAAGGGTTTCATCTAGAACCTGCCCAGGGGACTCTACCGAGAATCTAAAACCCACCACAGGGCTCTAAAATAGTAATTGATTTCATCACCCATCGATCTCTCTCCCACTATGTTTTTAATGGGACTCTTAGTCTTACGAAGAGATGACGAACCATTTTGGAACCTTTATTTTTAAGAGTGCAGAGGACAGGGTGAGAGTGATAGAAAAAGATTCCACGGTACATTAGCAGCTGGATTTATTGACGTCTTTGTGCCGTGAACGTGTTCTCAGGCTACTTGTGAACAGCGGAGCTCCCCTCAAACTCTGTGCCTCTGGAGATGCGTTTCGGAGAGTGAAGAACACACATACACATATTCGCCGCATTCTGTCAAGGTTGCTGAGACGTTGCAGGAACTTTTATGAATGTTCTCTGTCTTGTCAGGGCACAGTGTGCAGCCTCTCACTGACAGCAGGCACAAAATGATGGAGGGTCTCTGCATGGCGTTGCCAACGGCTGAAAATCACCTGCCGGACCTGTGGCCAGACCTTGAAAACAGACTTAGACCACATTTGAGGTCTACAAGTCATACTTTAAATCTTTCAAACTCTGAATGCTTCTCTATGAATAGCCACCATGGTACAGAGCTTTCAACACGAGGCCACATCGTTCCAGCTGAGGGTGTGGGAAGGACAAAGACACTATCTTCACAATACAACCTTAAAGCAACACTCATTTTTCCTTCCTACGTAAGTGAAGCTCATTTTATCTGTGACAAATCAGTGCAGCAAGGTGTCTGTCTTCACTCATGCTGACATTCACTTTTTATTGTCTTGACAAGAAGTTGGAGAGAAAAATATCCACCCAAAATCACTCTTACACTCAACAAAACCGCACGTTCAATCAATCATGGCGTCTTTCTTTGACTGTCATTGTAACATTGGCATTGCTTAAAGGGTAACTCTGGTATTTTTCATCGTGGACTTATTTTCCCATGTTTTTGTATTCAAGTGATTAATGGGATTTTTTTTTTATTTGTCCACACATTTGGATCAGCAAAAACAGGCTGCAGTGTGATCACTAGAGGCAATGGCAGTTTATGTTTGGTAAAAGTGTTTCTTTTTGCCACTGACAGGCTCAGATTGTTATTCAACAACATTTTGGAAGAGTCACTACAGAGATAGACTTTTTTAAGAAAGAGTGAGATCCTTCTTTTTTAACTAAAAACAGCAATTTCATGGCTGTTTTTGGTTAAACAAAAAGGATCTAACTGTTTAACAAAAAGGTCTATCTCTGTGGCTACCCTTTCTATATTGTTTGCAGACATTAAATCACTTTCACCGAACCCACCAGACTCTATTCAAATTAGCTGCAATTTAATATTCACAAAACAGACTTCATTCAAAGATGACAGAAACAAAATAAAGCTCATAAAGCCATCTTAGTTTGTCTTTCTACTGTTCAAACAATTACCAACTCTAGTTTTGTTAAAATAAACCGTCAATTTACCCAGTTAGATATGAAAATATGCTGGAACTATACAAACTTAAATTAATGTTTATTTAAATGGAGTTTGGTGGGTTGACGATAGCAGTTTCGGGGCTCTTTCTAATTAAAGCGAGGGTATTTCTCTCAAACAAAAAGGTCTATCTCTGTAAATAACCTTTCCATAATTATGTCAGACACTTAGAATAACAATCTGAGCCTGTGTGTGGCAAAAGCATGAACTTTTAGTGGATGTGAAATGACGATGCTCAATTGCCCCAATTGGTTTTGCCTCTGTGGGTGCCTCTCCCAGTACTGGACTGATTTAAAAAATGTTGTTCTCATTAGTCACTTTGACACAAAAACATGGGAAAATAGGGTCCACGATTAAAAATACCATAGTTACCCTTTAACTCAAATCTAAAGGCCCATTAACATACCTTGTATATGGCCTTTAACCCAGTTACACAAGCCAAAATCTCACAGCATGCAAGTCATTAATTTTGTGCTTTATGAGACGCTTTTATATGGTTTCACAAGATGAATCAGCAACATCAGACCTATTCAAATTACAAGCACAGACAAGAAAATAGAAGACTGCTACCAGCAGATGGATGTAATATATACATGCTCTATAATAGTCTTGGATTTCTTACAGTGGAGCGCCACGAGATTCATTTCTTGGCCCTGCCCCAAACCACAATCATAACCTTTTCACCCCGACTCATATGTCTCTCTCTGGCCTGCGGCAAAACGGCGAGCTCAATCGCTCACTGGATGGGAACTGATGTATGGAGCAACACATCGGTTCAATACCATTTAATTGTATTAGGCCTAAAGTATGAGATTAGTCTTCAAATCTGTCCAGAAGAAACAGGGATGCTATGTGAGCGCCGGCGGTAGCGTATTAAATTGATGTGGATCCGACACAGTCTAAAAGGGGGGAAAAAGCCCACTCTGGTCTCGGGAGATAATGACAGCTTGGTTTGTTTCTGCAGGTCAGCCCTGGCCATTTCGGGGCTACGGAGGTGTACTCATTGATGTGTCAAGACTATTTATCCCCCCCTCCCATCACTAAATGTTCCATGCAACTTGATTTTCATCCCCGTACTTTGCTTAAAGCGGCCCCAGCTCTGAGACTTGTTGTCTGGTGTGACGCTTGTGAAATAAATTAGAAAAGGGAAGGAGAGAATAAATCACATTTTCATTGGATTTCGTAGTGAGGGAGCCTCGGCGAGAATCAAAGGAATGAGTTTAGGCTATGAAATGCCATCTATTCTTGGATTGTGTTTGTGCTTTATTTTGGGGAGTTACTGTGTTGCTGCATGGCATGAATAAATATGCTATAGTATGCTTTTTGTCATATGAAAAGCCTCGGTGTCCGTGGTGCAAAAGAAAGGAGGACAGTGCGTACAGTACAAGCTCATTTATCCACCTTTTTTTTTCTCTGTGCATTATATAGAGCATATTGTGTCATCCTCAAAATTGCCGGAAACAAAGCTTTTTTTTTCCCTGTTTATGTTTCGATGTGTGGGAGTGCGATGACATACAAATGCGCCAACCAGTCTTGCAACACACACACACACACACACTGATTTTTGTAATTCACACACAGAAGCATTCACTAAATCTCCACCAATCGATTGGAGCTGTGGATATCATAGCAAAGGCAGGGAAACCCACCAAAATATTTAATACACAACAAACATATCAGCCGCTAACAGCTGAGTATGGATTAGGCCATCTTCCTTGAAAGTGAGCGCATATTTACTGACACAAACAAGCTATGGGAGCATTTTACCGGAATGCACATTGCTCTGTGCCAGTGTATGAATGTTAAATTAGACTGTATGGAGGTTTGGGATGTGTGGCTGTAACATTTGTTGCAAAAAATAAACAATACTGTTGCACATAAGGCTGCTCATTTAAAGGAATACATCACCCACAAAGTGATCATTTGTGTATCAGTCATTCACCCTGTGCATAGGTGTCATTTATGTTGGGGGCATTCCCCATCAGCCTGTAAAAATAGACAGTTTTGTCCCCATTACTTTTTCAATTTTGTTTAAAATGTTCTAAAAAAAATGAAAAAAGTTACCTAAACAAGCAATGCAGAATGCTTAAAAGAATGTTTCTTATTTATGAGAGGTGAGAGGATGGTGCAAAACGTGGAGGCAAATAAAATACTTCTTTAAGCACTGGGGATGGAGTTATGTTTTCTGATTTGGCTTAGGGAAGGGGTGTGTAACTATAAATGGTAATATTATGTATTTTTTAATTACCCTCAGAACCCCCAAAATCTGCTAGTGCATTTAAAGGCATATTTTCTTTAATCAGTCACACCATTTATCATAGCCAGAAATCACATACTTGCATGTGCATGAGATGAATAAACAGTCTAATGCATGCGCAAGTATGTGGAAGTGTTTTAAATAGAAAAGTTTTTACAAAAATACTTTTTTAAATTAAGGTTTGCTGTTGTTAAAATGCAGACCCCACAAATGGTAATTTTGTAGGTGATGTGTTCCTTTAAATTTAGATTGAGCAGTTATTCTCTCGGTCAATGCTGAGAAGTTAAGCTTATTTAATGACAAATTTTATTCAGATTTACATTTAGATAGTAACTGTTAATGTGTTACCTTACTGGTTGAAAACATCATACTGTTGAATACCAACAGAGATTAAAGCCATCTGTGCACCGACCACTCCTCAGCAGATGCTGACATAATGGCATCTCTCTCCATATTTGTTTTTCCTCTTTTTTCCATCATATTTTTTCTCCTCGCTGTTTAAAAGCATTTTGATAGAATGGTGGCCACTGGTAAACAGGAAAAACAAATGGGCTCTGAGCTCATGGATGTAGATGGGTATTGTTTTTTATCGATTTCTATTGGCCAAGGAGCTGGTGACAAGGAGTCTCCACTCATCAGGGCAGGTTATTGATCAGCTGAGGAGGAGCAGCAGGGGGGGCGCGAGGGGGTCAAGCATGTGAGTCAGTTAAAAACAAAAAAAGAAAAAAGACTGGGAATGTTGGAAAGGCAAGGCACAGCCGGGATCTCTGACACCGGTAATTAATGTGTGAAATGTAGTCAATTTCTCGTCGGATGGGAAGGGGCTGCTGCATCGTCAACATTTTTTGCTTGTATAAGGGTCCATTAATGAATTAATGCATCCTGCAGAAGGCGTCAGTCTTGCACAGCTGAATTGTAGCGCAAAGTCGGGTGGGTGGTCACGCTTACTGTGCTAGTGCCAGTCAGCATTTATGTGCAAAAAACCCAGCTCTTAATGAATGCATTGTACTACCGTGCTTGCTCATTAACAGTGCTAATAATAGCAATAAGTACCTCTTTGAAAAATAATAATAAATACCTGTTTTTCCTTTAAATAACCATTCCTATGTTGTAGAAGTCTGCACTTAGAGGACACACTCAGAGGTAGGTGAGACAGATGACATTTTGAACCCCCACAAGGACTGAATCATTACAAGCACCTCCCCACTGGAGGTGTGGTGGGATCAGCAATATTTCACACTGACAGAAGGACCTGACAGCAGGCGTCCACACACGAGCCCGACTCCTCTCCTCCCCTTTATTTATTTATTTCTGTGCCTCTTTCTTTCACCCCCGACTCCTACACATATATACACCAGATTGGATCAAAAGCAACTTGAAGAGATATGCTCACACAAAAAAAAAAGATAGAGAGTGCGATTAGAGATCTCAAACTCTGCAGAACATTCCTCTTTATGTTTCTAATCAGCATCTGAATGTAAATGCATCTCGGGCTCCAGCTGGAGTGATAGGACTTGAATCAGTATGTCTGCTTAACACCAAAGTGTTTAAAATGCCCGCTGAGTGCCCCTCGATCTTCCTCCCCTCTTTCTTTCCTCTGACTTTGTTGCTGATGTATATGCAAAAGACGCAACATTAGGACTCTGGTTTAGCTGATTGAACCCATTTGCCGCCTCTGTCCCCCCGCACCCATTAAATAATACCTTATCGCACAACAGTTCACTTGTACCTCTCCTACATATTATAAAGAAGATAGCACATTTGATCTGAATACCCCGCTCTTAATGCATTTCGTTCCTCGTGCTGTTTATTTCTATTTGGGCCGAAGCCTTTCTTCTCTGTTAGGACCCATGAATAGTGCATCATTCTTTGCTGTGAGCACACAAAAACACAAAGAGCTTTGGAAGTCTTCGTTTGACTGCAGGGC
This sequence comes from Plectropomus leopardus, assembly GCF_008729295.1. NCBI lineage: Eukaryota > Metazoa > Chordata > Actinopteri > Perciformes > Serranidae > Plectropomus > Plectropomus leopardus. The sequence continues at coordinate 18,335,636 of NC_056485.1, read as the reverse complement.
AAGTGTCTTTCCTTGCCCCCCTCCCTCCGCCCTCTACCCATGTACCCCTGACTCTCACCTCGTTTTTTTTTCTTGCACTGCAGAAATGAAACGAGTTGGAAGTAACAGCTCTGTCTTTGGCATCTGAACATCGTAATTCTCCAAACAATCGAGGCGTATTAGCTTTGGAAGCCGCTGACATGGAAAGATGTTTGTTGACAGCGACCACACTAAATCACTTAGGAGGAGTCCTCGTTTTGTCTTCTGTCTTGTACAGAAGAGGACACCTCAGCTTGGGTGGTCTATACTGTCCTCTGGGATTAAAGGGGACCTATTATGATCATTTTGAAGTTTCTACTAGAACATGTTTACATGATGAAATTGTCAAAAACAGTTATTTTCCTCATACTGTCTGTGCTGGAACACCTGTATTTACCCTCTGTCTGAGAAGTCTCTGTTTTATGTCTGTGCCAGTCTGCTCTGACGGGACAGCATTTTCAGGACTCCCGTATGTCTGTGCCCCTGTAACATCAGTGCAGCCGAGGAAACTATAATAGAGAATAATTGCAATTTCTGGCATGAAAAATCCCTAAAATCTTCTAAACATAACTGCACATTAGCATGTGGCTACATGTAGCAGTATATTTGCAGCATGGGGATGGCTGTAACAGGGAATAGTGGCATTTTCCACTGTGTAAAATCACTAATTAAAGCCTCTAAACACAAACATCCATGTTTCAGCAGGAATATGATCTCAAATTGGGGAGAAATCAACAATGTTGGTACCCAAGTTTACATGTTTCACTGATGTTAGCATGTAGCTACATGCAGAAAGTAAGGAAAAGCAAAATATGTCCCCTTTAAGATCACCAGTTGTCTATAAAGTGTAACGTTTCCACTTGCTGATTAGATATCTCGACTTCATTGTGCTATAAAGCTGAAGTCTATCCAATGTGTTACAGATTGATTTCAGGATTTGTTTCTCGGTTAACTGATTGTGGCACCAAAACTGGCAAGAACAGGTTTCTTGGGAATGAGTTGCCAAGTAAATGAGTAAATAAATAACTTGTTGGACTCATGTTGGTGTTAAAACATAATTTTAAAATTTGCCAACATACTTTCCCGCTACTACAAATTAAATCACAGTAACCTCTCCAGAAATGATTCCACTACCAACAACCATGAGCGGGTGACTACTACTATTTGCTGGGATCAATTAGGCTGATTGGCTTAGGCTCTGTCTTGGACGGCCCAGGGGGTTGGCAGTTGCAGACAAGTTGTCCAATTAAGTGAGCACAAGTACTTGCCAATAATGGCTGAATAATGGGCCTTAAGGGGAGTGAGATTCATCTCCAATGTTAGGCACCAGGGAGGCAGCCACTGAGTGTGTAAAAACCATAGATTTCTCTTTTCAGATTACAATCAATATTGCCCCCATGGCTTTGACAATGGCCTCAATGAAGGATTAGACTGTAAAGATGTTGGTATCCTGGGTTGATGCCAATAGTTATTTTCAGATCCGCATCCCCAGTGCGCAATGTACAAATGTCAACATCTGTTTGTCAGAAAAGGTGGACACAATTAGACTCAAGTTAGTGTTTGCAAATGATTTTCTTTTGCCACTTGCTCAGACGACCAGATGCATGAGATTTAATGCATTCTGGCATTTAAACATTGCATTTACAGGAGTATACCTGTCAAATGTACAACTCTACAATGTTTTATTCTGATTTACATGTGTAGAGCAAGCTCTTTGTCACAAGATTGATCCCATTATGTCCTGCTGGATGGGCAGTGGTGGGATGTAACTAAGTACATTTATTCAAGTACTGCATTTATAGCTGGGCAATACAGAGAAAATCTGTAGTGTTAAAATACCTCAATTGATTTTTGGTTTTGCACGAGACACAAAAAGCAGGCTGCTGGGTAAAAGTACAGAGTTTGTTTGACCAAACCACTTTCCCTCCTGCACTCTCTATGCAGATTTTCTCACACTTTCTATAGTACCGCAGTAGTTTGGAGCGTCTCATATTGCTGCTAAAGGGTGCCCCTGCAGGTCGGTATCTGACACCGAGGGCCACTGAAAAACTGTCAGTATTTAATGAAATGGGAGTGAGATTGGGTTGTTTACTTTTGACACATCGCCACGTCCACGCTTTTTGATGAAAACTCAAAAACTTTGCAATTTAGCATTGCCTACATCTCAAGATACTACAGACAAAATTTGAAGTCAATCCAGCAAAAGTACATTTTGCAGATTTTTAACAAAGTACGGTTTTGAATGTTGTTTTCATACTTTGCTGTAGTACTGTTGAGTTAAGGATCTAAATGCTTCTTTCACCTCTGTGGATTGGTGAACTGTATAAAAGGCTGCCAGTGACCAACAACCAAAAGCTGCCTTGGCATTTTGCACGTCTGTGGGGTTCAAACTTCTTCAAACTAACTTTCCATGAAGTCACTGCTTGAGCATTTTCTCCCATGTTCCTATCTGAGTCTTGAATAATAGTCAGTAAGTAGTTGAAAGGCTTTAATTTCCTCTGACATCACATCCAGCGCCGCTCTCCCTCCCCTCTCTTTCACTCCCCGTATCTCTTTTGTCGGAGTGTCGAACACTGGCAGGTTTTCTTAATGTCACATGTAAGCAGCTGTAATTTAATGCGTCGGGTGTGGCGTCTGACAGTCGTGTGTTTAATCTCTCCCCGTCGAATGCTTGTTAGTGCCACCACCTGATCATAGGCCTGGAGTGGGAGATGCCACGGCGCGCACAAAAGGACCATTTGAAATGAGAGAGATGAGAGATGGAGAGCGGCTGCCATCTTTGACGTGTTCTTTTCATCTCGCTTGTTTCCATTCCCTTGTATTTCTCCTATATATTGTGTGATTATTCAAGATGTCGTAATGAGGAGAAGAGAGGCAAAACCTTCACTCTGTTATTGTGCATTCAAATGTTCCTCTCAAACACTCTACATTGCTCTGCACTTCTTATTTTTCACTATCTCATCTTTGAGTCCCTCTGTGTGCATCTGCTGAAGGGTGAAACGTGTAACAGACCTGGATGTTTTCCTTTCTGACATTTTTCTGTTCTTTCCTTCTATTATCTCTCTCTCTCTCCTACTTCCTCCTCTCTCCCAGGTGGCTGTCTCTGGCCAACCGTGCACACTGCACATCGGGGTCAGCAGCAAAACGGACGACATTAACAGGGGAATGCACACTTGCACATGTGTGCAAGATCGCCTCATTCTCTCCCCCCTGCGAGCGCATTCCCTCGCTGATACCGGAGCTGTCAATCATGATGGCCTGGGAAATGTGTGCGTCAGTACAGCAACAAGCCGGAAATAATACAAATCACCCTTCTTGCCGCTGTCGCCAGCTCTATTTTGTGTTTTCTTAATGCACTCTGACCTTCTCTTACTTTTGAAATTACATATTTATATAATTGTTTACATTCAAGGCTATTTAGAAAACATTCGAGGCTCAAGCCTCAGACGCCCAGGCCTAATGACGCCACCGCGTCCTCTCCGCCTCCGCCAGATGCTCTGTCCTTGCTCACCTTCCTTTTTCGGAACATAATCCCTCTTTCACAAGAGGGTACTCGTTTCTTTACCTGCTATATTGGTTGCCAGCAAATAATTGTTTAGAAGACACATCACCGTTTTAGTTAAGATTTAAAACACACACACAGCGGAGAGAGAGAGCGAGGCGAGCCGGTGACATGTGCAGGCTGAATCTCATTAGATATATTTGAACATCACGGCTGCATGAGATTCCGCTGACCACAATGCCATGCAGTTACCAGCGGGGCATTATGGGAGAAAAAGCAATTTGCTGCGGCAAGGCTCAATGGCCTCATGAATCAAGTCAATATGGACAAGGCGAGAGCAGTTAAGAACCCAGTACATGCTGCCTGGAGATTTCACTTAATGCTGTTCTGTAACAAAAAAACAAAAAATGTGTCACACCTCATGGCTGTATCTCAACCTCACAGGTTAATGTGCTCTGCGCTGTCTTCATCTGCACGCAGACACAACAGGCGTAAGTGCTGTGAAACTTTATTGGAGTTCTCACACAGGTCAAAGAGCTTGTAAAAATAAAGATGTGTAAAGTCTAACAAGTTTTACTCTTAGACCTGACATGTTTTCTTTAACCTTTTCATACTGTTTGAGTCAAATTTGACCAGTTTGGACGTTTGACAGCAGAGTAAATTTTCTTCTTTGTTTCAACAGCCCGATACCCATTGACTGATTACTAACTGATTAATTTTCTTTTAAAAAAGGGTTATTCAGGAGCAATGGGTCTGGGTAGAACCTCAGCCCCTCAGGATGAACCCTTTTGGGATCTTTATTTTTAAGAGTGTATATTCTAAACAGTTTTGTTGTTCAAAATTTAGGATGAATGTTTGTTGTGGGTTTTTTTTTTAAGATCTAGAACATAAACAGTATGCAGGGGTTAACAGAAAGCTCTGGCACTTGCCTCCAAACAACAACCTGTCGGCTCGGGGCTGAGTAGAAACACCTGTCATACCCCACTGTCAGCTCTTCCTGGTAGGTTGCGGCGCCGCTCGAGCTCCTAATGATAATGACGGCAATCAAAACATTGGCACTAATGCTGTTAATAGCGATGATAGCGCTAATGAGGACACTACCTGGGAGGCTGTTTGCTTAAGCTGTTTTCCTGGCTCGCCCTCGGGGACCAGAGAGAGAGGGCCTGATATCCTGTCTCTGCGGTCCCCCAGTGGTCCCCTGAATGTCCTGAACAGCTCGCATCTGCGCTGGCTAACTGCTAATACACACCGCTAATTACAAGCAGGGGAAAAGAGGCAATGGCGAGGGAGCCTCCCTGTTGCAACCCCTCGCCCCCTTCCTCTCTGGGGGTTTGCAACAGGTTTCTAAACAGCTATTTTTCAGCCCTTTGGCTGTTGCGAGGTTTAGTTGAGAACGCACAAGGGCGAGCGAGTTGGAAGGATGTTGTTATTCTCTGCGGCTCTCTCCGTGCGACGATTAAAACCGGAAATATTAATCTGCAAAATGGCTGCATTAATGACCAACGTGGCAGCGAAAAACAGACAGAAAAAGGAGCTCTTGAGCCTGTCCATGTTGAGAAAAGCTATTTATGCACTGTATGTTCTGTCTCCTAACAAAAAAATGCGAGGGAGGAAAGGGGGGTGGGGGGATTACAATGTTGTGGGACCACCTTTGTAATGCTAAATCCCATTCTTAATCTGCCAGTATTGATTGGCCATCACAAGCATCCATTTACAAAACAGAGGATTGTGGGGGAATTGGGGATTGGGAGGGGGGGGACGAGGCAGCACAAGGCGCTCCCAAATGGCCGACACTGGATCAAACCGAAGCCAGCTCCACCGAGCCTGCGCAGACGGAAAAATCGAGGATAATGCTCTGCCTCTCATCTACTGTTTCCACTCGCCACAAGCACAAGGGAGAGCATAATCGCCAGAGCAAGACAGAGCTTAAAAAAGAGAAAAGAGGGGTAGAAACAAGCCCTCCTGCCTCCATTTTGGCTCCGATATCTGGCAGTTGCCCTTTAAGAGTGAGAGTCTGCAGGGTCCAATTGGAGACGGGAGCTCAATCCCCTGTTCGGTCATTAAAGCGGTTTCTAGAATGGCATCCATCTGCTGCTCCCCTCATTACTGCTGTGAGTGATGGCGGTAATGTTCCTAAATACGGTTCTGGCGAATTGTCATCGTGACCCTTGACTCAGGAAGTGGACACAAGCCGGCTAATGATGCCAGAAGCGAGCCCGGGTGTCCAAGTTGGACTCGTTGCAGGTGGGCGCGCGCAGTCGCATCATTAAGCTTAAAGGACTCTGTGACGTACACTCTTAGAAATAAAGGTTCCTAAAAGGAACCCCCCGAATAGTTTCTAGATTAAATCATTAGAATATGAAAGGGTTCTCAGTAGATTTCCTCGGATGGGTTCATGTTTAGCACCCTTAGAATGTAAAAAGGTTCTGGATAGAACACCCAGACATGGTCCTGGGTGGAACCATTACACCATAGAAGAGTTCTCTGTAGAACCTCCCATATGGAGTTTTAGGTGGAAACTTTAACAGATGGTTCTAAGCACTGCCCTTTATGTTGTGCTCTAGGTAGATTTCTTTGAAAGTGTTCCATTTGGAATCTTAATAAAAAGTTCTAAAGTGAACCAAAAAGGGTTCTCCTATTGGATTAAGCCAAAGAAAATTTTATGGTTCTAGTTAGCACCTTTAAGTCTAAGAGTGTAGGTGAGGCCTCGCCGTCCGGGGTCGACTGTGCATTAACACGGACGGGTTGCTCATCGCCATCGGACGTCAGTCACTGTCGTCTGGTCCCTCCCTTCTCTCCTGGGTTCTTTTCTTCTCTGCCTTTGACAGATGGAAAACTCAAATGTGTGAAATGAGTAATAAAGCGACGCTAAGGAGCTAAGCTGTGACTCAGCAAACAGCGCATTCACTGAGGATAAAAGCCTTTTGCACGGCAGCCATTTTGATTTCACATCCACGACGTCAAATTGGCGTTGTTTTTCTCTTCTCCCTTTCTCTCTCTCTCTCCACTGCTCCGAATTTTTTGTCTCCTTCCAAACTAGCCCCTCCTGCTCCTGCTCTCCGTCCGTCGCTGCAGTGTTCACTCCCATTAATTACCTGCTTACAGAGGCTCTGCATTAGGCCTGCCAACAAAAATAGAGCAAGAGTGAGAGTCGCCCGTGTTCTTCAGGGCTTGTGAAGAATGTCTTACCACCTTGCACACACACACACACACACACACACACACACACTCTAAACCAAACAGCTCCTCGTTGTTTGCTTCACACACAAACCGCGGTGCTAACAAACAACTTCATATGCATGCGAAATCTGAATATGCAAATAGATACAGTAAAAACAACACACTGGTATGTGTACCAATATTACTCATCACTCCAAGGTACCCTGGTGTTGAGTGTATTTACCTGCAAGAAAGATGAACTATACAGCACACTGAGGACTAATGAGCTCTCTGCAGCCCAATCCCCAAAGCATATCACACACTCGCATATGCACAATTCTCTCTGTTGCTTCTCCTTCTCCAACCCCTTTCGTCATTTTCTGCAATTCCTCCTTGTGCGTCTCACTTCTCCTCCTCCTCTCCCTCCCCGAGGCATATCCCAGGGTAGCCCGACTGATCCAGCGGCTGTTTGTTTGGAGAGCAGTTGATAGGGCACACGGGTACCTCGGGGCACAAAGACGGGGGAGAGGCATGCGAGGTGAAGAAGGAGGGAAGGAGGATATAATGACGGTAGTAGCGCACCAGTGGAGGGAGGAAGTCGCATGTGTGTGTTTGCAGCATTAGGTGGTGATTTTTACCCAAAGTTCGGGTGACAGCAGCAGCAGCCCTTGATCCTTAGTTTCTGCCACGTTCTGCCTTGGAGCGATACAGAAAAACTTTGGCCTCACAGTGAAGGTGACCGACTATATACTTCTGCAGAAAAATACATTTGTAAACGCACTGGCAAATAGAATGAGGGAGGGGTTTAAATTATTTAGCAGCAAGCAATATTGAATCCTCTATTATGACATACAGTATGCAATTAGTGATGTCAGTTTTGGTTAATTAAATTTTTGGTAGGCCAATTAAATGGTAATTAACAAGTACATTTTTAAGAAAAAGAAAACATAAAACGACAGGAAATAAAAGATGCTGTTCCTTTTAGTCTGGCGCTCCGTTTACTGAGTGAGCTTTTGAAGGTCAAAGGTAGATTTATTAGTCATTTTTTAAAAAAAGTTTAAAAAATGAAATTACATTCGTCCTTGATCCTGCTACATCTTAAGAGATTTTTGCATTCTTATAAGTTTAGTGCGAGCCACACTGTGCGACATGGATCTTAATAAACTTGGGTATGCCATTGAGTTTGATGTGTGTAGACTGTGCGATGATATCACCTACTGAATCGTAGGCTTCGACCTACGTCTATTAGCGTCAGCAGGCATGAACAGAGGGTTGGCGGTGGGCGTTATTCATCTACGCCACTGTAGTTGTATAGAAAAACAGAAACAAATCGATCCTTCGTGTAGCAGCATTCATGTGTGTCAGGAAAAATCTATAGAAGAGGAGGAGGGGGGATGTGGATGTGGTCATGGCTGGGAAAAAAAGAGCACATTTCAGAGTGCTGTCTATGTAGAGGTGGTGAAAATTTAATGTTTTGTGATGTAAATGCCTTTACTTAATTTTATTTATTTATTTTTTGGTCAAATGAGATTCAGGAGCTTGTTAACTACCCTGCGAGCAGAGGATGAGATCACCAGCTACATAACAGGGACGGTAAATGACTGTTATTGTTGGTATATATATTGTTATTGTTGTTATGGCATTGTTACAAAGGGATGCGTACATTATATGTCATACTTGAGGCTGACATCACTGTTGTGCCAGTCACACCTCTTTTGTTTCTGCGATGCCGGCATGCTGTCCACAATCATGCATGGAGCAGCATCATGCCTTAGCTGTTTGGCTCGGCAATAGCCATAAGAATAAGAGACTTTGTAGCAGCCCTGTGGGTCTATTTACATACATACATGCAGGTGCAGAATATTAAACCATGTTTTTAAAATAATACACTCTTGCGCAATATCACCACCACCCACTAGACCTCAATAATAGGCATTTATTATTACCTTTCTGACAATGTCAACAAAAACTGCAAATTTATTAGCGTCCTAAATTTAGAATTCATGGCATAGTTGTTGTATTGGATCCTATTAGACTGCACAAGTGCTATCATATAGCCAAACTGTAATGCAGTGCATATTATGAGGTTGTTTTGAAGCACTGTTAGTAAGTTTCAGCTGACAGGATTTCATGTTTTAGTCTTGAATTAGAGTCTGGTAAACAAACTTTGGCCAAAACATGTACCTAATGTGCACACCTCAACCAAGAGGCTCCATTTAAAAGCCTTTCTAAATACTCCAAGCAGCAGAACATCAATTGACAAACAGCAAAACTGCTGCAATTTGCCACGTTGCTAAGGAAACCCAAACACATACACACACATGCGCGCTTGTTCCACATGACAGGTACACAATAAAAAAAGGGACACTCTAATCCCATAAAAGGTGTCTTTGTGGTATATGAAGCGGCTGCACTGCAGTCTACTTCACTTTGCCGGTAATTATCACTGTCTGCCTGGAAGACAGAGACAGTAATGCTTCATTACAAAGTACAGGAAGAGACTGAGGACGCCAAGGAGGAGAGAACAGGCCAGGAGGAAAGCAGGCGATGAAGGGGTATCATTACTGGCCCATTTGTCTCAAAACCCAAGGAGTGGAGTTTGAGGAAGAAGGTGCACAAGATGTATAAGAGAGAGACCCTTCAGAAACTAATCCAGTCCGGTCTCATGGGACTGCCGCCTCTCAGCGAAGACCAATTGGTGCCTACAAAATGAACCAAAACCCAGTGTAAATGTAGTCGACTCTCCAATTCAATTTCATTATTCCACCTTTAATTACTCGCCCAATTTGGGGGCTATTGCATGCCTTGATTAAAACGGACACTATTTAATAACCCCGGCCCCCTCTAAAAGGAACGCACCTTGAAGATGGAATAATTAAAGCGGCGGGAAGATAAGATTCATATCATCCCTCTCTAACTCACTCACCGCAAATTGGATGTGCTGGTAGAGTGGAGTGAGCTGGCGAGGGGAGAGAGCAACAATGGGAGGAGGGCGGGAGGTGAGCGAGTGAGTGGCGGAAGGATTTGATGGACAAGTAGCCGAGTTGGGAGACAAGTGAGAGGATACGTGACGGAGAGACTTGTGGTGAAAAGATGGTTCGTGGAAACAGCAATTATGTGCTGATTTAACATTCAATCTGAAGCCGCAACTGTGCAGTGTTTAAATGTTAACTTTAAGAACGGACACTCTCTGAGTCCATTAAGTGAACTATCTGTATCCTGCGTAGCAGTGAGTAAGCACCTGCATCAGCCTTAACAGTGACTAACAAGAGACAGACTGTTATCATGTTGTTAAAATACTGGAATATAAATTACAGTCATATTTAGAATAAAGTTACTGTCTGTATTTTCTGTATTTTATTTGGGCCATTGCCTCCATGATGCTAACTATCTTGCTATTTGCATTTGCTTTATCAGCTAACATTACAAAGAAACCAACAGCAGATCCACGTAGAGCAGCTTTACAGCTAGCTGGTTAATCCTAACCTGAGTTATGGTTGTTGGCTGCCAAATTAAATAGCTAATCTTATGCCTGGGCCACACTACCTGCATGAGCACTGTGTGTGCATCGCAGAACCTGTTGTTTATTTTATTGTTAGAGCCCGTGTTACCAGGTTAGAGCAGCCACACTGCCAAAGTGAGAGCTGCTGCTCAGCTGCAGCTCATTAAGAGAAATTGAGTATTGCCGATTTTTATCAAGTTACAAGCTTTGTCAGCAAATATAGACAGTGGCGATGGTTTTTTGATAAGTATGTTGACATTATACCACCTGATCTGTTTCACTCAACCTCTAGTTTCTGTTTCAAAATAAAAGCCCTCTGGCAACATTTAGGTTGACAGAATCCCTTCAGTTCGATTTGTAGGACTGTTGTTGACAATTCAGTAGATTGCATTGCCTCATAAATACGTAGATTGTCTACTTTTAATTGTGGGAATACAGTAGTTACAGGAGCAGGCAACTCTGCAGCAGTGACGCTGTCAGTGTGAACACCACAAGTTTGTGAGCCGCAGCAGTTTGGCGAGGTCGCTGTCACACGCTGCTCACGCATGCAGTATGTGCTGTTGGATGAAGTTTGCCTTGGGAGAGAGAGAGATTTCTTGGTTAAGGTTCGTCACATAATTTGGATTTTTTCAGAGGCCTTTACATAGAGGTCAGTCCACGGGCTGTTATAAGCAACTGAGAAGGTCAGGTAAGGTCTTGGTTTTAAGATTACGTTAGAATCCGTTCACCCATTGGCAATAAAATGGGATTACTACATGCAGAAAGTTACCTACAGTGCATTTGACACAGCTGATATAAAAGTGTCTCCCGTGTTGTGAAGGGTAAATGTGCAGGAGAATGTGGGCGGGTTAACAGGGTTGCCTTTGCATGTGTCCAATGGTGCCCCCCCTCCAGGGAACGGCTATTTAAAGTAAGGGACGGACAGTCTCCCTCTCTACTCTCACCAAGAAATGAGGAGAGAGAAGTGGGGCAGGACATTTTCAGTGTCCTCCACGCCGTGCACACACCGAACGTGCATGAGCAGCATCTGCACTGTGGCTCTTGTCTGGTTTTTAAGGGCTCTTTGCGTTGAGAGGGGAACTAACCAGACATGCTCTTACCTCCACTTAATAATACCCAGTGGACCTGAGGTTATGAGCTAAAACACTAACAAATGTAGGAGTTTTTTAAACAAAAAGTCTTGAGCCAGACAGCTGATTTATTTATTTTCGCTGATATTAAAAGCATGTCTGCATGGGGTTTTTCGCCAGAAAGGTCGCACCGCATCATGAATGTGTGCCCTCGTGGCCTCACCTAGTGAGAGTGCCATGGCTCGTTAAGCTGGCTGGGATGATAGGGCCTGACATGTATTTACCGTAGCCACGCAAACAGACACGGACACACAAATGGCCCACTTTGGCCAACAGCATCGCCTCCGGCCATTTTATGACTCTCACTCTTTTCCTTCCATTACACCCACCTCCGATCCCCACCTCGTGTCTCTTTTTCATCCCTTGGTGCCTCCATCCTGGTCTGAAACGATTAGTGTCATACCTGGCTATGAGGTTTATGTGCTTTTTTCAGCACCCCCACAATGGCTTTTAAACTGTAATCTCACCCTGCAAGATGCCTTCAAACGAATAAAATATGGGGTGTCCAAAAAATATCAAATAATTTACAAGATGTGGCAGGTTCACAGAGTGCCTGTGAATTAAATGAGCACGCACCGCAATGCTAATGCACATGTCAGCGCACTTTTTTTCTTTTCTCCCGACGTGGCCGGACCTACTTGACAACACTTCATCACATCACTGGTCAATACGTGAGGCTCATCTCCGCGTGTCAAGAGCCTGCATTCACTCGAGCAAACAGATACTTGTAGCACTTGCAGAGACCTTGCAGATCTCAGTACAGTTGTGGGAAGACTTGCTCCTTCACAGAATACATTCTTTGGGGATTTCAGCAAGAGTCCTTGGTGTTAAAAAGCAAGTTCCAAAATATGATGATTTCGGGTTAATGAATACTTTAAAACAAGTGCTTTCAATTCAACATGTCACACAGTGGTTTGTAACTGTTCAACATGGACCCCCTTTTTTCATATTTTTGTGTCAAAGTGATTAATGGGACAACAACTTTATAAATTGATCCAGTATTGAGCAACAGTGCTGCGGCAAAACAGGCTGCAGTGTAACCTCTGGGGGCAATTGAGCATCAAAAATTTATGTCCACTAAAAGAGCTTGTTATTGCCACTGTCAGGTTCAGATTGTTATGTCTGACAATATTTTGGAAAATCCCTACAGAAATCATTCTTTTTATTTAAGAGTAAGACTCTTTTTATATAACAGACTCAAAATCACCATCATCACACCCACCAGGCTCCATTGTAAAAAACAGTAATTTTAGCCTTTATGGAGCCAGCAAATTTTCACATCTGAGTAAATACAGAGTTTATTTCAACCAAACAACAGTTTTTGATTGTTGGAAAAGTAGAAAGACAAACCAAGGTGGTTTGAGTGAGTTTTATTTTGGTTCTGTCTACTTTGAATGAAGTGTGTTTTACATTGAAAAAAATACTTTATATTTAAATGTAGTCTGGTGGATTTGGCGATAGTGATTTCTGGGCCGTATCCGAAATCCAGATGTTTTCTGCCAAGGTGCTTATTCCCTTTTTTCCAGTGTTTTAAAAAAAAATCAAATCAACCCCCCATCCCCACCTTCTGGGCGCCACTGGTCAAACCAGCCCAAAACATCTCTTCACAATCTCCTTAAAAGCATCTGGTTTTGCAAATCAATAACTTTCAGCAACCATAAAACTTTCTTTTCCCTTGCTGTTTCCTCTCTCATGCTTTTCCACTTCTCAGCTGAATTCCTTGGAATGAATGAATTAACAAACGAACGCCCGGGGTCATTAAATTATGCAACAGGAGAAGAAATATGACAAATCAGGCCTTCGACCTTGGCCCTCTCCAGCTCAGTTTCGCCAGCGCAAAGCTAAGTCACTTCAAACGATTTAGAAAAGCTCTTGTGTCATTAAATTTAATTGCACGGCACGGCGGGAAAAGAAGGAGAAAAAAAAATACGTGAGCTCCAAATAACACCCTCTCTCCTACTCCCGCACTTGCATGCAGCAACCTAGATTTGAACATAAACACAAAAATTGGAAGTGTGGTGGTGGGTTGGGGAGGGTCTGCTGCAAAAGAACAAGTGAAAACAGAACCTACTCCTCTTCATTTCCCTTCCCCAGAGTTTAACTCAACTCCGAAAAAGAGTTGAAAAGTTTCAATTAGGAGGAGTTTGAGCCATGGTGGTGGTGCGCTCCATCTCGTCTCCACCCTCCCCCCTCCTCCCCCTCTCTCTTCACTGCAGACAGTAGTTTGTAAAGGTCAGCGCTGTCTGTCGGCTTTATTTGAGGGTGTCTGAAGACCCATTTAAGACTGACTTTAACTTCAAATGTGCTGACCTAGACGGCGCTGATTTGCTTGAGCCAAGGGTGGCATGCTGTGATTTCCATTCGCTCTCCCTCTCTCTCTCTTTGCCATCTCTCTACATCAGTCTCTCTGCCCGCTTCATTCATTTAGATCACTTTCCCAGAGAGCTCGGAAAGCCCTTTCAAAAAGCTTAAGCAGGCTAAATACTAAGCACAAAATTTGAATAGGTCTTTAGTTGAGATGTGTGTATGTGGGCTTTATTTTATTTTATTTATTTTTTTGTGGACATTATACTGCATACAAAATCGCGGCTCCACATTAACCTAAATTGCAACAGCTTTTCACATGAGGAGGACGAGTATAAGTGAGGGATTCTGATCATATAATAGTCGGTGTAAGGGTAACAAACTATTAAGTTTTGGTTTTACAAGGGACATAAACAGCGGGCTCCTGGGTGAGAGTCCAGAGTTTGTCTGACCCAATCAGCTCCCTTTCTGTCCTCTATGCAGACGTTCTTGCTCTTTATATACATATATAATACATATACAAGTTACCCAGAGCATCAAAAAATGCAAAACAACAAAAGAACTGGACACAATTTGGCAAACAATGTATCATTCTACTTTGAATAACTATTTTGTTAAAAAAATAAATAAATATATAAAATGTACTGTATTAATCTGTCCTCATCAGATAATTAGTAATATTAACTGTACTTTTTATATCAGTATTTCAGTATGCGACTCCTTAACTCTCATATTGACACAGTTTTCATCTTGCCTATACACCACAACAGGATAATTGAATCTCTAAAATTTGACTTTCAGCGTACCACCCAAAGATTTTCAGTGGCCTCCTTTGGCCGCCCCTATGAAACATTTCTTTGGCACACCCCTGGTTTTGACCTGTGCTATGACTCGCTATTTTTTCAGAAACCATCTTTTTTCCTGTGAGACAGCGAGGCAGATCTGGTCCCTATAAATCTCACCCATGGCGCATGAGTTATTTGTTTATGCGTGACATGTCTTGGCCGGGAAATGTGTGTCAAGCGAGCAGGTGGGGCGGTCATCAATGAAGACAATTAAACACCTCGGAGGCACTCAGCCAAATCTTCCCTCTGTCCCCTTGTTTCTCTGTACCCGTCCTCCCCTCCCCCCTCCGTGTCCCTGACAGATGATAATTCAGTGGGAGTAAAGGGGTCACGGCCTGACAGAGAAGGGCATCATCAGCTGTGATAACCATCGCCGGACACAGACAGTCAACAACAAGTTGGCAGCTGAAAACAAAACAACAGACGTGGAGGGGGAACTTTTCAAAGGCACGCGTGGGGGATTTTAGTTACACACACTACTCTTTGAATGCGCTTTAATGCTGAATCGGCGGGTTTAGATGAAGGGTGGCGCAGGTACACTCTGTGCTGCGGCAGCTGCACACTGCTTACTCATCCTAACTTGACTCCCCTGTGTACAGCGAGACCCGGAGACACACAAGCACGCCGCGAAAAAAACGCTCGAGGTCAAAAGGGCTCTCAGTTTCTCTGGCATCATCTCTCGCTAATTACAAGGAGTTGATGGGTATTATTGGCCCCGCTCTAATTGCTGGAATACTCTAGAAGGACAAAAAATACTTCTGTCACTTGTCCTCAAAGGGGGGATTATAGTCCCAAACTAGAAAAAAAATCACAAATGGGGATCGACTGTCAGCTCGGCTAATTATCCCCGTTGAAAAGAGCAAGCTTCATTTCCCGGACTTACGTCGGGGGGGAATCATTTGTGGCGACCTCATCCCCGACTTCATAAAAAGAAACATTACATTCATAATATAACCAACACACACCCATCTGCACCCCCCTCCCCCACTATTCTTCCCAACTCTCTTCAGCCTGACTCTCATTTTGACGGCTAATTCCGGTGTTTTCATTTCAGAGGCATGAGCTTAATTCTAATGCATATTAGCGTATTACAAGGGGGGTATCCGCCGCGGCAGCCCACACACATCACACTGACACGCGGGATAAAACATGTAAGCTCTCGGTCACAGCCAAATGTGCGTCTGCTGAGTGATGGCTCCGGCGCGCTTTCCAAATATTAGTTCTCAGGGTTCGTACGGTCATAAAAAACCTGGAAAAGTTATGGAATTTGCAAATTTTCAGGCCAAGAAAACTATACAGACCCTAAAAGTTTTGGAAAAGTAATAGAATTTTGATGTGTTCAAGGGCCGCTGGAAGTTTGAAAATCCAATGATAATTTCTATTTTTACAGTTTCTGGCTGAGAGAAATGGTGTAATTTTTGGTGATCTTTAAAGAAAAAAAAGAAGGAAAATTGCCCCAATTTTTTATTGAAAGATTGCCCAAAAATGGATTTTTTAAAAGAAAATATGCCTCCCAAACCTGCAGGCCGACAGATTTTTACAGAATGATTTCTTTAAAAATTGCCAAAAAAAAGAAAAAATAATGCAGAATTTCTTTAAAAAAAAAAAAAAACACATGGCTTCCAAACCAGAATTTAAGAAAAATTCTAAATTTCTTTTTAATAATTGGCAGTAAAATAATTGCAAAATACAGCCATTTAAGTTGTATGTCCCTCCTCTCAGCTAAGTTATATTTAGTTTAGTTATATTAAGATTGTAACCCTGTTCTGAATTTATTTAAACATATATATATATTTAAAAATCTATTTTATAGTCATGTCAGAGAACAGATAAGGAGTTGGTTGGTGGTCGTTTAAGAGAGATTGCGGTCTTGAAATTTCTTGGTAAAAATGTGTATGAACCCTGAGCGCTTCTTTCATGCACACACACTGTTCGACCCCCCCGTGCTTTCGTAACTGCGTCCTGAAAGATGCAGCTCCTCGGCTACCTTCAATCTGAGTTCAGAGCAAACGCAGCGCAGCAAGGTCAAATCTGGGGCACTCACATGATCGATGCTAACGTGATTAGCGACACGCTAAGCGTTCAACCAGAGGCTACGCTGGCGCTTGTGAAGGTGCTAGTGTCGCACTCTCTTTCCCATCACGGAAGCGTGTGTGAACCCGGGAGCAGACATGTGTGCAGGTTAACGTGGAGCTGCCCATGGACCATAATCCATTTACTACTGTAAACACGGAGGAGGGGGGGAGTCATTTACTGTCAGACGGCACTTGCCACAGCCAGTACATCATTTCGCTGTCAGCGATGCACATGCTGCTGGCCTCCATGAGATCACTGCAGCTACAGCACTGACTTAACCTTCTAATCTACTGTGATTACAACACTCTAAGCTCATCATTTCATTTTTTTTTTTTTTTTTTTTTTTTTTACATGTCTTCAATGACCGTAAACCATATTATTTATAAGGTGCAGATGAGTTCAAACAGATGTTTGAGCTGGATTTTACGTCCCAACACTGCTGTTTTCTGCAGCAGGAGGACTCAGATCACAGCAGTTTACAGTTAACAAGATCTTCTCTCAACTCTAACAGCTAAAAAAAATGCTTCCAGTCATAAAAAAGAGTGAGAAAATACATGCATTTCTGACGATGAGTTTCTGTAAGTAAGTTTCAGAAAAGAAAAACATAAAAGGCGAACTTGAGTTTTTTACATCCAGTTTTCACCCATTATAAATGTTACTACTCTGACATGATAAATATCAGTGTTCAGGGTTCACTAAAAACACTTACGTTTGGGAGCACAAACACTGCAGGAAAACACATCGTCCTGTCGCTACAAAACATTCATGTTTGGTGGCACAAACCTCGCTGTAAATGCAGCTGTAAATGCAGCTGTGAATGAAGCTGTGAATGCAGCTGTAAATGCAGCTGTGAATGCAGCTGTGAATGCAGCTGTGAATGCAGCTGTAAATGCAGCTGTAAATTCTATTCTATACAATTTACTGCATGTAAATACAGAGAGGACTGACACCAACATGAAAAACAGACATAGTGATATCACTGGTCATTATTTCTCCGTAGCTCTGACAGTTAAGTGTTAATCCACCAGCCTTATGCAATATGAACAAGGGCCCAGTTTGGCAGCCGAGGTTAGAGTCTTGTTAAAGGTTGAAATTTACACACGGAGGTTCATAAGCCTTCGGATTCGTGGCTTTCATTCAGTGGCTTTGTGTCCTGCTGCTCATGTCACGGCATATGGACGACAATTAATCCCATGCACAGTACGTGTGTGTAAAGGGTTTTGATGCGACACAGAGAGAGAAACACAGTGAGACAAAGAGTGTATGTTCCTGCCTCTGTCTCTGTTGTCCACACACATTCCTGTTCCCATTATGCAAACACCTCTCCTCACACTCTACCTTGCTCCCAGACCTTAACTCCTATTATTAGAGAAGGGCTCTCCAGCTACCGGTACTCCTTTTGATTTTCATTTGCGGCTGCTTCATGCGAGCAGGTGCGGCGGCCTTGCCTCGCAGACTCCGCCACCCTCCCTCTCACACAATTGACTAGCTCACAAACACCCAGACCTGAACGTCTGTTTTTTTGCAGGAGAAAAATACATCATTAATGACTTTTTTTTTTCTTTCTCCTGCAGTAGTTTTGTCTACTCAGCCAGACTAAGACAACTTTAGGTCAGGCAATGTATAGCACAAATGTCTGCCCTCCAACAGCCAAGGTTGTCTGTGATGTCTGGATCGATATTTCTCCTCGTACCAGCTGCTGGAACACGGGGCACGCCGGCTGCTGGGCAACACAAGCAGTGAAACACACAATCGTCTACCTATGTTTCCAAAAAAGAAAGTCAAGGATGGAGAGAGACATGAGATTTATACACAATGTGAATTTTTAACTCTGGAGCTAAGACAAATCTAAACTTTTTGCAGCTTGTTTTTCCGCTGCATTTTTTTTTCTCCTGGAGCAATGTGATGCTGGATGGAGTTTCATCAGCAGTTAGAGCTTGATAAACAGAATAATAATGAGCGCTGGCTGCTCAGTTGGCGATTATAGCAGAGGGACCAAACCAACACAGGCTTTGAAAAGAGGGACGCAAGCTTTGTGTTATTGTGTGAAGGTCCAGTTTAGAGAGATATATCGGCAGAAATGGAATATGATGTAAAAGTATGTTAACTTTAATCACCTGAAAATAAGACTGTTTTTGTTTTTTAAGAATGTAAGGCATGTCAACACATGAGGGAGCAGTACCTCGTCTGTGGAGTCTGACATGTGTCTACAGTAGCCCAGAGCAGTCACACCAAACACTGGCTCTAGATACGGTCTTTTGCATTTTTGCCTTGGCCACCATAGTTATCAGCCCAGTTAGCAGCTGGTTGGTCACTGCTAGAAGCCACCAAATACTGCAGTCCATTAATATATTATTCAATGTCAAGTTCAAATGATGAATGAAAAAGCTGTTTTATTTCTCTTGGAAGTGGTTTAGACTTTAGGATTGTCACTTTAGATTCACACAGTGCCTCATTGCTTAAATGCATATTTGCATAGGCTGCTGTACAGTATGTAATATACAATATAATTCACTCTGCTGTTCTGCATATTCACACACACAAATGCAAATGTCATCCAAACACACTTGCAATAATAACCCAAAACTTTCCTCCAGTGCTGAACATCTCATGTCGACGTAACGCTGTCAGCAGACACCGTCAGAGTTATTAGTCTATTATTAGCTGCTGTAGCGGCTGCCCACCCCCCCACCCCCTCGTCTCCCCTCCCCTCTCTGCCGACACAGCGCTGTCATCATAGATGACTGGCTTCTAATTGGATACAGAGGGGGCCGCATCCATGTTTCACACGCTGCGAACGGCCACAGAGTGCTGAGAATCATATTTTCAATTAAGCAAGCCCCCGAAATGCGAGAAATGACATTTCTTGGGGAGGTGGTGAGCTGATTACTGTGTGAATCATATTTAGGCTTTTGCATAAACAGATGATTACAACGAGACGTCTGAGAAGCAAAAAGAGGGGAGGGGGAGTCGAGATAATAAGGAGGGGGGGAAGTTTGTGGAACAAAGAAAGACCCTTTCCTCTCTGTCTCTGTGCGCCTCAAACAGTTGGCACCTACTTTTTGTTTTTCTTTTCCTGCTCACATTGGGTAAAAAAAAGATGGAAAAAATAGTATGCAAACACACACACACACATACACACACAGTGAGAGGCGCTCATATATATATACACACACACACATAGTGGGAAACTGGCGGAAAGTGAGGCAGCTGTGAAAACATTGCTTCTCAGTATCAGAAGAGACTTGAGAGGAAATATGGTGCAATTTTTTACAGCTCTCTGCCTGTCAGGGTGAGTAAAGAGAGCGCTGTCCTGTGGACCTCTACAGTCTGCACACGCATAAACACATACACAAACACACACGCATCACACTCCCAAACTCTGGTGTCACTGAGTGGGTTGTGAACATTTGCCTTTCGCCTGATTTGAGGCAACTTGTTGTAGATTACTCCTGCTGCATGTCTTTTTTTTTTTTTTTCCAGGGAACACATTCGTCTGTGGCCTCATTCTCATCATAAGCAAGTGATTTCATGCAGCAAAAATGGCAAAGTTTGTGTTTTTTGGCCTATATTTCGGCACCACGGCAGTTAACTTCCTGTTTTCAACAAACGGTGCAAACAGATTGGTACATTGAAGCTGATGAAATATACCAACTCGCTCTCACTCCAGGGTGTGTACTTAATAAGACATGAGCTCCCCTAAAACAGGATTTGTCAAATTTTGGGTTGCCAAAATTCTATTTCTGCCATAAATTTCTATTTTTCTCTCATCATGGATGATGCCTAAATGAGTCTCTTATTAGTGAATGATTCATGCATGAGTATGACTCCTCACTAATTCATTTTAATACAGATACCATCATGCATGCTGTGTTTGCCATCATTATCATTTATTTATTTATTATTGTTATAACTTATTTATTTAATGTCATCAAAATATTTTGAAAATGTGGATATCTCCCCACTAAAAAAGCATGAAGTAGCAGAGGGCTTTTATTTTGACAGAATTAAAGATATTTAAACAATAAATGGATACGGACCAGGTACAAACTGTTGCATTAAAATGTACCAGGATGCAGAAACTTAAGTGTTTGATGACTGTTACTCATGTCTCTGTTTTGTAGCACAAAGTTTAAAAAAATTGTTAAAGTTTCAGTCAAGAGAATGCAAACTTAAACTAAAACGTGAATGTAACAACATGCTAATGTTGCTTAAACTTAAAGTTGTAAACAAAAAAGCAAAGCAAACCTACGCTGGAAGTTTAGTTTGAAAAGAGTATTTATGTATTTAATGGGCAGAAATTGCACATTTTCTGTGAAAAAAGAAATTAATTTTGCATCTAAAAAGCACAAAATAACCATCGCTGACTGTCTAAAACTGACGCTAGAGGGGTATGTAGAGGGTTTATTTTGAAAAGAGACCGTATGCATTTAACAAGCAAAAACTGTACATTTACAGTGAAAATGTATGGTTATTTTGCTTGTAATGAGCGTAAATTGACACATTGTCCCTGAGCATCCAAAACTGATGCTAGAGGGGTATGTCGAGGGTCATAGTTTGATGTGTAGCCACCGACACACACATCGGTATTTGACGAGTTTGGGCTGAGAATGTGTTGAATGTGTTTCACAAACACACTTTAGCAACTGATGGTTTTATGGTTTTATGGTTTTATTTTGACTCTGTGTGTGTGTGTGTGTGTGTGTGTGTGTGTGTGTGCGTGTGCATGTGTGTGTATGAAAATGTATCAGACGCTGCATTTCATTAGTGGAAGTGCTCTTCGGATCTTAACTGTGCATTCTTTGTTTCTCATTATTTTTTGCCCTATTCACATCATCAGCACTTCAGATTAAACTGACACAATCTCCTGCCTGAGTGCAAGGATGCACACACACACACACACACACACACACACACACACACACACACACACACATACACAATTAATCACAAGAAAAGGGAAGAGTCTGCCCGGGTTGCATAACACCTTGAACAGAATACAATCGCGTCCACGCACTCCCACATCCGCGCCCTCCGTCTCTCGCTCTTTCCTCTCTTCCCATCATCACCTTTGCCAAAGGATAAACTCTCTGGCTCGCAGGCTTTCTATCAAAGCCCCAAACCACAAAAAGGAGCTCACTGTCTTTATTCTCGCAGTCTTGCTGCAAAAAAAAAAAAAAATCTGTTTATACACTGTATACACTCTCACCCCTCTGCAGCCGGCTCTTACATGTGCCTCCTCAAAAGCTCCTCCTCTGACGCGTTGGAAACAAATTGCTTTGTCCTCGCGCAGAGTTCAGCCAGAGAACATGAGTGTTGACAGCTATGGTCTTTTTCAGAGGAGAGCGAGGGTGAAGGGGGGGATTACTGCATGTATGTATTGAGGTGGATTAAGACTTTGGCGCTAATGAAAGGTCCTGACAGGAGCGTTTTTTTGGAATTGGTCAGCGAGTCTTAAGCCCAGATAATGCCTTTAAGACCAAAATGAAATCAGCAAAAGCAGGGGAAGTAATAATAATAATAACACCAAAAGGAGGGAGGGAGAAAAGAGCAAACAATCAAAAATGTCTGGAAAATGCAATTTTCACTACGGAAACCATCTGTTCTTGCTGCTTATAATCCGCAGTTGCTTTTGATTAAGATTAAAACTCGCCCAAGCCCCGTGAGCCGTTAAAGAAGTGCGGCCTCTTTTTTTTGTAATAAAGATGAGTGATTTGAATGGTGATTTGGGGAGTTCTGGAACAAGGTGAGGAGTGTGTGTGTGTGTGTGTGTGTTTATGTGCGTGTATATATGCATAAGTGTGTGTGCGGATGTGTGTGTCCTTGCTCTGTCTGCAGTCGCTCAGGGATTAAGATGATTTATGCTGCCCTGGCGTGACTTCAGATTCACAACGTGTGGGGTGATGGATCCATCGTTCATCTCCCTCCGTCGCTTTTTATTTTTAACAGTCTGTAACAATCAGATACTTATGGTATCCAAAAGTCTAGATCCTTCTTCAAATCTTACCATGTTTGGTATTTATCTACAGTGTTTTCTGTGTCTAACTCTCACATACAGTATAAATGTACCTGAGCAGCAAGTTCAGATGCTGAGGTTATGGCTGTTAGATTTACTCTCCGAGGGGTCACTGATAGACTGAGCAGATGTTTTTCTGCATTCAAATATAGAAAATGTTGGACATTGGACATTTACGCAAACCACCAATACTGTATATCACATTTGTACATTTTAGGTATATATATGTGTGTGTGTGTATATATATATATATATATATATATATATATATACAATGTGGGTGTTTTGAACACCCATTATTGATTTTCCAGCGTTTTTTAAGCATAGAAAGCGGTTATTTTTTACAGAGACACCACTTCTTTTCCTGCCAGGATTATTGCTTGAAAAGCAGTTGTTTTCTTTCTTCTTTTTTTTTCAATGACTGCTGCTTTTATTGCTGCAACTGTGGCCCCAAAATGGTTGTTTTTACTAATTCATGGCTGCTTTTTCTGCATGGACTATGCCCCAAAAAGATTTTTTCTGCCAGCATAGTGGTCTAAAAAAGTGAACATTTTCTGGTGAGACATTGCTGCTTTTTCTGCACGGATTGAGCCCCCAAAATTGTGTGTTTTAAGCATATTTTAAACATGATCTGTTTCTAACCATAACCAGGTGTTTTTTATGTCTAAACCTAACCACACATTTACCACAGTGTTACTTAATTAACTTGTTACTTAATTTTTCTGGTGATGGAAAAATGCACTCCTCCTGCTCCCTGAGACATTAATTAAGAAATAATCACTCATTTAGTAACGTCAGTAACGTTTTTATTAAAAAATGGTGGAATTCCTCTTTAATTGGTTAAAGGCGGTTCTGTATTAGGTGAGAAAAAGGCCGTGAAAGATCAAAACACTTCTGTGTGCGCGGCAGTCCCGATATGAGACAACTACCCAAAGAGTACTTTGAAAACGAGTTCATCATAGCCGCTCTAACTGGATAATGACTGTAACTTGTTTCCCGGCGCAGTGTGTGAACCCAATCTGTCACTTCCAGAAGATTTTCAAAATCCGAGCCGTACATTGTGTGTGGGAGGGCGGGCTAAACAGCGCTTCTCTGCACGCCGCAGCCCCTGTGTACACCCGGCGAAGAATACAGTAGCTCGCTAACCAAAAAACCACTCACAGTGTTAATTTGAGAACAGTCCAAACAGCGTGCCTTTTTTTCTCCCGTTTTTCACATCCAGCTTTCGCTTTACACCTTCAGCACAAAAGATCCCTTCTTGTCTACGTACACAAAGCTCCCCGTTTGTCAGACGCCTCTTCCCAGTAGCATCCCTCCAACAATCACACAAACCCATTCAGCGAGTTGCGGGCGAAACAATGTTTGCCGAGGCTGCCAAAAGCTGATTCCAGGGCATTCGCTTAAAGAGATAGAGAGTGATTTTGTCTGAATCTGGTCCCTCACATATGTATTTATGTGTGTGCTTATGAGTGTTGTGTTCGCCGGCATTGTGAGCTGACTTGCAGGCACATCATCTGGATTAGGATGCTCTGTTTTGTCAGGCCATCGGTGGCGGGGGCGCAGGCAGGGGCGTCTTTTGTCATCATGTCAAGCTCTTCCTGCTTCCCCTTCTCTCTCTCTCTCTCCTCGTGCCCAATCATAGTTGAAGTGCTGTTTGATGCTGAGACAATGTTGTAGCAATAACTGTAGCAGATTTAATAATGAATGGTTAATTAATAGGCATTAAACTTGGACTAAACTACATTTTTACCTCTTCCCGTCACTTTAAAGTGCCTCCTCAGAACAGAAAAACAAGTGTTAGTGTTTGAAATTTTCCTGCACGAAATGCGACAACCTTTCAAGACCCTGATTTGGCTTCAGTAATCAATGTCGTTTATATAAACAGACGCAAAAACAGACAAGAACTCTGGGTCACCCTTCCAATCAACAGACTTGATCATTTATGCCTCTAAGGTTTTCCTGTTGTTTTGAAAAAGTTTCCCTTCTCAGAGGCAACTGATAGTATCAATCCTTTTCTGTTTAACCAGAAACAGCCCTATTATTGCCATTGTGAAACCCACCAGACCCCATTTGAATAATTAGTCAATTTAGTGTGCATCGAGCCGGCATATTATCACATCTAGCTGTGTGAATCAGGGGTTAATTTTCATCAAAACCAGAGTTGGTGATTGTTGAAACAGTGGAAAGACAAGCTAAGACAGGTCCTGTTAGTTTTATTCTGTTTCTGTCGACTTTGAATGAAGTGCGCTTTGTGATGATAAATTAGTGTTTTTTAAATGGAGTCTGGTAGGTTAACAATTGCGATTTTGGGGATGTTTCTGGTTGAGCAAAAAGGTGTATCTTTGTCACAATATTTTGCACAACATTGTCAGAAGTTTATAATAATAATCTGAACCTGTCAGTGGCAAAAGAAGAAGCACTTTTAGTGGATGTAAATTGACGGTTCTCAGTTTCCCTCAGTTGTTACATTGCAGTCTGTTTTGCTGCTGCAGCACTCTCACTCAATACTGGATTAATTAAAAAAAACTAAAAAAATTTTTAAAAAGTGCCACTTAGACAGAAAAACATGGGAAAATAGGGTCAAGGCAAAATTTTAAAAAAATTACAAACAAAAAAAAGTCACTGATTAATATTTAAATCTGCTACATAACAAACAACAAAAAGTCAAAGACCAGTTGGTAGGACTGTGAGAGTTAGACGATCCGTGGAGAACCAGTTCAAACTTTCCTGTAAACAATGCTTCAATTCTCTGTTGGCCGCCTCTCATTAGTTAGTTTTCCTTCCGCTTAAATCTAATCCTGCGTGCCCTGCGGAGACACTCCTGTGACTCGTCCCACAACCTCTGCTAAAGTGGTTGCCTGAGGGTTACTTTGAGCCGCAGACAAGATAAATGCTATTGTTTTAGCCTTCGAGGTAGCCATTAGTCTGCGAGCGGGACGGCAAACAAAAGGGCAGGAAGCAGACAAAGAGTCACACGCTTTGGCCACACAGAAACAGGTGTGCCACTATTGCATTTGTTCAAAGGGTTAATCTTTTTTGTAAAGCAACCCCGAGGGAAAGAAACACAACTCACCTGGCTTCCCTTCACCAAATCCACACCACAATTACCTCCATTGTTTGCTTTCAGTGTGGCGTTACCTGCTCTGATTGTGCCCGCTGATATGTTTTGGCTCTCGGGTGCTTTTTTTGTCGAGGTTTAAATGGAAGCTTTTGAGTGTCATTTTGGCGTCCTGCACAGGAAGTTGTGTTTTTAGGGAGACTTCAGAGACACGCATAGCTGAGCTTTGTGAGCTGGAATGTAAAGTACATAGTTGAGGTAACTATACTTGAGTGTTTTGTTTTTTTTTTCGTGCCACTTTATACTTTTATTCCAATACATTACAGAGGAAATATTGTATTTTTTACCTGACTGCATTAATCTGACAGTTTAAGTTGCTTTAGAAATTATGATTTTCGCATAAAAATCTAACAAGAGTTTATAGAAATTCTGTTTTTTAACTTATAAATTTGCTATAAATGAAATTATTTTTTTAAGGTTTTTTTTTGTTTTTCCTATATTTTTAAAGAATAATTTTTAGTGTCTTTTGGGGGGGGTAATTTTTTTTTCTTTTCTTTTTTTTTTTAATTTTGACTTTTGGTCTGCATTGAGCACATTTGCTTTTAATACTTAAAGCATTTTTTTCCTGAGTATACTTTTGTTTACTTAAGTAATATTTTCAATGCAGGACTTTTACTTTTAACATTGTATTTTCACAGTGTGATATTAGTACTTGTACTTAAGTAAAGGAACTGAATACTTCTTCTGCCACTGGAGCTTTGTGAAGTGATTACTGCTTTTCACAGGCTTGAAAAGACAGCTGGCCATGGTGAATGGCGCACAAAGGAGAGGAGAATTCATTTCTTGTTTTGTGACCTTGAGGTGAAAAAAAGAAAAACACCTGGGAGAGAAAGAAGGGTGCTCAGATGCATCCCTTCGCCTTCACGACCAGGTGCACTGAGATTACAAACAACACCGCAGAGGGGATGATGGAGAGAGACTCGGGTGAAATTTGTCAAGTCACGGGCGCAAGTTGACGCGGCACTTCAATTACCGGGTGCCAATGCATATTCATCCCAGCGTGAGGGGGGAAATGACGCGTGGTGCCCCGAAATAATTCCCTAGCTGTCAGCGGGGTTGTTTTATTCCACGATGCGATGCGTTCCCCGGCCGCTGACGACATTTCATTTCGACTTCGAGGAAAGGGCGACAGAAAAGAAGAAAGAACGAGGGAGAGATAATGTATTTATGAGAAAGAAAGAGCGAAAAAGACAAAAGACAGAGAAAAAAAAGATTGTGTGGATTTCTGCCTGCACTGTATGTACAGGAATAAAGTGTTCACATTGTGACTGCACAATAACGAAAAAGCCAAAGCCCTTAAATGGGTCAACAATGCATAAGAAAGCAGCTCCACACTCACATAGGAGAGAAGCAGGCAAATATTAGCAGCACTCACACACACACTTTCCCCCACATGCCACACCAATTTCACAGCCGTGCGAATGGTTCAGCGGATGTTTGTCTTAAGAAGGTTGAGCTCTCGGCCTTCATAAAACATGTACGGCGCTAATGCTGACCATTATGTGGATTTCTGGCCGCGCAGTTGCCAGGGAAACCAGTTCGATGGACTTAATGGACAAGCCTTTGTAAAAAAAAAATATATATATTTATAAAAAAAACATCTCTGAAAAAAAGATTTTAAGTCACTCTCTCTGTGACGGCTCGGACCAAACCTCACCCTCTGTTCTCTTTAGACTTCTGAGAGAACCACAGAAGGATTGTCCAGGGTAAGAAAAATAATGAGTGTCCTTTTTTTGCCTGAAAAAGAAAAAAAAATACTTTGGTCGTGGAATTTTTTTCACAAATACATGTACTCTTAGAAATAAGGGTGCTAACCAAAACCATATGGGTTTCTGTGGCTTGTTCACATAACAGAGCCCTTTTTGGTTCCCTGTAGAACCTTTTTTTTACGGTTCCAACTTGAACACTTTCAGAGGGATCTACATAGAACACAGCAAAGTGTAATACCATCACCTGTGAGAAGTTCCACCCAGAACCCCATACAAGAGGTTTGGGGACCCTTCTATGGTATAATGGCTTCACCTAAAACCCTCCCTATCTGCATTTTAAGGGTGCAAACAATAACACACCAAAAGGGATTCTACTAAGAACCTTTTTATATTGTAAGCCTTTAATCCAGAACTCACCCATATGACTCTATTGAGAACCCTTTTATATTATAAGGGTTTCATCTACAACCCACCTAAGAGGTTCTGCTTAGAATCTATTAATAATCCAAGGCTTTAATCTAGAACCAAACCAGAAGGTTCTACTGAAAACCCATTGGTAATCCAAGGTTATAATCTAGAACCCACTCAAGGGATTCTGTCTGGACCCTTTCATTTTCAAAGGTTCCATCTAGAACCCACCCAGGAAATTCTACTAACCTTTAATATGTCCCAAGGGTTTATTATAGAACCCAATCAGGAGATTCTACAAAGAACCTATTGATGTTCCAAAGGTTGCATCTAGAAGGAGGCTCTAAAAAATAGTAATTTATAGTAATTTAGTAATTTCCTACAGTTCCCATTGATCTCCCTTTAGGTAACCATGGTTTTAGTTCTTAATGGAACTCTTTGTCTGACAAAAGAACCCTTTCTTTCAGGGTTCTTCAAAAGCAAATGGTTCTGGGTAGAACGTCAGCCCTTCAGGAGGCACCGTTTTCGGAACCTTTATTTCTAAGAGTGTGCATGACCCTGAGTAATTGTGTCCATGAGCGCGGCGCCTTGAAAAACTCCTGCCAAAAGGAAATAAGAAGGGACGAAATAATGAAATTCCGCAGCGAGGGGAACTCGGGAGGATATTGTCCCTCCAGGTGGATTGTGTGCACATGTGTGCAAGCAGCTGTATGAGAGGTGTCTTTCTGTGCGGAGAGGAATGCGTGCAGGGGAGGGGGTGTTATGAAAGCCATCCCCCCGTGTCAAAGGTCGCGGTGTGTGGCACTCGGAGACCTGTAACACCGGTTTTGCCACGGGGAGGCCAGAGTGCAACCTCCTATAAACCGTGTTAGCTTTTCATTTCAATCCCCTCCCTCCCCGCCCGCTCCGTCCTCCGTTTGAGCCACATTAACTGCCTCCTCAAAGAGAGAAAAGGCGAGAGCTGGAGGATAACCCCCGTCTTCCATTGTTGCACGCTTTCATCTATTTTTATAAGGCGAAGGAGCGGAGGGGCGAGAGAGAGAGGGGAGTAAAAATAAGTTCTGGTGGGCCGCGGTAGTCTTGTATCTCCGCTGAGAGTATGATGCATCTCTGCTTGGATCCACACACATGTGCACACACACACGCACGCACACACACAGGTATGCTGCACTGCATGCTTGAATACACATTTTCTTCAGCACTCAGTATTGATCCACAGCACTTTCTGCAAAACGCATGGTCAAGATAACACTTAACCCCCCCCCCTTCATTTATGAGCAGCTTATAAACAATTAATGATTTATAGCAAAACATGGGACATTTGTACGTGTTGATTAATGCATTTATCAACATCTATATCTCCCTTATGAAGCATCTGTAACTGGTGTATTAACAGTTAATAATTTATTACAAGGCCGTGTTGAATACTTAATAATTTATGCAAATTTGTATTTCTGTATTGATGTGTTCTGTTGCATGTTTGCACTGATGTATATTATTGCATGTATTGTATTGACATCCTTAGATGCAATCAAAATTTATGATTTTTTTTTCTGATAAAGTGAAATTTAAAAGAAAATGTGCAAACTGGTTCATGAAAAATTACCAGAATGCAGGAAATGAAGTGTTTGACGCTCATAATGTTGAAACTAAACCTATGCCCTTAATTATGTCATAATTATGTCCCTCTCATTATTATTTTAGCAATAATAATTATTCATATTAAAGCCAATAGGACAGTGACTTTGACCCTGAATGCGTCACATTGAATCTTAAGCGACTATAATCCCATCGCAGTCTCCCACAACACACTGAGACAATCTCCTCACACTGAAACACACACTGATTATCATTAGCTTTCCAAATAATGCCTGCAGCAAGTAGAGCATTTGTTTGCCTGTGTTTTGACAGTTTTACAGCATTTAGCTGTGTCTCTGAGTCATCAAACCACCCCGATTAAAGACAAACATGATGTCAAATTCCTAAATAATACGACCTAATTGGTATCAATTAGTGGTAGCAGCCGACGCTGCTGGCACAGCATGGAGTTTCCTGACAAAATCCCTTTTTCCCAGAAGGAATGCCAGTTTACAGCCATGCCTGCTGGAGATGTGGCACGGCAAGCTGTTCTGCAAATAGACACACGTGGGTGAACCGACACGAGGTGGCAAAAGGAAGCCACCGAAGCAGAAGTTTGTGGATATTTTGTTTTGTTTTCCACTAGCTTGAACATGTGTTGGGGACAAAGTTGTGGGCGGTCAAAGAAGCATAGTGCGAAATATCAGAGCTGTCAAGGGTTAAGCTGCTGCCGGTGCCAGATGCCACACATACATAATTGGTAAGATAAACAGAGAAAGGCCCAGAACATGCATGCGTCAGCTCATGCACAAACACGGCCAGAGAAAATGTACACAATTTGTAATTCCAACCTTAAAGGTCAGAAAGAGAGTCGCTGTTTGTATTCAGACTGGAGCGCAGATGGACACTCACAAACAGGAGGATGTTTCATACCAACTTTGGCAAAAAATGACACATTTATTTATGGGGTTCCCAAACATTTTCATGGACAAAATTTCTAAACTTTTCCATGACTTTACAAGGACCCGTGTTAAAAGTTCAATGACTATTCACAACACAAACAGAAGTGCAAAGTGTACTTCAAATGTTAATTGTATTATTATTGGCGGTAGGCGGACATGGACCAGCAAAGCTCTCAGTTAGAGAGTGAAAGCCAACAGTTTTTTGGCCCATTGGTCAATTTTTTTGGAAAAAGAACACTTGGTACCTTCAAACTACAATGCTCTACGATCACAGTCAGTAAATCCATCTCAAAAATGCTGCACAATTTAAAAGTAACTGTGCAGCATGGCTTTGGAAACATGTTGAATCGCACTCGGGCGGCATTATTTCTTGATCTACTTGCCCAAAACATAGATTAAACATAGATTTAAACTTAATCCAAACATGATTTCAGCTAGCTGAAACGTTCATGGACGGAGAGATGGATAGTAAGCAGATCGTCACACTATGTCAACACCTACAGAAAATAAATATGCCTTTTTTTCTCTACATTATGTTTAACATTAACCACGAAAGATTGCTGTTTTAACATAGCAATTTCATTATGAACAACAGAATTCCACTAACTTTTAAGAAATTTAACCAATACTAAGACTTTTCAAGGGTGACCACCACATTTTTGCAGCAATGCTTCCAGCAGTAATCACCCAATGAGTGGCGCTGTTAGCTAGCCACCCTGGTTGGCGTGCACTGCAGAGAAGCTGAGAATAACGTCAGCTTTCTAGTTGAGTTTGGAGGGTCGGCATTGGGGACTGTTTGTACATGTTAGCTGGCTGTTTGTTAGCAAAGCCAAAAGAAAATAAATCATTTACATCACAAAACAAAGTTCGCTGAGTCAACAGAGCGCTGGACTAAAAGGAGCCGCCTCTTGCCACCATGAAAGAGTATCAAAAACAAACTGATCAGAAACTGACATCACTAGTGGGAACCTTGTATTCAAAAATATTTTGGCTGTCAGCAAGTTGCATCTGTTTCCACTTGCTTCAGCTGGCAAAAGACGAACACCTTTTGTGTTTTCTTGGACTGTTCTACAATCACACAAATGTGTTTTACAATCAGCGCTGCATTCCTTATGTGAAAAATTAAATTGCCGGCGAGTTCTTCAGACGCGTGGAAAGAATGTGCTGAGCGGGAGAAAAGAGTTCCAGCAGAGTTGTTATGCATGGATTTGTGTATGTGCCTTAACTGTGAGATGCGAGGAGGGGGGAGTGAGAGACGGTGTTTGCACATAAAGTGTAGCATGTTTGGTAAATGCATGAATGAATGCATGAGCGGCCCCGGCTTGGTGTCGAGTCTCCAGAATGTGTGAACACCTGAATGTGTTTTTCTGAATTCTATTTGTTTGTGCTTTTTTTTTCAACAAGTCCCCGAAGTGAGAAAAATAATAATAATAAAAAAAGAATGCCTGCATTATTTCTCAGTGTTCCTCTCAGATATGCTTGTGGTGTGAAGTTGGCATGCTGCAACATATGCACATACATATGTATAGTCGTCCCTTGCAGTGGTCTTCTTTGGGTGCTCGGCGCACATTCGAGAAAATATACATATAAATAAATAAGCACTTGCAAGCAGCGAGTACGATTATTGGCATCCCTTGCAGCGAGCCACCTCCCGTGCTATAGACCTCACACTGGGAAAGACATGGCACCCACTGCGTCCCCGTGCTGCACACCTGATGTTCCTTCTGCACAACCTGTTCCCCTCATCTCTTCTACAATCATGCGCAGAATCTTAACCGGTTATTCTGACAAAAGAGGGGAAAGTTAGAAAGAAAAGGAAGGCCAGGAGGAGTTGGAGGAGGGAAAACAAGCAGAAGACAGAGTGCCTAGGAGAAAAGGGGGGGGGGGGTGCAGAGGGAAGGCGGGAAGCTTTGGCTGAGTGCCTTGGAGGTGTTTAATTGTCTTCGCCAAAGACCGCCCCACCAAACGCTACACCTGACACACATACTCTTAGCCAAGGAGCGATGATATCGTGTGAGGAAAAAGGAAAAAAAAAGCGAGGCGCATTCCAAATTAACAGCTGTCGGAGAAAGTGATTTTATTCTGAACATAACAAATGCCCGTGCCATTTGGAGACAAGCCAAATTGCTAGTCACCGCTTCGTTGCACCTAAAAAGGCACAAAATGCACATGGTGGCGTGTATGACTGTAGGCCCTCATTGAAAATACAGTCATGTCTCTGCAGCGCCTTGAAAAACCATTCGGCTCTCCTTCTTTTTCTCCTACATCATCCTGCAGAAGACAATGCAAAAATAAATGAAAAAATACATGTTTTCCCTCCGAAACATGGTCGCCCTACTTGAGTGGGGCGTTTATTTCAAGTACTTGACAATAACACTTTTAAAACACTTTTGCTGCCTCATATTTTGTACGTACACAGTCCGTATAAAGTGCTCGTTCCTCTCTCAAACCGAATGGCCGTCGTGGCTGTGTGATGCGCCTCGGTGTATCAGCGTTTGTGCTGTAAGCCAGCTGAATGGCTTTTTTAATCTCTGGCAGGAGTGGGTGTCAGCCGAGCTGTAGTTACACCAAACACCACAGCAGCAATTCCATTATCCGCACTCGGACTTTTGCAGCTTATACGTGTACATCAGTTCTTTTCAGATTATTTTTTGGCAGTCTCCTCTGTCTCTTATATTACGTAGAGTGCAGTATTAGATTTTTGTTCCAATTTTCATGTAACAAAGACCAACTTACTAAATTTTGCAGCAGATCTGAGTCACAGGGCAGATACATGAAATATTTTTTCACTTTTGTTAACATTGCCAGATCGGGCTTTTGGCCTTAGTTGAGGTCAACTCTGAAATTTTCTGTCTCCAGCCCAATACAACAGCAGGGAAATTAATTTTTAAAATTACACAGAAAAATTGTTACTTGTATTCTAGTTGTGTTGGTTTTAGAGGTTTGAAGAGGTCACACTAGTTATTCACATGAAAGAAATCTAAAAATTTTGGATCTGATTTGTAGGGCTACCACACGTAATATTTGTTACTTTTGTTAACAAGGCGAAATAGGGCAAAGGTCAGCTCTCTCCGAGTGTCCTTCGAGCTTCTTAAGTTGATATAAAAGGTCAGTTCAAGTCAATTATGAAAGGTTTGACAGTGAAACTTCTTCCTCCACCCAAATTTCATAGAGGTGAATGAAATTTAACAAACAACCCCTAAAAATAAAGTGTTTCCAGACCCTTTTAGCTTATTTTTAAAGGTCTAAAAGGTCAAATTTGTAATTCACAAGACTGAAAAGTAAAATGAAATAATGTTGTGTTGCTGAAATAGGATTTTTTTTTTTATGTCTGCTGTTATACTCTTCACTCGCATCCTTCCGATCCCTTGATCCCAGAGGTACACTTTTTGTCATATTTCACTGGTACTTTATTCTATCCTTCCAATTTTTCACAATTTCCTCGATCAGTTTGGTCCTAATTAGTTCATATCGTTGTTTTCTCTAACTGTTTTAATTAGTGCTTTTTTTAAGTACCAATGTATTGGCGTCCTGGGGGACCCCAGTAAAAAGCACCCAATTTCGCCTATGCATTTAATTAAATTTCAGAGACAGATTTTCTCATGTGCTTTGTCAACAACCCTAAATACTGCTCTTTCCAAGACAACATCATGTTCAAAGTCAGCTAACTTTGCTGTAACTATCCTTAACAAAAGATGACATTAATTGCACAACTAATAATATTTTAAAACAATATAAGTTAACATTTTCTCTAAAGGTTGTTTCTTAGTTTATTCTTGGGTACGCCTGTCGGTAGTTACTATATGATACATGTTGGTAGGATAACGGTTATTCATCTTGCAACCCCTTGAAAGAGGTTCCCAACCGTGGGCTACAGATAATCCACAGAACTCAGTTATTTTAGGGACTTTTTCTTCTGCAGAAAGCAATTATAATGGAATCTGTGCACACTGAGGTTTGCAGGTTAATCAGAGTAAGCTGGACATAGTTTCTGGAAAGAGATGTCGATACAGAATTTTTGAAAATGCATCTTTGCCCTAGTTTGGAGATCCAATACAGCACTGACAAATAGCAAGGCTAGATGCCAATAGAGGTAAAATGAGAGAATATCTTTGTTATTTGGGTGGACTTATAACAAGAAACATAAACATGCTTTCTGAGCACATTTCTCTGATCTCTTTCCTTCTTCTTGAAGAGAGTATTCACGCTGTGTTGGGTTGAATTTGTGATGAAAACCTTGTATTTCTTGTATATCTCCATGGCAAACAAAGAATCCAAAAACTGAGAAATTCCACTTGTAATGACAGTAAAACTATACTAAAACATCCAATTACAAACTCATTCAGCTCGTGCAGTATATTCCAAGCATCATTTGTTTAGTACCTCCCAAACACATGCATTTTTGCAAAAACCTTACTATTTAAAAAACTTCTGCAAAGACAGCTTCATTCTTTCTTTGCGGTGAGTTCAAAGAGTTAGGACTGCACTGGGTGGGCTTTACAGTCCATGTGTGTCCGTGTGGAGGACAGGACTGTGGATGTGACACTTGGGTATGATTTGAGTACCTGCCTGCTCCGGCTGAGCTGTGATCAATCATCTCTCTGTCAAGCGCCACTCCCTGCTGGCAACTTCTCCACACTTGTAACCCCATCCCTCACTTTTTCCCCCCTTCTGTTTCTCATTCTCCTTTTTTTCTGTATTAATTTTCTCTCTGTCTCTTGGTGTCTTTCCAGCCTCCCATCCTTCGATCCATTCCCGGGCTCCTGCGCAATGTGTTACTCATTTACTCTGCTTTCCCTCAGTGCTTTCTTTCACATCATCTCACCAGGTCCTCTTGTCCTCTCTGTCTCCCTTGCTGTCGGCTTGCCTGAGGACATCACGGAAAGACATCAGGGGCGTGGGGTAAGGGACAGATGGAAATGAATGGGAGACACACGGCGCTCAATGTAAACCCCACTGCAAGCATCCAAATCTTTTTTATGCACTTTTTATTAGAAGCTCATTATTATTTCTTTCATTTCTGTCCTGATTTTAATTTTTCCAATTAATGTTGTAGTGTGTTTAACTCGTGTGCACACATGGCCTGCGACCTTGGGGATTGCAATGGGGGGAAAATGCGTGTGTAACATGCTGATTGATAGCGCGAGTGCCTTCCGCTGGGTGATTTTTCACTACG
This sequence comes from Plectropomus leopardus, assembly GCF_008729295.1. Classification (NCBI taxonomy): domain Eukaryota; kingdom Metazoa; phylum Chordata; class Actinopteri; order Perciformes; family Serranidae; genus Plectropomus; species Plectropomus leopardus. Next base: position 18,300,133 of record NC_056485.1, on the reverse strand, counting down.
CCGGGTGGTGATAGGCACGCTACACACACACATACACACACACACACACAGACACACACACACAGACTCCCATCCCTCCACCAAGTTGGGGGAAATCAGACCTAAGACCAGCGCTGCTGCCGCTCCGCTCTTGAAATATGAATGGTTTTAATTAAACAAACTTGCTTTGCCATCTGGCCCTACAATTGGGCTTGCCTAATGAACAGAGTTACACACAAACACACACACACACACCCACCCACATATACACACATTATTAACAAGGCTAAGCAGCATTCCAATGGGCAAAGCTTCAGAAATAGACAGAAACAAAAACAATGAAGTGATCTAGTGAGGTGCTTCACAGAGCTGGAAAATGATGCAGTGCCTCATTGTGCTGAACGAGGGGTGTGTGTGTGTGTGTGTGTGTGTGTGTGTGTGTGTGTGTGTGTGTGAGAGATGGCTATTTGTTTTTATGTGACTGAGTATGTGTGTGTGACTGCAGGGGCATTTCTAGGATTTGAGGACATTGAGGGCTTGGCTCGGACATCTGTAGGCAAAAAAACTAACAAACAAAAACCCTAACTTTTTTTTTTTAAGAAAACCGCAAGTTTGAAAGGCATGTTTCCTTTTTAAAAATTGCATTATTTTTCTTCCTTTAATTATTTTTTAGGTTTTTTTGTTCTTAAAATTTTTGTTGATTTTAAAAACTTTTGGCAATTTGTTTTTCCTTTTTTTTTAATTTAGGGGAATTTTTAAATCTGGGTGGGATTTTCTATTTCTTTGAAATATTTTGGCAACTTTTCTTATTCTTTTGGCAATTTTTTTCTCTTTCAAAATTTGGGGGATTTTTTTTTAATTTGGCAAATTTCTTTTTCTTTAAAATTTATGAACTTTTTTATTTCTCTTAAAACTTTTGATCATTTTTAAAGAAAACATGCATCCCACCAGTGTCAAAACTGTCAAAATTATCTCATTAATTTCAAGCAGAAACTGTGAAAACCCAAATTATCTTTGGATTTTCAAATTAACGACAGTCCTTAAACACATTATGTGGGAGGAACAAATGACTCAGACGCCTAAGGCCTAATGACACCATTGTGTGTCTGTCTTGTGCACATTAGCCGAGGCTCAGACGGTCTGGACTACCTGCATCCATGTGCCACTTATCTCTCCCTCTCTATCCGGCCAGCTAGCCAACACTAAATGATGATGTTTGTAATCCAACGGTGGTACCCCAAGATTTCTCAGCAGGAGAGACAGGAGCGAGATAGAGCCTGGTGTGTGTGTGTTTGTGTGTGTGTGTGTGTGTGTGTGTGCAGGGGGTTTGTTGTCTGGCAGCCAAAGCGCAGAAACGTGGGAGGCATGCTAACGTTAGCAGCCAGTGGGACGTGCTATTAGTCTGTGAGAGGCTACAATAAATTTGCACTATTCATCCGTCTTAGCAGCCTGTGTAAATGAAATCAGGCATCATCAGCCGCCGTGAGATGCACTCTGTGATGTAGTGAAAAAAGTTGAGTAAACTGATATATTTACTCTTGTGTGTTGGTGATAATCATAAGGGTAAAATAACCCTCCAAGATTTAAACGAAAAAGTGTTTTTGCACTAAAGTTTCTCGTCTTAAAGACACAGTTCTTCCCCAAATCAAAACATTTTACTTGGTGCTATTTATCAATGTAGATTTTTCTCTACGTTCCTCTATAACAAAAATGTAATTTTTGAACAAGCTGCAGTGGTGATGTCGTCGATACAATTGTGCTCCTCTGCTCTTTTCTTGTCACACATAGAGTCAATCATCAGTCTCTGGCCGTTTTTTATTTGTTGCAGCACATTGGTGCTACAGCAATCATTTTGGTTTTGGAGCTCTGTCTGCAGGGCGCCTCCGCCTCCTGAATTAAGTTGAACTTAGTGGCTCTGCTGAGCTCCTTTGCTGGCCTCCTATCACCGCACCCAAGAAAGGTTGCACCAACTCAAGGCAGCAGATGCACGCATCCGTCTGTGCGATTTTAAGGTTGGCGCTTGTAGTTCTGTAGAGAAAAATGGTTCCTACATGAAACTGCTCAAAAGGTCTGTGGATTCTCTTGAGTAATTAGGCCGTACTTCTGCTGTTGAGTGTATTTTTTTGGCACTTTGAGCAACACAAGTCGAGAAAAGGCAGAGATCTCGATGGCCGATATCTCACACAATCTATACTGATAAACAGCATCACAGTCAAGGCGAAAAATATGTATTTTTGATTCGGGGTGAACTGTCCCTTTAAGGCTCACTCTCTCCGTCTCTCTCTCTCCTATCAACATCAGCCTTGCTTACCTGTGTACAACATTAGCCGCTGGCGGCACTTATTAACCGATGGCTGAATACAAGAGGGTGAGGCCAAAGTAAAAGGTTAAAATCATACATTAGCATTTTTTTTTCCTCCATAAAAAAGCCACTGTATAGGATAAATCCGTAGCAGCGTGACCTACAGCACAACGAGCACAGCACACGGCATAGCTGCACTGATGCACTGAACAATGATATTACATCTTCAGTGCCGGGAGCTGTTCACATTCGCACAGAGGTTTCATATTAAAAAAAAAAAAAAACACTTTGCACACCTCAGAGTCCTCACTCATGATGAAAGGGCAGCGTGGAAGCGTGTTATTTTCTGAGATGTACTTGAACTAACACTGTAAAAATTGAAAAATTCACTGCCCCCCGCCTCCCTCACAGCGATGTGGAGATCAATAATAGAGCGCGGGTCTTTGACCCAGCGATAACGCCGTACATCTGGAAGGGCTCTTTGACATCCATAACGGCCTAATCGGGTGTTTGACTCCAAACACTCAGCGTTTATGAATATCTGATGAGCACCGGGGTAAGCTTATGAATAAGTGAGGGGCCCAGCTGTGCATCAAAAGGATCAAGACTTCGTGAACCAAAACGCCGTAGCTGGGGAATATGTCGAGCTGCTCAAGATTTATGGTGAAACTGAAGCGTTTCTCGCTCTAAAAAAAACCTACAAATTGACTTCTTTGTGCGCCGTTCAGCTGAGCAAATTCAGTGTAAAGATGCAGTACAGTTCTCAAAGGTTCCTGACGCGCAGCTTTTTACTGTCTCTCACTCTGCCAATACAACGTATGAAGGAGAAACTACTGAGAAGACTTGAGGAATGGGTCAAGAATGTGTTTCGTATTCCCGCGATGACCTCGCCGTTCTTGTTTGGAGTCGGTTCTGGAAGAATTTGTCTTGGATGGAGAGGTTGCTGCTTTTTCTTTTTCTTTTTCGACACTCCCCACGGAAAAAAAGTCAACCAATAGAAAATAATAAAGTTTGAAACCTGACCTTGATGAAGGAGATGAGGAAAATAAAACACGGTCCCTCGACACATCTGTGCATGGTTGGGAAGAAAGGAAGGATGAGGCAGAGTGAAAAACAGACTGTGTGTTTGTCTGGGGGTCTGTGTTCATATGGATGCCTGCAAATGTGTGTGTGTGTGTGTGCGTTTGTGTGTGGATTGTTCCTGCGCATTGTGCGAAACATCGATCGACAACAAGCGAGTTAGAGCTGGAAAAGGCACGGAATCAAAAAGGAGACGCGAGCCTTTGTCCGCCGCTCACCCCGACACAAAGCAGTGGCAATCAAATGTGATGATTCAGTAACGCAGTGAAAGAAAAACAAAAATCAAGTCGTCTGATTCAGTTTGCAAACTGACAATACACAAAAAACCTCGACCTCAAGGTCCAAGTTTTCATAGTCTTGATTTGACTCCAATCGTTTTTGACTGCACACAAATAATCATTTCCTTCCTTTTGGACAAATGAAATCACAGTCACATTGCCAGTGGATGAAGTATGCAGATGCTTTACTTCTAAAAGTACTAATACCACACAAGGAAAGTTATCTGTGACAGGTTAAAGTCCTGCATTGAAAAAGAAACTTAACAGTAAGTTTAATCAGGAATATATGAAGCTGAAGATAAAGTACCCAATGCAGAAAAATCTTATTAAAAAAGACACAGAACACATAAAAACCTTACAATTATGAGGAAAAAAATACCCACTTACAAAACCTCAGTTATTTAAAATAAAAACCACCCGAAACTCAAAATTATAAAAAAAAAAAAAACCCTAAAAAAACCCAGAAAAACCCCCCAAAATTATTAAAAATAAAAAGAACCACCCAAAAGTGTCAAAATTATTTTAGAAAAATAAAACATAAAATACAAAAAAATTATTATCAGAAAATAGAAAAATCCTCCACTTATATATATATACATATTTTATATCAATCGCCTGATTAATCAACTAATAGTTGCAGTTGTACTTAGGTTAACTGTAATTTCATTAATTACAAAAAAAAAAAACATTTTTTATACTCTTGTTATGTTTGGTGCAAAAATCTTTTTCCTAAAGTAGTGAAGTTAAAGTTTAAAGAGTAAGTAAAACACAAGTACCTCAAATTTGATCTTAATACGGAGTAAATGTACTTAGTAGCATTCCACCACTGCACATTATGCACTTAAATTCCTACAATTATCTGCAATAGCTGATAATGCCCTGCCAAAAATGAGCACCATCTGGTAAACTTGTTCTCCCTCTTTCCTCGTAACTCCCTCATTTTCCAGAAAGAGCTTCATATACAGTGCTGATGATGTGTGTGTGTGTGTGTGTGTGTGTGTGTGAGCGAGCTCCAGCTACAACACAAGGGGGAGCGCTAATGACTGTCGTTAGCATCCCTCAAGAGGCTGAAGCACTTTGCCAATATTTGCCCTAACCTTAGATGATTGCATTTACTTTACACTTAGGTATTTAGCGGATGCCCTTATCCACAGTGACCTCGCAGAAGTGAGCAAACAGGGGCTCAGCGTCTTCCTCAAGGACACTTTAACAGGAAGCATATAACTGCTTTTTTTTTGTTTGTTTGTTTTTTTTAGACCAATTACAGCCTCTCGGACTACAAGGCCACGCTGCTGCCTACCGAACTCCAGATCTCTGCATAGCCTCAAACTGTAAGAAGCTCTGAAAATATAAAAATCTGCAGAGGTTGCTACAGGATTGTAAAAAACAATATCTTGAACAAAACATTCACATTGTGCAGCTGCCTTTCCGTCTGCACACACGTGTACACACACACACACACACACACACACAGCAGTTCGGCTGATCTCACTAAAGATAGCGAGCAGCAGCAGAGCTTGTTGTTTCTCTTGGATGGAGACCGATTCGTGAATTGACCTTGACTCGGCTCCTCCAACAAATCTCCTCTGAAGCTCCAGTGTACTTTGCAATAGCACCCTCTCAAACCGTGGAAAAAGGGAGAATTAACAACATGTGTGTGCCGAGCTCAAACAAGAATTGATGGGGATTTTATTGCCACATATTTCAGGTCAGTGTGCTAATTGTCAAATATTTTACTTTGGAAATGTTTTATGATACATGAGTCTTTTTGGGGGATTCAGTGTCCCCGTCGTCTTTAGTATACGGAGTATGCAAGAAAATGCTGAACATGGTTTACAGCTTCGTTGAGGTGGCAGCGTGACTGTAGTATAGTTCATTTATAGCCTAATGTTAGCTTTTTACTTCTAGTGATTGCATTTGTGTTTCAAAAATCCTAAAAGTGGTGTTTAGTTGTGAAGATTATCTTGCTGACCAAAACATGTAAGACTGTTATGAAAACTTATTTTCCACAATAGTCTAAAATCCAATGGAAAATCCCATTGGCTTTTTAACAAGGGAATCAGGGCGACATTAAAGTCCACGTCAGCCTCCAGAAAAATGTCACTGTGGCAGACAGTGTATACAATCTGTCCTTAATCCGCTACAAAAGTTTAAAATTCTTAACGTAAAAATGTCAATTCTTAACGTAAAAATTCAGGACTGTAATAAAACAGACAAAAAAAACCACACCAGACACAAATGTGAAATGTGGAAACGGGACAGAAAACTAATCAATCCCGTGGGACAACTGATGCAAATGAACTGCTAGCACATAATTGTGCGCTGTCCAAAAATAAAGAATATAATGAAATTTGAAGCTCACACTAGCTGTTATGACTAACATCATTCTGTTAACAACATGTGACTTAAGCAACTGCTCAGCAGTCTCAAACCACATATTGTCCTATATTTGGTTGTTTAGGTGTTGAAGTGTTTGACAGTACTGCACTGTAAAAGGAAACTTATTGGTTTAACCTAAAAAAGTTTGAAAGTTTTAAGTTAACTGAATTTGCGAAGACAAGTTGAGTTTTTTTGTAATTATTCAACTTGTCGTTTCAAAATCAGTCAGCGTAAAAATGTAAGGCAGCAGCCTGGACACTAACTTTTTTAAAGTTCAAACAAATAGTCTGTTTTTACAGTGTGTTCAGTTTTGAGACACCAAATGCAGTAACGACCCAGTGATCCCACTTTTCATCTAACTTGGTTTTCTGCTCTCAGCTGTCCTTTTACTTAAATTGAGACCAAATTGAAATGAGTCTTTTAATTGGGTCCAATTTCGCCAGTTTAATGGCTGCCTATTGTCTGGTATAAAAAAAAAAAAAAAAAGAAGTAAGTATCCACAAGGCAGCCATATCAGCTCACATTAAAGTGGCCCAAATCCCTTTTAATCTGCATTAAGGCCAACGTTTGAGACCGCTCACCGTGGGCACCTGTGTAACTGCCTGTTTGATGTGCACATCTGTTTGACTTTCTATCTTGGGGTCATTGCAAACACACTTTTAGATGTTTTACCCTCTCAGGTGTCCCTTAAAGGATGCCCAGGCTTCAGACATTACACTGATCTGAGATAAGTTAAGACATCATTTCTGAAACAACTCCATCTTTAAAAAAAAAGAGGATGTGAATCTTTAAGCCATTTGAATATCCTTATCCTAAGCTGCAGTGGGGAAGCCTCTGCACTTAGGCTTAGCACTCTCAAGACAGCTCCTCCTTGTTAAGCATCGCCTCAGACTCCTCGACTATGAATGGGACCATTACCCCCATCTCTCGCTGCACACCCAGATACACACACCCACACATATTTTGGTCTTGGTAGGGAAGTAGCTCAGGGTAGCTGTGGAAAGGGTTCTGCAAGGGAAGATACAGTACTGTACCCAGGGACTGCCTTTACAATAGGCTCTTTTTTTCCGACTGCACCCACTCACTCTCTCTAGGCTGCAGTCTTATTGCATTACAACCTACAGAACATCGCTCTATCTCCCAATTGTGGAAAAATAAACTCCTTCGTAAAGGGCCTCCAGCCAACACGCATTGCAAATCAGCAGAGCGGATATCTGTACAGCTCCCAAACAACTCAAGTTGGGTATTAACCCCCCATTGTTACCTTTACTCCATCTCAGAAAAAAAACTATCCTCAGTCAAACTCAACATGAACTGTAAAGAAAAGAGCTGCAAACGAAAAGACGCCCTGATAGGTGCTGATCTTAAAGAATACGTCTGTTACATATATTCCCTCGTGTTGCACCTTTGATCAAATAAGCCCGCTAAATCCTGCACCTCGTCTCCTTGTGTGTTATAGAAGGGCTTCAGCTTTAATGAAAACAGCTTCTGCTCACAACCCAGCTCGTTCTCATTCCCAAGTCATTAAATATCGCCACTTTTGCAGAAGCTTCAGCGCAAGATACCTGCACCAAAAACCACCTTTTGTGTCTGCATGCTACGCTGCTGGATGGCGTCTGGTATAAGGATCACGTAGATCCCTATAGGGTGGCAGAAGGGGTGGTAGAAGGATCAATCAAACCCCAGACTGTCATGTGGGAGTCTGGTGTTTGCTTCCTGTCTGAATGTTTTGTCTTTTTTCTACACCTTATCGTGTGCCTTTTTTCCTAATCCTAACCAGCTGTGCCAGTATGTACGTTTGTTGACGTCCTAAAATTGGATGCCATGTGCTTTTGTTTTCTAAACAAAGCCACCTGCAGCGTAATCCCACCATGTGTTTATGTTGACATCACAGTAGTGGCATCCAATAATGCAAATGCAAAAGGATGCCTAAAGCATAATATGTAGATTCAGAAGTCCATTGAAGAGCGGCAATATGTGACGACTTGGGATGAGAACGTGTTGCACAACCACATCACACCTGATACGCTACACTGTGGAATTAACTGATACAGATATTCGCTCATTTTGCACCTTTAATCAAAGGAAACCTCTAAATCCTGCACCTCGTCTCCACATGTGTTATTGAAGGGCTTTAGCTTCGAAGGAAACAGCTTCTACATCACAAACACACCTGATTCGCTACAGAGCGAACCAAAAGCCAAAAAGAACTCTGTGACAATTTTTACTCACGTTTTTGTATGTTTCTGCCTACCGTTCGGACTTGCTACTGTACTATACGTGAATGTTGTGTGTGTTTCCTGTATCTTAGCGCTTTCTTAATCTCCTTTAGTGTTTGCCCCTACCATTTTCCATGTGCTCTGCCTCACCGACACTGCCATCCGGCGTTGTCCTCTCGTAGCTGTCCTCGGGCAGGGGAAGGGCGCCCAGCCGGGGGCCCGACGAACTCTTGCTGCTGGGCGTCTCCGACTCGTCCAGGCCGCTGTCGTAGCAGCTCTGCAGCGATCCCTGCTGGTGAGGGTCCTGGGGCTGGCTCACCACAGAGAAGGTCACTCGGCGAAACGGCTACAAGAGAAACCAAACGGCCGGGGGTCACTATAAAAGGGACTCTTTTTACTTAACTTTTTTAATTGTTGTGGAGACAGCTAGGGAGTTGGATCCTTTGGATTTTGGAAAGGGATTTCGGGTCAGGATGGTAGAGAAATAGGAAAAAGGGGGCAGGGGTAAGGAGACTTAATTGAAGGAGTCGTAGAAGTGTCCTTGCTAGATTTTATAGACACAAGTTTAAGAGCTAACCCAGTCACTTCCCTGACCCCAAAAACTAGACACACAACCCAATCTGCTCCGTCACAACAGCCGACAAAACCCTTTTATCACCGCAAACAAGGTCATGCCTTTCTCTCACCTTGAAAACTATCAGACATTATAATAAGGACATGGAGGAGGCTGCACAAAGGGAGTCTCTCACAAGCTCACATGAGGCTCAAGGGACCAAGACGACACTGCAACTGGCTAAACCTGTAAGTTAAAGGAATATTTCAACCCCAAAATTTTTATGTCAGTTTCTCCCCCTGTATTGAGATGAATTTCTGACGAAAGCTTTGTTTTTCTCACATGTCCCCACAATGAACAAAGAATCCAAAAACGGAGAAAATTCTTGATGAACTGAATTCTTAAGGGTCCATGTTTAACAACAGCAAACTATATCAAAACATTCAGACTCTCAAACAATTTGTGCATTATGATCCATGTCAAATTTACCCAGCTGTATGCTCATTACTTCCAAAACAGACAGCCTTATCTGCTGGAGAACCGTGGAGAGATGAAATAAAAATGTTTTCTTTTTTTTCCCACAAATTCGTCATTCATAACATGGGGTAAGTAATTGATACAGAAATATTCATTTAGTGGTTGAAGTATTCCTTTAATTACAGTAAAAGCGTAATAAACAATGGCCTAATTCTCTTGTCTATTTGCCCACTACAAAGAGGACAAGGTGAACAAACGTCTGGCTCAGCGGGAGGTGTGGTTTGAAGACGAGTGCATACAAACACGTGAGCACGCAAATGCCCTCGCTAGTGGGTTCACGCTGTCAATAAGTGCAGCCTGCTCTAACACATTATTGAACAGCGTCTTGAGTTAAACAGCAACAGAGCATGTCGGTAAAGCGAAGACTGTCTGAGTTTCCTCCTCTCCTCTCTCAACATCTCTCAATCCCTGTCTGAGCGTCGCACAAAGGTAATGGCACAGAGAGAGGAGGGAGATGAAAGAGGGAGAATGAGCATGAGGCGAGGAATGAAAGATCAGGCTTGGTCATTACCAGAATAAATGGCATTACAAATGGCTAATGCCATTCATTAATTAGATACAAACACAGTGAGAGCGCTCGCCTCTGTTTCTACTCCTCCAGCGCCTTGCTGGACCTCATCACTTGTTCTGCAGCTCTTCTGCTTTCCCCCCTCCCCTCTGTCCTCCATCACAGGAATATTAAATAGGACAGAAGCCCATTACTCAAGCATTGATGAAAATCTGTTATCAGACTGCGTGATCAGTTACTGCGTCTTTAATTTGTACATCTATCTGTCCCCCATGTAACACCAAAACATCATGTAAGCGCTTATCATGTCGAGTGATATTTGGTGTGTGTGAAAGTAGGTCTTTAGACCGAGAGTGAATGAAACACACACACAGGTACAAGGACGATTCTCAGCAGGTGTTAACAGGTCACTGTTCGAAGGCGAGCCTCTTTGTTATTTTGCTATCCTCAGCCACTTACTGTAAGCACCTCTTCTACCAGGTAAAAAAAAAGAAAATATTTTTTAACAAGTGGTTGGGACATTTCCAGCTCTGTTTTGGCACCAAACCAAGGTATTTTTAATGTGAGATTGGGACCTTTTTTCACTGTGTTTATGGGACCAAAACCGGGTATTTTTAGCATGAGGTCAGCAGATTTAGAACCATGTTTGTGGCAACAAAAGCGGATGTTTTTTAATGGCATGTCGGGAATTTTCCTGCTGTATGGAGTGACAGAGGCGGGTATTTTTTTAACCAGAGGTTGTGAGATTTCCATCTGTGCTTGTAACGACAAAAAACATTTTTTTTTTTTTAAGGAGCAGTCCAACCATGTGCAGTTGTGTTTGTGGCAACAAAAGCGGATGTTTTCTAAGTACATGTCTGGACACGTAGGCTGTATGTAGCACGAAGTAGGCATTTACGAAATAAAGACAAGTTGAGACATCCAGCTGTGTTTGTTGCAACCAAGCCAAAACATGACGTTTTCATAACCCTTACTAAGTGTTTCTTGTGCCTCAACCCAACCACAGTGTTGTCAGAACATGGAATTAAAAATCGACACCCATTACTCAAACATTCACGTAGCAAAATCTCTTATCAGCTTTTGCAATCGGTTACTGTGTCTTTAATTTGCACATCTATCCGTTGCCAATCTACTGCCGTCATCCGATCTGAGATGCTAAAACAAGCTCTTCTGTGACGACAGATATTTGGCATGTCTGGAAGTACATCTTCAGAAGAAGAGTGACAGTTGAAAACACACACACACACACACAGATACAAGGACGATTCTCAGCAGGTGTTGACAGGTCACCATACGTAGATGAGCTTCTTTGTTATTTTATGTCGTCCTCACCCACTTACTGTAAGCACCCCTGAATCTCTGCCAGGTGCACACCGTGAACGAGTCTCCTTTTTTTCTCTGATAATGAAATTTTCCACAAGCCACTGGGATAAAAAAAAATGGGCCTCCTTTTGCCGTGTGTGGAAATTTGCATTTATTTATATATTTCTGTTCTTTTTCTCTGGCTGGCTGGCTAGCGCTGCAATCTTGGCAATAAATCATGTTTCCATGTAATTACAATCAACACTCAACAAATGAATTGGTATAAATATTCATGCAAATTTCACTTGGATAGTCAAACATTTGTTGCATAATTAAAACCGGGGGCCCAGAAGGAGAACCGGCTCTATAAGTGTAATAACACTTGAAGAGATGTTAAGATATTAAACCATTTTTTTGTTTTTTTTTTGTTTTATTTGTTTGTTTTGACTCTCTGAAACACTTGTTTGGTGTGAGGTGTGTGTTAACAAGTCCCACAGCTTGTGTGTGGTCGAAGGAAAAAAAAAGAAGTACTTTGTCTGGATCAGATTTAGTGGAGTGCCACACTCCTCGGGAAACACGGTTTTCTAATGATACAAATTAAACGACTGTTGCCTAATGAATTGCTGGCGAGACCGTCGCAAAGAAAAGAAACACTCGAGCAGGCGCGCGCCGAGGGGAAATTGAGTTTGGGAGAGAGAAAAGAAGCTGACGGGAAGGAGAGAGAAAAAAAGTTAAATGAACAAATAGATTTTATTCACCTGAATTTCCCCTTATTTTCACTGGAGGGAGAGCGAGATAGAAGAGAGAGGAGAGGAAAAAAAAAAAGCTAATTTGTTTGCAGACCAGAAATGGAGTTCATGCGGAGATCGCCGGAGGCTTTGGATTAGAATCTGCAGCAACCACCGTCTGCACAGCGACCTTCGCTCCCTTCATTCTGTGTCTTTTAAATAAATGAATAAAATAAAAAGCGATTCTTCCTTAGTCATTTTTCTGTTACATTTGTGTGCGTGCGTGCTTAGATGTGAGTCTCAGAAGGAGCCGGGGAAAGAAAAATGAATTGTCCAACATGCCACATGAGATCACATATGGCTTTCTGGTTGTCACAAGCGTTTTTTTCTCCCACTTTCAAGTATTCATAGGGAGCAGTTTTGGGGCCGGACCAAACCACGGGGAAAAGTTAACAGCATTATTTGCAATGCACGCACACGCAATCTGACGGCTGGGGGTTTCGCTGCCTCAAACAGGCGCGTTTTTAGGATTTGAGGACATTGTAGGCTTAGCTCAGACCTCTTTTTTGATGGACAAGCTGTATTTCTTTTATATGCTTTTATATTTCTTTTTTTACGCTCCTTTTTGTTTTACTTTAAAATATTAGCAATTGTTAGTTACTGAGGAGAAGCAGAATACTTTACAGATGCTATCATTAAACAATAATTGAAAAGAGTTGGAAAAATAGTGTGTTTTTTTTGTCAAAAGTGGCAGATCAAACTAAGAGCGTCTAGTCAAGTACAAGTATGGACAGATTTTTAGATTTTATGCCCTCGCTGTCTGTCCATGCTGTGTCATGGCACCGAGCTGACCCCCTCACACCAGATACCGGTCATTTCCAGACCCTGGGACCCCCTCACACCAGATACCGGTCATTTCCAGACCCTGGGACTCTGTTCAGCCTGACTGAGTACACGATCTTTGATGTCGGTCCCTCTACCTCCCACCCTGACCTCCGAACCCACACGGTCCCCTCAGCTGCCAATCAACCTAGCAGTGCTCAAACACACTGAAGTGCCATGATCCTGGTCCCGTTTCATTTTAACCCTTTAATACTTGTATCGACATCCATTTTATTGTGCTGTGTTCAGATGCTTTTCACAGGCGTCTACACCTCTGAAACCTGAGAAAATTGAATTTATTTTGAAAACAAAGGAAAAAAAGGCAATCAATAACTTGGTGATATGTCCCCAAAGCTGCAAAACCAAAGAAACAAACAAACGCACAAAAAAGTAATAAGGTGATAAGAAAATGATCTGAAAATCAGATGGGTGGATTATATGATATTATCAAAAAACTATTGAAATATGGCCTATTATGTTACTGAATAAAATATTTTTGCTTTTGATTTTTACCTTTCTTTTTTTGTTGCTTATTTTCAGGTTATTTATTGACTTTGTTTTTTACTTTTCTTTTTTTGTTGATTATTTTCAGATATTTTGTTTTGTTTTGTTTACTTCTCTCTCTTGTTAATTGTTTCCGGTAATTTTCTTTGTTTTTGTTTTTACTTTTCTTTTTTTTGGTTACTCATTTTAAGGTAATTTTCTTGTAGCTGTTTAAAAGTTTCTTGCAATTTTTGGCCACTTCTTATTAAGTTACTCATTGCCTTCTTCCTCTCATGCATTAAAAAAATTAAGAAATTTGTTTCAGAAGGTTATAAAGACAAAATTACTAACGAGCAGTTTATTAGCTGTCTATTCTGTGAAAGGTCATTTTAAAGTCTTGGGTTCACATATTAAAAACTATACCAATGCATAAAGTAAAAAATTGACCTCGCTCTATGTCCTGTCAGAGCGGCCAAGCCTTCAATATATGGCTTTCATTACAAGTTAGCACTTTATCTCTACCAGATGCTGAGACCTCGTTTTTGCAGGGCCTCTTTGGGGGTTACTCCTGTGATGGAAAGCCAGCTGCGACAGCCACGGGTGATTGAGCAAATCCGTCATCCCAAAAAATGAACAATGCAAACAAGCCACAGGTTTACTGGGAGCTCTGGCCCGAGCTTGGCCCGGCCTGTTTCCTGGATGCTAAAGGGGAAACACATGGGGACTTGCCCGAATCGAGCCAATAAAAACAGGTCCGTGCCACCGGTGTCAATAATGTGTGGCCTCTTGGATATTTTTTTTTTCTCCTCTCCCCCTTCAAACTAAAATGTTATGCGGCTGTCAGCAGCACTGTGTTTGAGCCTCACTTCTTCTTTTATCTCCCAGCAAACCTTGCAAATGTTTAGACAGAGAGCGCTCTGCATTTTCATGACACCTCAGAGTTGTGCAGATCAATGACACTCGGCAAGGTGCATTGCTTCGGGCTGTGCAGTAGCTTTAATGTCAGGTGTTTTATGAAAAGTTCTCATTATGAGATGCCTTTTATCACTCATGATGCAGTACTCAACACACACAGCCCTTTTGCCAGAAGAAAACATTGGGATTCTATGTTTTGTTGCACTTGTTAAGCTTTTTCAACTGTTTTTTGTAGCAATAAAAGCCAGTATTTTTTAGTGAATGGTTGGGACATTTCCAGCCAGGTTAGTCGCAACAAACGTTTTTTGCGTTTTCTAACAAGAAGTAAGAACATTTTCAGCTATTTAAAGCAAAAGCAGGTGTTTGTTAACTACAATCTGTGACATTTTCAGCTGTTTGCTGTAAAAAAACCCAGTATTTTTTAGCAAGATGTTGGGACATTTGCAGTCAGGTTTATGGCAACAAAAGCGAGTATTTTTTTCAACTTTAACTTTAAAACTTTTTTATATGTTGGGATATTTCCAGCCAAGTTTGTTTGAAAAGCTGTTATTTTTAAATAACAGATCCAAATATTTCCAGCTGTTTTTCTATTGACAAAAGCAGGTGATTTTTGGTTACATATTGGCACATTTCCAGCTGTTTGCAGCAACCTGGTATTTTAAACCAAAGTATGATATTTTTCTAACCATGTGTTTTTGTGCCTTAACCTAACCACACATTAACCACAGTGTGGTCACAACATGAAACTGAAAACTGAAACTTTAAGTTTCAGCATATTCATAACATATGAAACATACAAATGTAACATATCCGTGGTCTGCGGAGTCACACAGTGCCAACATTAATTCAGTGCAGTTGGGCTGAAACACAATGGTGACTGTGTTTATGCTCTGCTGCCACTCCTCATCCACTGAGGAAGCCTTTCTGAACCCTTTCTCTCTGGATGTCTGGATTTATAATTAAGCCCACCTTCACCAGAGCCTCCGGACGGACTGAAGCATAATGGAACGGTGTAGGTAGGCCTGCTCGCACAACACTGTGTGTGTAATTTCAGCTGTAAATACCTTTGACGGATGGCAGTGACCCACTACCGTGAACCACAGGAAGTAATTGTGGCTGGGCAGGACTGGGGGCGAGGGGAGCAAACATAAACTGCAGGGCTAGTGTCTTATTGCAGTCAACCAAGAGAGATGGAGGGATACAGACAGAGTATGAGTAAGTGAGATGGAGAGACGGATAAAGAGGCCAGACGAACTGGTCGGGGGGAAGAGACTTGGAGAGAGTGAGAGAAGGCAGCGACACATGAGTACGGCCACGATTGCCAAAAGTGCCAGTCGGTAATTAAGAAGCCGTGTTTCATTTTTAATGGGCAACCAGACAGCGACCTGCGATACGCCACCTGAGACGTGCAGAAAGTGCCAAATATCCACAGTACACCAAACAACATACGTGCTTGGATCTTAAATTGCCTTAACCCAGGGATACTCAACTTGATTTGATTGGGGGCCACTTTTACAAAATGACAGGGGGCCAGGGGCCAGTCGCAGCAGCCACATGCATGCTTTTAGGATTTTGGGATGTTTCCAGAATGTGAAGACATTTCTCAGATTTGAGAACATTTCTAGAATTTAGAGCATTTCTTTGATTTTAGAATTTTTTTTAGGATTTTGGTACATTTCTCCGATTTAAGGATGTTTCTGGGATTCTGGGATGTTTCCTTGATTTTCTGACATTTCTAGGATTTAAAAACATTTCTTGGATTTTAGGATTTTTTTTAGGATTTAAGGACATTTCTTGGGTTTTATGGCAAGTTTAGGATTATATGATGTTTCTAGGATTTTAGTACATTTCTAGGATTTTCAAGTATTTCTAGGGTTTTAGGACACACTTGGGATTTGAGGACATTTCTATGATTTTTGGATGGGTTGGGGATTTTTCACTGGCACTTTTTTTGATAAAGAAGCGCTATTTGATGTTGTTTTATGCACTCTAGGACCTTATGTATACTAAAAGTTCAAAAACAATTCCCAGTGTGAATCACTGTATTTTTTTCGTAAATTAGAAAATGGTTGGGGGGCCACTTGACACCCGATGGAGGGCCAGACCTGGCATATGGGCCATAGGCTGAGTATCACTACATTAACCCAGTCTCGGCCGCTTGGCTTTGCGGAGATCAAATGCAGGTTAAGCTTGCTGTAATTCCAGTAGTGGTGAATTAAAAAGATCATGAGACACACTGATGCTGAAGCGATAAATGAGACAAATGCCCTCAAGGTGAATGTCTGACTGGAAATCAATTGGAATCTGATCAGGGGTGGATTCAGGTTCTGTTTGGGTGCTGCTCACTTGCACTTAATTACTATGCTAGGCTAGGCTAAGCCTGGAGCTCTGCTGCCGAGTCCAAAACAAGGGGCTGAATGCGGATGATCTCTCAGGTGTGTTAGCGACGAGGGGAATTTCAAAAAGGGTTTCTGTCAGGGCCGACTAAGTTGTGGGAATTCTGGAGTCGTTGGCTGCAGCTTTGTTAGCGCAACCGCCTGCAGAGTCTCAGGTATCATGTTCTAGCCTGACTGATAGCTTTGGCCCTGTCAAGCTCCAGCGCTCCTCTTCACTTCCTCACGTCCCCCCTCCTTCTCCTCCTCCTTCACTCCTCCACACGCATTCCTCCCAGGTCACTCGGGATGAAGAGGAGAAACTCGAGGTAACATTTCCAAAGAACACCCAAGACTCCAGGAAGAAAGAAAAACAAAGTCAAGATAAAAGAGGCTCTTGCGAGTTCGGCGTCTGGTTCTTTCCAACATCATCTTCTGAGTCAACAAAGATGCAAAGCCTTTTTCTTCCTCTTCTTGTTCTAGTCTGCTGAGTTTGAAAAAAAGACAACCTTACAAGGGCATCCAGCAGCCTGTGCCCAAAATAATAGATTGGACAACAGAGATTTTAGTGGCAATCTTTCATTTAAAATCACATCAGGAAGCTGTGAGGTCATACAATCCGCACTGGGCCCCAAAGCTTGATAATAACATTTTTTAAACACCTTTTAAAAATGCTTTTATTACAGGAGGTGCAGACATTACGGGCAACACGGCACACAGCCTCGTTAAGACTTGATGATGCTATTAGCACTCTCTTGTCGATCTTTGTGGGTATTTTTTTCTCCCCATTCAATTTTACCATGTGGTCATTTTATGATCTGACTGATCAATTGAACGTCCTTCAGCACTCGTCCACCGAGTCTTTACTGACCTTTTATTGCACTCTTTGGCAGCTGTATAAATATATGACCAAAAACACAGCAAGAAACCCAAAACACAAACTTCCAGCTCAGTGGCGGCACTTCACATAGGCGATGGAGCCCCAATGAGTCATCCCAGTCTAAACGATGAGCGACGCACGAGTCAAGTAACCGTCAAAGGACCATTTTCTGACCGTTTACACTTTAACCCCCTATCAGCCAAAAAGTAATTGGAATATAGAGGCCTATAAGAGTGTACATATGAAAGAAAATGAATGAAAAAAAAAAAAAAATCTTTGTTAAAATTGGCAGGAGAAAATCTTGTTAACGTTGTGTTTAAGCAGCCAGTGGCCTCAACAAACAGTTCACAGAGGTTGCACTGAGTTATATTTTGATGCGTTTAAGCTCTATTCAGTAAAAACGAGGATTGGATGAAGGTAAATTATAACGTTCTCATGATATAATCACTGTCATCTTGTAAAAGGACCTTAATCTCAACTCAATTAAGATTAATATTAAAAAGGCTTTTACTTACTTTTCTAAAGATCTGTGAAAGGTTTGTGTGAAAGAGGGTTATTTTATTTGTTGTTTAAAACAAAAATAACTTTTAAAAAACCAACAATATAAAAACATCAGTATCAGATATGGGCCATATTCTTATTTAAAACATTGCTATTGGCCCAGAATTATTTTTACGTAAACACATTTATTTTGAATCATTATGAATAATAAGTATCTTTTTTATTATTAGCAATTCTTATTCCCATTTATTTACAAATAATTCTAACACATGCACAACATGCTACGAAAACCCATATTTACCCATATTTTTTATCATATTTTATTGTTAGTGAGGTTGTTTGTTTGAATTTTGGAAATTAATGTGCAGTACTTTGACAACAGAGCACCAAATGTGCTAGAGCCACCACTGTTCCAAGTATTGTATGGTTGGGATTGTGCCATTAATAAAAAGTTGTTGCCAGGCACAAAAAGTCCTCCGAAAGAACTCCGGAGGGACACATTCTTAGCAGAGCTTGCGCCTTGGGAACCACTTTGGATTGAGAAAAAGGAAGTGAAAAGGGGAAAAAAAGTTGGAGAGAGTCTAAGAAAGGACGACAGGAAGGGAAAAAGATGATAAGGATATGAGAAAGTGGGTGATCCTTCCATCCCGAGCTTCGTTTTCGTCCTTCATCCACACACCCCCCCTTTAGTCTTTTCCCAGTGTGTTTGGAATGGCTTTGGAAGAGTGCCACTGCTCGCACTTTCCTATTAGCATGCACCCCATGCACGCAGCCGGAGAGACAGACCCGCAGGAAGAAAAAAAAATGGAAAGAGAGAGAGAAAAAAAAAGATCACACATGGTTACTTTCTTAAAGTCTGGGCTAAACTTTTAATTGCTCTTCAAGTGGCGGATTAGGCCATTGGTGTAACAGAGATACTATTCAGGGGGGATGCGTTTGAACATCTTCAGAAGCTTAGCCCAACCCCTGACCTGTGCTGAATGGCAAAGAGGAAGTGTTTGTTCGTGGGCTGGGGGGGTGGAATGGGTTAGTGGTAGAGGGGGGGGGGGGGTGTTGAGTGGCAGTGGATTAGCTTCAAGCTGACAAATAACACCCTTTGTTGGATTCTGCTGCTTTTCCGCTGGGCTGCAGGAGCACCATCGCAGCCGGAGCCTGGTGTCATGTAGCTGATAGCATGAGGCTAAAAAGGACATAAAAAGGGTACATGAAGGCTTCATAATTTATAAAGGAAGGCTTGTCGTTGTATTTATGCTGTGGTGCTTTTTGCCGGATTTCCAAAGCAACATCCGCGTCTGTCAGTGGCGAATTATGTTACATCCTCTCATTATGAATGGATGGGGGCCGTCTCCTGTGTCGCCATGTCAGAGCCACTGCTGCTGACACAGGCGCTGGCAGACACCGGGAACAACAGTCAACCAAAACCCTGAACCTGGTGTTGCTTACATGGAGTCTGCCTGCAAAATCTCAAGATCGCGTTTCGGACTTTTGATGCCTCCGCATTTTGCTTTCAGGTTTTCCATACGTACTTAAGTCCATCCATCCCATTTTGAATGCAATATCTCAAGAATACCTTGTCGAAATTTCTTCAAATTTGCCAAAAACGTCCACTTAGACTCAATGATGAACTTATTAGATTTTTGGTTGGAATAAGTTAAATGCTAAGGTCAGTGTGACCTTGTTTGTCTAATTTTTGTGAACATGATATCCCATAAACACCTTGACAGAATTTCTTAAATTTGACACAAACGCCCATTTTTGGTCAATTATCAGCCAATTAGATTTTGGTTGTCAAAGGTCAAGAGCAATGTGCCCTTGCATCTGTCTCATTCTCGTGAACATTGAATCTCAAGAATGCCTTGAGGCATTTTTTTTTCAAATTTGGCACAAACATCAGTCAGCAATGAATTGAAATGAATTGAAATTGTTGTAGGTCATTGGTGAAGGTCACTTTGACCACATCTGTCTCATTCTTGTGAATGTGATATCTCAAAAACACAATAAACATTTTTTTGTTGTTGTGTTTTTGGGTTTGTTTTTTTCTAAATTTGGCACAAACATCCACTTTGGGTCAACAGTGAACAGATTAGAAAGTGGTGGTCAAAGGTCAGGCTGACTTTGCATCCGTACCATTCTTGTGAACACAATGTCTCAAGAATACCTTAAGTGGAATTCTTCAAATTTGGCACAAATGTTCACTGTGAGTCAATAATAAACTGCTTCAAATTTGCTGGTCAAAGGTTATAGGTCAAGGTCACTAGCTATACCTCAAGATTCAAACACTATTCATGAGAAATTTTCACACAAATGTCTAACAGGAAAAAATGATGAAGTGATGACATTTTACATCCCAAAAGTCAACTTCACAGTGATCATAATGTTCTGAAAAAAAAAACACTTTTCTGGCCATTACTCAGCCTCATATCTCAGGAACAGAAGGCGCGACATTTTGTCAGATCTTGAATTGGTGACACTAATGTTGAAACTGTGTTGATTGTGGAGATCTTCTGTGCTGCTGGTGTGTGTGAAGCATCCATGTTTTCACAGACATGGATATAAACTGTAACTGCGACTTTACTGGTGCACGGAGGCAAACAACCACGAGGCGGCAATTCTAGTTTCATTCTAGAAATCAGCTCTTGTTTGTACGGTAACATCTGAAAGGCGCACCATTCACTGTGCGTGTGCACAGCACACGTGTGCAAAGGAAATTGCTCCCTGGGCACTCAGGCGTGCGAGTGCCTCTTGTCTATCTCAGAGTGAAAGTGTATGTGTGTGTGTCATGTCTTTGGCATTGTCATGTCATTTCACATGTCACCCAGCCATCAGCTTAGGTTCCCAGTTCTGGCATGGCATTAAAAGGGAGGTGGAGGGAGGTGGAGGGAGGTGGGGGAGTCTAGGTGTCGAGTGTGGGGATCCATCACAGCGGTGGCAGCGCTGCATCTGACCAACGGCCCACTACTGTCAGCTCGTGACGGGCCTTGGAGGGGGGGCTGGCGCTAACGTTAGCTTGTTGTGACACAGGCCTGGGTGTCAGCAGAAAGCATGACACGGCATCATCCGAGCCAAAGCGGCCAAATGCCAGAGCTGAGCGCTGCGGATATGAGAAACAGCAGCTCACTTGTTTTGCTACCTGTCCCATGCAAGCACAGATGGGAGATTTAGGAGCCTTCAAACGGTAAAGAAATGAATGTCAACGCAGAGAGAGGGAAAAGAAAGCAGCGATAGATAGCATCAACGGATAGACAGATTTGTGGAGAGAGGGATAAAGAAAGAAAAAATCAGGAGATAAGGGAGGAAGAAAGATAAATGATTCTTTATTTACCATCCTGAGTCACTGATGACAGATAACCTGCATTTAGGGGATCAGGGCCGCCATCCAAACAGGCTAAAGAGGGAGCAGCGAGATAGATTGGGCGAGGTTAGAGAGCATATCCAGCTTATCCGCTAATGAGGCGTTCTATTTGAGTATGATCATGCCGGCATGTATCATTCAAGTGGGATAAGTAGTGTGTGTCCTTGTGTGTGTGTGTGTGTGTGTGTGCAGCGCCTGTCCATGTCCTCGTGTCATCTTTGGATCTTCAGAACACACAGCCAGCGCGTTCATACAGTCGAATTAGGCAGTTGTCTTGGGCCGCACTTTGGCAAAGACGGCGAAAAGTGTGCCCACTATTCATGAATAAAATTGCACAGTAACCAACAGCAGTAACTGCATGATCCTAGCATACTATTCTACACGGCCAATTTTGATTGTCTTTGACGAAAACAGAAACTCTGCGTAAATACGAGGCTATGGGAGCAGATCACGCTGCTGACTGATAGTTTTCTGTGCGCCATTACAGTCCGATTTTAACAATCTGAAAAGGCCCTGGCTCGTTTATTCGACCAAGGATGTTTCATTTTGCTTCTGTTGTAAACTTCTTTTGGAAGTGAGAGAAAGTCAGCTCTTGTAAGAGACACTGTTAAAGGGATAGTTCATCCAAAAAAGGAAAATTCAGTCATTATCTACTCACCCTCATGCTGATGAAAAGTCGGGTGAAGTTCTTTGTAACGGGAAAGAGTTGGCCTTGGAAAATACTGTTTGTACTTTCTGCACTGACATTATTTCATTTGAAGAGCTGATATTGAGTTATTTTTAGGAAATATGTGCTGTCATTACTCTGCTGTAAAAAATTCCAAACCACATTATGGAAGTTAAAATGAAGATCTATTTGTATAAATCCCCAATATACCTGCATAATGGGTCATGCATATTCTGATATTGTTGACATTTTGAGTACAAAATCACTGACCATTGCGTTATGTGTGTTCATTATTACTGGTTATTTTGCATCATGTGTTTGGCTTAATGGCCTTTGTGTGTTATTGCTGGTTCGGTGCCTTAAAAATAGACGGGCGGCATAATTGTCTTTTGCCAAGAGCAGCAAAAGTGCATGCAGCACCACCAGGTGGTGCGTCGAACGCCAACATCTCGTGATCTTATCACTCACACAAACTTCCCTATCAGGTCCCATGCACCACCTGTTCCCGACGACACAAGCAGAAGACAATTACGATCTGAACAATTATGAAAACAATTATTACAAATGAGTAATTAAACCCTAATGTCAGGGTAAATAAGCTGACGGTGAGACGGGAGAGGAGGATGGGGAGGAGAAAAAAAAGCCCAAGGCGAGTGAGGGAAGGAATGAGTAAAGAGCGGCGGGATGGGAAAGGAAGTGTGCCACACTCTGCTGCTGCAACATGAGGATTATGAGAAATGGAATGGATTCACACACTTACTCGCACATTTAACAGACCTCAAAACCTGGCATTGGAGATGTCTCCCTCCCCCTCTTAAACATTTCTTCCTGTCATGTTCCCCATCCCTCCATCCCCTCGTTCATCATCTCAACTCAGCCCCTTATCTCCCCCCCCTCTATCTCCAGTCTATGTCACTCTCGCCCGCTCCCTCCCTACCTTGCTATCTTTGTCGAGATCACGCAAGGTCAAACCTCCCCGACGTTTGATGGATGAAAATGGAATTAAGATGAAAGCACACTTTCAGATAATGAAGATATGCGGCGGGAGATTAGGAAGCAGGGGAGGCTGCTGAGGTGCCGACCAAATTAATATTGAAATTTATGTGTGTTTGGCTCTGGCCCAGACAATCCCCATGTGTTATTTTCACCAGGGGGCCAAAGTGGAAAACACAACAAAAAATTTAATAGCGTTCGATGGGTAGAGAGTGGAAAGGCGGTGCTTTTTTTTTTTTTTTTTAGCCGACAGTGTTCATTTTGTCTGATGTTGGAATGCAAAATGAAGTTGCTGAAGTGCACAATGCAGCCATTCAGGAGCAGAGGAGGGATTGTGTTGGGAGTGTTAAACATGCACACCTGTGGGGCTTTGTGTGCGGCATTCAAAGGTTAAATATCTCGAGTTTACGTGTCACGGAAAAAGATAGATGTGTCTGTCAGGGACTGTAGCAAAAAGGGGGTCAAATAATGCTCTGAATTTAGGCCAAAATTTAGCAAAACGGGCACAGCTATTTTCACATCTTTCAGCAGTGATATTTGGTTCTGGTAATCTAGGGTTTCTGGTTGTGGAATGGAAATGTCCAGACATCCCAACTCCAACAAGACAGCCACATGGCAACAAATTGGGCACCAAATCTCTGAAACAAATGGTAAAAAATTGCTGCAAATGAGCATGAAAATTGCTATCACATACTTCACACATGGAGTGAGTAGCTCATCTTAAAGGTCATCTGCCCCCCCTAAAAAAGACAAAACATTGGCCTATGGTGTAATATAAGAGGATAGGCATGTTTGCATACCGACACGTGCTTATTGAGATATTTGCATTGACTTTGAAAGGCGCATGACATACTTTGCAAAAAGTGACACACGCAGGCGCGTTCATCTCAGAATCAGATCTTCCTCTATCGCAGCACTTCTAAAGGTCTGGATCAGTGTGTGTGTGTGTGTGTTTGAGGAGCGTGTTACAGCAGATAGGCGAAAGGGATAAGGCCCCAGCGAATCGTAAAGGCATCAAAGACAGACGGCCTATCAAGACGCCGTATCACTGTCTGATGGCGGCGATATGAACACTAATCCGCATGTAAAATAGTCCTCTCCTCCTAGGCACTTCTTGGAGTGCACTTAGCTAACAATGTCTCCTCTCTCTTCCTCATTCTTTCTCTTTGACACTATTCCCAGCGAGCAAAAAAAAACAAAAAGATCCGCAACGTGCTCTTAAGGTCTCATTTTCGGCTCCAGCCCTATTAGATCTCATTACTCAGTTGTTGACTGGGCAGCCATTTTGGGGCAGCTAATGGGAAATTTGATAATGGCGTCAGGTTGTTTTGGTCCCCACTGTCACGAGCTCTCCAGCACTCTGCTTGCCGTGGCACTTAGTTAAGGGGGCACAGGAGTGTCGAAAAACACAATTAACAGTGCAGCTTGTTTGTTCCCTCTGGTATTTTCTGCCCGATAAGTCAAAATAATGCAGAAAAACATTGGGAAGAGGAGGAGGAGTACAAAAAGAAGCTCAATTTGGCCGTGTTTTGTCCTCTCTAAGCTGCAAGCTGTTCCCCCCTTATTGAATAAGGAGGAGGGGTAGAAATGGTCAGGTTACATGGGAGGTTGCCAACAATGAAGCTCTTTGTTAAGACATTAAATAAACAGGCAGAATGCAGGAAAAAAAATAAAAAATCTCCCTTCGTAATCAGAAAAGGTCAAACAGGCATGATTACCGGACACCTGTGCCTGCGCGCCGGTGAGCTTCGTACCAGTGTACCGATGCCCCTGCGCCATCAATCCCCACCTGAAAGTGTGTGTGAATGTGTGTGTGTATTCACCTATCACCTTACCGGCAGCTGGTATGCTAGGGATAAAAGAATCGTCAGAGAGATGGCCAAGATGAAGGGGGATAGCGGCAGCGGTGCGCAGGGTTAGCAGATGGAACGGATCCTGTGTCTCGCTGAAATAAGCCCTCTTTTCTCTTTTTCATGGTGCATGTGAAAGCACCTGACTGTATGCATGACCCTCCCTCTCTCTGCTCCTTCTCCTCTAATCATGACTTAAATTACCGTTGTATGCCTGTCACAGTGAAGTTGACCTTTGATCTTTTAAAATGTCAGCAGTAAAACTGCAAATCCCATTGGACGTTTGTGTAAAATTTTGTCATAATTAGCATATGAATTCTTTGGTTATGGCCCCAGACATGTTTTGTGAGGTCATAGTGACCTTGACCTTTGACTACCAAATTATGCGCAATTCATTATTGAGTCCAAGTGGCGATTTGTGCCCAATTTAAAGAAATTCCTTTAAGGTGTTCTTGAGATGTTACATTAACAATAATTGGACAGGCAGTCAGTTAGTTAACATTAGTGAGTTAATGCTGTCAGTGACCTTATGAGCATCAAAATAATGGCCAAAAGCATGTTTTTAATTAGGGCACAGTGACTTTGACCTTCGACCACTAAATTCTAAACAGCTCATTCTTGAGTCCAAGTGGATTTCTGTGCCAAATTAATTGAAACTGCCTCAAAGCCCTCTTGAAATATGGCGTTCCTGAGAATGAGACGGATTTAAGTCCACAGTGACCTTGACCTTTGTCCTAAGACCACAAAAATCAGATCACCCTTGAGTCCAAGTGGAAGTTTGTGCCAAACTTGAAGACATTCATTCAAATCGTTTTTGAGATATCGTGTTTACATGAATTAGACGAATGCTGACAGTCAGATACGGATGTTTTTGAAAAGCTCTCGGGGTAATAATTATATAAAAATTATTATATATATTTTGTTTGATGATTTTTTGACTTTTATAAGTAACACAACATCTCATGTTTTCTTTAATCACAGTTTAAACACATTCAGTGTGCTTAAACAATATGATTTATAGACCAAAACGCTTGTTAAAAAAGGGGGCATGGCTCTACTGTATCACACTTTAGAGGATGCATCATGCTGTGATTGATTTATAGACATTTTATCATATGAGTCAGATCACATTGTAGATCTAGACCTCGTAGAAAAGTTATGTCCATTCGAATGGAAAGGGGGATCTTAACAGGTTAAAACGAACAAATACACATTTATTTCTGCACGGTGAAATATTTAACTCTCCAAATCACACACAACACTGTGAGTGAATGCCGAAATAATTAGTTTCTGGTTCATTGTGTCTCCAACAGCCATGGTGATATCGTGTCCTCGGTTTGCTAAACGAGGGATTTGTCCGAGACCAAAGAGAATCAGTAGCCAGCAAATGACTGTGGTCGCTTCTCATTTAGACGCGCAACACTTTCAAAACCCGGGATGTTATTTTATTCATGTGGATTCGGGTGGTCTCGTCGCCATCTCTGCCTCTATCTCTCACATCAACCGCCACCACCCGTCTCCTCGGCCACCCCCCCTCCGCTTGCTCTCATCCACTCACAGCGATTGCGCTATGAGGACTTCAGCTCGGGCTCAAATTAATTTCAACTTGTTAATTCCCTTTGAAAAAAAAAAGGGTGCGCGGAAGGGTTAGGAGAAGAAGAAGAAGGAGAATTAAAGAAGCGAGCCAGGTCACTGTTTGAGTTTCTAATTGCCGAGGCCCAGAATGTGACCTACAGATGTGAAATTCCCCACTCGATGAAATATTAACTAGATCGCTCGACGGAGATCAGCTGCACTGGAAAGCACTGTATAGAGAGAGAGACACACACTCTTAGAAATAAAGGTGCTAACTAGAACAATAGAGGGTTTAACAGGTTGTTCCTGTAAGAGAACCCTTTTTGCTTGCTCGTGGAATCTTTTAGTAAGGTTCCAACTGTGATACTTTCAGAGGGATCTGTTTAGAACACAACATAAAGGGAAATGACTGAAGCCACCAATTAAAGGTTCAACCTAGAACCCCCTTTAAGAGGTTCTACAGAAAACTCTTCTATAGTATAATGGTTTCACCCAGAACTTCCCTCGGGTGTTCTATCCCGAACATTTCCACCTTCTAACAAGAACCCACCCAGGGGATTCTGCATAGAACCCTTTCATAGAACAATAGTTTAATCTAGAACCCACTCGGGGGATCCTACTGAGATCCTTTCATATTTAAATGGTTTGTTTTACAACCCACTTAGGAAGTTCTCTCGATCCTTTCCTATTTCAACCCTTTTTGGGTCCTCCTAGACCCTTTCATTAAGGTTCCAGTTGTCCAACTGGAGCACTTTAGGATGGATCTACCCAGAACCTAACATAAAAGGTATTACTGAGAACCATCTTTGAAAGGTTTGACCCAGAAACACCCGTAAGAGGTTCTATAGATAAACCCTTCTATGGAGTAATTGTTCCACCCAGAACCCTCTCGAGATGTACTATAAAGAACCTCCCCACCCTCTAAGGGTGCTAACAATGCACCAAGGGGATTCTACCAGGAACCTTTTTATATTCCACGGTCTTCATCTAAAACCAACACAGAGTTCCATCAGGAACACTTTCATATTCCAAGGGTTTCATCTGGAACCCATATAATGGGTTCTATCAAGAATCCATTTATATTCCAAAGATCTAAATCATCTAAAAATAGTAACTGACTACATTACCCGAAGATCTCAGTCCCACTAACTATGGTTTTAGTCCTTAAAGGAGCTCATAGTCTTACAAAGAACCCTTTAAGAACCCTTTGTTTAGGAAAAGATGTTTTGGAAGTAAATGGTTCTGGGTGTAACCTCAGCCCTTTAGGATGAGGCCTGTTGGAACCTTTTTTTCTAAGAGTGCAGAGAGAAAGAGCGAGAGAGAGAGAGATGGTGGCGTTGCAGCTCAACACGGCGGAGGTTGATAGGGTCTTGTAAAGGAATGTGGGACTGAAATGGAACTCATTAGCGCAGAGCGGGAACGATGACAGGGACCTTTATTCATGTGTGTGCTTAGGCATGTGAGTGTGAAAAAAGTTTCTCCGAGGTATGCCAAATGTGAAACATGCCACTCGCGTTATCTGCGGATTTACGACCCAACAAGCCATTCGTCTTCCTCCACCTTGTTAGTATTACTCCTCAGCTCCCTCCCAAAAAAAAAGTATGGAGATAAGCGGAGCGAGAGACGTTGAGAATTAGGGAGTGGATTGAGTGTGATGGATGACTCGGCGGGTAATATTCTTGACAGATGGATGAGAAATGAAAAGTTGTCGGTGCTGAAAAAACAAACCCGCTAATGGTGATGATCACATCTGGATGGGCTGGTACCTGGCACATGTCTCTTGTAAAAAAAAAAAAACAGTGCCTGCACCATGAAAATCATCCATATATTTTTAGGTTCAACATTGGGGGGGACAACATATGTAAGTTTGTGCGTCAAACTCTTAATTTCTGGTGAATTTTTAGGCAACAATTTGCACATTTTCTGTATCAATTTATGGCAAAAACATCTTCATTTTCACCGAAATAAACAGTGGAGGCACAAATGAAACAGTGTGCACTGAGGAGGACATGTCCCCTGCATCCTCCCAGAAAATGTACACCCCTGGAGTCCATCACTGTCATCATGCAACACGACACCACTATGAGGCAAAATGTGCAAATCTGAATATTATTCAGGTGCTAGAAATCTGCCTCTGTAGTGATTCTAACCGCTGACATGCACTCCCAGGGGAGCCGGTTTGAAGAGGTGTCCTTTTTCCCAAGATGCATCTGCTTCTTGAGTCTTTTTGGTACTTCAGTGGCATTTTAATCGCGCTGTAACATCTGAAGACAGCAGAGCAGCTCGCACACGTACACAGCAAACGGCCTCTATTTACTGCCTCAGCACATAGTCCCACATAACACTGCTGATCATGGGTGTAGATTTGGGAGGAGCGCAGGGGGCATGTGCCCCTGTATATTTAAAAAATGTCATTAAAAAAGTCATAAATTGCTTTTATTTTGGCAAAATAAAGTAACTCCCACCATAAATCGATGCAGAATTGATGCACAAAAATTCACCATAATGCAAGAAAATTAAGTGATTTATGAGTAAAATTTTCTGCTGTAGGACCTCCATTGTGTCCCCCCGAAATGTTGAAACTAAACCCCCCCCCCCCCCCTTCTGTTATCCCCCCCGATGTCCTCGCCTCTGTTTTTTGGTGTATTATACTTGGCTTATTGAGTTGTCGTTTACGCCTGACCTGCTTTTCATTCTGGCCGAAGATGAGGACCAGAGGCACAGTGAAGGGGTGGAGGGAGGCGAAGTAAATACATGGGGGATAACAGAAACTGTAGCCTTCTAAATAACTACTCTCCCATTGCCCCAAATTCATAATAATGTGGTAGACGCTGCAGATAAATAAAACACACTCAATTTTCTTGTTAGCATAAAAATGTGGGCCAAGCGGCTGCTTTTTTTTTTTCTTCGCTCTGAGATCTGATTATTGTTTTAAGCAAGAGCTGCTTCAGCTTTATTACAGCCCCCCCCGTCTAACTCCCCCCTACGACCTCCACCTCTCAATTTACACAGGGGGTTAAATTAGCCAGCTTGATGAGGGCCATCATTAGTGCGGTGGGGTGCTGTGCTACGGTGCTATGAAGCGGCGAACGGGGAGAAAAACCTGTTCGGCAGAAACGAGGTTTGGAGGCAGTCCGAGGCAAATCCCGGGCATTGTTCTTAGATCAAAGAGGGAGAAAATGGCAATGTAATACGAGCTCAAATTAAATGGATGTTTTGTCTTTTTATGTGACAGCCTCAATTCTGGCCTTGAGTTTTGATGTTGGTTCTTTTTCTGTTGTGGTTGGGCGCCGAAAGTGAAAAAGAAGGGAGGAGAAAAAAAAAGGTGGAAGCCAGTCTTTTGCCCCCCCCTCCCCGAAAATTCACAAGGACGCATTCAAACACACACACCGCCAACCCCGACTTTCATGCCTCCGTATTGATCCGGGCATCATGGATCCTTGATGATGCTGCGTGTGATGCACTGCGCCCGTTCTTACCACTCGTCACTATTATCTGTCACGCCGATGTCACTTTGAATCAATAACCATCTCCGCAGTCATTGACCCCCCCCCCCCTCACCAAACACACACACACACTCACACACACACTCAGCTCCTTCATGGAGTCACTGAGCAGAACGGGTTGCTGTCAGAGCCCAGACTGTTTGTGTGTGTGTGTGTGTGCGTTTGAGCACCGTCTGATGTGGCTATCTTTCTCTGCTAGCTTAGGTTACTTCAATAACAGCCATTCTTTTCTCTGTTCCCCCTCAAAGCTCGCTGTCCTCTCATTTCTGTCCTTTTTACGCCTCCATGCAGGCGATAGCCGAGGCCAGAGGCATTGTGTTTTCAGGTTGTCCGTACGTGCATCCATCCCATTCTCGAATTATCTCAAAAATTTGGCACAAACGTCCACTTGGATTCAAGAATGAACAGTTTAGAACAGTTTGTAATGCATCTTATTAATTATTTACACACAATATTCATCTCAGAAGGTTTTGAAGCGACTTTTTCATAGAAAATACTTCAGAAATGAAGGATATTTTTACAGGTAAATTACGTGAAAATTTGCAAAGTAAGAAAACCAAATGAGAAAATGACCTAAAAAAAGTGCAGAAAATAAAAAAATGTTTTTTCTGCAACATAATTTCAAATATAATTTTACAGTTACAAATGTAGTTTTCAGTACATTTTCCCTTTATTTTGAATAATATTCTAATAATCTTTTCCAATACTATTGTTTAAAGTCAATTTCCTGTCACATTTTAATAATTTCTTAACATCTGTGCGTAATGGCTTTCTGTACCCTGGAATGGACAGAAAAAAACCACTTGAAATGTCCTTTTTTTGCTAATTATTTATGAGTAGAAATCCACCATTACATTTTTTTGGTGTTTGGAACATAATTGGGGTCTGAATGGGTTAATTATGGATCTTTCGAGCCTTTTTCTTTTTTTCTATATTGTGTAATTACATGTACACTTGCTATAAAGGACATCTGTGCAGGCGCATTAAGTGTTGTGTGGGTCTTAAGTGCATGCCGGAGTGTGTGGGTTTACCCTAGATACAGTATCCGAACTGGATTAACAATGCCTCATTCACTGCAAGATCTTTGATTAACCCCGCCTATACCTCGCGGCATTAGGAGGCTTAACAATAGGATGCCCGGCCTTCGCATGTTCGTGATAACGCTGGAACAAGACAGTGATGAAATGTAAAGCTGGTCCTCACAACTCTGCATTGTTGCGTAATTCAAATAGGACGCGATAAGAGATGTGATCAATGAGCCATTTTCTGTTGTTTCCACTAGGAAGACAACACAGCGGCTCCGGGATGGATTTAAAAAGATCACTGGGCCCTTTATCTGCTTAAGATGCTGAGTAGAGTTTACATAAACACACAGAAGGGCTCATCATGCTTTTATAGAGCACTAAACGATAAACAATGTTCTCATTTAAGGGCTGTTTAATGCTTTTGACGGGCGCTGACGTGGGTCAGGAGTGCGTCTGTGTTGCCGGTTTGGGACTGGTGATTATTAGCAGCCGCCACTCAGAGTCCTGACCTGCAATGCACTCTAATGCGTGACCTCTTGACCTTCCTGTTGCAAGCTTGCTTAGAGCTAATACGTATTGATCTGTTGTTGGGGTGTGTGGAAAGAGATATGGACGGAATTAATGTTAAAATTTGAGTAAATAAAAATAAAAAAAAACATTACTGGCAACTACAGGTCCCTGCTGGGCTAATTTAAGCAGGCAAACAAGAGAGGCAGCCCAGCAATCTGGCAAAATAAAAACCAATGCTCCCCGCTGCAGCCAGCCAAGCAAGGTCATCACGTAGAGAAATGGCTAAAATCCACCCAGTCTTTCCTCAGAGTTAGTCTCAGTCTGCAATGCAAGCCAGCCAGCACTTAAAGGGATAGTTTAGATTTTTTTGAAGTGGGGTTGTAGGACATACTTGTCAATAATCAATGTATTTTATACAGTGGATGTCAGTCGGCACGCCCTTAGTTTGGAGAAGTAGGATGGGGTCCAGCAACAAAACAGATTTTAGCCTTCTAAAAGAAACAGTTCAGGTGTGCACAATACCTCGAGAATTTAAATGCTTTAAATTAATGTCAGACAGTCTTTTCCAATGGGTACATGAAGGCATTAAATTGCTCTCTTAAAGACCAGAGTCCATATAAAAAAAATACTGATTTAATATCACTGAACACAGGTGGTGTTGGTCTACTGCTGCCTTGATCAGTTAGTTTTTTTTGTGACTTTCGCATTCAAACGGGTGATTTGGATGAACCAAAATCATGCAAAAACACAAACTTATTAATTGATTGAGGCTGCCGTAGACCAGCAGCTCCCTTTTTCAGCGCGCTTAAATTACCATTTTTCTCAGTGGAGTCTGGTGACGGAGGCACTGATAGGGAACTGAGGCTGTTAATGGCTTTCCTGTCAAAACAGATGTTTTCCTCAAAACGTATCTTGCTAAGAGTGCTCTTTTGCTCCTCTCTTACCTAAGAGAAGAGCAAAAATAGAAACATTGGTGAATCCCAATGTGGGCACTAACAAAATAAGAACAAATTTGTTTGTCTATCAATTCTTGCATGAAGTCCAATATTGCATACATTATTACCTATATTGACATTTTTTAGGTAAAGTAAATACATTTTGTTGCCAACCCCCATCCACTGCAGTACATTTCTCAGCTTCCATGTTGGACTCAAGTCTGCTTCTCCAACCTGGGGTCGTGCCAACTAGGTAATACACTGACGATGGATAAGTACGCCACACAATCCCACTTCAAAAAACCCGAACTATCCCTTTAAAACAAGAGATCGGGCCGGTCACCTTTTTTTTTGGAAAGGTGCAGCCCGACACAAGATGAAACTTGATATGAGTGCGTATGATCCGGCAGACACACCCATCCTACACGCAGCCCAGATCTGTCCATCAGCCATGTGTTTAGCCAACCTGAAAAAAAAAAAAAACTGCCCCAATCAACACAGAAGCCGAGGCTTGTCAGTCACACATTAGCAGCCAAGTCACCACAAGGCAGAGGAGGAGATGAGGCTGAATGCTTATTAGCGGCTGTGAAATCTTAGCCCCAAAGCTTCTCCTGCATTCACAGGCTTCAGTCAGAAAGCGCCATTGCTTTTCTTTAAGAGGATTTTTTTTTTTTTTTTTGTACAAAATTATACAGGAGAGAAAGCAGGGAAGGACGAGGCACAGACTATTATGTCCAAAAACCTGATGTTGTAAGCACACAGATATCTCCCACTAAGTCACACTGTTACTGTAAGCAGAAGAAAAAAAAGCAGTTTAATATAGTATGTTCCCAGAGATTAGGAGGCTTCTCTTTATCCCACGCAAATTTACTCAGCACACTGAAGGAATGCTGATTGGCTGTGTAGACTTTGGCCATCAACTGGGAACATTTGCTGTACATTTAAATTCACAGTAAGAGTCAGTGAATGGAAATTGCGCAAGTTCAACCCCCACAAGGTGGTAACACAATCTCAATTTGATCCTTCGCTATCCTAAAAAATTGCTTGGACAGCTCGCAAACACCAGCAAAAAAGGATTCAGATCTTTGGTGAGAGCCCACACGCACACACACGCTCAAAACATTCATACATTAATAAAAGCGTACGACCACGCACGCCCCCATACACAAAAATACAACTCACGGCTCACATCTGCGCCGCTCGCGAGCCGACGGACGTGGCGTTTAAATGGATGTGACATTAAAACAGGCAGCCCCGTTCGGATTGCGGCTGGTTCAGAATCACACTCCCTCCGTGTCTCTCCCTCTCCCGCATCAATGTTGAAATAACGATGTCTTAACATATTTGTCAAACAGATGCAGCTACTTTACACTTGCTGGAGGAAGATGCAATATGCAGAGCTTTATGTGATGCTGTTTAGTCGACGGCGATGCACGGCAGCTGTCACTCAGAGCTCGACCGGATTTCAAAACACACTCCCACTCGCGAGTTCTCCCTATAGTTGTCATGAGTCACCGCTACAAGCAATTAGTGCGATAATAGAAATAAAATACAGATGAGTGAAAGGGATGAAAACATACATCAAACTGAGGCACCTCAGGTGGAAATATACTGATCAGGTTCTTGCAAATTAGGGAGCAGCATTGTAATCAAGACCACCTCAACCAAGACCAAGATCAGGCAAAGACTTTGAGGCGTTTAGACCAAGTCAAGACCAGAACCAAGGCAGAACAACACAGAGGCAAGAAAACCAGAGTGCATCAAGACGAAGGCACGGTATCGTTGTTGTTTTTTTTTACAATACTACCAAAACAATATTTTTAAATTGGTAACAGCTCCTAAACAAAGATCCACATTCCCATAAAAACCTACAGAAAACCTAAAGATTCCTCTTCATTCACCTCATTCATAGCCATGCCATGTATATGTGTGAATGTATGAGTGTACCATGAGACATGTCTTGATAAAATAATCATGCAGAGGTGAATTTATGCGTAGGAATGATCTTTTTTTTCCCTATGAATAAACAAAAACAACACTAAGAAATCAACAGCCATCTTTATTCAACACTCTTTTTTTTGCTCATGCAATTTAGATTTATCTCTACAGATGTGGCTTTGACCAAACTTGAAATAAAATCCTGAGTCATTTTTTTTTCGTCTGAGACCGAGACAAGGCTGAATGAAAAAAAGTGTGGCTGATTCCAAGACGAGACCTTCAAAAAAGTCCAATCTCGACTACTACAACACTCCTGGGCAGCAAAATTGAGATGGCAGGCTACGGGGAAAAACAAAACATATTTTTAGATTTGTCTCGCAGTCTATGTGCTTTGGATTGAATTCCACAAGACGCAGAGAGGCGCGTACCCCCGCTAGCATGTTTCACCGCTTCCTCCCCGCCTCTCGGCGTGTATCAACCCGAGGATTGACCATCAATCGCGCACCGTCCCCGTTCAATCTGCTCATTGTTTGATCTCAGCACGGCAGAGCCAAAGAATAAACAACTCTATCACAGAAGGATTTTGCATACAAGAGAAAGGCAAAGAGATACAAAGCAAACAAATAAATGTGCCAGCCCGTATGAAGAATTCTGGGCTGCGTAATTAGGCAACATTCATAATACATGACCGGAGGGAGAGAGGGAAGGCAGGAAGGGAGGGGAGCGGAGAAAGAGAGAGGAGAAAGGTAGAGGAGAGCATTTGAGTGTGCAGGCAGGAGTGGTAATGCTTGATCCGCCGTCATTGATCAGATGTGTGTGTACCGTGTGCGCGGGTATTTCTGTTTGCCTCCATCACGCGGCCATCGGTGTGTCTTTGCACCTGTGTGTTTGTTTGTGTGCATGGTGTGATGGAGGCAGAGGGCCTGTGGCAGGTAGAAAATGGCCCGGGCCTTTTCATTTGACACCGCTGCGCCTTCAAACAAACTACCTAGGGCCCCTGCGCACACCCATAATCCATTCAAGGTAGCAAGCAATTTTCATTATTGACTGGTGAGAAACACAGGCAGAGAAAGAGAGACAGAGAGGGGGGAGAGTAAGCGAGACGAGATGGAAAACAAAAAGAGAATAGCATGGCTGAGCGGGGGAGAGATTGAAAGTAGTAAAGAAGGGAAAAGTGGAAGAGATAGCACAGCGAGAAAGAGAGTAAAGGAGAGAAAATAGATTACAAATAAAGAAGGGGCTCAAGAAAGGGGAAGGTGGGAGGAGAGCAGCGAAGACATGGATGTGATTAAGAGTGATGCGTCTGGAGAGGGAGGCGAGATTGAGAGTGCGGATGAAGGGGATGCAATCATAGCTGCTGCTAATGTATGGGTAGGAATATATAGATCAATGATGCTTAACTCATGGCCCGCGGGCCAGATCTGGCCATTGAAAGGGTGTCGAGTGGCCTTCCCTAACAATTTTCTAATTCATGATAAAAATAAAATGATTTACACTTGGAATTGTTTTTGTACTTTAAGTATAAATAGGTGCCAGGGTGCATAAAAATAGAGCTTGTAAATCAAATAAAGGGCTAGTTTAGGATCCCCGCAAACAATAGAGGTCCTAGCTAACCCCCAATGTCCTAAAATCCTGAAATATTCTAAAATCCCCCCAAAAAACTACAATCCTAGAAACATTCCACAATCCTAGATATGCCCTAAAATCCAAGAAATGCCTTTAAATCCTAAAAATGTCTTTAAATTCTAGAAAGGTCCTACAATCCTAGAAACATGCTAAAATCCTAGAAATTTCCTAAAATCTAAGAAATGTCCTAAAACCCCGAAACTTTTCCAATCGATATTTTAGAATCCAAGAAATGTCCTATAATCCTAGAAACTTCCTACAATTCAAAACACATCCTAATATCCTAGAAACACCCCACAATCTTAGATATCTCACAAAATCTCAGAAACGTACGAAAGTCAGAGAAACATACTATAACCCTAGAAATGTCCTCAAATCCTAGAAATAACTTAAAATCCAAGAAATGTCCCAAAGTCCTAGAAACGTCCTAAAATCCATGAAATGTCAATTAATCCCAGAAACATCCTAAAATCAGAGAAACATACTATAACCCCAAAAACATCCTAAAATCAGAGAATCATACTATAACCCTAGAAATGTCCTCAAATCCTAGAAATAACCTAAAATCCAAGAAATGTCCCAAAGTCCTAGAAACGTCCTAAAATCAGAGAAACATGCTATAATCCTAGAAATGTTCATAAAATCCTAGAAATATGCTAAAATCCTATAAACATTATGGGGCTGCACTGGCTCCTGGTCTCCTGTCATGTTGCAAAAGTGCCTCTAGCAGAGCATGTTGAGTCTCCCTGACAAAGATTGCTCATGTATGCCTGAGGTGGTGTTCATGAAAGTGTCACCTTTATATACGAACACACTTTTAAAGCGGAGGTTTTTTTAGTGAATGCCGACAAACAGAGACAGGGGAGGAGCGCCTATGCTAATCCAGACCTTGTAAAGAGGGCCAGGGTTGGGCGGCAGACATGGTCATGACCGTGAGTTGATGGATGGCAGAGGCGGAATCTACACACACAATCGCTATCTTCCTTTTTCCGCCAAAACCTACAAATCATAAATACAGATTTAAACTCAGGTGAAAGTCTACCGCCGCTTGTCATTTTTTTTTACCCGCTCTCTCCTGCAGTTTTACAGTATCGTGCTTTAAAGTTCTGTCAAGAATATTGACGGGGCAATTTGGGACAGGCTCATTGAAATGCAGCTCGGCGAACCACAGAAGAAGACGAAGCCGAGAGAGGATAGATAGAGAAAGGGAGGGGGTGCCGAGAGTTGTTAATGCTTGAACGAAATCCCTCTGTGCGTTATATAAAATCACACAGATTTGTACTGTTTAACCCCCCTCCAACCACCAGTACAACCTTTTTAAAGTGCGTTACCCCTCCAGAACACATCACAAAATATGTTTTATGATGGGGGTTTATTCACCGCAGGCTCAGTGGCCCGAAACAGCAGTCAACAGGGGAGCAGCCTCTGCTTTTATACATAGAGGGAAGTTGCAGCAAAAAAGGGAGAACGGGGTAGAAAATGAGAGAAATGATTGATATTCCATCCCCATCTTGTTCCAGTCAAGTGACAAAATTCCTCTCAGTGTTTTTCTATCTCTCTCTCTGT
Source organism: Plectropomus leopardus (assembly GCF_008729295.1). Lineage (NCBI taxonomy): Eukaryota > Metazoa > Chordata > Actinopteri > Perciformes > Serranidae > Plectropomus > Plectropomus leopardus. Next base: position 18,262,692 of record NC_056485.1, on the reverse strand, counting down.
CTCTCTAACAACCTGAGCCAGCAGCCAGGAAATGAGCCTGTTTTGTTTTGTTGGAAGTTTTTTATTTCTTTCTTTTTTATATTCTAAATAAAAAATGACAGTTGATTTGTCACCCTCTCTGCGGTACTTTCGGTGTGTGCGTGCCGGCGTTGGCTTGTGTGTCGCTCTTGCAGCTAAAAGGTGCAACCTGTGAGAGAGCCTCTTCGAAATAAAGGGTTCATGCTGAAGGGCTGAAGTTCTACCCAGAACCATTTGCTTGTGATGAACATTTTTTTGAAGAAAGGATTCTTCAAGGGTTCTTTTTAAGACTAAGAGTTCCATTACGAACTAAAACCATCGGTTGGTGGAAAAGAGAGATTTATGGATAATGTAGTCAGTTACTATTATCGGAGCCTCCTTGTTGGGTTCTAGATGCAACCCTTGGAATATAAAGGGGTTCTTGGTAGAATCCCTTGGGTAGGTACAAGATATACCCTTCTAATGTGAAAAGGGGTTTTCGGTAAAGAGTTCTTTATAGAACCCCCTACATGAGTTCTAGATTAAACACCTGGAATATGAAAGGATTCCTGCTTGAATCCCCTGGGTGGGTTCCAGATAACCCTTGGAACATAAAGGGGTTATTGGTAGAATCCACTGGATGACTTCTATGAAACCCTTGGTATATAAAAGGGTTCTCGGGAGAACCTCTTGTATGGGATCCAGATGAAAGACTTGGGATATAATTTGACTTTCAGTAGAATCCCCTTGGTGGGTTCTTGTTAGCACCCTTAGAAGGTGGAAAGATTCTGTATAAAACGAACCTCTGGAAAGAGTTCTGGGTGGAACCATAACACCATAGAAAGATCATTTGTAGAACCTCTCATAGGGGGTTCTTTATGGAACCTTTTACAGATGGATCTTGGTGTTACCCCTCATGTTGGGTTCTAGGTAGATCCCTCTGAAAGTGTCTGAGTTGGAACCTTGATAAAAGGTTCTATTAGTAATTATTAGTAGTAATATTAGTAGTTATATTTTTTAATAGGTTCAATTTTTCTGTTTACTTTGTTTATTGGTTTTGTTTGTTTGTTTACTTTTCTTGATTGCACAACATTTGTATTTATTGTCCTTACTGAACTGAGATTCCTTATAAGCCCCTAGAGGTTCCTGGATCTCACCTTCACATTTTTAACATCTTTAGTTGTTGTATTTCTGTTGTTTTGTGCAAAAAATCTTAACTCTTACATCCAAAAAGAGTTCTCCTATGAGAACAAGAATGGTTCTAGTTAGCACCTATATTCCTCAGTGCACCCCATACCTCTAACATCTAACGTCACTCCCTGTGGTGCATTGCTATAGCATCCATCAAACCTCAACAAATACGTAATAACGACACCGCCGCCTGCCCAATTCCTCCCTTGTTCCGCATTCACGGCCACACTTCCCGCTTCCAAATCCCTTATGCTAACATCCCAGTTCTCTTTCGCCCTTATCTTCTCCTCCTCATCCTTTCAGCCTCCATCCTTTCTCCACAGTCACATCATCTCTCTCTCTCTCTCCCTGACACACACACACACATTACACTCACGGGGAGTGTGTCTAAGATTATGAGTCTCTCTCTTTTCTTATTTTTTTTTTCCTTTACGACCAGGGCCAGGGCCAGAAGTTGCCTCTGTCAGCACAATAAGGCCCTATAATGGATGGTAATCATTCAGCGAGCGTGGCAGCTACGGCTAGCCTGAAAAAAAAAAAAAAAGAAAGAAAGTGAGTGAGTGAGAGAAAGAGAGAGAGGGAGGGAGAGAGTAGCCTGGCTCCTCTGCTGCTAATCTCAGCTAATGGCTTCTGCAGAGCCAGGAGAGAGCTATACGCACTAATAATGCAGTGGGGGAAGAAACGGAGGGATTGGGCGTGTGGTTGGGGGGCTGGGAGGGGTCAACTGAGTATTCAGAAAATGTGTTGGATGGTGGGGGGGCACTGGGTGTAAAGAGAGAGATGGAGGAGGGAGGGGGGATAAAGGAGGAGGGAAAAGGAAAGCAAAGTCAGCTTAAGCGCCGGGTTTAATAGCATCATTATTATGGGGAGGCACCCACTATGGGATTTAAAGCCAAACACACACACAGTCACATACACAGAAGTCAATTTAAAGACCTGATCACCCGATATCACCCAGCCATTCATCAGTTATGGCTAGTAGCCTAATATTCGGGTATTTTCTCATTAAACATATTGCGCTAAATGTTCATTGTTAAAGGAATAGTTTGATATTTTGGGAAATACTTTTAATTCCCTGCTGAAAAAAACAGCATGACTCGTTCCAGATGGTTAAACTGGTTTACCAGCTTGTTTGACCAACGTATGGTATGTTTTTGCATATTGTTTGACTGTTTAAGTCATCCTACCAGCTTGTGATGGTCACTGTAGCCAGTTTATCCATTGAAGTTTCTGTAAAATTAAAACCAAGTCAATGTCATTGAGTATGGAGAACTAACAGCGTCATTAAGGGGAAGTATGAAAAGCAAAGGGCATAAAGTTTTCTGTCATTCGTTATGCATAAAGATACATGTGTGCAGCCTGATAGGCTGGTCATGCCAGCATACTCATAGTTTGTGAAGATGGAATTATTTGTAAGTGTTCAAAAGATTTTAGGATTCATCAATTTTTATGGCTGGATTTTGTTAGTTTAGGAAAGCAACCCCCCTTTGCTTCCACTCTGTAGGCTTAACAAAGCTAACTGGCTGTAGTCTAATATTTAATGAAACAACATTTGAGGAATAGGCCCATGTACTTAAACATCTAACTTCCATAAAAGTAAATATTTATATATTCGAAGAAGTCCAAGTATTTTTTTAAATACATGAAAAAAGGAAAAACATTTACAGTATTAGCATCAACCTTTACTGTGCACATAGTTTGTGAAAATTGTACAGTTGGGAAGATTTTAGGATTCACAGTGGATGGGATATAGCTGTACGAGCTGTGACCTTTTGTACCAATCAAACATAACATCTGACATTTTTGTATTTCCAAAGCCAAAACCCTGCGGCAAGAAAAAAAAAAGTCAACAAAAAAGAAAAAAGAGAGATTTAAAATCAAATATTTTAAATATAGGACTGTAAACAATCAGGATCTGACAATGCAGTACATTGGCTAGTGTTGCAATGAGCACCATGCTTTGAGGGATTGGACGTTTGTCTAAAGGGATTAGCTCAGGGGATAAGCAGAATGTTTCCCATATCTCTTTAGCCTAACTGAGCAGAGAGACAGCAAAATAGTACTTGTTTGTGCCTGGCTCATTTTCCATTTCCAAATATATATTTATCCTTTTATCCGGTTTTCATCATCCGCAAGGTTATGCAAGCATGAGCAGAGACGAGGCTACGAGGTCGAACGTATGAAAGGCTGGAAAATTACTGTTGTCCAGAGCTCATGCACATGCACACGGACTGAAGGCTGGGGATTGGAGGAGACCAGCGGGCGTTTTTTCCTCATTACAACGCCAGCAGACACAGATGGCCGTGGCCAGAGCAGGGGATCAAATCCGTTGGACTGCACCCAATGGGTGAGCCATGAGCCTTCCCATGGTCACAGACGACAGTAATTGGGAGAAAGAAGCTTGAGAGTATTAGTAGGTGTATGAAGTTCAGTGTCTGTTGCAATAAATGATGAAAAAGTAAAAGAGAGTTGAATTAAATTTAGTGTGAGAGATAGCTGTCTGTGATGTCAATGTCGCCTCAAATCACAGACGAGCTGTGGGTTTCCACTTAGCAATGACGGGAACATTTATCCATATTACCTTGGTGAGGTATCTCAAATGATACTCGCAGAGGGATTCACAATAGATGATGCGGTGAGGATTTTATACAATTTGCTTTGGTAGACTGGCCTCAGTAAAAGAAGGAGAAAAAAAAAACTGCCTCCGAGTCTTTCAGCAAAAATAGGTCATATTTTCGCATCCAGCACAGGGACAAAACAGACGTCTTCTATACTGTGTCAACAAAAAGCCTCACAGAGGAGAGAAGAATGAGGAGAAAAAATACTTTGTGTGTGTGAGAGATGGAGGGGTGACTTTAAAAAGTGATACAGAAGAGAAGAAAGTAGGTGAAAAGAATCAGATACAAGAGACGGGGAGCAGATGAAGAGGCGATGTGGAAGTAAAGGCACACAAAGGAGCTCACAGACTAATGTGCGCCTTTTGAGAGTATGTGGTCACACTAAAATATCTCAACAACTGCTAAACTTTTTCCGTACTTTTGACATTCATGGTCTCCAGAGGATGAATCCTATTTACTTTGATGATCTCCTGATTTTCCTATAGCTCCAAAACTAATAACATGACCATCAGCCAGCTGTGCATTGTCTTATGGTCTAAATAGCCTGTAGGTTAATTCTGCTACTCTTCCGTTTACTGCACAATTCACAACTCAGATCTGGTGGGATCCAGCTAGTGGCACTGCTCAATTGGTCCTTACTGCAGCTTAGAAATGAAGCCACTTTAGCATTGTTGACGAAGTTTTCATTGTTATCTTTGTTAGCACTGTGAGCACAGTCAGTGCGGAGCCACCATGTTCTTGCATGCTAATGCAGGTAGCTGGCTGTCTGTTAGCAAAGCCGATATAAAATAAAATGAAAGGCAATAACATTTACATCATAAAATATTGGAATTTCACCACCTCTGAAAGGACAGTGCTTTGAAATTTGGCATTAAAGCTCACTGTGTCAATGGAGCGGCACTCTTAAAGGCCTCTTGTATTTCACATTTTTTTGCTTTTTTTTTTCCTTCTTAAAAAATTAACTGGTGAGCAGTTGTCGGGTTATCAAAGCAAAATTAACTGAAACTGACATCCCTAGTGGGCATGCTAATAAGCTTAATTAAGATGGTAAATATTACACCTGCTAAACATCAGCATGCTCACAGTGCCAATGCTAACATGCTGATGTTAACATTTGGCTCAAGGTATTGCTGTGCCAGCCTCACAGAGCTTGTTTGTGTCTGTTGCAGTGCTAATCGATTGCATCCGGCATGTCTTGCATACATTTTGCAACGGGCAGTGGGGTTAGGAGACGCCTATATAAACATAACTGATAGATCGTGGCAGCATATTTGCCCCAAAGCCATCTCTTTCTCTGCCTTCATCTGTCTTCTTTTGCCTCCATTTTTTCACCCTTTTTCTTCTCCATTTCATCCCTACTTTGTACATCCCTCCGCCCGCCTCTTTCTCTCACTCTCTCTTCCTCCCACTCGAGTCGTTTTTGCAACCCTGTGAAGACTGATGTATGCCTGTTTAAGAGACGGAAAAAGAACATTAATCAACAAAGAGTTGCCTCGTCATTTTGCTTGAAGTGTGTGTGACTGCACGGGTAAACAAAGCTAATACTATCAGAGGCATTCAACATCTGTGTCTGAACGTGTGTGTGTGTGTGTGTGTCTGAAGCGGTGTGTCTGGGTATAAACACACCTCCTTGAACCTACTTCCACCTGCCGTGACTGACTGGAGGCAGTGTGTTGAATGCTCTCTTCTTCTTTCTTGTTGTTGACATTCAAACAGTGTCGTAGGTTTTGTTGCTAGTGAAGTGCCAGAGGTGGAATCCATCTGGCATTATAAAGAAATGTGTTGACAAAAGAGTGCATTTCTGTAATACAAGTACAGTCGAGAGTGTGTGCGAGCATCCGCTCCTATGTATGTGTGTTGGACTAATACCCACAAAGGAGCCATGAATCACGTTTACACCCTTGGCGTGAGACCTTTCATCCATCATCGCCGCGTGCTTGTGCGCGCGCAGGTTGCCGCTCTCCTAATTTGACCAGAGAATGAGCGAATGTTATCATTTTCCTGCCCTTGACCTGTTCCCGCACCAGTAGACAGAAACACCAGATTGAGAAAAGATGGAATGAGGGGGACAGTGGAGAAAACTAAATAAACGGGAGACAGAAAAAAAAGACAGAGGAAGGGTGAGGAAGATGCTGCTCCAGGCATCAAAAGTACAAGACAAATACAGGGGAAGAATATTATAAATAGTTTTGTTTTATTGTCTACCGAGGCTTTTTCTATCCATGATGGAAAATTTCATATTCAATAACACAGCGGGTTGCGAATATTAGATCTTCTCCAAACTCAGGATGTCGCCATACTCATCACAAACTGTCATCACAAAGAGAGTTATCCTCAGCGGATGGATTAGCTTCACTCTTCCTCATGCAGACTTTGACCTTTGGGTTGTAACTCGCTGATGGTTATCGGGAGATGAGCAGAAATAAAATGACAACCGAGTGGGATTTGATCCCCCGGCTAAAACTTTGGGTCTGTCAGAGAAGTTTGAACCCTGAAAAGTTTTTTAAAATGTGTCCGCATTGAGGGTTTTTTTATCTCTTTGCCCGTCAGTTTTTGACATTATCAGGTGTTCTAATAGGATTCCGGCGTATGCGCACAGATGTGCGCGTGCGCGGTGGCGCGGCGTTTGATCTGGCTCGCGCCGAGGTGACATCCCGCTGCCAGTAACGAGGCCCGCTCTCGAAGCAAGGAGAACCTGAGGTCAAAGAGGCGACTACAATTCCGCAGGCTTTCATTTAGCGGTCGGCTCAACCAGCCCCACCTGTCTTTGAGCCGAGATTAAAGACCTTCAAAAAATAGACAGAAAGAGAAAGAGAAAAAAGTTCAATGACAACAAAAACACCCTCAGCTGTCAAAACTCAATGTCATTGGATCTCAAAAGGGAATTGGTAATTGGCCAGGAGAGCACGGGAGAAGGGAGACAAGAAGGGACCGGGACGGAGGTTCTTCAGCTGTTGAGGTATGCTGCACGCGTCCTCTGTAGCCCCAGGCAGAGAGAGGCCAGCTCGACTGCTTCTCAACAGCATAGTTCTAAAACGGTATTGATGTCAAAAGGGGAATAAAACTCAACGGCACTTCCTATTGTTGTTGGGTGTATAAAAGACAAAGTGGAAGCCCCCCCACAGCGACGAGGGAAAAAGATGTTGGCGTGAGTCATAAAGAATCACCGCTAGGTGCTCAATGGTTAACCAAATATCTTGCTGGGAACAGGGGGAGGGTGTCTTGTGAATAGAGACAGAAATATTCAAACATAATTCGGTGGGCAAATGTGCCAGGAAAGAGGAACTTAACAACACAATGCTGCCTTTTTTTCTTTCTTTTTTTTCATTCATAAGGACACCTGTTTGGGGAAACCTCAGCAGGATGCTCTTGCACTGTAAAAAATGACAAGTTGATTTTACTTCTAGAAAATCTAGGAAACTGATAAGTAAATATAACTATTAGTCTTAATTTATTTATGTTTATTTACTTTATATCTAATTGTTAAGTTACTTAAATTTAGTTGTATTTATTTTGTGAAGTTGTTGCAACTTTTTTTACCAACTTCAGTAAACCAAATTTGCTGGGTTATATATCTACATATCTTATTTTTATAAATATTTGTCTAAACCCTTGAACTTAAAAGTCTGACAAGTTGATTTTGCCTAAAAATGTAAGTAAATGTAACTGTAAGTCTTATTTATGTTTACTTTATATCTTAGTGTTCATCATTACTTAATGACTCATATTTGTATTTTCTTAAAAATGTGAACAAAACAGAAGTTGCAGATCTGGCTAAATCACTAGTAAAAAATTTTTTTTTTAATGATCAAGTTAAGTCAGACTAACTTGGTTTTCTAAAGTTGCTAACACAGAAAGGCAGAGGTAATTCCACTTGTCGTTTTTAAGTAACAACAACACCACAAAATGAAATGAATGCAGCTAAACTTTGAGTGAACGTAACAATTAGATACAACGTAAGATACCAGATATAATAATATTATTAATAGTTCGATTTACTTTCCTTTTTCAAGGCAATTGGTTTCCAAGATTACTTTAAGTAAGGTCAACTTGACAGATTTTACAGTGTATGCAAGTGAAAAATTTGCCTCCCAAACATCGCAGGAGAACCCCTTAAAATGTGCTTCATTGCCCCTTGAAGTAACAATGACAGGGTGATGGCCTCTATTTATCCCTGTTCATTCAACCTGTTCTTTAATTCCCATGTTGCGTGTTGTGCGGAGTGTAGAAATGCTTTGAGTAAAGAATTCAAGGGAGGCCAAGGCAAAGCAGATCAAAGGGCAGACTGAGGGCAAGCGTCACTTCAAAGGGACAGCCCAGCTCTATGGAGGCAAATCGGACAATGGAGAAGCAAAGGGAACACTTAACTAGGCCTCCAACACACTCAAGGAAGATAAGAGAGGTTTCACAAAAAAAGCTGAAGTGCATTCCACTTGAAAATTACAACATTTTATACCAGATTTCAAATCAATTCAGAGTTATGCAGGGATACAAGCAAAAAAAACATCTCAATTCAAACAAGGACGGAATTCTTTAAACGACAAAAAAACACAAATTAGAATTCAAGAGCTTCGCATTTGGTTATCATCGGCATCGCTTTGACATTCCAGTCCAAACAAAGCTCGGCGACAAGGCCCCTGATTAACTTTTAAAATCTACGTGTAAAAAAGAGTGTTGACATAAAAGCCTGTTGTCGTCGAGCCAAGGCCGCAGCTCTCACTCAACCAAAACAAAGCGGCTTGTCAAATAAAACATGTCATGATGAATATTTTAGCATTAAATGCAGGCAGGTTTGAAAGCCACATCACTCCAGTGTCTTCGCTCTCACAACGCCAGATTGTTTGGGTTAAGCCAGTCACTCCTCTGACCCCCCACCTAATACTTCAGTGGTAGATTTACTTTCTTTAGCCATTTGGATATATTACTAAATCCTGCAAGGTTTATCCAGATGGTCGCCATCCAGTATGTGACAGTCCAAAATAAATGCAATAAAAGGCAAAGAGAGGATTCACCCAGATATCTTTGCAGCACTCTGCCTTTAATATTTCAAGGTTGTGAGCATAATACTTGCATGCTCTGGGACAGAGAAATTCACTTCAAAGGAAGGGTGTGTTTAACCTAGAAAATATAGCAATTCAGTAAAATGGATGGTTTCAAAGTGTGTGTATCTGATTCTGTGTGCACAGACCAGGGTTTGGCTATGAACCCAAATTCAACTCCTAACCGTAAGAAGAGACAAGATGAACACATGACGCATTAAGCTGTCAAAGAGGGTTGATTTGCCTCTCTATAAAGGGTACACTCTCAGAAATAAGGGTTCCAAAAGGTTCTTTTCTGATGTTTTACCCAAAACCATTTACTTCTTTACTTCTTCAAGGGTTCTTTGTCAGACTAAGGGTTTGATAAAGAACGGTTTTCGTTCAAAGAACCCCTTTTTTGAAGAAAAGTTTTTTTAAATGATTGTTGAAGGTCCTAACTATAAAATACTCAAATGTCTACCAAAGTAGTATTTCTGAGGACATATAAGGAATTTAAGTGTAAACTGACAATAAAGTTGTATTGTATCGTATCATATCGTATCATATCGTATCATATCATATCATATCATATCATATCATATCATATCATATCATACCACACTGTATTGTTTCATAACCTACTATACCATATCGTATCATATCATACCGTACCATATCATATCGTATCATATCATATCGTATCGTATCATATCATACTGTATCGTATTATACAGTATGGTATTGTATCATAGATGTATCTGGAATCCTCTTATCTGAAATCGTACCATTACTTCATGCCATACAAGGCCATATGGTCAGCCAAATTCTTTACTGTGGCTACCCGGTACTTGGCATTTGGTTCTCATTTGGGAGCCACTTTTGGGTTTTGGGTGCCCAACCCTTCTGCTGCATTGACATAGTAATTGCTGTCTTACTAGTGATTTCAAAGAATCTCCACCCTTTTTATAACCTATTTGTTAATCAGGATTGTTGTGGGTTGTAGTGAACTGCATCAGCCCCGCCTCTTTAGGAGCCTCATGAAGCCCCAGGCAGCCAGACAAGGTTAATTTGGCCCCAGGCTAACCTGTTAAACTACAACTATGATTACTGGGAGAGCGATCTATGGGTAACCCCCGGGATGTGTGTTTCAGGGTTGAGTATCACAAGAGGTCCCAGGATACCATATTTTCATGATACAGTATAATTATATTGTAATTTTTTTATCTTTTTTTTGAGATATACTGAGTAATGTGATAAGATATTTAGATATAAATGGTGATTTATACTTTTTGGCACTTCAGGTCTTTTTGGTTCAAGCTGAGAACCAACTTTTTGGGTTCTGAAGCAATTTATCTTTGGTCAAAATCTTCCGAAAGATTGAAAATTGGATGCGGGAACTGGAATGGAGCCAGTTCCACGTTGGTGGAAAAGGAGTAAATGTCTTAGTTGGAACCAAACCAATGGGGACAAGCTGAAGAACCCTAAATGGTTCTGGTTACTACCTTTATTTTTAAGGGTGTACAGCAGCATCTTTTCCTATGTGATTGCACACATGTGTCAATATAAAGACACCAACAGATAAGCTCTGCCGCAGCTTTTCAGCGAAGATGTTAAAATGATGCGGTCTGTGTGTGTTCCCTTTCTCTCAGGCCCTGCATCCACTGCCTCATCTTTTGTGCCTTTGACACGCTTGTACGTTCTGGGTTCTTTTTTTCCACGGTGCTGTGTCATGATCAATTTACCGCTCGGCACATGACGGCCCCTAGCGCCTCAGAGGATTTTCAGGACTTTGTGTGCAATCCTAGCACTGCCTCGCTTTCTCTCCCACATACAAAACGGGCATTTGTATTCTTATCCCGCTTTGGCCGCTGAGCGAGATTGTGTCCCAGCTCCTGCCATTCTGATTCCAGGTTATTGTTTGGAAGAGAAATCACACCAAATCTCGCCGAGCAGACACCGAGCAGCGGCGGCAGCTCCTATTTTGAGGCAAATCTCGCTCACTTTGGCTATTTTTTCCCCATGCTCTGTTTCAAACTGTGCAAGGTCGGGGGTCAATCTGGTAATCTAACAGAGCTCTGGCTGTATGTGTGTACCTGTTTGTGTGTGTGAAAGAGAAAGCACTGGAGCATTTTGAAAACATCAGGCTCAATCAGTGCTCATTTGTTCAGGGACCCTGAGAAACTGAGCTCATTGCCTCACACAGTGACAGAGTGGGAAGGAACCATTGACAAGTGTTGTTCTATGCAGCTACAGTATGTTTGTGCACCTGCCTGCTTTTTAATGTGCTTCTGCCAGCGCTGAGCACAAATGCGGCTTGGCACACGTTGAAACATAAAGCGACAATGTTCCAGACTTCAATTTTCGCTCATCACTCAAGCTCAAACTGCAGCCAAAAAAAAAACTGGTCTTGAGGTTTCTGTGACAGAAAACATGTTATTTTGCTTTTTTACTCAGAGAAATGGAGTAAAATGCAAAATAACTGGGTTAATAATCCACCGAAGCAAGAACATGCCGTCGAGGACATTTGCAATTCAACGACTGTCATCAGAGGTAATGCATGCTACGCCAATCCAGCCAAATATTATATTATCTTTCTGCTTTCGTATGCAGGTTGGTGCTGCTGCCACTGGCAAGGCTATGGATGCCTGTGTGTGTAGGTGGGCCCACATTATTAAGCTGGCCAGGACTGAATGTATTCACGCAACCTGCATCGTGTATTGCGTTGCTCATTCGCTTTCACTCTCACCTTTCTTTCTTTCCTCTGTCACACCATCATCCCTTTCCTCCTCAATCCTTTCTTTCTCTTCCTGATCCTGCAGCCACCTGGCGAGCGTCCCATGGTGGCGACTTTTACAGCAGACCCTCCTTTACTCCCTCCGTCTAATTGAATAATGCACTGTAGTATAAAATCCCCCTCATTAAAGGGGCCTTCTATGGATTAAAATGCTGAGGCGAACACATTTTCCGCATGCAGAGGTGAGTTAATGTATTCGGTTACCTCCTGTAATGAAGTGAAAGTGAGAGTTGACCGATGGGCTCCAATTTATGTTTTTGCTCAAAACGAGTGCTGTTGGCATATTTTGACCTAATGGTACGTGGTTTTAGGGCTCTTATGAATGATGTAGTTTCATGTGTATTTGTATACGTTTGCAGTGTTCTAAAGACATCATGCATGCCATTACTTTCTTAACGCAGCTTCATCCCGTGAGCTTTCAAATATTCCTCCAAGCCGAATCTTTATTTATGTTTAAAGGTATATTGAGCTAATCGATAAATCGTGCCCCCCAGGTGATGTATGGCAGCCTTTTGGACATCAGTAGCACAGTTTTGTTTTTTTTTTAGTTCTGTATAGAAACAACACTAGTTATACAGTACAACTGCAGCACAGTATTAGTACTCTACAGCAAAAATGCTCTATTGAGAATTGAAAATGAAAACGTTTTAGTGTTCATTTTCTAGATATTAAAAGACATAATCAAAGAGAAATTAAAGCATTTCTCTGTTTATTTTATTTATTTACTCACTTGCTTATTTTCTAATCTATATTCGGCTGGGGTGCAGGGATCTAGGTCCTTCCAGTCACCCGTCATTAGTGTTCAAATGGCATCTAAATTTAAATTTGCATGACGTCACCCCTGGATGTAACCCACAGCACCACAGCAGGAGGAAACAAACACAAAAAAAGCACATCTAACAGTGCAATATGCAACATTTCCAAATTAAAATGTCTAAAACTAATCTTATGTTATATATTTTGAGTACTGGGCTTTGTCATGTCAAATGTTTCCAGCTATTTTCAAAGCCAAGTCTGCAGTGCTCCTAAATCCATCTAGTTACTCCAGCTGAAGAAAGACAAGAAACTCAAGATGATACGTCACTGAAATTCATAAATGTTGCAGAATTACACTCAATAAAATTAATACAGCATTTTTCCCAGTCAAGACCTAATTTATTGCTATGATATTTCAATAGCAATACGTCATAGTGTAGTGTGCCTTCCAAAAATCATAAAAATACGTCATAGTTTTATGTCATAGAAAAGTTTTGAAATTTTGTCTATGAAAATGTGTGGAAACCCTGTCTTCTATAAGTCCATCCTCGGTTTTTGTTTTTCATTCAAAGACCCCAGCAGCCAAAATTACATATTGTGCGTTCAACAAGAAAACAGCAGAATTATGGCTACCTGTCTTTAGATTTAGCCACATTACTGGCTGACCTGAGACCAGCCACAAAGAGGTGGCAGCTGCCTTTTTCCTCCAAGACCCGCCATATGACAGAGACAAAGACCGAGCCTCTGTCCTCCTCTTTCAGCCCAGTTTAGCACATCCTGACTGGGCACACACCAGCTCCCTCAACAACACGCTTAATATAATTCATTTACCAAACCTGCGCGGGCATGAAAAGGTTGTCAAAATGTGGATGCCATTGATACAGTTTGGTAACCGAACCCTTTCTTTTTTGCCTCCCTGTTTGAAAAGCACAGAGAAACCCCACGGTATAATTTCGAATTAACCAACCTCATCCTAGTATGGATATGAGATTTCTTCGGCTAATATTGATATGCAGAATTTTCTCATTATCCCAGGCGAATGAAAACGCTACAAACAACACCCCGGCAACCGTGTCTCATGCGAGTCGCAGAGGGAGGAGGCAGAAAAGAGAAGAAAAAAAAGAGAAGAAAGAAAAGTTAATGTTTAATTTGCGAAAACAACGCCCTGACTAATGAATTTCCTAAGTTTGTTTCCTCGCTTACAGCTCCTTGTTTGGCTTTGTTTTAATAGAGCATGCTGATTTAGAAAAATGAGGGGCAGGAGAGCAGAGAGGGAAAAAAGGTGTTTGTGCAGAAAACACCTTATTTGGACTTTTTTCTGAGCCGATCCATCCGTGCTCTGCCAAAATGAGATGTCGGAGCTAAGTGTAAGACAAGAAACAGCTTACATGAGGAGTGCGTTGCCAGAGGCATTTTAATGATCCAAGGGTCTAGAAACGTGAGCAACAGACGGATCTCCTCTGAGCCCCAGACATGAACTGAATTATTACTGTGTACAGAAGCCAACATCTCCTTGTAGCATCGCGTAAATCTGGAAGAGGAAAAAAAAGACAGGTAGCCGAGTGACGCTGTGGCCTCACAGATGTGAGGATATGAGCCGAAAAAGAAGACAAGATTCGTCTTCTGCAGAGGAGTTCAGCACGAGTTCAGAGGAGCCATTTCTCTGGAGTCAACCTGAACAAGCATTGTTCAGTGAAATCCTTTGGAAGAGGCATTAAATGCAAGGCCACCATTACTCTAAATGTAGCAATTTGAATAAAGAATATAATCAAGCCGTACCAAAGGATTTCGCAGAAAAGTGCTATGAAAACGTCTTTAAATGAGAAAAAGTATTTTGCGGGAGTAGATATAATTTCCTCCAGATTTCATTTTAGAAGCTGAATGTCTTTATTTCATACTATTATGTGTCTTCGTCTAAAATATGCAGCTCCAAAATTTATAGGTGACTCATACTTCTCTGACTGTGCCTTTTTTTTTTAAAAAAAAAAAAAAACCTTCACAAAGGCAAAGGAAATGTCTGGAATTAAAAAACACTGTGATATGAGCAGCCCGCCCGTTCCGTCTCCTCGGCTTTCAACTCCTCGCTGATTCTTGTTACTAGAAATACTGTAGCTCTGAAGTGGAATAACTTTGCAGAGTGCTGTGACTTTGTTGCACTCATGAAAAGGAGCGCTCTTAGTATTGCACGCTACAGACAGCGAGGCATACCAAAGAGACACACACACCTAGTTTTTCAGGGGAGAGGTTGAACGGGGGGAGATAAGAGGGAGGATATCTGAATAACTGCATGTACATACCTCCAGACCACATGACAAGAGCAGAAGCTGTCGAATTCTTTGTTGACAGCGCGCCATTGATGGTGGCGACACACGAACAGGATGGACACACCCTCTCAGACACAATGAACATGAAAGTTGGCAGTGAATGTAGTCTTTTCACCTTTTCTACTCCGAGATATACATTTTAAAGGGACAGGTTACCCAAAAAAAACCCTTGAAATACATATTTTCCTTTCACCTGTAGTGCTTTTTGTCAGTCTAGATTATTTTGGTGCGAGTTGCCAAGTGGCTTCTCTTCAGTATAACTGAATAACAGTATAATGGCACTCGGCTTGTGGTGCTCAAAGCGCCAAAAAAATACATTTGAAAAAGCTCAACAACAATATCTCTTTCAAGAAATCATGACCTGGTCACTCAAGATTATCCATAGACCTTGTTCTGAGCAGTTTCATGTAGGAACTTGTTTTTAACTAAACTACACCCCCTCCAGCTGCATCCCAGTGCAGAGGGAAGCGTGCACCTACTCATTTTAAAGCAGAAGTGAGCTGCTTGGCTCTTGAACGTCTGTAGTGAGCTTGCTCAGAGGGCCCAATGATGCGGAATATCCGGGTTTATTTTAGACCCGGGAAGTCAAGCTTTTTTGACGTCATGTGCCACTGAGGGCCAGGTCTCCAATGCTGTATCCAGTTCTCTTAAAACATCAAAGTTGTGCTTGTAGTAGCACAAGATGTAAACATTATCCTCCCAAAGTGAGTTGTGATGCAAAATAGCTCAGTGCTGTCAGGTAAAGCAGCAGTAGATGTACACTTCCTCCTGCGTGGTGATGCATTTTGAACAAGTCCAGCTCAGTCGAAAGCAAATAATCCCGACATGAAACTGCTCAGAACAAGGTGTGTGGATTATGTTGGGTAACTGGGTCATGATTTCTGGAAAGACACATTATTACTGAGTTTTTCAAATGTATTTTTTGGCACTTTGAGCACCTCAAGCCAAGCGCCATCTAATTACATGATATTTGGCTTCTCTACAGCTGATATCTCCAACACCTGGCAACTCACAACAAAATAACACAGACTGATAAATAGCACTTTATGTAACAGGAGAAAACATGGATTTTTGATTTGGGTTGAACTGTCCCTTTAAGAAAGGTGCATGTACTTCACACCTAACTATTTGTGGTAATTATTATGTCGTTAATCCAAACTGCAGTACAACCGTTGCAACAATAATCTGCCTTGAGCCTCTGAGGAAAGACAGACAAAGATTTGACTCATCCTCCTTCCTTTCTGGTTACGCTAGGTGTGCTGAGGCACACGCTCTGGGAGCGGAGCTTGCGAGGGGGGTTAGCGGTTGCCACGATCCTACCTGGCAATAAGCTTGGCCTAGTTATGACACCGTCACCCCTTGTCAGCACCTCCCGTCAACATGAAAGCATCCTTGTTTATTCCCATCGCACTTAACAGCATGCCGTTCCCAAATTGCATGCTTAATGCGTCTTCTAGTGGGGTTCAGAAATCACTGCAAACTCCCAGCAACGCTCTTAAGTTTGACATAATTCATTACTTCAAAGACCTATTGCATATTACTCAGATATCAGTGTTTGTTTAATAAAATAAAAGGGATTCATTTCCATCCACGCACACAAACACAAACACACACACAAGTCCCTGGAGGATGAGAGGAGTGTGTTTGTTCCAACTTATCACAATAAATGTAATTACACTGGGTATTTAATGTTTTTTTCATGGGTTTTTTTTCCTTTTGTACTTTTTTTTAGAGCATTGTCAGTCTGTAATTAGTGATCACTGAGAGGAATCAAAAAGCAAGACAAACTTGTTTTTGTTGAGCTCCGTCTTCCCTTTCTCCCCTGAGGGGAAGAAGCCTCACACGCAATTTGATTCAGAGCCGAGCGTCGAAATCCAGACTCACTTGACTTCAGACAATGTTACCTCTCTGAGACTCTCACCCCCCTGTATGTTTACAACCTGTGAGATTTGCTGTTAATGAAAGCAGACATGTCCGCGGGAAAGGATGAGACACTGAATCCTGCGGGTGTCGTTGATGTCTTAGTGCTTTTTTTTTTCATCCTGAACAGAGCGAAGACCCGGGCGGCTTCTGTGAGCGTTCAAAAAGCCCTTTGTCTTCGCTTTGATTCGTGTCGCTCTCTACAGAGGTGACACCAATGGAGGGCCGGTATCTTGAAGACACTTGGAAAAAAGCTTTGCTTAAGGGCATACAAGTATATTTTTCGTTTTATTTTTTGTACTTTATGGGATATTTGATGTCGGATAAAGCAGGAAACAAGAAACTTGTTCCACCTTTCCTCGTAAAGCAAAACTCTTTCAAAATGTTGTATTTCTTTTTATTTGTCCGTCACCGTGTAGAATATAGGCACCCCGCTGCTCGCGCTCTGTCTCGCTGTGTACTCCTCCCCACTCCCCGTCTTGTAGGAGCTGATCTAAACTCCTGTAACTCAGACAGCTGGCTCCTCCGGGACATGTATCTGGCTGGAGTTGCTGTTTATTAAATCCAGATCTTCTCAGAAACGTTAAGAAAACAAGGCCACAGAGAAGCTTTTTTGGTACTCTAAAAGGTCAGGAATGTTTCACTACAAACAAAATAAGGCAAAGAAAAAAAGGCCTTAAAGATACAGCACAGGCTTTTGAGTTTTTAACCAAGAAGACAGAGACCGAAAGACAGGGGCGTAGGTTCGATTTTAAAGGTCAGGTGGAGAGAAGTATGGGCAGATAATGAGATAATGGGCCCCTGGGAACAGATATACAAAAGGTCCAACCACCTTTAAAGTGGACTTTGTGGTTTAGCCTTCTTTTGCTGTTTTTGTTGCATCTCTTTGTGGTAAATTTGAGTCTTTCCTGGTCAGTATATGAAAGAAAATTAGGAAAATTTTGTAAATGAAGGGCCCCTGGGCCTGTGTCCACTAGGCGCGGTCAGTAATGTATCCATGAGCACAGGCACAAATCCACGAAAGGGCTTTCGGATACTCTTCACCCGAGGTAGAACAAAACAAATTCTTTCATAGTTCTGAAATGTCCCCAGAAATCCATGAAGTGGACATTTGTAACAAAAATATGTTGCATGGCAACAATATGGAAAACAAGTGAAGAAATTGATCAAAAATGCTGAATATAATTGCTATGGAGATCATCCAGGTTAAGCCCCAAATGTGCTTAAATTCTTGAAATGCAAAGATGAGTAAGGACAGAAAGGTCAGAGGTTGAAACCAGCAATTTATATATTATATACACTGATAAATATTATTAAAGTTTGTTTATTAACTGGCCCCTGGCCTCCTGTTATTTTTGCAAAAGTGGCCCCCAGGCAAAACAAGTTGAGTATCCCTGCTCTATTGTGAGTAAAATAAGACTGAACTTTATTCATCTCGAGGGAAATCACTGTGCAGAAGTTGTATAACAAAGTTAGAGGAGTGCAGACACAAAGAGTGAAAAGGCAAATGTAAAGTAAATATACTGACGACCAAAAAAAGTAAGAATAGCTGTTTGATTTGTTTAAAAGCCCGGAAGAGAAGGCAAGACAGTGAGTTTAATTATTCCGATTTTTGCTACACAGTAAATGTCTGTGAGTGATCACTGCACTTGCTCTTACTCAGTGATAATTTGATTATGTGCAATGCTTTTGTTGCTTTGCTCCATTTTCATTTACTTTTAATGCTGTCTGTAATTATGAATGCTGGAGATTGGTGCTGACTTGCTTTGATTTTATGGTGTCTTGTAAGCCCATGCAGGCTGGGCATAACTCTTTGTATGGCACAATAATTTAAAATGTATTCATTGCCAGGCCAAAACTAGATACCATTAAGGTGCAAAATCTAAAATAATAATAAATTACGTCCCTGCTTAAAGCAAAGATAAGAGCCTCTGTGCTC
This sequence comes from Plectropomus leopardus, assembly GCF_008729295.1. NCBI lineage: Eukaryota > Metazoa > Chordata > Actinopteri > Perciformes > Serranidae > Plectropomus > Plectropomus leopardus. The sequence continues at coordinate 18,244,135 of NC_056485.1, read as the reverse complement.
ATGCTTTTACACATCTGCTGGATGGCAACACCGCGTAGGAAGAACTTTCATCAATCTCAGTTAAAGTGAACGCTGTGAAATATTTGCTACAAAAATGTTTGTCTTTCTGTCCTACCAGACCCGAGAGGTTTCTCCATCATGAGGCAACAGGAGCATCTGTCTAGACAGGGTGGGGGGAGGAGGAGCGGGGAGGCGCCGGAGAGCCAGGTGCTCTTTATAAACACTCCCATTAGAGATTGGAAGCAGCGCTTGTTTGAATAAGTTTCAAATACGAAGGCCTGGTGTTTATCCCCCATTGATCCTCCGCCTCCCCTGTCCATTACACCTCGATGGGAGGAACCGGCCTTTGTCAGTAACTAACATTACAGGAAATCTATACCTAATACCCTTCTTATTATGAATGCTCATTTTAAAACTTCAATAGCGGAGGAGCCGCGGCGTGGGCAGCTATCATTATTCCTTCAGGGGAACCTGAGGATAAGTGATTTTACAGAGGTTGTTTTACTCTGTTGTTTATATTATTTTCATCCTCCAGTCACAATCTCCACATGCGGGAAATATCTCAGAGTTATTATAAATTAGCCTACGCTCTTACAACTAAAGGTGTTAACTAGAACCATATGGGGTTCTTTGGCTTGTTCCTGTAAGCAAACCCTTTTTGCTTCATCAAATAACCTGTTATTAAGGATCCAACTGGAACACTTTCAGATTCATCTACCTATAACCTAACATAAATGATAACACCTAGAACCGTATGAGAAAGGTTTAACCCAGAACCCCTTATGAGAAGTTCTACAGAGAACCCTTCATAGGGGAAAGGTCATAGGGTCCCACCCAGAACCCTGTCTGGGGGTTCTATCCAGAACCTCCTCACCTTCTAAAGGTCCTAACAAGAATTCTACCCTTCTGTACTTTAATTTTCATATTTTCTTTCATATTTTTAAGGGTTTTATCTAGAACCCACCCAAGACATTCTACAGTGAACCCCTTCACATTCCAAGGATAAAAACCTAGAACCCACCCAGGCAATTCTACAGTGAACCCTTTCATATTCAAAGGGTTACACCTAGAACCCACCCAACTGATTCTATTGAGAACATTCTCATATTCAAAGGGTTTCATCTTGAACCCACCCAGTTTATTCTGCTGAGAACCCTTTCATTTTCAAGGTTTACATCTAGAAACCACCCAGATGATTCGTCTCAGAACCCTTTCTTATTCCAAATTTCATCTAGAACCCACCTGGGGGGGCTCTAAAGAAAGTAATTTCCTTCATTACCCATAAGTCTCCCATTAATCATGGTTTTAGTTCTTAATGGGACTCTCGGTCAAACAAAGAATGCTCTCTTCAGAAGAGGTTCTTCAGAGGCAAATGGTTCTGGGTAGAACCTCTTCAGGATGAATCCTGTTGGAACCTTTACTTTTAAGAGTGTGCATATTTGCATAACTTCTGGAAAGTGTGAATTTCAGCCTCATTGATATGCCAACACAAAGAAGCATCTTTTCGTAGCTGCAGGGGGTCTTGGGTAGTGACGGCAGTGAAGCGGAGCAAAACAACATCTCTGAGGAAGCGGCGGGATTTAAATTGAAATGTACATTATAGATGTATAGATAGGCAGACTTATAGAGTCAAAGCGAGCCTGGGAGGCGTTCTGGGCCGCGATGAAACAATGACCCAGGAGCTGCCAAATTTAGAGACAAGCTCAGTCTCCCAGGAAGCATCTCCATTTGGGCAGGAATGGCAAGTGTGACCCTCATCTCTCTGCTCCTCACCTCCGACTAATTGAATCAGGCTGCTGCCCAGGATAATTCAGTGTGTGTGTGTGAGTGTGTGTGTGCCCATGGAGTCTGTTAAACCAGGTTTAAAATCGTTAAAATGTGTCTCTGCGAGCTGACCCCTCGCTTCAGATAACCATCCAATATATTTCACACGGGAACAGGGATGGAAATGTGCACACACACCCCACCGGGCCTCATGCCCGTTCCTCCGTGAGACCCAGAGGGCAAATATATAACTCCACTACAAAGTCATGAGAATCTCTCTCTAAAAATATCTATTAAAATCCCTCATGGAAATTCCCTGGGAAATTATGCATTATAAATTTGTCTACTCCCCACCCCCCAAAACCCACTCCTGATACTATTTTTACTATTCAGATGCAAGGATTTAATGAAGAAACAGCAGAATAAACATTAAAAATGTATGATTTTAATTTACTACTAGTTCTACACTCTTAGAAATAAGGGTTCCAAAAGGGCTCATCCTGAAGGCTTGAGGTTCTACCCAGAACCTCTGATGCTGAAGAAACATTTTTTTCTTTTTTAAAGAGAGGGTTCTTCGGTGGTTCTTTGTAAGAGTAAGGGTTCCATTCCAAGAACTAAAGCCATGGTTGGGGGGGAGGGGTCTATGGGTAATGGAGTCAATTACTATTTTTAGAGCTCCCCCTGGGTTGGTTCTAGATACAGTAAAATTCTTGGAATATGAAAGGGTTCTTAATAGAAATTTCTGGGTAGGTTCTAGATTAAACCCTTGGAATATTAAACAGTTCTAAGTATGTTCTTTTTAACACCCTTACAAGGTGAAATGTTTCTGGATAGAACACCCCTAGAGGGTTCTGGGTGGAACCAGTACACCATTGAAAGGTTTTCTGTAGAACCTCTCATGTGCTCTGGGTGGAACCTTTCATAAATGGTCCAAGGTATTACCCTTTATGCTGGGTTCTAGGTAAATCCCTTTGAACCTTCATAAAAGGTTCTATGGTAAAACCAAAAAGGGGTCTGCTACAGGAATAAACCATCCAATCTGATATGGTTCTAAATAGCACCTTTATTTCTTAGAGTGTAGATTCATTTTTTCCACTCTCCTTTTATGTTCGTTGAATATACAAAAACAGTGTTTAAGCACTGTTTAGAGCTTCCCGGGCATTAATTAAAGTTTTTTTTCAGTGTGTGAAAGTCCAATACGTTCTTGGCATCATCAAGGCGAGACATGGACAGAGAGAGGGGCTACGCTCGAGGGGGGAAACACTCTTGTTCGGTTTAATTTCTGCCGCGCGCTCACCAGCGACAACACCAGCACTCTCATCAGTGTGCGAGATTTTAAACAGGGGCTTTGAGGAGCTTATGACTTATAATTAGTCAGTAGACTGCTTTAAGAATATTGAGGTAAACAGGGTTTAATTAGGAAGGGTAGAGCAATCTGGGACAGATGTTGCACAGGAGGGATCACACTGTGACTGTTTTTGTGTCGCAGCAAAAAGAAAAAAAAACTTGTTGTTCCAGAAAGACAAAAATAACTAATTGTTTCAGACAACTTCCTTTACACACACACAAATACACACACACAAGCACACACACACATACACACACACATATGCATGACGTGTCTGAAGCTGCAAGCCTGGTCTTGTTGTTTTGTTAGAGAGCTTAAGTTGAAAATGTTGCCTAACTCCACCCGTGAAAACACAATGCAGGAAGGCAGAACAAGAAATTTTCAACATTATCACCTGAAAAACATGTTGGATGTTTACAATTTGCCAAAATATTTTTGACTGGTTACACATATTGGTGTGTATATTAATTTTACTACTTTTCAGTTAACCGTTCTGCACATCAACGGGGCCTGGCATGAAGTAATGTTAGCTAACTGCACCGAAATGCCGAAATATATAGAATTTTCTCACAGTAATTGTTGACACTGTTTCCATGCTCTCCACCATCTCTGCTACCCTGAAACATCAGGCAAACGTCACAAACCAGCAACTCAGATACCATCGAAATTTCCCAATTTCCTACAAATAATTACAACCTTTTGGGGCATGTAAAGGCAGCAATAAAGCGGGTTGTCCTCTAATCAGCGTTGGTTATAGATCCTGTTCCATTGGTGCATGAATGCATGTGAGTGCTTCAAAACGGAGTAGCAGTTGGCACTAAGCCTCCACCACCAGTGTTTGAATGTGACTCATTGTGTGCTCTGAGTGGTTGAACAACTACAAAACCACTACCAAACACAGATGGTTTTAGTGTTATTTTGTCTCAAGCTACTAGACATGGCATCCACCTTCCCCTCCACCTGCCGCTGACACAGTCAGCATATACTGTGTCACTTTAGACACTTTATTCCCATGAAACGTATTTGTTGTTTGCAGAAAGGTACAATGCAAACATTTTCCTCTGGAAACTGGACTGAAACAGTTTCAAAACTGCAAAACTGTCACTTCCCCAAATTGTGTCGGTGTAAATCTGTATCCAAGCAGTAAAGAGCTTATGTCCGCAGCCCTGCAGGGTCGATCCCTGGCAGTTTTCCTTAGGGGCGTGAAGGAAAGCAGGGACAGGTATCCCGAGAATGTCCTCCCGACTTCCCTGCTAAGTGGCAGCTGCACCACTTAAAACCTGCTGATGGGATCTCAGGCCTCCACCTCGGCTTAAGTCACTGCTAAACCACATGAAACTCTCCTCTGACGGGCAGTGGCTGAACGGAGGATCAACAGCTAACAATGTGGCAGTCAAAGCACCATTTTGGGAAAGTAACAAAAGCAAACACACCTAAGGCGGGTTTTATGGATTCTAAGCCTCAAATAACCACGTCCGCTAAGCTGGAAGGAACAGAGGAGGGGGAGGAAAGCAGTGTGAGAACGAGAGAGATGGAGGAGGGTATGTTGGTGAGAGAATGGAGTGTTAAAACAGAGACGATGAGAAGCGGCGAGAGAAAAAGCAAGCTTTGAGGGGCAGATGATGAGGATGACAGCAAGCAGTGGGAGGGAGGAGGGAGGGAGAGAGAGAGGAGAAAATCACGCATTCTTGACAGAAGCAACATGGCAGGATCACACAGCTATTTTTCATTCACACTCCTCTGCATTCGCACATGATTCCAAAGGTACCCAAGCCCCAAGGAAGCCTTCCAGCAAACACTGTTTGCCAATTTTTCAAACCTGTCACTCCCTTTCGGTGTATCAGCTCGTGCGCTGCACAAAGGGGCCTCCTCGTAGTGCTGTCGCTATTGTTGTTGTCACTGAGCCGACGCGAGGTAAACACGTGAGGCAATGTCGTCCATCTCACCCGCCCCACCCCAACCCCCCTGTAATGCATCTCAGATCACACTGTAACATTACAGAAGGAGGGACTTGTTTTTTCTTCTTGCACCCGCATTTTGACAGCACACAATGTTCATGTAGTATATTTCAGCAGGAGTTGAAAAATCACACAAACGCCTGGAAATACGACTAAATAAGCTGGAGTTGAACACACTGCCATGTCAGTTCAACAGTGGCAGTTTGCACTGTAAAATCTGACAAGATGATTTTACTTTAAAAGTCTAGTAAACTGATAACCTTGAAAAAAAAGTAAGAAACTGTTAGTCTTATTTTATATTTACATTATAGCTAATTTTTAAGTTTACTTACAATTTAGTCTCATTTATGTAATTTTGTTAAGTTTTTGCAACTTACAAATGACAAGTTTAATTAAATCAATCTTTCTAAGTTTTTGCAACTTCAGTAAACCAAGTTTATTGTGCTATATATATGCATTCTGCTGGTTGCAAACTAGTCTGTCATATTTGTATTTTCTTAAACTTGTTAACAAAACAGAACTTGCATATCTTCTTATTTCATCATTCATCAAATCCTTTTTGATGGTCAAGAGGAGTCAGACTAAGTTGGTTAACTGAAGTTGCTAAAACTTGGAAAGAACAAGGTAATTTAAGTTTCAACAACTTCACAAAATTGAGTAAATGTAGCTGAATTTTAAGAAAGCTTAACATTGGATATAAAACAAATTGATGTATATTTACTTACATTTTTCAAGGAAGTGGGCTTTCTAGACTATTTTTATTAAAATAAAATTATCGGATTTTACAGTGTAGTTGTTGAAAAATAACATGAACACCTGGAAATACGACTAAATAAGCCGTTCAACAGTTGCAGTTTGAAATAGGAGCTTGGTAATCCTGTTTTTTTTGTTTTTTTTACAACTGTCTCAACCTTTTTACACCTCCTGGCTGTTTAATAAAAACAGCTGAGCCTCAGACACCGTCTCGCCTACAGTGAGCCGCACGCTAAGCTGTGAAAAACAGACCAGGCCACTGCGGGCAGGCAGGTGAAATTTAGTCAGAAGCTGGTGTTGGTGCGGTTGATGCCTGAGGAACATGTCTTCCACATGCAAAGACACACCTTTGTTCCCCTGCACGTTATCACGCACACAGAGGTGCACACCACACACTGCTCAGTGTGCTTTATGAGCTTTGACAGAAGGCCTACAGAGACGCTGAAGCTGGTAATCAAACAGGAGCTACAGTGTGCTCCTGAAGGCAAGCTGTCCCTGTGTTTAAAGGTCCCAAATTGTAAAAAGTCTTTTTTATTACAAAGCAGGTATAGGTGACATAAATATACTGTGGAGGTATCAAACTGCTCAGTCAACAGAGAAACGCTCACAGTCTGTATTGAGAAAAGGAGACTTTAAACAAGCCGTCAGGACTAGTGTGGAGTTGTGGTGTCAAAACTCTACTATAAAAACCATTTTAAACTTCAAACATAAATATTCTGAACAGGTCCTTTTGTGTTAACGAACTGTAAAAAGAAACTATATGTTTAACTTTAAAAAGTAAGTGTCTGGGCTACTTTAAAATTTTAAGTTGCCTGAATTTGAAAATACAAGCTGAATCATTACAATGTTGCCTCTACTAGCCTTTCCAGATTCAGTCAACTCAAATTTATATTGCAGCTGCGACAAACTTTTAAGTTGCAGTTTGTAGACCAAATCACAGTGATGTTGTACTAACAACAGCAATCACTTCTGGGCACTGGCAATTATCTTCAGTTGTGGAGATACAGTATGTGAATTTAGCAAACAGTTAATTTCTGCTGCAACTTTCAGCCGTATTTGTAACATTTACAGATATATAGTTAAAGACCATGGTCCAAATTTACTAACTTTTGTGTTGCTTTGCCAGCATCAAACAAAACTATCAGTATGGAAGCTAAGCAATGTGCTGCAGTGGATGGGGGGCACAGCAAAACGTAGCCTATTTAAGCCTATTTATCAGGTTTTATAGTAATCAGTATTGCTTTAAGTGTAGGCTATATTTGGAACATTTTCTCCGTGTTACCTTACATGCATGATAGACCAGCAACTTCATTGTTCTGCGAAGTAAAATTATTGTTTTTATTAATGGTGTCTGCTGGTTTTGATTTAATGGCTACAGTTCCCATATAAAACAATTTTCTGACTGATGAGGTGAAGTGGTGATAATATTCCAAATATAGCTTCCACTTGACCTGAAATTTATATTTTTGGCTAACTTACAAGTAACAGCCTGAGGCAGCGTGTGCTTAGCACCGTTACATTTTATGTACCTGGCACGCTGGTTTTCTATCCGTAAGCTATTGTAAACAAACATTGTGATTTGGTCTATATAGACCATTTCAAACTTGAAACATAAACATCATAAATTTGTATTTACTCATTGTTACAAGAAAATATTTGTTGTAACTTAAATATAGTGTCTCAACTGCCTGCAATTTTAAGTTGACTAAAATAAAAAAAAGACAAGTTGAATTATTATTAAGTTACCTCAACATGTCCAAAACAGAATTTGAAAATACAAATGTAATAGTTACAAAGTTACCTCAACTTGTCTTTTTAAATTCAGTCAACTCAAGTTATTAAGGCAGCCATGACACAACATTTTCTAAGTTAAAACAAATATTTTCTTTTCTTTCTTGATTGAGTGTTTTGCAGTGTATGTAAATGATGTCTGATAACATGAAGTAAACATGGATCCAATGCAATCTAATTCCAGTTAGATAGTCTACAAAGGCAGAAAGTGCTACTACAGTGCCTTTACAGTCATTCCCCGGTTGCAATGATGGTGCAGTTATGCCAAAATAGGGACCACATGCAAATGCTAACCAATCAGAGCAGACAGTATGAGAAAAATAGTGTTTTTTGAACAATGAGGCATGTAAAAATGTTCTAGGAGAAACACAAAATACATGTGTAGACCTGAAAATCAGCATCATTTGGGACCTATAAAGAATATGCTCTTGAGTTCATGCATGCAAGGTTCATATCTCATGTTTGATCACATTTGTATGTGATGAAAAATTGATATCCCTGAGCACGACACTCAAAATCCTCCCTGCTTATGCCAGATTAAGGTGTGAGCTAATTGCACCCGTAGCAGTGTGAAAAGCGGGGGTTAAAAAAGGTGACTGCTGATAGTTAAACCATGTAAATACACAGAGGAGACATGTTAAAACACCACAGGCTGTCCCGGGGGCCAATTCTGCAATGACTCGCACTCATTCATGTCGTCACATAGCCCCATTTTAAGAGTCATAACAGCGAAGAGACGCACCTCCGGCTAGATTCCCACACAAACACACACTTCTCATTCCTGTCATTCATGCTGCTGCTGTTTAAGCTTCTGGCTGATGAGTTCCCAGCATACCTATGAATATTACACAGCGCCTTCCCATCCACGCACACACTTGGTCATTTGGTTTATAAGGAATACAGTATTTATTCGACACTCCTCCTGTTTGATCCCTGACACCGCTTCCTTTAATCTGTCTGAATGAGTTCATTGCTATTCAGCCGTCACGCTCCTCAGATATGGGGATGAAATATAGAGGACTTGTTTCATCCTTCTTTAAGATTCATGGCTATTTGATACTACTGGAATGTTTGAAAACGGCGCCGAACATCGATAATAGACTTGACCTTGCCAGGGACGTCTTTTCTCATAAGGGTTCGACATGCAAGTCGGAGCTTTTTAAGTGTTTTTGTTTCGCCACATTAAATTCATTCTTCTCTCCTGGCCAAAAAGAAAAATAATATGGTGGACGTATTGCATTTGAACTTCACAATTCAGCACATTTCCCAGGCAGGAATAGACGTAGGAAATGGTTAACCAGCAACCTGAGGCGGTGTCAAAAATTGTAGCTTGCTAGGCAACTTTAAAGCCTCAGAAAAGGGAGGATTTCAAAACCAAAGTGGGGGGTCCGTGGATCCTTTCTCCAGAAATATTTGACTTTGAGAGACTGTGAGTTTCTGGTGACTTTAAAAGAATGAAAATAAAATTATAATTATACTATATCTGCATTTTTATATTAAATGCATTCAGTTTGGTTTAGTTTTTGGTTTATAATGGTCCTGGATGCCTAAGCGAGGTGGAGGCTCCCAGTCAGTGATGACTGTGGGGGGCCCAGGCAAAGAAACCCATCGAGGCCCCATTTAATTGCGTTAAAGGTTACATTTAATTTGGTATGTACAACAATTACTGGTGATTGTTGTTCCACGTCAGAGGAGGGCAAGCTGGGTACCATCAACCCACTGAGGAACCCCTAAAACCCCATCCTGGTATGAACAACATGAAAATGACGTATCCACTGCCAGCCAAGCCCATTTTATTCAAAGGCTGCTCATTGTTCTGACAGCCCAAATTTCTGAAGCCCATTCAGTCCAAAAATCGTGTCACTAAGCCAAAAGCCATTTTTACGACAGCATGTTATCCCAAAAGTAAACATCTTTTTTCCAAGGTCCCATTTCTCTGAAAATTCACATTCCCTGCAGACAATCCAATCACCAGAAAAAAAATATTTGCATTTTAACTTGTGTTTCTGTGAACCAAGGACACATTATATTTGTCAACAGTTCTGCGGTGAATGAGCAGGTTAAGGCTCTTAAACTACTTGATTATGGCGCAGAGGTGGCTGTAAAGCCGGGGTGGGTCGGTCAAAAACACTCATGTTTGGTGGCTCAAATGCTGCTGAAAGACTGTAACTAACTCTTGGAAGTGTGTATTTTTGGAGAAACATTTTCAGAACAAGGGGCTTTTGTTTTTGGGATAATGTTGGATACATGGGCTTTTGGTCCAACTGGACATTTTTTGGAAAATAATGGAGATTCAGAGTGTTGGGCTGTCAGAACAATAGCATTTGCACTTCAGAAGGTCGGAGAAGGAAGGAGAAAAGCGGAAAGTACCGAGGGATCAAAAACAGTAAACTTTTAGAGTCATGGGGCTTATACATGCTGTAGAGTGCCAGAAACAGGCTATAATAACAAAAAAAGATGTGAAAATTTGTCAAAAATCAGGAAAAATACAGAGATAATCATGACCCTGTGAAGAAAGCAGGAGAGGGCACTGAAAAATGGGAGTCTCCTTGGCACATACAGTGAAAATCGCCAGCTTGAGTTGAAGAGCAAAGTATTGTGCAGCCACTGATGTTCCCCTCGCTGTCTAATTTGATCTCATGAATCAAGAACTCAAAGTGGGGAGGGCAGTAAATTACGGGTCCCTGAGGACCCGTGACACCGGGAAGAGATGAGCCCATTGTGGTGAGGCAACTGCTGCCAATTTTAGTGTTCAGGGACCTTCATCTTTGAAATGCTCCCCGCTCGCCCAGGTGGCTTTATCAAAAGAGAGTAGTGGAACATGACGTTCCCACGCCTCACCCAACTCCAGGCCAACACTGTTAGAATACCATGACTTTTTTTTTTTTTTTTTTTATAGGAGGACGTTGCCCCCGAGCTCTGATTTTGGCAGTGATGCATCTGAATTACTGGGTACAAGCAAGATGAGAGCGCAGTGAAAACCTTTAAAAAAAACACACAAAAAACTGCAGGCATATGGCCATGGGAGAAGTTGCGAGTGGGTGGGGGCGAGTGTGGTGGAGGTATATTGCCATAGTAACAATGGATAGCCCACCAAGGATTCCTGAGCAAACACAGGCATACGGTTTAAACAGCGACTGAGGACCTTCCGCCAGTGTGCCTCTTTGTTCAAACAGAAATCACGCTGGCACAGATAACGCCGGCATTTTAAACATAAATTACAAGGTCTCCGATTGTCATGTCGTGTCCCCAATTCACGAGGAGAAGAGGCTGCCTCGGCAAAGAAAAGCTCATTCAAAGAGATTCAAAAGAGCACACACACACACACACTGACGTAAATCTTTCAAATGTGCCGAGGAAGGAAAAGGGGAGGCGAGAGCGGTTTGCATGTTAAGCACATTTGCGTCGACATCAAACGATCACCCCGCAATTGGGCTTCACGGGGGGAAAGTAATCTGCGCTGCTCAAACATTCGCCGCAGCGCCCGCAGAATCCTGATGGTGATTAAACAGGAAAAAAAAGTCTTCCCTCGAAGTCCGGCTGGGGGATCTCCACAACACACTCGTAAATGTCACCCGTGCAGCCACTTAGCTGCTTGTCAAAGTCGCTGTGAGCTCCCCTCACGTCACCGCGCTCATAAGAGCTCTTCACTGTGTGATGGGCTTCCTTTATGCACTTATGTTCCCAGCAGTTTGCCTCCTTCTGCTGAAGTCTGTTATTAATATATCATCACGGACGGATTAAATGTGATGAATCTGACGTTAAGTGAAGATTATTAAGCAGAGGCTGAAATAAAGCTGAGGTGGAATATAGAGTCGGGTCGATTTTGAGTTTTGGCGGTCCGGTCCACTTTAACCAGTTTAATTTATGCAAACCAGCCAAACCAGCATTTGTCCTGAGGGCACATTTTAGCAATTTTTAAAGTAGCCTTAATTACAGCACCAAATCCAAAACAAACTGAATTAATAATAAGCAATATGACTGAGTGATTAGCATGATATCATGTTTGTAAACTTATGAATGTAGCAACTAGTGTCACACAGGTCAAGTGTAATTTAATTTGAAGCTAAGAGTACCAGTGTCACATTTCTGCAGAGGGGGGAAAGCAAAAAGCAATATGAAAACCTTTGGGTTTAGAGCCAACAAAACCACTGTCTTTACTGGCTGTTGGTGTGAGAGCTGAACTTTCGTGGGACGTTGTTGTTGCTATTTATATCTGATGCTCGCTTTGAAAGCGCTGTAGTGGAAGAGGATTGGCTGGTCCATGAGGTTAAAATGAGAAATTATTAATGTGAAACTTACTTTTTTCACTACAAAAACCTAAACAAATTGTCAGCTGTTGGAGGGAGATCATCAGGGAGCTGAAAGTTTCTGCTTAGAGTAAATGACTATGCCAAAAAAAAGCTCGGTTAATGTAACTTTGTGTTAGTTATATGTCATTTCCAGTAAACATTCCAATATAAAATGTGTGTTTTCTGATTTAAGAAGTTACAAACGTAGAAAGATTGCAAGTTGGTTACTCATACATCTTTTAGGTGTTTATGTCTATAGCCACAGGGTTTGTTAACATAAAGTAACAAGAGTATTTAATGGAGTCAGTGATGAGAGAGAGCCCCAGTGTTACATCCACTACATGATAGTCACATACATCTTTTGGACACAGTCTCATTATATTCCATTGAGGATTAACTGCTGAATCATGTGGGACACCTGGTAAAATTTGGTTAGCCAGTCTGGTCTGGTGTTTGGCTTTATACTGAGCAGGTTTGAAAAGTTTCACACCAGCCCAACCCTGGTAGAATATAAGAAAAACCTTGTGTTTAAGCCGCTTTGTTTACTATTATTCTAATCATTTTACCGCCCCCGGACGTGTCAACTTGATTGATGTCCTCGCTTTTCCCCCCTCAATCCCAGACCTCATCAACCTGCAAAAGAACGGCAACAAATGTAACAACATTCCCTTTTTCCTGACGCCTCCGAGGACCAGCTCCCCCCTCAAGGCACTTCTCACCACTGAATCCACTCTGTAATTTACAATTGGCTATTGTGTCCCAAGTGTTGCATCGGACCAACTCCGAGCAAATGAACCATGTCAAAGACCAGCCTTTCACTCTCGATTACATCCCCCCCGTTTCTCCCCGTCATAATTGCGGCAAACTGAGCAAAAGCTGCCGCAGCTCCGCTATTATCCCGAGCACCTGAGTTCATCCACCCACTCATTCACAAACCAAAATGGCCGTTCTTTGCCAGTGGCTGGTTTGATTGACTATTTGTAGTTGTTACCAAGAACATTGTTGCCGGGGAGGAAAGAGAAGGAGAAATGTGAAGGAGGAGAACTCCATCTCCCGAGATGCTGTGAAGAAAAGGAGTAAAAGGTGAAACCAAAGCTGGATAATAAACAGGCTATAGGGCAAGGTGCCGCAAATCAATACCTGAAACCATATTAAATGTCTGGAGCTCCTCAATCCACAGTAGAATTTGTCTGACTAAAGCCAGCATTACAGTCGTCTCCACTTTATTTTGCAGTTTCCAACAGGGTAGACTTATGGGAATTTACAGCATATGAGGAACTGTGTCCGACTATATACAGTTTATCCTTTCAGACTTAGAAACCGTCACGATCGAACAAAACTTTTCAGCTCAACAAGTAGAGGTGTAAAGTAAGGGTTCATACACACTTTTGCATGACTTTGTGGCAAATTTTAAAGACCATGCATTCTCTATGAGCTATATAATAGCTTTTTAAAATATATATCATTTTTAAAGACTTTGTTTTTAATTTTGACTTTATATGTATTTTGTATTTATTTTGTTGCCATTTTTTAGAGAATATATGCCTTAAAACATGCCTTGGTATGTTTTTTTTCAAAAACATTTGGCCTTTTTTTTTCTCTAAAAAGGTTTGGGAATTTAAAAAAGAGCATGTTTTTTTTTCTTTCAAAAATTTTGGGCAGTTTTTTATTTCTTTAATTTTTTGCAATTTAAAAAAAATCATTTTTTTCTTTAAAAAAATACTCCTTAAAATTGAAGCTTTATATCTGTCTTTTTAAGAAAAAGGACAACCAGCCCATAAAAACTACAATAAAGCCAACAAAATTTAGAGATACATAACACATTGATACAGGATTGTTTTGGACTTTGTCCGTATATGGTTGGCCGTTGGTCAGCATTTGGCCATCGGTGAGCATCTGCCACCCTGGTTTTTGTCGTGTGTCCCACACTGGTTGGCCCCTGTTGACTGTGTTTTGGCAAATTCAGCACACTGAATCGGAGTTCAAGAGGTTGGAGCCAGTTGTTGAGTGAAAGCACTCTGATTGGCAATTTAACTCAGTGCATGAGTAGAGAAATAGAAGTGAGAAAAGTAAACAAGCAACTAAAGTCAAGAGGTAATGAGATCTGAACAAACTTGTTATACTAGGCAGTTGTGTTGTGAATGTGCTAACTGGCAAAGTACCATCTTGAATTCATCTTGTCGGTCTTCCAGTTTCCCTTTTTGAATGACACACAGATTACCACCATCTGCTGGTATGGACAGTTATTTCCTCGTTCACACTATATGGCTGTTGGTTGAAGTCTTTGCAGTGTGTTCAAGTGCAACTTTTTTGTCTGAGACACAGGCGACGTGAGGTGACGCAACAGTCTGCCTTCAACACTACTAGCACTTTGATGCTGGTGTGGTGTGTTTGGGCCTTTTAGGATATTTCAGGGAGTCTCTGTCCTGACATTAAATCATTGGGTAGCAGATGTTAGATGGACAAAAATAGTGAGGATGCTTTTATGAAAATCTGCCACCTGTCATCATCTGATTCACAGTGACACACTCTACACCAAGGCTGTAACCTTATTCACATTTCAATGCTATCCTACAACATGTTTCAAAAGGAAGCGCGCACCGACGACGAGGCAAATTGGAAAACATTAACATTTTCAAAGGGGAAAAAAAGCTGTCTGGACTTCATATTTCACATGATTTGATAGGAGCTACCTAGCGAGGCCGCTCGTAACTCCAGCTGCCCTGTGACCTTCATTCCTCAGCGAGGCAGCCGGACTCCTCCAGCCTCTGACAAGAGTTATCGGGCTCGCCTAATAGGCTGCTCGCTGCCAGGTAAGGCCTCATCGATACAGAGGCTTCTCCTGCTATTGAACATTTCAGACTTTTCGCACACACCTGCAGACTTTAACCCTTTGAAAACTGAGTATATCAGCTTGATTTCATTCAGAAACATGGAAAAAGGCAATGAGCAACTAACCTAGAAATGACCAAAAAAGTCGCAAGAAATTACTTAAAGGTGACAAATGTACCTGAAAAAAAAGGGAAAAAAGGAAAGAACAAAAACAAATAAGGCAGTTACCTGGTAAAAAAGTAAGTAGGTAAAAAATAATAATGATAATATTATTATTATTATTATTATAACATATAGTATATTCTCTCTGGAACATAATTTTAAATATATAAATATAACAATTAGAACAATTATTTTATAGATTTTACCCTTTTTTTGTGGGGTTATTTTGGTAATTTTCTACTAATCCCTCTACCTCTCTTTCTTCTCCTTTTAGAAATTTATTTCATTTTCAATTTCTTGCCAAATTTCCTTTTTCCCCATGTTTTTGAAAGAAATCAAACCAATGTCAGGAGTTTAAATGCTTCTCACAGGCATGTATGCAGCACAAGAAAAGTGTTGTCGATTCAGGTTTTAAAGGGTTAATACAGGTGGTTGAAACACACACAATCAGTCACAGACGCGACCGATAAATAACTCAATTGCGGCGAAGGAGTGCCTTGCTCGAGGGCGCTCGAGAGTCACAGACTACTGGAGCTTGTCGTGGGGTTTTTGAACAGTTGAAGATAAAGTATTGCTCCAGCCTTCGGGCTCCATCTGCCTCCGTGTGTGTGTGTGTGTGTGTATATGTAATAACCAGACACACATACAAATATAATGAACTGCATTCCTTGGGTAAACACAGCAGTGCAGGCACACAAACACACACACACAGGATATTGAAACCCTCTCAGGCATGTCGCCGCGCGTGTGCCTGGCGTGCGGGATGATGGAGAGGCTGAACTGTGGAGGCCCCGTTTGCTCTCCTCTCTCCAGCCCTCACAGGATACACAAACACACACACACACACTCGTACTGTACACTCACACGCTTTATCACACCCTCGCACACATGCGTCCGCACAGTGAGCGTACCCGCTGAGTACACATGCACAAACTTTCACACAGGTCCCCCCAGGCTTTGATGGATGGTCGGTGAGTGCTCTACCTCCTGTTTCATACACATATAATCTCATTTGGGGGCCACATGGTGGGAGCCGCACCAAAACAGGGCTAATAGAAGCAGTCAAGCTGTCCTATCCCTCCTCCTCTGCCAGTCTAGTCATATCCATTATACTCTTCTGCTTAGCAAATATGTATGACTGCAGCCTGTTAATAAAAAAAGCTATACCCTTTGTACTGAAAAAAGCTTTTGAATACATTATTTAACCCCGACAATTCCTAATGTGTCGGGAGATCTCAGCACATCTTAATATTTCAGCATTTTCTTAATACAAAAAAATGGAAGGTCAAAGTCGAAAGGGGGGAAAGGAAGAGAGGGAGAACAGGTGCATGTCTGTCAGAGCCTTGGAAAAAAATCGATGTGAACCTGAACCCCGGGTGAAGGTTGTACCCATTAAATACGCTCCGATTACACAGTGAACTTGTTAACTTTTCCCCTGACAACACATCAAAGCGTCTTTCCTCCGTCCATGTAGGAGACAACTCGGGTGGGTACCAAACTTAGTTCTCTAAAAGGGCAGACGTCAGTACGGTAACAATAGCTTCTTTGCATATGACATCATGCATCGGTGCAGTTGGAGGGAAGGCAACTAGAGGCTACCAACACTGCACAAATGCCTGTGATTTACACTGTTTACAGTTGTTCCAATCAATTAGATTTGGAAAAAAGTAGCACTTTTAGCCCCAAAAATAGTTGGAGAACAAGAATAAGCGGAGAACTTGGACTCTCTCAGAAACTAGTGCAGATCAGAATCACTTTCTTCAGCCTTGAAAAGTGGTGCGTTTAGTTTTAGGTTTAAAGGTCCAGTGTGAAGGATAAAGGCAAATACATACAGTCAGAAATGGAATATAATATAAAGTATGTATTCGTTAGTGTATAATCACATGAAAATGAATAAAGTTTCAAGCTTAAATCAGAATAAAACATTTGTTCAACAGCATAGAACCCTTTTCTAAGATGTTAATAGTATCATGAAAATCTCATAGTTATTGCAACTCTAATACACACACACACACACACACACACACACACAGAGGCAGAGAAAGCTTGTTTAAATATTCCTTTTTGTTAATACAGAGAAGCAAAAGTATAGAATAAAGTTTGCTTCTAGTACCAGAATTGGTCAAATGTGAACAGTACTGGTGCAACTAACAATTATTTTCATCACTGATGAATCTGTCGATTATATTCTCGATTACTTGTTCAGACTATAGTGTCAAAAAAAGGTAAACAAAAGTTGATCTGGCTTTCTGAAGGTCCAATATGACCTCACTAAATTGTTTGTTTAGTCCACTTGCAATAGTGAACCCCATCCTCGAGATAACATGTCAGTCTTTTTCTTCACCTGTCAGCTCCGCCAAATAAATAAGTTCGCTCTGCGTTAAGCAGCTTTACAGTCGGCGTCCGGAGCCAAAGGTGGCACCTGAGGGGTAAATCATAGATCAGCGTGTCCGCCTTTCATGGCTCTTTTTCTCATTTCCACGAAGGCCACATGTGACGACACGGCTGGATGCTGGATGGGGTTTAAATCGGCGGCCCCCTGATGTGGAGGGCCACGGACCCCGCTGGCAGTTCCCTTGACACCCGGGACCCGTGTGAGCAACAGTGACAGGGAGTGATTCATGTGATTCATCACCATGTTTCCTCCACAGTGAGAGAGAGAGGGAGAGGGAGAGAGGCATGAAAACAGAAAGAGAAAAACATGTAAACAGCCTTCTGCCACCTGTGTGAATCAACATCAAGCGAACAAATGGCCGGTGACCTTTTCTGTAAAACAATAACAAAAAAAAACATCATTACCAGACTGACTGCCAGACATTTTTGCAATTTTGATGAGCTACAGAGTCACGGTAAACAGAACTCTATTCTTTTGCCTATTAGTCTCACAAACAGCAACCCTTACGTCTGATCCGTGTTGTGATCTGGCGCACAACTATTCCCCAGGGCTGCACGGCAGAAGAGCTAAGCGATGTTCTCATTTAGTCGCTTCTAGCTGCTGCAGTCGATACAAGAGGACAGCTACGGAGAAAACAACAAGGCTAGCGTGGCATATCATAGACCTTGGGAGCCTTGTAAAAGTCAATTTGCTGTACAAACTCCTCCTAAGAATCGCCGTGGAAAACAAGTCTGCAATGTGGTGAGTGCGCGATGATTGATAGTGCCACAGAAAAGGCAAATCTGCAAAAATGAATCAGCTTCATCCTGGTGAGCCCTATCAAATGAGATCGCTGCGGAGTATGAAATGAAATTCTCGACGACGTCGAAATTGAAAGAAGCGGCGGAGAGGGAGAAGGTGGCATCACCGACACTGCCACTTACAGTCAGCGGCGTGGAGAGCAATCAAGATGGCATGCGGCTTAAATTTCTTGTGTGTTTCTCCCCATTTCTTCCGTGTTTTGGCATCTTATCGTGAGAAAGTTCAGTCACAAATATTAATGTTCACGTGAAGACAACTGAGCTCATTTATTGTATGCAGAGGAGCAAAGAAGTAACACGATTCATGCTTTTCCCCACAGCAGGGTAACTTGCTCTGCCTGGGGGCCAGTCGCAGCAGCCCCATACATGTTTCTAGAATTTTAGGATGTTTGTAGGATTTTGGGACATCTGCAGGATTTAAGCACATACCTAGAATTTTAGGAAGTTTGTCGAATTTTAGGACATTTGTTAGATTTTAAGTCATTTCTCAGAATTTAGGACATCTTTAGGATTTTAGCGCGTTTCTAGGATTTTAGGCACCTTCTAGGATTGTAGAGCATTTTGGATTTCGGGACATTTTCCAAGATTTTATAATGCTTCTAGGATCTAAGCATGTTTCCAGGGCTATTGAGCATTTCTAGGACTTTAGCACATTTCTAGAATTTTAGGACATTTCAGGGATTTCAGGACATTCTTGGATTTTAGGACGTTTCTCAGATTTTAGGACATTTCTAGGATTTTAGGACATTTTTAGGATTTAAGGATAATTCTGGGAATTCAGGACATTTCTATGATTTTAGGACAGTTAGGGCTTAGCTAGGACCTTTGTCAGGGGGTGCAAGGGATCCTCCACTGGCTGTTTTTTAATATATAAACAATCTCTGACGCTGTTTTATGCACTCTGGCACCTTATGTATGCTAAAAGTGCAACAAATCCCAATGTGAATCACTTTATATTTATTGTGAATTAGAGAATGGTTGGGGGGCAACCCAGCACTTTATTGGGGGCCAGTTTTGGCCCAAGGCCCATCAGTTGAGGATCACTGCCCTATATAAACCTCAATATTAACATATTATGCAGAGTAATATAGCAGAAAGCAGCTATAGCAATCTCTCCCCCTGACTTCCTCTCAGTCGCCACCATTTCTGCCGGCGTATCAGGTAAGTCTAATCCTTAGATTAGTAATTGCCTTAGAGCGACTGCATTCAAATCACCAAACCAAATTATACCAGAAAATGCTGCCCGCTGCAATTTCATGAGTATTACTGTGCACTCTTACGCCTTCCATTTTCCTTTCAGAACATAAACAACAAAAGCCCAGGCAGCCATAGATTGAATTAAGCCGTAATAGATCCAAAACAATTTTGATAAAATTAGCCACAGTCGGCGGTACGCAGCAAAGGGCAAGCACTAATAATAATGTGGTAATAAACAAACCAGCTCATTGCACTTAATCTCATTTCTTACTCAATGCAAGATTTCCAGATTGTGTTTTTTTCACCTTTGGCACCTCTTTCTGGTATCCAGTGAAGTTGCTATAAAAACTGTTTGCATATTTTGTTCTTCTAACGTGATAATCAGCAGATTGCCGACATGACTTTGCTGTTGACCGTCCAAGAAAGTTAATGATAATAAAGAGAACAGTTTCTACTTCCTCTGCTTTCTCCGATAAAAATAGGCTGACCTGTATCAGCGACCCTGGAGGGTGGGGGATGACCAAACATTGTTAAAGCTCCTGTGGAACCTCTTATCAAGTAATTACCTAATTGAGCTCAATGAGTGACTGACTGCCACAACAGTTTCACAGATAAAATCACGCCATCGGGGGAGTTAAGTGGTGATGACTGCCAAAGAAAAACACACAAAGGTTCGGACAATGGTGGCATGATTGCTTAATCCTTTGCTAAGGCATAGTGGTGTTTTTTCCAACAGTTGGGGGGAGGGGGGGGGGGGGGTGACTGGGTGACTGGGGGTCCTCCTTGAGCATCAAACACTTAATTTCCTGCATACTAGTGAAATAATATGCACCAATTTATGCTGGAAATTGACTTGATTTTTTATTAGGAATTTTAAAAGCACAACAACTCAAAGGAGTATGATGGGCATACAAACCCCCAGAGGAAGGCACTTCAAAAACATGACTAAAAACACTTATTTCTAAAGTGGTCCTCGATAGAAACAGCAAACAGTGTGTAGGAATTAGTGGCATCTAGCAGCCTGCAACCGACTGAAACTTCATCCATACGCAAATGCTTGAGAGGAGTCCTTCCTTTGGACATTTTGAGCACCAGAAACTAAATTTTTCTGCGGTTTTTGTGTATCAATTTATTGTCGAAATGTGGTCCTGATTCAAGCATGCATATTTGCTTCATCATACAGCAGATTGCCACCGTTGATGCTAAGGTTGCATGCTGCCATCATTCACTTTACTCGAGACATTGTTGCATCAATGAGTCACACTCTTGCAACTTATCAAAATAAAAGTCCTCTGCTACTGTAAAAGTGTAGTTTGTAGGATTTAGCGGCATGTTGTGCAGAGGTTGCCCATGATCCTATGAATCGCTGCTCCTAAAAAACTGAGGACACCTGAAATGCTGTATCACTGCAAGTTTCAATTAGGTCAGTTGTGGCTTTTCGTAGGTGTTTAGGCAGCTACATTTCGTAGGTTAAAACAAATGAGGCCAGAGGCAAAGCCCTGCATTTCCATATTGGTTTCCTGATCTGCCTGGAGCCTGAAGGGCAATCACATCCTATGTTTTGGCTACAAACACCATCCAGATGACCTCCATTTGCATGGTTATGTTGTTTGTCCTGCGTGGCGGCGGGGTGAGGATTTGCCCTATGCAAATCAGGCGCTCCTCGACTGTATTCAGCTCACACTGGAGAGGTTGCAGCTACAATACGGCACAGGAGGAACAGCTGGCCGGAGCGCGGGGGGTGAACACCGGGGGCTGGGTTAAGGACAATGTCCAGTTATGCTTGCTGCATCGGCCCTGAGGCAGAATAACCTGGTATAAGTGTGCGGAGCGAGGCTTTGCCTGCCCTGAGGGGCTGCGCTGCGAGAGCACAGAATACAAGCTGCTGTGGCTCACCGCTGATTAAAAGTGATCCACCTGGGCACGAGTGGCGCTTTGAAGTGCAATGATAAAACAAAGGCTGATGGCTTGTGCTAATTCGATGGCTAAGTGATTTCATTCCTCACTACATTACGGCTGGACAGCATTATTTTCTGGCAGTGGATGGAACAGAAGCTACTGCCAAAAGTAATAAAGTTAAGTGTTCTGTTAAGTGCACACACTACTCATCAGCTCACACATACAAGGGATTGGACGTGGGTATGCAAGGAGCACAAAGACAGAGCGCCACATGTCGCCAGTGGTGGAATTTAACTACCAACATTTACTAAGTACTGTACTTAAGTATGAATTTGAGGAACTTTACTTGAGTATTTTCTTTTCATTCCACTTTATACTTTCACTCCGCTAGCTCTCAGTAAGAAATACTGTACATTTTATGTCCCTATATTTATTTTATTTTATTTCTAATTTTAATGTTTGGAGGGTGGTTTTCATTTTTTTTTATTTTTATTTTTTTATATAAGTTTGGGGAGGGTTTAATACTTTTTAGAATTTTGACTTTTTTGATTTTTTTTATAATTTTGAGATTTGGTGTGTTTTTGATTATTATATTTTTTCTGTGTTTTGTTCTGCATTTTACTTTTAATACTTTATGAACATTTTCCTGAGTAAACTTACTTTTACTTGAGTGCCATTTTCAATGCATCACTTTTACTCGTAATAGAGTATCTTCACAAGTTGGTATTAGTATTTTTACTTAAGTAAAGGATCTGAATACTTCTTCCACTAGTGCATGACACAAAAAAACCCTGCAAAAAATATGAATAAAATGTGTCACAATCAATGCGGTAACAGGAAGAGATGAAATGTCAAGTCTGTTGCCCCTCCTGTTCGAGCCCTCAGCAGATGCTGGGTGACACGCTGGCTTCTCCCTCACAGTTAGATCAGCTTAATGACTGTTTAACTGTCTGATGGGCTAAAAAGAAAAAGGCTCGCCTCGCCGATAAACTCCCTCAGTTGCCTGGTTACCTGCCCGAGCAGGTTGCCTGTGCAGTTATTGTGAGATTAGGTAGGCGAGGAGAGAGAGAAAGACGGAACCCGATACCTCGGGGATTACAGTCAATGGTCAGCACTATTCTCCCTGCTCCCTCCCCGTCTCTCTCTCTATCTTTCCACCCGAGTCCCTCGTGAAACAGTGGGGGCCATTCTCTGCGCGGCTAACAGGGCCGTCTTTCTTGTGCTTGTCTCTATCTCTTCCCACAGACGGACAAAAAGAGAGGGAGTGGTAAAAAAGAAGGGCGAAGGAGTGCACACACACATCATCACTTGTAATAAATCAAGCTCGTTTGTGGCCAGGGGCAGATCTTTATAAAGGTGACTCAGGCCACCCAAAAGGGGGCACAAAAACTGACATACAAAAAATTCAAACATCAAGGAAATTTTGTGGCAGAAAGTGTATGTGGAGAGCATTAAAGTAAGTGAAAATGAGTATAAAACAAGGCGAAGACTAAATTAAAACAAAGAAAAATTTGTTGGGGGGGCACCAGGGGAAGCTTGCCCAGGGCACCAAATTTACTTGTTATGGTCCTGTTTGTAGCCAAATGTAATAAAAGAGAACATTAAATTTACATATAAATCCTGCAATATGAACACATTTCAAGAAAGTAAAACTGAGAAAATATAATAAAAAGTGAAGTTAATGGTATTCATTGATGACAATGTTTTCTACCACTAATCCACGGAGGGGAAAAAACAACAGACTGACTTTGGCAAGTAACTAAAAACTTCCAACATATGGGAAATGTTAGAGACGAGTGGGGAGAGCATTAGAGTCGGAGAAAGTGAAAATATAAAAGCCATCCAGGGTGCAGTATGAAACGGAATAAGATTGAATTTGCAAATTTGTTTGCGTTAGTGATAAATTAAAAAAAATATATTAGATAATAACAATGATTACTTGTTTGGGTGGGGCACCAAGATAGGCTTACCCGGGGAATTGAATATGCTAGGTTCGGCCCTGTATGTGGCCAAACATGATTAGTTACATATAAATTCTTCAGCACAAACACAACTCAAGAAAATAAAGCTAAGAAAACACAGTGAAAATGTAAAGTTAAGTGTATTCTTTGACGACATCATTTCCACCACTAATCTAAACCTTGCTCAAATTGTTCCCTTAACTGAGAAACACTCGTGTCCTTGAGTGTTTTATTATGTCTTTAAGCTGTAGTGCCACTCACTGAATATTTCCAGCTCCCTAAAAGGGAGAGCATGACCGCTCCGCTACTTAATCTAATACTGAGGTGGCTGTTTAAAGCCATAATTGGAGCACATGAACACACACACCTTCTCTTCAATTAGCTCTCTTGTGCAACCATTAAATTACGCTCTGTTCACCCAGAATGTATCAACAGTGAGTATTTATTAAGCCTGTGGGGTATAAAAAGGCAATTTAAATACCTGCTAGCTATTGTATATTAAACACCAAACAGGCACAATAAACATGCATGGTACTGCCCAGTAGACCAGTTTAACTTGTGCAATTTAAATATCCAGAATACCCAGAAATCACAAGAAAATCCTCTTTGTGCATTACGGTTTTTGCCTCCTAACAACCGCACAGTCCATAAAAGTTACCGCAGCATTAATGCAGAGAGTAAATAAATAATTATATAAGTGGAGCATGGTGACACACAATACATGCTGCTGCCGCAGCAGCAAATAGAGTGCCCTTTTAATTATGCAGGAGACATCCGAAAGCAACAGCACTCCTCACACTCTGGGAAGCAGCTCAGTGAACACACCATATTAGAAGCTGTTAGAGACAGAGCAGGGGGAAGAGAAGGGATAGAAGTAAAAGGGGGGAGTGAAATGATTTGAGAGGAGTAATAGCAAGAGGGAGGAGAGAGGGGATATAGAGAGATGAGAGTGGAGATTTAAAAAGAAACCACTGCGAGAAAAAAGGCAAGGCGGAGAGAATCATTGCATGATGTTGGCTGGAAAAACGGAGGGATGCAAGACATGCATGGATGCAGGGCCAGGTTGGTATAGAATAAATAACGAGATATCTAAAGGAAAAGAAAAATTTGGAAACAACAATCCAGCTGAGAGAAAACTCGAGAACTCGAAAGGAGTAGTGCTGACACCAAGTAAAAGAAAGATCAATAATTCATTAGACTGCCATAGAAAACACATAAAACAATACTGCTCTTTTTTCCCTGCAAATCAGCTGACTTCATTATGTCTTTGTTTCTCGCTGTTGTTGCACATCACAGCAGAAAAACAGCCAAAAAAATATAAAGACTCGACTGATAAAAGCGCACATTTGAATATCACATCATGCCACCTACACCCTTTTTTTTTCCTCCAGCTCTGCAAATGTTAGAGTTACTGGGAAAACAAGAAGGGAGCTGGGAGAAAAGCAGGTAGATATATGAGGAAACAGATAAAAAAGAAGCAGAGGCACAATATGGAAGGCCGTATAAAAACGTCCAATTTCACTGCGAGGTCAATGAATTGATGCAGGAGGACGTTAATATGACCTCCTGGCCAGATGTTCGTACTCAAAAGACTGTAAAACTGACTCACAAAGCCATGTTTGTGCACCTTTTCTGTCTTATTCTCTCAAAGACAAGGCTGCTTTGTCACAGGCTGAGAGGGGAAGGGTGAGAGCTCGACAAGGAGGAGTGTAACCGGCCCCTGGCATGCACCCCTCTGGGATAAAATAACTGCAAACCAAACCCTTATGTGAGCTGTCTGCAACACTCCCGACACAAGGTTGGAAAACCAAAAAAAGGCGACACATGCCGTGATAAAAGGGGAAAAAGAAGTTGGAAGGGCGAGTGGTATCAATACCCCGTTCGTTAGCAAATCTAAACCTTCCTTTTCAATATTACATGTGAATGGCACTCCAAACCAAAACAGATCAATACCACTAACTTGACACACATTAGCACCATAAAGGCAACAAGACTACTGAGACTCGCCCTGTCAGAAAGCATTATGGTAGAGAGAACACTAAGAGGAAGAAACAGAAGACATTTAAGAGTGGTGGAAGGGGAAAAAAAAAAGAACATGGACACGTGTCTTCTTACCTGTTTGTTGTACTTGTTGATAGTTTGACTGCTGTATTCAGAGCAGTGGTCAGATCCAAGGGAAATGTTATCTCCGGTGCCAACGAAGGTGTTGGCAGGGGGCAGGTCCTGAACTGCCTGGTGCTTTTTCCCAGCCGTCGGAGACTGTGGGTGAAGCTGCACGGTAGGGAGCGGGGAGCTGGACTTGTAGTGTCGGGCCAGATCTGGGCTCCCCGGCCCTCCGTTGACCGAACGGTAGCGGCCCATGCCGGGGCTGTCCGACAGCTTCTCGTTGACGCCGTCGTAGCGCTGCCCGTTGGGTTTGGAGGCCTCAACGGTGACGATGCTGCTGTAGAGCGGCTGTTTGGACTTTTGTTTCTTCTTGTCTTTCTTGGGCTTCTTGGATTTGTCGTGCTGCTGTGGCGTGAAGAAGTCCTCGTGGTCCTTTTTGCCAGCTTCATAGCCATTCTTGTTCTTGGGGCGACAGTAGCGTGCCATGACCACGACTAAAATAATAAGTATAACTGTCATGATGCCCGAAACGACTCCAATTACAATGCTCAGCCGCTGTTTGCTCAGATCATAGTTGGGGTCACCTGCGATGTTCGTGTTTAGAGACGTACTCAAACTCTTCGCCACCTGGGCCTCCACAACTGTTGAGTTGGATAGAGTCTCGTTGACGTACACGTGCACCAGCGTGGTGGTGCTCTGTGAAGGCTGGCCACTGTCGTTTACTTGCACTACAAGTCTGTGGAGGCCGTAGTGCTTCTGCTCCAGCTTCCCCACCAGTGAGATGACCCCAGTGCCTCCATCAATCTCAAACAGCTTGAACGGGTTCCCCCCAATGATGCTGTAGTTCAAGTCAGCATTGATGCCAGTGTCTGTATCGGTTGCTATGACAGTCCTTACTACTGTTCTGATGTTGCTGGAGGGAGGAAGCAGCGTGTAGGAGCTGTTTATTGGGAAAGTGACCGTGGGTGCATTGTCATTTTCATCCATGACAAAGAGGGAAACTGTGGCTGTGGCTGATCTGGGGGGGTCACCACCGTCCACAGCTTTGACTCTGAATGTGTAGGTCGTTTTCTGCTCTCTGTCAAACGACAAAGTGGAGAAAATAGTCCCTGTGTCATTTTCTATCGAAAAAATATCCTCTTCTTCCTCAATAAAAAGGCTCATCTCTGCATTTTGGCCTTTATCTGCGTCTATGACTGTCACCATGCCAACTGGGCTGTTTGGTTCAAGGTTCTCTTTGACATAGAAGGTGAACACATCCTGCATGAACTTTGGCTCGTTGTCATTCTTGTCCGCCACGAGCACGACCACTGTTGCAGAGCCCTGTAGAGTGTTTATGCCCTTATCTTTGGCTATCACTTTGAATTCGTAGCGCTCCGTTTGCTCTCTATCCAGAATGGTGTTTACTCGGATGTCTCCACTGTCTGCGTCGATAGAGAAAATCCCATTTACCGATGAGTCCAGGGAGTAGGCGATCTCAGCATTCTTGCCACTATCTGCGTCGATGGCCGCCACTGTTGTCACCCTCTCGCCAGGGGCATTGTTTTCCGGGAACGACACCTCAACTACATTCTGGCTGAAGATAGGAGGGTTGTCGTTTGTGTCACCCACTTTGACGATAAGAGAGTTATTACTTGCAAGGCTGGGGCTTCCAGAGTCCACAGCCACTATGACGACATTGTACTCCTGTGTGGCCTCGTAGTCCAGCGGAGCAGACGTGTGCAGGAAGTATTTCTTTTTATTCTGCTCACCCTCCATTTCACTCGCCGGCTTGAGCTGAAAGGGAACATCCCCGACCACTGTGCAGGTCACAATGCCGTTCTCCCCCTGATCTCGGTCTGACACTTGAACCAAGGCAATGGGTGTGTCCACCACCACATCCTCAGCCACGTTGGCGATGCCATCTTTCAAGAAAATGCGCCCGATTTTGCGTATCTCTATAGCAGGGACGTTGTCGTTCTCATCCTTGATGTTCAGCACCACAGTGGCCTTGTCCATTTTGGGCGGCTGGCCTCGGTCACGGGCCATTACCGTGAACCTCAGTTGGCTCACTTCTTCACGGTCGATGCGGTGCAAGACACTCAGCCACCCTGTGTTCTCATCCAACCTCAGCAGCCTCCTCACTGACTCTGTGGCTGCCCCGAACACATACTCAATCTGACCGTTCACCCCCACGTCTGCATCAGCCGCCTTGAGCTGCAGTATGGGGGCACCGGGGGAGCTGTTTTCCGGTAGGTCAGCTTCATACACACTCTTCTCAAACCGAGGGTTGTTGTCATTCACATCAGTGATCATCACCCTCAGAATGGCCTGCGAGGAGCGAGGGGGATCTCCTCCGTCCCTGACTCGCAGCGTGAGCTCATAGGAGTCTCTCTGTTCCCTATCAAGGGCCCCTTTAATAATGAGTTGAGGCTGCTTCTCGCCATCAGTGGTGTCAGCAACTTGCAGTTCAAAGACGCTGCTCCTGCTCGCCCCCTCCTCAAATCTCCTCTTCCCCGAGAATGAATCCCCGGAGGAGCCCAAGCGCCTTGAGTTCTCCCCATTGTCCTGGATAAGCTCATATCTCTCTATTCCATTTCGGCCAAAATCTCTGTCTGTGGCTGTGGGCAGCAGATAAAGGGTTCCAATGGGTCTGTTCTCCTCCACAGACAGTGTCAGGACAGGGGATGGGAAAGATGGAGTGTTATCATTTATGTCTAATATGATGACTTTCCCCTCAAAAAGGTCGACCCAGCTCTGGGCTGGTCCAATCACTGACACTTCGAAATCTATAAAACACTCATTCTCGTCAAAGATCATTTGGCACTGCTGTAGTTTCTCGCGGTCTATGCGCCTCTCGTTGGTGGTGAGCTCACCTGTGATGTTGTCTATTTTGAAGAAATCAGAGCCCGATTCCAGCGTGAATGTCACCTCGCCGGAACCGGCCACGATCCCCAGGTCGCCCGCCACGTTCCCGACTCTGACATCGGCGGGTCCCTCCTCGGCCAAACGGTACCGGAGCACTTGCTTGGCGGCGGGCTGATGCACGAGCTGCAGGATGAGCATGCAATAGTACAAATAGTCCACTGCACCAGTAGTCCTCATTGTTCCCTCGTGGAAAAAAAAAACACTTAGATGGGGAAAAATGTCAAAAAAAAAAAAAAAGATCAGTAATCACCAATTAATCGGTACTGAAAAAAGATATTTCATTTCCCTCTGCAGCCCGATGCGTGAGACTTCATCCTCGGACGACTTCCTACATCGCTCCTGCTGCAGTGCAAAGCAGCAAGTGCACGGGCTTCTCTGTGCTTTTCCTCCCCCAGCACTGGATGTTAGTTGCTCTTTCCCTTATTTTATTTTTTTTAAAAAAGAGAGAAGCCGCAATGATATCAAAAACTCACCACAGAGGCTCCGTGCGCTCCCGCAAATATGTGAAAATCATGCGCGTAAAAGCCAAAAAAACCCCACTATAGTCCGAGCATTATGTTACCAGAAAGTGATTCAGTCCATATCCTACTCACAGTTTGAGGTTAGAATCTCCTCTTTTTTCTGGGTGAGGCTGCAATATCCCTCTGTCCGCACGATATGTCCACAGAGGATCATTTAAATACCCGCGCAGTTTTTCCAAAACTCGGAGCGCGGAGCCTGTCAACTCTGCGATCTTGAAGGATGCGAATATGAAGCAAATTACCTGTCCGGCTGCTCTTCTTCCTTGCAAGTGCAGCCAGCAGTCCTCTCTCTCTCCTTTTTTGTGTTGCAACTCCACAATGCAAAGAAGAAAAAAATGTATATCCGCAGTTTTTTCTTTTCGAATTCCTTACTGTGTCCAGCACATTCAGGCTTGTTCCTTCACCTGCAGACGCGCCGCATGTGTTGGCAGCCCCTATCTGCAGCACTGTGAGAGGGATTCACAAATGATATTGCAGTCTCCCTCTCTCGCTCTCTCACTCTCTCTCTCTCTCTCCTCTCTCTCTCTCTCTCTCTCTCTCTCTCCACCTCCCCCCTCAGCAGCAGCAGCGCGCACGTAAACAGGGTCGGACTTGGTCTTGATCGCCGGGTCCAGACGCCAGCAGATAATATTTGACGAAAAAGAGGGGGACAAGAGGAGGGAGATGCCGAAATAATGATGGTTTTTAGAGCGGGGCTTTCTCTAGACGTGGCTCGGCACTTTACTGATGCTTCATATGTGGGCGATGCGGCGAGATATCCCATTTAAAAACACACCATTTTAAGGCATTTTATATTAAATTACGCATAATTTCATTCTGTAGCGAAATCCGGGCATGATATTCCTTGTGGAACGCAACTTTTACGCACTCTTATTGACCCAAGTTAGGGTTTTAACATGTTCCAAATGTGTGACACAAGCCGCTGCAGGACAGGCGAGCCGGGACGTTGCTGTCTGTGTGCGCAGTGCCGTGGTTTCCCTGTGGTTACTAATATGAATGCGTGTGGTCGTCGGTGGCTCTCCGGCGCGGCGCAGCTTGCGGTGTCTGTCTTTTTTTCAGTCTACTCCAGAAATGTGAGACAGCGGCTGTGAATTTTATGCGTAAAGCGGTTTCTTGTGGCCACTGCGCAACTCCCTGTGCAGGATTAGCGTGTGTCCAAATGCAAGCACTTGCGATGCGCAAACATTCATGTCACAAATTTGGCCACAATCGTGCTTAAATCCTCCCCAATGGTGCACTGTGTTTTTGTGCGTAAATGAGCACATTCGCCAGCGTGGATTCACATTTATTTGCTATGCAAAGCGCAAAACATAAAGGCAGAAACTTGTGCTTTAATGCGCGTGCGTGAGGACTCCTCCTCTTAGTTAGAATTGGGGATGCTCTCGCGTTTTTAATGTAGGGACAGTGCGGCGCGGAGATTATACAGTGAATGAGTGAGTGAAGGAGTGAGGGGCAGAGTGGGATAGCGGCAGGGGAGAGGAGCGGGGAGGAGGTAGGGGGAGGAGGTGGAAGAGGGAGAGGAAAGGAGGCAGCCAGTCTCAGCAGCTGCATCTTTCTCAGACGGCTGTCTGAAATTCCAACAGTGGCTTTATCCTTGCTTACTAGCGCCCTCTATCGTCAAATTAAACTCCCTGAAAAGGAGTGCGAGTACAGCAGATACAGAGTGGACTCATTTATGCTGCATGTACACTATGGATGTTTTCATATTCATCTTTTAGTTTTGCTCAAAAGACACATTGTAGTACAAAATAATAGTAGCACATACAATAATGGTTGATTAGAGGGAGCGTGTGTGTTTATGACTCAGAATTGTGTATGAATGTTGTGAGGCAGTTTTTATCATCACAAATTAAAATGGAATATTTCATCATAGGGGAGTGAGACACAACTTCCCTCAGAATAATAAATATGTTTTGTTCAGAGAGTATGATAGTATGAGTCATAAAGAATTAAATATACACTTTGAATATGATTGTGTTGCAGTTTGTCACAATATAGTAGATGTGGGCGATGCCCTAATTTTAACTTTGATATGATCATAGATGATCACTCAGATTAACATGTAGCAACAAGGAGGAGACTCAAAATGACCACAGAGAGATGCAAAGGAACAGCAAAGAGACACAAAAGAACTACAAAAAAGGGAGAACAGCCACAAAAAACAACACAAAATGACTTACAAGAGATGCAGAATTCACTCAAGGAGGTAAAAAATTACCTCAAAGAGATACAAATTCCCTCATAGAGACACAAAACTATCTCTAAGAGACACTACATTACTTATGGGACAAAAAATGAAGTCAAATAGACACAAAATGAGCACAGAGATAGAAATTACCCCAAAGAGACATGAAATTACTTACATGAGACAGAAAATGACCTCAAAAAGATACAAAATCATCTCAGAGACAAAAATTACCCCCAAAAGAGAAATAAAATTACCCCAGAGAAACACAAAATTACCTACATTAAATTATGTCAGAGACACTAAATTACTTATATGAGACAAAAAAAAAAACCTCAGACACAAATCACCCGAAAGAGATATACAATTACCCCAAAGAGACATAAAATTACCCCAAGACACATTAAATTTCCTCTGAGACGCAAAATTACTTCAAAGAGACAAACAAAATTGACTCAAAAGACACAAAATTATGTCAAAGAGACACGAAACCACAGACGATGCATACTGAGAACAAAGTCTGTGTCGTGGCGGTGGGGCCTTTGGCCCATTGTCTCCCAATCCGCCTGTGTGTATGATACCTGTTACAATTCAAACAATAATAATGCAGATAATTTTCTTGAACGGGTATGTGATTTTTTCAAAATAACTATAATTTTTAGAGAAAAAAAGACTGTTACTGTTCGTAATGTTTAAAGAGGATACTCATGTTGTTGCTGCGTTGCTTTTTCTTTTCACAATTAGTGCATCTTGCTGTATTTCCATCTGCAAAGTAAAAAAAAGTAGCTTTTTCTGACATTGTCTGATGCTTGATGCAGAAGTGTGCGGCTGTGCGCAGCTGCTCTGATGTCATATCGGTGTCCACAGTTATGTGACACGGGCTGGCTAAATATCAGAGCTGCTTTGGCACAAACATGATACAAACGTACTTAAAAAACCTTTGGAAGTGATGCAGCCACTCACATTCTGCTTTTATTATTTCTGTTTTTGTTTGTTTTCAAGAAATCGATAACAAATGAGTAGCTTGTTTAGAAGTATTTGTCCATCCCTACAATAAAGCACAGGTGCATGCCACTTTATCCTTACTGTTAGATGTATTTGACCCAGCTTCAGTTTCATTTTTACGTTATTGTTGGGTTGTTTACTCAAATGTATGGGTTCTTCATATCCCTGCAACAATGCACTTTATAGATTTTAATTTGTCTTTTATCTGCTTATTTATTACTTTTATCTACTTATTTTGATTCTGCTATTTATTGATATACACTGCTCAAAGGGTACAAGCTAGATTTATGATTTATTATTATGAATTTAAAAACAAAATGTTATTTATAAACTGCGGACTTTCACCAAGGATATCGCTGTTTGTGTCCTTTTTTTTCAAGTGTCTTTGAATACCTTGAAAAGCGCTGTGAATAAAATGTACTATAATAAAAATTATTATTATTATTAGCAGTAATAGTAGTTTATGACCAAACCAAAACAAAAATTAAATAAATGAAGCACAGCAACACTGAAAGTCTGCTTTTATTGGAAATTTTGAATCAACCCTCAAGGCAATTAATAAAATCACAACATCTAAAGACTCATATTCAACACACGGCTATTTCTCTTACATACAACAAACACTATGAACCCACTGCATCAGAGGAGACCCACATAAAAACTCTCTGTCCACAGGCCTTCAAAATAACCACACATAAAGTGAAACTGAGCTTGTAGGCGATTCTAAGGCGGTGTGCACTATCAGAACCGCGAAGATCAAGGCTACAAATTCATCACTGAAAATCATTACCATAGCTGTGTGTAGCATCGATCTTGCTCTAGAGTGGATGAGTGGTCCAAAATGATGCTTAGAAAAGCACTCGACGGCGTTACAAAGATCTCATCGGCGAAAACGAGGTGTTTTGGAAAACGAGATGTTCACAAAAAGTGACTCATACTCCCACACGATGACTGATAGCACACAATTAAAACAAGTCCTGATAAGAGATGAAGCATTTTTCGCCCCAAAAGTGATTTCCTGACTGAATCTTTTGCATATTAAATATTTGATGCAAAGGACTGGATGGCAAATGCTTCAGAATCTTGAAATATTTCCCCGTTTTGTTCATACCCCATGCAGAGTCTCTATGTGTTAATGAAATGTGATGAAGGAGAAAATGAAAAATTGGCCTTATTTAGTAATATTTTATGCTTTCCACTCACATTGCACACATTTTCTACATTTATCACATACTCTCTAATAGAAAAAAGTCAGTGTGACAAATGCTGCAGTTTGGCGTGATTACCTGAGAGCACTAAGTGACTCTGCTCGAAGGTAAAGTTGCTAAATAAGTAGATTTCAAACCTGAGCAGAAGGTGTGACTCTCCTGTGAATAAAAATAGAGAACAGCGTAGAAGAAAAGACAATGAGGAGATAAAGAAAGAGCTGTGATGTGTTTTAATTTGTATTTTATCTGTATTTACCTGGTGGAAAGCATATTTCACACCTAATGAGGAGAGTTGAACCATTTGACACCTGTGTAAATTGGCTTGATTTCTTTCAAAAACATAGAAGAAGGCATTGAGCAATTTAGAAATATATACCCCCAAATTAGCCAGAAAATTACCTGAAAATTCGAAAGAAAAAGGGGAAAACAAGGGAAAAAGTCTTTAAAAATCAAAATAATTCTGCAACATAATTTTAAACAGGTAATGATGATCGTTTTAGATCTAGAATTTCCCCTAGCTTTTTAAACTAGTTTTCTAATTTTACCATTTTTTTGCAATTTGTGTAAAAAATCTTTCCAAATTGCTCTTTGACCTTTTTTTTGTTTGTTTTTTAAAAAAATTGAACCATTTTGCACAGGGTTCAAAGGTTTAAACACTCGAGTGTTACGTGACTGAGGCAGAAATCATGTTTAAAAACGTGTTAAAGTGTGAAAGTTATATTCATGTTAACATTTGTCAAGTTATGTTCTATACCATACATTATACCATGCATGTTATGTTTAGGCAACAAAAGCACATGCTACCACGGATGGTTCGGATTGGGGCAAAAAGGGCACATGGTGAGGTGCAGAAAAAAAACATAACAATTATACGGGAAGCAAACACTGGAGTCCTGCATGGAAGTCCGGGGTTTTTGGACCCGCTGTCCCGCCCAGCCTTTAGGGACCTAAGTGCTCCTCATATTAAGTCGTTAGCAGCAGCTTTTCAGCCTAATGCCATTGTGCTGAATTTCATGCAGACACAGCGTATGATAATAGCATTACCTGTTCAGTTCGGCCACGTTCTTACCTGACGCCATCCTGCGACGTACCATGACAACGATGGCTTTTGGTGTTGCAATCTTATGCCAGATCTTATGCACTGTCAAAGCGGCGGCCTTTTACGAGTTCGGGCTGGTAAAACTGAACCTGTGCAGGTCTCCAGTTCACATGTGTGCATGTTCAAGAACAAATCATGTGCAAATTCGAAAAACCATTGTTCCATAGCGCTATTAGTGATCAAAAATTCTATAAAGTGTATGCAAGTGTTTGTTCCCACTCACATGTCAATAGGACATCATGGTGTGCAAGATCTTTGTCAAAATAAAGATGCGTCGCCACCATCTCAAACACAAAGGTTGCACAAATTACTGTGAAAAGAGTGACTAATATTGAATATAGTGAAGAATTGTTGTTTCATGTCTAATTATGGAGATGAACTCAGAGATGAGCAATCTACCACCTCGAGCTTGGCCGCCGTCATTCTGACTGTGTGGAATCTCGATGCTGGCGATGATGGAGGAGCTGGTGGTTGGATGTTGGCATGAGGAGCTGGAAGCTGCACGCTGCAGGTGCAGCTAAGTGGATTGATAAAAGGGGTGGTGATTAGTGATTGGCTTTAGGTGAGGGGGATATTAACTTGATTGGATTGTAACCAGGATGCAGTCGCTTCTTAAAATGTTGAAAGATGTGTGAATGGATAAGAGATGAGGTGTGGCTGAGAGCAACTAGAGGAGTAAGAGTTTTTTTTTTTGACTGATGCGGCTCTTGAAATCTGAATGCAGGTGATTTGGCCACTATCTCTTTTACATGTCCCGTGTTGCTTTGAAAACTCAAACTGTGTGATTGCAAAGTCCTCCTTTGTTATAGAAAAATCCTGCTAATTGGCATTCAACTGTGACTGGGTTACCACAAATCTTCCAGCAAGCCATCAGGCATTTTTTTGTCAGTTTTTCTGAAGCAAATTCAGACGACATAACCAAAAACTGAATGCCACTTTAAAATACCACATGCTTAAGTATTTTCACATTAAAAACAGAGATTTCGCACATTGTGCAGAAACAAACAAGAAATTAAGGACACAAGTGCACAAAAGCAGATATTTTATGATAAACACACTTTACGATTGGCATACCTGGAAATTATATTGAGTTACATGGAAAATCAGAAAAAGAACGGAGTTGAAGATTGTCCACTGAAGTTTGACTGAGTTGGTTTTGTTTGCTGTGTTTACACCTTTGAAAGTGTGAAAGTTAGTTTTGGGAAACGTGAGAAAAGTATAGCTGCAATAACAGGTTCACAATCCACAGGAAGCTGTGACTCTAAAAAGGTTCATTTTTGTACCATCCTCCATCTAGTTTTTATTTTCAGCTTTTCACAAAAGTTGGGAAAAAGGCAACCCAATCACCAAAGTAAAAGTTGGTGTAATACTTTTCTGCAAACCACAAATAATGTAACTTTTGTACAATAGTCTGTAGCAGATATGTTGAAATTATGTGTTTCTGTAAGTTTCAGCAGTGCTGTGGTAAACGTGTGGTTATGTTTGGAACAAAAAAACACTCGGTTATAGTAAGGAAAATATGACCGAACTTAAACAAACATGCCGTTAGTGACACATTCACCACTTGAAATGCTACAAATGTGTGTGAAAAAATACCTGCACAACTGCTGCTGGAAATGCTGCCAATGTCCTGCTAAAAAATACTTCCCTTTCGTGGTAAACTCATAGCTAGAAATACTTCCACTGTAGATAAAAGCTATGGATAATAAAAAATGGAATAAGTATCCAAGATGCATAAAACTCTTAATTTGCTTTTATTTTCAAATTTTTGTATGCACATTAATTGTCAGCTATAGCTGGACTTAATTCTTTATTCTTTATTTGTCACACCCTAAACATTTATAAAGAAATGCAGCACATTTGTCTCTCCATTGGGAGAGCTGCTCGGACTGTTAATAAAACAGTAAACAGACTCTGTGGCTTTGAAGTGGGTGCTTGACGGATCACATCGCTGTGTGTTTTTTCGCTGGTGCTGAGCCACCAGGTGTTTGGGACTTGGGGGCGAATGTACTCAATTAATTATGACATTGCACTTTGCAGCAGGAGCAAGACTACATTTAAGAAAAAAAGTCAAGAAACAGTTTTTATTTTTAGAGCATAGCAGAGGTTTGGTGTTAACTTCCATTAACAGCAAATCAGTCGGAGGCTGATGGTTTCATTGGGTGTTTTCTTGTTGGACTGTAATTAACGCTTTACTCTTGTTGCAAAGATAATTTAGTTATTTCTGTCTCCAGTGACTATCCTTGAGCAGGGGCGTTTCTAGGATTTTAAGACACTGGGGGCTTAGGCAGGACCTCTGTAAGGGGGGGTCCAGCCAGTCCTTCCTTTTTGATAAAGCTCTATTTTGATGCTTTGTTATGCACTCTGGCACATTATTTACCCGGAAAAACTTTTTTTTTTACTTTAATTTTGAATTGAATCTTCAAAAGATGTTGCTTTTTTATTCCTTAAAACTTTTTGGCCATTTTTTTCTAAGAAACTTGGCCATTTTGTTTTCCTTTTAAATTTTATGGTGATTTTTAAAGAAAATACACCTTCCAAACCCAAGGGCAAGCCAAAATAATAATCACCAAAATGACATCATATATCACAGCCTGAAACTGGAAAAACAGAAAGTATTGTTGGATTTTCAGACTTTGTGTTGATCTTTCGATGCATCACTGTAATGATCTTTCAATGCATTTGTCAATGAAAATGTGTGGAAACCCTGTGTATTAAAAATTTTGAGCTGAAGCCTTAGGCCTAATGACTCCACTGTCGGTGAGTGTGAAACAGAGACAGAAAGACGTGATTAAAAAGCTTTGGACAATGCCTCATGGTGAACTACAGTTATCAGAGCTATGTTCATACAGAAACTGCACAGGCTCTTATCTGCCAACACCCCCTGATGCCAGAGGAATGAGCCGAACCCTGAACATCTATGTCTGTGTGTCCTTATCTTCCTTCCTGTGTGCATCGCTATCTTTGCATGTGTGGGAACGAGCATTGATTCACTCTTCCGATGCATATGTGTAGGTTTTCCTCTGTACGCCATGTGGATATGTCAGTCGCTGTCCCCCGTTGCGCCCGCGTGGATCTTGTCGCTGTGTATCCTCTGACCACACGCCCTCCAGAGAGAAACACAACCATTCGTCAACAGAGTGTAAAAAGTCGGCCGAGGGCGTGCAGCCAGCCGGGCGGCTGTTAGGCGACTCTTTGTAGTGCTGCCCGAGCCACAATATGTCACAGCATCCTCCACTTTAGGCAGCTACGCTCTTGGACATATAAGCTTGTTTTTGAAAGAGAACCCTTTTTTTCCCTGTAGATCCTTTTATTGTGGTTATAACTAGAGCACTTGCAGAGGGATCTACCAAGAACTCAACATTAAGGGTAATACATAGAAAATTCTGTGAAACGTTCCACCCAGAACCCCCTGTAAGAGGTTCGACAGAGAACCCTCATATTGTGTAATGGTTCCACCCAAAACCCTCTCTGTTGTTTCCAGAACCATTCCACTTTCTCAGGGTGCTAAAACGAACCCACCTAGGAGATTCTACTGTGAGCCATTTCATTTTCCAAGGGTTTAATCTAGAACCCGCACAGGGGATTCTACCAAGAACCCCTTTATAATCCAAGTGTTTCATCTAGAACCCACCCAGAAGGTTCTACTGTGAACCCATTTTATATTCTAAGAGATAAATCTAGAACCCCCTCAACGGAGTTCTATCGAGAACCCCCATTATAACACAAGGGTTTTATCTGGAACTCACCCAGGAGATTCTAACAGGAACCCTTTACAGGAACCCTCCCAAGGATTTCACTGAGAGCCCACCCAGCGGGCTCTGAAAATAGCAGCTGACTGCATGATCCATAGATCTCTCTCTCCCACCAACCAAAGTTTTAGTTCTTAATGGAACTCTTACAAGAACCCTCAAAGAACCCTTTATTTAAAAAAAGTTTTTCAGAAGCAAATGGTTCTTGGTAGAACCTCAGCCCCTCAGGATGAGCCCTTTTGGAACTTTTATTTCTAGGAGTGTGGAGAGACACATCAACAAGAAGTGACTCAACGGCGCAGACAAGAAGCGTCCAGCACTGTGGCGGCGGTGTAGCTCGGCAAAGCACTTTTCCCTCCAACTCCCTCTGGCGAGTTGCTATTTTGGGACTTCCGACGCCTTGTTCTGCCTCCCCTCCCCCCCTGGGCTTTGCAAGAACTGTTGAAGAGATCACAATGCACAATAGAATTGGTTCAGAAAGTTTCAATACCGCCCAGATCATTCAGGTAGTCACAGGGGGTAAAATGGATGGTGCCACGCTTTGAATATGAAAAGGAAGTGGCGTCTTGTTCTCGTTCGGTGGAAGTAGACTCCAGTGGGATCATTGCTTGAGTTTTATGAGTCATATTGACCTTGATTTGACACCATGAGTAATATAGCTTGCTCGTTTGCACTATTAATTAGCATATCCATGGGTGTATTGTGAATGTGGCGGGTGTCTTTGGCTTGAACTGTGTCACATACTGCAACCAAAGGGCTTAGCAGTGTTAATCCACCCAAACATACACATCTATGGTGGCGGAGCTTGCCTTTAAGGCACTTGCATAACCACTGGGAGAATTATAAACAATAAATAACAATAAAACAACTATATTCTCTATACAGCTAGACATCAAAGAGACAAATAAACATGTTGAATTGCTACTGTATATACAGCGTTCTGGTCTGCCTACACTGGGTTATGCTCTTTATATAATTATTTAACAATTTACAGCTAATGTGCATTATTAGTTTAAAAGGTACCTATTATGCCTTTCTTTATTTTCTGCCTTAGGCTATATGTAATGTTACAATGTTTGGTCATATTAAAGATGACCAAAGTTATAAATGATAAGGTAAAAGTATATAAAAGTAATCACTGTGGTTCAAAACCTCAGGGCAGACTGTCCTGAATACTCTTTTCCCAACATTTCCTTCTACTTTAGAAAAATATCTTTAACTTTTACATCAGATAGATTTCAATCATCTATCCAGGCTGTTTAATATTCAAAAATTACATGCAAGAAATTGAATTTTTTGAATTGCTATTTTATGTTGTTCTTTTTTTTATTTAATAGATGAATTTGATTACATTTTTACTATTTTATTCAATTTTAATCAAGTTTATTTTTGTATTTGAGAGGTTTAGAAAGAACCAAGTACCACTTACAAGTACTGACCCCATATCACTCCCATCAGTACAAGGGGCATACACATTGTAGACATTAGTCACCCTCCCCACCCAGTCAGTCAGTCACCCAGTCACAACTTAATCACTGACACCAGTGACACAAGGGACACCCTGCCTCTCAAAAGCCCCTCCAACTTCAAACGTTGCCCTCTCAAAGCAGCCATTCAGAAGCTTCTTCTTTCAATGGGATGAGGGTCGCTGTGTCCGCCATGAATGGACTGATTTGGAGCAAATGTGGTCCGAGGCGACCCGTTATTGTGATAATTCCAGTGTCAACACTGTGCTCCTCCCCTCCACCCGCTGATCCTCAATGAGCCCGGAGAAAGCGCCTTGAAAAACTGACACTTAAAAGGGAAGTTTGGCACAATAACCCTGCTAATTCCTCACCCAAAACCCCAGCCGGGGCACGCAACACTGGCCGCATTATTAGGATATGTTGAGGGAATAATAAGGATGAATTACCCCTCCCGCTGCTGCGACCTAAAAATCGCAGAGCATACTAAATCTTGCCCCCCGTGTCAATGGCTGCCTGTTATTTGCATGCATTAAAGTAAAAAATAGCGGCTCTGTTTTGTGACACTCATTTTGTGTCGAGGCGGATAGTCCTGGATTGTCCCCTTCACTCGCGCCCTCCCTCAACTCCAGCAGAAAACATGTGAAGGGTAGTCATTTCCAATGCATAGTTACTTCTTGAATGTTTATGTGCATGTGTGAGTGAGTGTGTGTGCCTGCCTGTCTGGTCTGCCGGTGTGTTTATCTGTTTATGAACAGCGCTGGAGTGTTTGTGTGCACTGTCCCACTGTTTCGGCAGGAAAATAAGAAGACACCTCCTCGGCGATTCGGAGCTGGCTGTCAAAAACAGGAAAGAAAGTATGGTGGTAGAGAGAGAGAGAGAGAGAGAGAGAAGAAAAAAACGTAAGGCAGCCCTGAGATATATCTATTCTGGCTCCCCGCTTCCCTCAAGCTGCCGGTAGGAGACTTCAAAATGGCTCCACTCCCCGCCACAGAGTGGGCTCTGCCCTGTCAAAACGTCTTTGAATGGAAAATGCAGGCTGAAAAGTTTCCTCCTTTCTCTCTTTCCTCATTGTTTTTCTCTCTCGCTCCCTCGTTCTCTCGTCCTCCCCCCCTTCTGTCCATCCTTCATCGCACACAGAAAAGGGCATCTCATCCTCTCCAGTGAAGCTCTCATTGAATGCTGCCTTTGCTCTGAGAAAAATACTCTCCTCCTCACTCTCTCTCTGTCTCTCTTTCTCGCTGGAGCCCCGCCAGAGCTCTCTGTCTCGGTGAGGTATCTGCCAGTCACTCAGAAGTCCATTCTTCACTAAAACATGATGTCTATCTCCTGGGTCCTGTCTGTAGAACAGTGCAGGTCTTAGTACCTTTTGTCAGAAGCGATTATGATCTTTGTGCAGCCGACGGAATCGCAAACAAAACCGAATAAAATTAATCAGTCAGGGTCAATAAACACGGGACAGTTTAATGGGTCAGATATGCCAGATTTTTGATTTTTTCTAAGATTGAGTTGATGGCCAAAAGTATGTGGACACCCAAGTATTTTGACTTAATGTTGTGTACGTCTTATGGTCATTAATTAACCCAGACAATAGGTTAAACATCAGTATTGCACATTTCTGTGAACTACAGATTTGTTACATTTGCACATTTCATTTGTGGTAAACGTGGTTAGATTTAAAGGCAAAGACAAAGGTTGGGTCAGAAAACAATGTTTTGGCTTAAAGTACCTGGTTTTAACATTTAAAACCAGGCCCACTGTTGGGGGGTTGAAGGGTACAGAAGACCCCACCCCTACGTGGCTGTAAATGCTGATGTCACATTTAAAATACCCAGTTTGTGTGCCACAAACATGTAGGGAAATATCCCAAAATACCCATTTTGTGATGTGTCAAACAGGGCTGTAGATGTCCTGATATTTTGATAAAAATGTCTGGTTTTGGGACCACAACAGCACTACATTTCCCAACCTTATGTTAAAATTATTTACTTTTGATGCCTCAGATACAAATGGATATGTCACACTTTTATTGTCAAAAACACAGCTGGAAATGTCCGGAAGACTTGTTAAAAATACCCAATTTTGTTACCACAAGCACAGCTGGAAATGTCCCCACATCCTATAAAAATACCCATTTTTGTCTCCACAAACTCAGATAAAAATCTCCCAACACGTGTTAAAATACCCACTTTTGTCGCTACAAAC
Source organism: Plectropomus leopardus (assembly GCF_008729295.1). Classification (NCBI taxonomy): domain Eukaryota; kingdom Metazoa; phylum Chordata; class Actinopteri; order Perciformes; family Serranidae; genus Plectropomus; species Plectropomus leopardus. Next base: position 18,202,532 of record NC_056485.1, on the reverse strand, counting down.
AAGACAGAAAATGTCCCAACCCCTTGTTGAAAAATACCTGGTTTTGTTGCCCCAAACACCTCTGGAGATGCTCCAACATTCACAAAAAATACCCACTTTTTTTTTGCAGCAAACAGGGCTTGGAAATGTCCCATTGTCTCGTCAAAAATGTCTGGTTTTGTTGTGACATATGCAACTGGAAATTTCCTGACGTCTCATTAAAAATGGTTCAGTTCAATCAGTTTTTGTCCAATGACCTCTTTGAAATTACCCGTTTCTGTCACCACAAACATGGCTGGAAATGTCCCAATGTCTTGTAAAAAATACCTGGCAAATTCAGGTAGGGTCTTTAAAGAGACATGCTAAAATAGAGCGTGTCAGATAGAGGGTGAATACAGGTGTCACAATCGCAAACAGTAGAGAAACAAAGTGTTTTTTGAACATTAAAGCCTATAAACATATTTTAGTACCAACCTAAAACACAAGTATAAACCTGAAAATGAGTGTAATATGTTCCCTTTAAGAAGCCAGTCATAAATCATTTTATGGTATGGATACTTGAGAAATCTATCTACTGAAATTTTGTCTCCAAGGCATTTTACATTTATGGTTAATCTAATACTTTTCCTATGACCATGACTAAAAACCCATTCTGCCTGTGCTTTTCCCATTATTTCAGGTGGCTTCATCACCTGTGGCCAGAAGGAACCGCCTAATGGCCATTTTCATTTGATAATTGGTTATCTTGACATTTCAAACTGGCTCCATAATTTGTTCGTCTCTATTGCGAGTGGCTCGTTAATTAGAGTGTGTCTGTGCTTAGCTCATCATTTCCGAAAAAAAGGATTTGAGGTCATTGTCGAATTACACGGTTGGCATTCTTTGGACACGTTCATTAAAAAATGGCAGTTTCGTCCATCCAGCCTAACATGGGATCTTTGGAAAAGCTGATAACCCCAAGGATGAAACCACAGAGAGAATATTCATGTCAAAAGACCTAACAAATTCAAGCACTATTTATTCGAATATCTGCATATTTTGAGATATAGTCTTCAGGACGGAGGGTGATATGTGCCCTGACAGTGGTGAGAAAAAGGCAGATCCATGTTCGCTGAGTTAACTCCGGGGGAGACGAAGTAAATGTCCTTGCGAAAGTCTTCAGATGAGTGATGCCTCGGACTAAGCCTTCAATCTCTCCACAATGCTCATCTCAGTAATAATTCATTCTGCATCCTCAGAAATGGAAAATATTGATTTTCAATGAATAACACCCCAAACCAGCATGCAGCCAAAGATTGCCGGGAAAGTAAAAAAAAAAAAGCATGCCCTCTCCCCCCTCAAAGAAGCACGTCTCATGCATCCGCTGCAGGCGCGATGAAGCGTGCGAGTCACCATCCAAACTAGTTACTGTTATTACAACTAATTAGGAGATAAGTCCTCGCCGCGTTCGAGAGGCTCAAACTGACAGATAGTAATTGCCCTGCATATTCGCTGTTATTGTTGTTGGTGCGTTTCGCCGAAGACGCAGCTGTCAACAACAAAGATCTGGTTCGAAATTAAATTCTGGAAAGGTTGAATATTTATTTGGCAGTCGTATTCAGGGAGTCGTCAACAACCTGTATGTGTTATTCCTATTGGCTTAAACGTGAAGGAAAGCAAAACCATGCCTTTTTAATTCAACCTCGGCTGGTTATAGTGCGGTGATTTATCTCCAAACATCACAATTTATACATCATTTGGCAGTCGTATTCAGGGAGTCGTCAACAACCTGTATGTGTTATTCCTATTGGCTTAAACGTGAAGGAAAGCAAAACCATGCCTTTTTAATTCAACCTCGGCTGGTTATAGTGCGGTGATTTATCTCCAAACATCACAATTTATACATCATTTGGCAGTCGTATTCAGGGAGTCGTCAACAACCTGTATGTGTTATTCCTATTGGCTTAAACGTGAAGGAAAGCAAAACCATGCCTTTTTAATTCAACCTCGGCTGGTTATAGTGCGGTGATTTATCTCCAAACATCACAATTTATACATCATTTGGCAGTCGTATTCAGGGAGTCGTCAACAACCTGTATGTGTTATTCCTATTGGCTTAAACGTGAAGGAAAGCAAAACCATGCCTTTTTAATTCAACCTCGGCTGGTTATAGTGCGGTGATTTATCTCCAAACATCACAATTTATACATCATTTGGCAGTCGTATTCAGGGAGTCGTCAACAACCTGTATGTGTTATTCCTATTGGCTTAAACGTGAAGGAAAGCAAAACCATGCCTTTTTAATTCAACCTCGGCTGGTTATAGTGCGGTGATTTATCTCCAAACATCACAATTTATACATCATTTGGCAGTCGTATTCAGGGAGTCGTCAACAACCTGTATGTGTTATTCCTATTGGCTTAAACGTGAAGGAAAGCAAAACCATGCCTTTTTAATTCAACCTCGGCTGGTTATAGTGCGGTGATTTATCTCCAAACATCACAATTTATACATCATTTGGCAGTCGTATTCAGGGAGTCGTCAACAACCTGTATGTGTTATTCCTATTGGCTTAAACGTGAAGGAAAGCAAAACCATGCCTTTTTAATTCAACCTCGGCTGGTTATAGTGCGGTGATTTATCTCCAAACATCACAATTTATACATCATTTGGCAGTCGTATTCAGGGAGTCGTCAACAACCTGTATGTGTTATTCCTATTGGCTTAAACGTGAAGGAAAGCAAAACCATGCCTTTTTAATTCAACCTCGGCTGGTTATAGTGCGGTGATTTATCTCCAAACATCACAATTTATACATCATTTGGCAGTCGTATTCAGGGAGTCGTCAACAACCTGTATGTGTTATTCCTATTGGCTTAAACGTGAAGGAAAGCAAAACCATGCCTTTTTAATTCAACCTCGGCTGGTTATAGTGCGGTGATTTATCTCCAAACATCACAATTTATACATCATTTGGCAGTCGTATTCAGGGAGTCGTCAACAACCTGTATGTGTTATTCCTATTGGCTTAAACGTGAAGGAAAGCAAAACCATGCCTTTTTAATTCAACCTCGGCTGGTTATAGTGCGGTGATTTATCTCCAAACATCACAATTTATACATCATTTGGCAGTCGTATTCAGGGAGTCGTCAACAACCTGTATGTGTTATTCCTATTGGCTTAAACGTGAAGGAAAGCAAAACCATGCCTTTTTAATTCAACCTCGGCTGGTTATAGTGCGGTGATTTATCTCCAAACATCACAATTTATACATCATTTGGCAGTCGTATTCAGGGAGTCGTCAACAACCTGTATGTGTTATTCCTATTGGCTTAAACGTGAAGGAAAGCAAAACCATGCCTTTTTAATTCAACCTCGGCTGGTTATAGTGCGGTGATTTATCTCCAAACATCACAATTTATACATCATTTGGCAGTCGTATTCAGGGAGTCGTCAACAACCTGTATGTGTTATTCCTATTGGCTTAAACGTGAAGGAAAGCAAAACCATGCCTTTTTAATTCAACCTCGGCTGGTTATAGTGCGGTGATTTATCTCCAAACATCACAATTTATACATCATTTGGCAGTCGTATTCAGGGAGTCGTCAACAACCTGTATGTGTTATTCCTATTGGCTTAAACGTGAAGGAAAGCAAAACCATGCCTTTTTAATTCAACCTCGGCTGGTTATAGTGCGGTGATTTATCTCCAAACATCACAATTTATACATCATTTGGCAGTCGTATTCAGGGAGTCGTCAACAACCTGTATGTGTTATTCCTATTGGCTTAAACGTGAAGGAAAGCAAAACCATGCCTTTTTAATTCAACCTCGGCTGGTTATAGTGCGGTGATTTATCTCCAAACATCACAATTTATACATCATTTGGCAGTCGTATTCAGGGAGTCGTCAACAACCTGTATGTGTTATTCCTATTGGCTTAAACGTGAAGGAAAGCAAAACCATGCCTTTTTAATTCAACCTCGGCTGGTTATAGTGCGGTGATTTATCTCCAAACATCACAATTTATACATCATTTGGCAGTCGTATTCAGGGAGTCGTCAACAACCTGTATGTGTTATTCCTATTGGCTTAAACGTGAAGGAAAGCAAAACCATGCCTTTTTAATTCAACCTCGGCTGGTTATAGTGCGGTGATTTATCTCCAAACATCACAATTTATACATCATTTGGCAGTCGTATTCAGGGAGTCGTCAACAACCTGTATGTGTTATTCCTATTGGCTTAAACGTGAAGGAAAGCAAAACCATGCCTTTTTAATTCAACCTCGGCTGGTTATAGTGCGGTGATTTATCTCCAAACATCACAATTTATACATCATTTGGCAGTCGTATTCAGGGAGTCGTCAACAACCTGTATGTGTTATTCCTATTGGCTTAAACGTGAAGGAAAGCAAAACCATGCCTTTTTAATTCAACCTCGGCTGGTTATAGTGCGGTGATTTATCTCCAAACATCACAATTTATACATCATTTGGCAGTCGTATTCAGGGAGTCGTCAACAACCTGTATGTGTTATTCCTATTGGCTTAAACGTGAAGGAAAGCAAAACCATGCCTTTTTAATTCAACCTCGGCTGGTTATAGTGCGGTGATTTATCTCCAAACATCACAATTTATACATCATTTGGCAGTCGTATTCAGGGAGTCGTCAACAACCTGTATGTGTTATTCCTATTGGCTTAAACGTGAAGGAAAGCAAAACCATGCCTTTTTAATTCAACCTCGGCTGGTTATAGTGCGGTGATTTATCTCCAAACATCACAATTTATACATCATTTGGCAGTCGTATTCAGGGAGTCGTCAACAACCTGTATGTGTTATTCCTATTGGCTTAAACGTGAAGGAAAGCAAAACCATGCCTTTTTAATTCAACCTCGGCTGGTTATAGTGCGGTGATTTATCTCCAAACATCACAATTTATACATCATTTGGCAGTCGTATTCAGGGAGTCGTCAACAACCTGTATGTGTTATTCCTATTGGCTTAAACGTGAAGGAAAGCAAAACCATGCCTTTTTAATTCAACCTCGGCTGGTTATAGTGCGGTGATTTATCTCCAAACATCACAATTTATACATCATTTGGCAGTCGTATTCAGGGAGTCGTCAACAACCTGTATGTGTTATTCCTATTGGCTTAAACGTGAAGGAAAGCAAAACCATGCCTTTTTAATTCAACCTCGGCTGGTTATAGTGCGGTGATTTATCTCCAAACATCACAATTTATACATCATTTGGCAGTCGTATTCAGGGAGTCGTCAACAACCTGTATGTGTTATTCCTATTGGCTTAAACGTGAAGGAAAGCAAAACCATGCCTTTTTAATTCAACCTCGGCTGGTTATAGTGCGGTGATTTATCTCCAAACATCACAATTTATACATCATTTGGCAGTCGTATTCAGGGAGTCGTCAACAACCTGTATGTGTTATTCCTATTGGCTTAAACGTGAAGGAAAGCAAAACCATGCCTTTTTAATTCAACCTCGGCTGGTTATAGTGCGGTGATTTATCTCCAAACATCACAATTTATACATCATTTGGCAGTCGTATTCAGGGAGTCGTCAACAACCTGTATGTGTTATTCCTATTGGCTTAAACGTGAAGGAAAGCAAAACCATGCCTTTTTAATTCAACCTCGGCTGGTTATAGTGCGGTGATTTATCTCCAAACATCACAATTTATACATCATTTGGCAGTCGTATTCAGGGAGTCGTCAACAACCTGTATGTGTTATTCCTATTGGCTTAAACGTGAAGGAAAGCAAAACCATGCCTTTTTAATTCAACCTCGGCTGGTTATAGTGCGGTGATTTATCTCCAAACATCACAATTTATACATCATTTGGCAGTCGTATTCAGGGAGTCGTCAACAACCTGTATGTGTTATTCCTATTGGCTTAAACGTGAAGGAAAGCAAAACCATGCCTTTTTAATTCAACCTCGGCTGGTTATAGTGCGGTGATTTATCTCCAAACATCACAATTTATACATCATTTGGCAGTCGTATTCAGGGAGTCGTCAACAACCTGTATGTGTTATTCCTATTGGCTTAAACGTGAAGGAAAGCAAAACCATGCCTTTTTAATTCAACCTCGGCTGGTTATAGTGCGGTGATTTATCTCCAAACATCACAATTTATACATCATTTGGCAGTCGTATTCAGGGAGTCGTCAACAACCTGTATGTGTTATTCCTATTGGCTTAAACGTGAAGGAAAGCAAAACCATGCCTTTTTAATTCAACCTCGGCTGGTTATAGTGCGGTGATTTATCTCCAAACATCACAATTTATACATCATTTGGCAGTCGTATTCAGGGAGTCGTCAACAACCTGTATGTGTTATTCCTATTGGCTTAAACGTGAAGGAAAGCAAAACCATGCCTTTTTAATTCAACCTCGGCTGGTTATAGTGCGGTGATTTATCTCCAAACATCACAATTTATACATCATTTGGCAGTCGTATTTTTTCTTTTGTCTCAATGAGACTTCTGCCCGATTTAATAAAGGATGTTTATATTTGTTTATTTTTATTTATTTGCTGCTTTGAGCACCACAAGCCGAGTGCTATATAGTTTCATTATACTGGAGAGACGACAAACATTTCAGTGGCCGCCAACACTCGACAACTCCCACCAAAACAACTTAGATTGATAAATAGCATTACAGGTACGAGGTGAAATATGTATTTTTGACTTTGGGTTGAACTGTCCCTTTAAATCCCCTTTACAACAGGACTAAAACTCACATTGGCTTATATTCAGCTCTGCGGACAGTAATCCATTATGTGGCTGTATCAATGACAGTGATTTGCCAGGATTAATGCCATCATCAGAACTGATCAATAGATTATCTTGGATTAATGCTTCAGTTCAGAGCCGGCTCTCGAATCACACATCCCCGACGCAAAGATCATCAAGTGCACTTTTCATATTAATCTTCACACCTACAACTGCACCTGTTTATCTAAAATTTGGCGTACAGTACTTTGGTCCACATCAGAGAGAGGCTGCGTGATACGAGGTCTTTGAAAATAGCAGCAGGAATGTTTTTAGGGATAAAAAGCTCTGGATTTACTGATTAGAATTAAAAGTATAATGCTTTTTAAATCCCCTCCACGATCTCTTTTGTTTCAAAGCACGCAGAGATGACAGACGGATTAAAGAACGTTGTTAATTTTTTTTTGTAGATGTGTGTGCATCAATTACAGCCAGGGCTACTATCATACCGTTTAGTATTAATACATTCATAAGAGAAAGTATTCAGCAGATGATGAAAACGGAAAATCTGCTCTCTTCAGCATTTGGCAGACGGAATTTTAAAAAATGTGATCCTGTGTGCACTTATGGAAATTGGCATCCATGTAATTCACGCTTGAAGCTGAGGAATGTGGTCCGGCTCAATGAGCTGGATTTTAATCAATTAGTGTAAAAGAAGTAATTATTTCTTAACAAAGTGTGGCCAACATTTTTATTCCTCCACCTGTTCGGCCTTCACCTGAATCTCTCCGGAGCCGCTCGCCGTTCTACGTGGTAAACTTTATAATGGGCAGTGTGGGGGAGTGAGGGGGAACGCGAAGCCACATCCCAACGGTGTCGACTCTTTTCTGTCTCCGCAGAACGCTCTCTAAAAGTTTGCCACCCACACTGAAGCATCAAGTCTATAGAAAAACGCTTTTGTTCTAATACCTATTTGCCCACAATGAAATGGTGAGTTTGAAAGTTCACTCTTGAGCTCGGAAACAGCAGTCGACGAAAAAAAAAAAAAGCTCTCATCTCGAAGTCGGTTTAACAGCTGGAGCTTTCAATCAAATCACACAATATGTAACTGCAGACTGAGTTTGTCCAGTTGTCATAGAAATAATATACTTTATTACATTACTAGTGGTTGCACAGATGTTTTAATGCCAAATAGTAGATAGTTTTGTCCACTTTTTATTTTTTAAGTTATTTTCTGTACGTATCATTGCGGTCTTTTGTGTCTCTTTTTGTCTGTGAACGTCTCTTTGTAGTCATTTTGTGTCTCTGTGTGGCGTTTTGTGTCTATTTGTAGTTTTTTGTGTCTCTTTGCAATTTCTTGCCATCTCTGTGGTCTTTCTGTCTCCTTGTAATCACTTTGTGTTTCTGTGGTTGTTTGTGGCTGTTTTAATGCCAAATAGTAGATAATTCACTTTATTTCTTTAAAAAAAACAAGGGAAGAATGAACAACTTTACAAGAAATGGCTCCAAATTAGCAAGACATTAGTTTAATAAAATAAAATAAATTAAAATTAAATTAAATAAATAAATACATTATTTATTGTTAATAATAATAATAATGATAATAATAATAATAATAATAATAATAATAATAATAATAATAATAATAATAATAATAGGCATAATAATAATAATAATAATAATAAAATAAAATAAATAAATAAATAAACAAAAAAATGACCAGAAATAAGCAAAAAGTAGTTAGTTTTAAAATAATCTCCTTTTCACCTTTTGAAAATTCTTTTTTATCTTGCAGGACAGTTATTAAGTCATCATCTTTTTTGACCCAGGTTTTCCAAAGTTATTAAACCAGTTCTCTCTGTTTTTCTAATTTTAAATGTTTGTGAAAGGCGTCTGCAGGCAGCACAGGATCCAGGGTCCAAAAGGTGTGTCCACTTTAATTGCTGCACCTGCTGATTAGGCCACGCCCACGATGTTGTTGCGCGTGCAGGTACGTTAGCCAGACTCCAGCTAACTTGCTAAAGTGGTCGCGTGAATCGCCTGGCGGGATTTATTTTTGCTTTCGCGAGGAGCTTTTACCTTCCGTGAGGTGTGTGAGGACTTCTGCAGTTTGTGGCCATACAGCCTGATGTGACTGTAACATGGAGGAGCGCAGTGGGACAGAGAGGCCCAGTGGACTGGTTATACTGGGACAGGCAGCACCAGACTGGACTGGTTTTATGCGTCGAGGTTTAGCCAGCACTGAAATTGGACATAGAGCAGATAAAAACGGGGACTTCGCGGTGGACAAAGCTGAGAGTGAGGACAGGTGAGTACAAAACGCCATTAAATTACCTCTGTGTCTCCTGTGCTGTCACATGTGTTTTTGTAGCTCTTGCGCGTTTCATGTTCAGACAGCTGTTGACTCTGTTGAAGTGTTGGCTACTGAATTTGTGGCGTAATATTGCTTTTTGCATTTGTTGTCGGTCATTTTTGTTTTGAGTTTTGTCTCTTTGGCTGGCCAGGCTGAACTGATAATAATCGTTTGAGGCTGGAAATATTGTGGTGGTCATGTTGGTTTTGTTGCTCTGCTGGTGTGAACATTGATATTTACTAGGATTTATTTTGTAATCTTAATACGCACCGTTAAAAAAAGCTTGGAAAAAGTGTTTAGGGAGAAAAGAAAAAAAGCTTGAAAAAACTATATTTGTTATTGTCATATTTACACATCTAATGTTATGTTACAGAATTATTATATTTATTTTAGCACTTTTTAAATTTTTTTTCATTTTTAAAATGTTTTAAAAAAAACTAATTTATCAGCCCTTTTGCTGTTTTACTATTTTTTGGCATCTTTTGGGTCATTTCTTCTTTCAGTGCTCATTGCCTTCCTCCCATAATTCTGAGAGAAATTAATCAGATTTTCTTAGGTTTAAAAGGGTTAATTGCTTGCAATAACCTTGCAATATTCATCATTTCAATAATCAGTGCAATTCAACAATCTTCACTTGGTGTCCATGCATCAATACAATATTACCACGCAAAATATTGCAAATACTATGCTGTGTCGATTTTCTCCTTTGCCTCCAGTAATCAGTAACTGACACTTCCTGCATCGTATACCTTAAAGTAAAATGAGAAAAAAAATACTGTATGTCAGTGGCAGTACATATTGTGTGGTCCAAAATACTCCTGTAAATATGAGACTAAAGTTGTGTATACATGTTATGTCTACATTATGTTGTGTCTTTGTGGTCTTTTGGTGTCTCTGTTTAGTTGTTTTGTGTGTCGCTGTGGTTGTTTTGCCCATTTTTGCAGTTATTTCATGTCTCTTTTGTTGTTGTTTTGTCTCTTAGTAGTCATTTTGTGGCTCCCTTGTGGTTGTTGGTTGTGTATCTCTTTGGTTGTTTTGCCCATTTTTGTAGTTATATCACATCTCTTTGCTGTTCTTTTGCATCTCCTTGTGGTCTCATTGTGTCTCTTTGTAGGTGTTTTGCTCGTCTTTGAAGCAGTTATGTGCCTCTGCTTTTGTTATGTCCCTTTTTGTAGTTGGAGGACAAGGCCTTTGTCATACCGTTAGTGCTTTCAGAATTTACTGCTGGAGAAACCCCAGGCAATGCTCTTTCAAATGATTTCCCAGTGTGTTGTTTGTGTGTGATCTTTCTCCCTCCTTGGGCCAGGCTGCGTCTCACTTTATACCTGCTCAAATCACTCAACTCGTCCCCTGGTTACCGCATTAGCCCCCTCGCCCTCACACTGTCTCTTATCTGTCCCCTCTCCCCTGGCCTTTGATACACCCCTCCAGCCTCACACTTCCCCTGGAGTGCAATCTGCTGTCCGCTTGTATTGATCAGACACACAAGGTTTTGATTAGCACACTTGGCTGGATAACGGGGGGCTTCACTGCATGATTGTTCTCTGCCGTTCCTCTGTCTCGTTCCGCTATTGGCCGGGGAGTACTTCACTTCATTGGAGTCAGTGATTGGATGCACCCTGGACCCCCCACACACCCTCTGTGGTAAAAGATCCAAGAGTGTGATGCTTTTTTCACTTGACTGAGTGTTTTTGTGTTGGTTTTGTCACATGAAGGTGGGTTAAATGCAGGCAGCAATATAACCTTAGAATACATCCGACCATATACACAGATGAAAGACAGTCATCACATTTGGCACAAGAAATCTTGTTGTCTTTTTTATCATTTTTTGTCTCTTATTAAGGTAATTTTGTTGAATATTTGCAGTTTTTGTATATTAGAAAAGCAAGACACAGACTGGTGGTTTTGTGTCTCTTTGAGATAATTTTCAGTCATTTTGTGTGTTTTTGTAGTTGTTTTGGCTGTCTTTGCAGCATGTTAGTGTCGTGCTGAGATAATTTTATAACATTCTTGGTCACTTTGTGTAGCTTTGTAATTATTTTATGTCTCCTTATGGTTGCTTTTACTGTTTATTGTGTCTCTATGCAGTTTTTTTGCCTGCATTTGTGGTTATTTTGTGTTTCTTTGTGGTTATTTTGTATCCCTGTTGTTTTTTTGTGTCTCCTTGTGGTTGTTTTGTGTCTCAGTGGTTGTTTTCTGTCTCTTTTTGGTTGTTTTACCTCATTATGTAGTTATTTTGTGTGTCTCTGTGTTCATTTTGTGTCCATTTGGGTTTTCCCCCTATTTGTTGTTGCTTTGTGTCTCTTTGCAATTTCTTTGCATCTCTTCGTGGTCGTTTTGTGTCTCTTATTTTTGTCTTTTGTGTCTAGTCATTTTGTGTTTCTGTGTTTTTGTAGTTATGTTGTGTCTCTTTGTGGTTGTTTGGTGGTTGTTTTGTTTTCTAACTGTACACACAGATGAAAGATAGTGGTCACATATGGCAAGAAAAGACAAAGTGTTCAATATTGAATTCTATAGGCGATGCGGTGAAGAAAAGCCCCCAAACAAAAGAACCGGCATGAGGGGAGATGTGAGGTCGATACGGATGTTTAATCAAGAGGGACGCCTGAGCTTTTTTTCTCATTTGCGGGAGAAAGAAGGAGACAAGGGCACGCCGCTGGACGGTCAGGCATTCTGACATCGCAGCCTAAGAGTCAGCCACCCATTGGCCCATTCACCGGTCAGCCAATTAGGTCGCGGCTGTTAAGGTTTAATACCTACAGTTAAGGCTACTATTGTGTGCCAACTAATGCTATTTCAGGCTTTCACTCACTGTGGAAGCTTTCATTAAATCCAGAAGAATGCCGGGGCTATTCACTCAGAGGCTCGAGTTAAAAGCTCTGCATTTTTATATTTCCTTAACATTCGTCCCCACATATCCCCATCTCCATACTCAAAGACACAATCCTTCAACTAAAGTCACTTGTAAGAGCAAAGAAAGTTGAATTTCACGTTTGACTCTTTGACTGTTTTTCATTTGACTTTTCTGATGTCTGAGCTGCATGGGCGGATAATGAGAGAATGGGGCCTGTGGGCTGTGGTGTGCAAAGGGCCCCTCCACCTCTCCTATATAGCAGCAAGACACACAGATTTGTGGTGGTTTTGTGTCTCTTTGTCATTGTTACGCATCTTTTGGGGATTTTGTGTCTTTTTTATGGTCATTTTGAGTTTGAGTTTCTTTTAAAAGGTTTGTAGGGTGTCTCTTTGCAGCCCTTTTGCATGTTTTTTGTAGCCATTTTGTGTCTCTTCATGCCTCTTTGCAGTTGTTTTGTGTCTATTTGTAGCCATTTTGTGTCTCTGTGAATGCTTTGTATGTTGTAATTTTGTGTCCCTTTATCGTTCTTTTGCGTCTTTGTGGTTATTTTGTTGCTCTTTGAAGTCGTTGGGTCTCTTTGAGATAACTTTGTGTCTCTGAGGTAATGTTATGCCTTTTTAGGTCCCTTTCTGTCACTTTGTGATCATTTTGTGTCTCCTAGTGGTTATTTTGTGTTTCTTTGCAGTTGCTATGCATTTCTTTATGGTCCTTCTGTGAGTTTCTGTAGTTATTTTGTGTTTCTTTACAGTTGTTTTGCCAGTTTTGTAGTTATTTTGTCTTTTTTGAAGTCTGCTGGCATGTCTTTGTGGTCTTTTTGAGACCCCTCCTATACAGTAAGAGTCAGTTTGAGTGACATTTGCAAGTAAAGGCCAATGTCCCTCTGACACTAAAGGGCCCCTGTGCCTGGTAGGCCCCTTCAGTAATCTATCCATGGGTACTTTGCAGGGTCAGGATGCTCCCACCATTGCAAAGTTTCAAAAACTTCTGCTCACTTGGGATTTTCATGTGATTCGCTGACTCTCTTTCCCAAAAAGTCAGAACTGAGTTCAGAGTTTCATTTGAGAGGTTTCCACAAACATTTCACGGTCATCTGACTTGATGTTTCCGCTCCTTGTTCCGGACTGAGTCATTGTAAACAGTGCCCCTATTGAGAGTGAAACTTATCAAACAAAAAGGCAAGGGGACGGGCGCTGGCACATTCCTTCAGTCGTGTTCATTAGTTGCACGCTCGCTGTGATGCATGCTGGGGAATGTTGGCTGGGCTTGGCCGACCACTCGAGCGCTGAGCGCGCCAGCAGATGTAGCGAAGCCTCTCCAAACAGAGGGGATCTGACTCGCTCAAACTTGGCCCGGAGTCTGGGGAGTTGTTGATGGAGCCGGAGGAAGAGAGGAAAGAGAGAAGGGTATGCAGAGAGGAAAAGAAGAAGAGAGAGGGAAAGAGAGGAATGCTGGAAGATAAAGAGAGACAAACAGAGAGGGGATGGGGGTGGGAGGTGGGAGAGGAGTTGTTCCCCAGAGGGATCACTCTTGGTGTCTCACTCCACTGGTCCTTCTAATGTGTGACGCTCAGGAGATTGACAGACTGTGTAAGACTCAGCCCACAGGAGAAAACAACAACAACACAAGTCAGACACATGAAAACACCAGCTCGACCGGGCTGTGGTGAGCAGAGACTGCGGTGGGGGAGTTGGATGGACAGCAGCACTGGTTGATGTAACCTTTATGCATTCTGGGAGGGTCAGCTGAGCACACGCGCTGTTTATTTTTTTCTCTTCCCCACTGTTCTGCCACATACTTGCACAGTAACATGAGTTTAAATGTGGATGTTGCTTTGTACCACCTCAATGAAGCAGGCGGGGTGAAGTGCTCTTATTTCTTATGAGGTCGAATCCTGCGTTTTGAAATGTTCCCATGAGAAAATGCTGTTGTAAGACGGCTTCACATGATATTTGATAAAGTAACAGAAAACGGGAGGGAAATAGGTTATATGGAGGGACATTTACCACAGTTCATCTGCACATACTACAGTGTTTTGACACAAAGCTGATTGAAAATCAGCAAAGAATTCTTTTAAACACATTTTTCTGTGATTTGATCAGCACCAAACGAATCCCATTAACCTCCACTGGCTATATTTTGGTGTTAATTGATTGAACTGGTCGTTTAAAGATATAATTTATTAGCCAACGTGATTAGGTGTACTTAGCTACTTTCTCAAACACCATAATAATTTGAGGAAAAAGTGTGTTCATGAGTCACGCCTACACACACACACACACACACACACACAAAGCGGTATCCTCTTATGTCTTATTATCTTGTCCACAAAACCCAAGAAGACAGAGAGAAAGCAGGATAAGCCCTTTTTTATGGGCCTGTACGTTTTCCTATCTCCCCACCAGCGCACCTCGCATGATATACCTCCGTATCAAGCACTGTGATGCTCCCACCTTAAAATTGAAAAATGCTATAGCTCTCCACAATCCAACATTCTCACATCCTCTCCATCATGTACTTGACACATGGACATATAATTGACTGCAAAAAGGGGAGCGTTTCATTCACATGTATCTCTCAGCTTGACCTTCAGCAATGATGGAGTGAAAACATCTGAATGAAGATGGATGGCAGGCGCCGACAACGCCATGACCCGGTGCTCCTCCGCCTGACTAGCAGGTTTAATACGGCCATGGGCTAATCCTCATTTAGGAACTATCATCACCGCCATCATCACATACATTCTCAGAGCTATTAATCAAGGTCGAGCGAGGAGCATCTATCACGCACAAGTGGAGATGTGTACACATACTGCATTGTGTACTCGTCATTAGCATACAAAACACGCTTTTTCACATGCACAACTGGATATGCAAACAGCATATCAATTGGTAAATAACTGGATATTTATGCATTCTTACAAATTCAGTCTTTCTTGGGGTTATTTTCTTATTGTAAAGTAATTTGCTAAGCTCACAGCTGAGTACAAGGTAACAAAAATATCGAACTTGATTTTTAAAAAGGCAGCGTTTCTTCTTCTAGGAGACCCAGGAGATATTTCTGTCAGTTTATTTTTGTTATTTTATAGGAAGTTTGAAAAACTCATAGAATTCTGATAACCACTCTAAATTTGTATAATGTATGCAGATGCATATGCTTTGTATTTCTTGTGTTTACACTCAGATGCATGCTGGATATTGTGCCAAATAATTTGACTTGATGTAATTTTGTGGTCTATGAAGTATTATTATCAACCCAAATATCTGTAGTCAGTGGCTTTGTTTGTTTGTTTTTTATGATTGGGCTTTGGCATCGTCCTTTGGGGACTGCCCAATTTCCAAAGCCCCAAAAAACACACCTCCTGCCGTTAGATAACCCAATAGCTGAATGGTTTTCAGATATATCCAGAACAATCATAATGATGCAGTCTCAATTCAAGACAATGGCATTAACTTTTACTAAATTTCAACACATTTTACTGTGTATTTAGAAAAAAAAATCTTAAATAGTTTCTTTGTTTTGAGACAAATGTGTCTGTTTATGTTAAAAAAAAAAATCTTGGCAGTGCACTAATGTGATTTTTGGTTTCACACAAGACACAAACACTAATCTGAGTGAAATGATGTGTTTGTTTGACCGATCAGTCATGCCTGACCACCTCTTTGCCCCTTTTTTGTTGCTGTTTATGCTCCGTCACCTGACTTTCTCTCTGACCCCGACAACCTGCACCTCCTGGCTCACAATTATGGGCCATCTACGAATTATAGTGCTTTTTAAATGATTATAATTTATGACATTTTGGAGGTATGACTACAAACAGTGAGTGAAGCAGTCTGTTGAAAACGTCTCTTTCTGGTGCAGTTGAGCTGTGTGTTTTGGGATGCACGTGTGTCTCACACTGAGGGTGGGCTCCATAAAGATTCCTGCACCTGGGTGTGTGATAACCAGCAGCTGCCTCTGCATGTGTGTATTTGTGTGTGTGTGTGTGTGTGTGTGTGTAAACGTGTGTGCGTGTATATCTGTGTAGGCTGACACCATGATGGCTGCCATATGGGAGCCATAACTCCATTAGCACGTAAACAGTCTGCCAGGCTTACTTGGGTGGGACACAGAAGCCAGACAGCACTACACAGACATAAGCAAACAGGAAAAGCTGCACTGACTGTCGTCCATACAGGTGAAAACATTATCTGTGACCAAATTAGTGACATTTTTTTTCAAAAGCATCAAAACCATGAGACACAATAGACATTTAAAAAGGATCACTTCCCCCCATTTTTTTTGTAGGCTGACCCAGAAGTTAGTGTAACTCTGGTTCCACTGTCAAAAAGCCAATGGGATTTTGTAAATTTGTTATTATTATTGCTAAAAATATGCACAAACAAAAGTTAATTTTTACATGTTTTGTTCAGCAAGATAATCCTAACAAACAAACAGCACTTTAATGATTTTGAAGCGTAAATGCAATCAGCAGAATTAAAATGCCATGGTCACATGATTCATTTCACCACCACGACGACGCTGTAAAGCTGCGTTTGACCACAGACCTTATTTTTAGGCTTCTGACCAAAAACCGATTCAAAAAAACCCACTGACTTTGAGACAAGAAAACAATTGCTAACTTATTTTTCGGGTTTTAGCACTCGTTCCTGCAGCACACACTGACATTTTTCCCGTTAAGTGCCACCAACCTGTTTTTTTTTTTTTATGTGCTGAGATTTTGTTTGTCAGTCTGTCGTGTTTCTGCTCCACTTCAGTGAAGGTAAATGAAATTTCAGGATAGTTGCAAGATTTGATTGGATTGCTCAAAAGCAGATGTGGCCTCGTGAGCACAGCTGGGATAAAGGCATTTATATTTTCAAAAGTATTTTATGTTTGAGTGTGTGTCAGTAAAATGATTATTAAACGATGTTGGCGCTCAAATTTGAGTGCCATTATCTTTATTTTTCAACTTGTGTATTTAACAACTATGTATTTCTTATATTTTATCTTTTTATGCACTCAAATCACTTTTTTGCTTTTTGTATGTTGTTCATGACTTTTGAACTGCTCTAATGTGTATATTTTTCCCAGTGTGGGATGAATAGATTCTTATCTTTTTAAAAATTATTTTTCTGACACACATGTACCAAGTAGTAAGAAATAAATGAATAGTTACCCGAGGGACACTGGATTAGAAGATATTTTTCATTTTCCTACCTTTAAGTATTAAAAAATGTAAATTGAAAATCTCATGTTTTCACATTTATCATCCACAGACCTTACTCTCAACATGTTTCTTTTAGAAATTAATTTGTCCATGAAAAACTGTTCAGACGGAGGCATGTGGTCTTTCTTAAGAAGTTTTTCAGATTCCATTTTTTCGATGTTTTCAGGGAGCCCAAACTAAATTCCATTCACCGCCATTGTGTCGGGATAATAAGTAGCAGATATCTGAAAAAATTGCAGGCACATACAACTAAAACTGTCTTCATGGTGAGTTATTAAAATGAAAATATTTGCGATTTGGGTGAACCAGGACATGAATTCTAGTCGTGTAATGCAGCTTTCATGGCAGCTGACATGTAACCGTGACTACATAAAACTCTTAGTTAACCTACATGTACAAACATGTTACGTGTCAGTTTCATATGTGATAAACAAGGATGATCTGTCAAGTTGGTCACCATCTGTGAGCACAAATCTATACTGTCTCTCTGTGTCACGCACACACACGCACGCATGCAGACTTTACGCTGCATTTAGGCATCACCTCATCACCACTTTGACTCACTGACAGTCATCTTACATGTGACACCTCCTGCTTGTGGTTACATGTGTGTGACACATCTCCCATCAGGAATCGGCAGCTCAGTCCGATGTGACAACACCGCCTTGAAGTCCTCTGTGTGTGTGCGCGTGTTTGTGTGTGTGTCAGCGCGGTGACCGCACATGACACCCACACACAGAAAGTGACACATGAGCGCAGTTTGACCAGCTGTCACGGATAACTTTTTTGGTGTCATGTCACATGTACCGACGGGGGTTGTCGTCGAGCTGGATGGCAAACAAAGCATGCGTTGTTTCATCAGAGATACTCAACAGGCTTTGCTTGGTGGCCACGTTTGCAAAATGACAGGCAGCACATTTGTAGGATTTTAGGACATTTCAAGGATTTTTAGACATTTTTACGATTTTAGGATCTTTCTAGGAATTCAGAACATGTCTTGGACTTCAGCATGTTTCTAGGATAGCAGCACATTTGTAGGATTTTAGGACATTTCTTGGATTTTAGGACATTTCTAGGATTCTAGGATGTTTCTAGGATTTATGGACATTTCTTAGGTTTTGGGATATTTCTTGGATTTTAGGACATTTTTTGAAATGAAAGACATTTCTAAGGAGTTTAGGACGTTTCTGAGATTTTAGAGCGTTTCTAAAATTTTAGGACGTTTCTAGGATTTTAGGACCTTAGGGGCTTAGCAAGAACCTCCGTCAGGGGGTGTGGGGGATCCTTCATTGACAGGTTTTGATAAACAAGCTCTATTTTGATGCTGTTTTATGCTCTGTGGCACCTTATGTATACTGAAAGTACAAAATCAGTTCCCATTGTGAATCACTTTTGAATCACATTTTTATTGTGAATTAGGAAATGGTTGGGAGGCCACCCAGCACTGTATCTGGGGCCAGATTTGACCTGTGAGCTGTAAATTTAGTTTCACTGGCTTGGAGGGCTGAAATTGAGTGCATTTCATTCTGTATTAGTATGCTGTATATGTTGATACATGATAGCACTGCATCACCACTAAATGCACGCTCGTCTGAAGAGTTAAGCCTGCCTGAACACTGGAGAGGAGGCCAATTACATCGCCTGGATTAAACGGCAAATCCCAGCTATAATGAGAACCAATCACAATGGCCGCGGGGTATCTTAGCAACCAGCAGCGCTTGCATAGTTGTTTGGGCATAGTACAGAATATTGTTGTTGTTGTTGTTGATGTTGTTGTTGTGATGGAAGCACAGATGGGGGTGGAAAAAAAAACATAAATAGGGAGAAAAGCGGTTGTGTATAAATATGTGCAGGGAGACAAAGAGAAGGCCAGAGAGGAAGATGAATACAGAGAAGGCAATAACAATGCTGTGAAGTGGGTGAAGTGGCAGGCATGTGAAAAGGGATGAAGATGAGACATGAAGGAAAGATACACTGCGAGTGCGAGAGAGGAAAACAGCAAGACGGACAGAAATAAGAGAGGCAGAGGAGAAAACATTGAGGGCTCTAGAAGGAATTAGGCAGCTTAGGGGGCATTATGTCAGTGTACATAGGATTTAGAGTATAAGTCTGGATTATGGCCTTTTGCTTTGATAGAAAATGCCACCTTATAGGCTACGGAGCTGTGTTTTGTTCTTTGGGCAGATATCAAAGAGGGCACCCTGCTGCTTTTTGGAATGCACGGTCAGAAGGTGGGCACTCAATCCCTTTCACTGAGGAATGCCGATGGGATTTGTAACGCCAACCTCTCCGTTTCTTACTGTGTGGGGCCACATGGACCACAGTCCAACAATGGCAGACGAATAAGGGGAAATGCAGGTGTACGGGCGTGCAGACAAAGAAATGGACGCACACTCATACACGCACCTGGTGACGCGGCTCACTTTGAAATGCATTGCATCGTTCTGTTTAATTTCACTTCATTTTAGATTACCAAATCTGAGTTGTAAAAGGGAAAGTGCAGATAAGAAAACGGTGAACAATTACATAGTTTAGGAAATGGATTTCAGGCTTGCATTCAAACTTTTCCCGTGTCACATCCCAACCTAAGCGTCAGAGTGAATGTGGCATTTTACATTATTGCAAACCTTATGTGGCTGATATGTTGAAACTTTAAGTTTCAATTGTTTTTTTGTGTTGTTAGTGTGGTTAGGTTTAGGCACAAAACCACTTGGTTCGGGATAACAATGTTTTTGCTTAAAATACCTGGTTTTGTCGTTACAGACACAGCTGGAAATGTCCCGACCTCATTAAAAATGCCTGCCTTGGTCACCACACAAACAGCTTGTGAAAAAATACTCACTTTTGTTGCTACAAACAGTGCTGGAAATGTCCTGACCTCTTGTTATAAAGCAGCCCAGCTGGAAATGACTTGACCAAGTTGGGGGCATCGCGTGGCTCAGTGAATAAAAGCAGTCGCCCTATAAATGAAGGCAATGTCCTTGCTGCAGTGGCCGTGGATTCAATTCCAGCTCGAAGCCCTTTGCTGCATGTCATCCCCTCTCCTTAGGCTTTCACGCTATCGATCTTCTGTCCTGTCTAATGAAGGCAAAAATGGACAAAAAAATAATCTTAAAAAGAAAAAAAAATCTGTTAGCTGCAACAAAAGCTTGAAATGTCCCGACATCTTGTTACAAAATACTGGCTTTTGTTTCAACAAATATGGCTGACTTTTTGCTAAAAAAAAAAAAAAAACCTTACCTCACGTTAAAAAAATAACTGTTTTTGTCTGTACATAGAGAACTGAAAATGTCCCAACCTCTCGCTTAAAAAAAAATTGGTTAAAAAAAAAACACTCGTTAAAAGATACCTGTTGAAAGTTGGCTCATATACATGTAATCTGAAAATATGAAACGTACAAATGTAACATATATGTGCTTTGCAGAAACGTACAATACCAACATTTTATAATCAGACTTGGCTGAAAATATTTTAATCTCATGCTTTCTACTCATAAAGTATTGTAGAAGTAAAACATCTTTTTTTCTTAATGTTCTTTTACTGTGATCAACATTTTTAGGTGTAAATTTACTGTGTTTTGTATTTACATTATGCAACACTGCAGCAGGTGTATACAGCAAACACAACTTACTATACAGGAAGATGCAGGATCTGCCAGGAACATGCACAAATATCTACAGTCCCTCACACAATGTTTGATCTATATATATTAAAAAAACAGCTTTCTTTTCATTCATACAAACATTCACACATGCACACCCTGGAATTTCCACTCTCTGCTTTCCCTCGTGCACGTTTATTGTCAGCCACATGAAGGATACCGTGTGATTGGTCTGAAATCCTACACAGTCCTCCTACACAGTAATGTGCTGTTTTGCAGCTCTCTTTCAGGTGCCTCAGTAAATAGGACCATTGTGTGGAGTGCATTACCCAAAGGTTTTACTCCCATCTCTCCCTAGTGGTTTGTGGCTAGTCCCATATTGGCCTCACTTTTCACTGCTGAAGTCAAAAGCATTATGGGGTTAGGGCGAGGAGCAGGCTTTACATGTTGAAAGTGGGTGTTTCAGAACACTGTAGGCGAAGAATCATGTTTTATTCGTTTGCCTTTTCTCTGTAAAATGGCTCCACAGCATGATTAATAGCATGAAACTAAAATAAATTACGTGGCCAAAAACTAATTAAAGGACCATGCTGAAGCTTTTGCATGTCTTAGCCCATTAACTGCTAATTATGCATGCTACATTTTGCCAACAATCTTTCAAACCGTACCACGCTCTGAGCCTGATTTCGTACCCGCCAGGCAACTATTGGTTTGCATTTATTTCAGAAACAGTGTGAAAAACACCTTGCAGAGATTTTCCTGAGATGGCAACAGTCATGTTAACCTGCAGTTACAATATGACTTTGCATTTGCATGCAGGGACCGACATTTCTTGGTGAAGCATTGAATTGCGTAGAGCTAAGTGCTGCAAAAGCATTGCCCAAGGTAAAGAAATGACAGACAAATATACAATAGATGTTAGAAAAAAGGTAACATACGTTTCTTTGTTTCTTGTAGTAAAACATTCCTTTTCGGTTGCTAGGTTTTGAATTGACCTTGAGAACATTAAAAGCGATCTTTAAAAGGGACTTACTTAGCTTTTCCTTATTTTCTGTCATATTCAGTGTCTGATTTTTGTTGTTGCCAAAAATTTCAAACTATGAGGTAAATATATTTTTAAAAAATCTGATGCTTCAGACAATTTGAAAGCTATTTCTGCCTAGTTTTATACTTCTGTGACAAGCCGACATCAGCTCAAAATTCATTTTTTTATTAGGTCATCTTTTTTGGGCACACTTGGCAAGTGTTGACATTATGTAGCCTATACTTCTAAATGTAGCTTAATGTTACTGCAATGCTCCGTAGAGCTGAGGGGCACTGCTGATGAGCATGAGCGACCCCTTTTTAAATACTGGGAGTCTTTTGATGCAATATTGATTTTTGCTGCTTCAAATGTTTGTTTAGTTTGACTAACACAAATAGCCGAGGTGACCTCTTCAGATTGCTTGTTTTGTCTAATCAACACTCCTGAACTCAAGTACTCTTTATTTTAATAAATAACAGATAAAATATTACATTTATTTTTTCCCTTGATTAATGATTTAATTGATTAATTGTTTATTCAAATTGACAAATTGGCTATTTCAGCTCTACTGTAATGGTTCAGTGTTTGCTGATGGCAGTTTACTTACAGTATATACTGTACGGTGCAGTTTTTCCTTCATCTCAGTTCTTTTATATGTTTTTCCGAGGCACATGAACTTTGTGGTCAGACACAGCGAGACATCACCTTGTTCCCCTTTAATATCTAATCTCAGTTTGCCACTTTTGTGTTTTTATCTCAGTTCTTTTGCCACTCAGAAAAGATTCGGAGCAAGTAAGTCGAAACTGTCTGAACTCCCCAAACGAAATGAAAGTTATAAGGGTGATGTTACCCTGAACAAGTCGCCCCATCATGGCATGACTCACATTTACACAACCCCTGAAGGCACTAGAGCTCTGATGTCTCCCTCTCTGTGTTTCTGTCTCTGCCTCACTCTGTCTTTCTCAGCACTGCAACTTGATGTCAAATAGAGTCAGTGCCCACACCACAGGCCTGAGGGAACGGAGAGACAAGTCTGCCTTTCTGCAGTCTCTTCTCTTCATCTTTCCCCTTGACTTTTTTTCTTCCTTTTTCTAATACAATGAGAAGAAAATCCACATTTTGAATAGTTACTTTCAAAATTAAATTTCTTTCCTGTCATGAAAAACCCCATAAAGAGGAGTGCATTGATCAAAAGAATTCTAGACAACAACTTTTAATTAAATCATTTTTTCACCCATTATTGGTTTTTATTTTCCTGACCACTCATTAAAAATATCCAGTTTGGCAGCCACAAAATAATAACTGGAAATGTCCTGACCTCTTGTTGGAAAAATACCCACATTATTGCTACAAGCATGAGTGGAAGTATCCCGACCTCTCGATAAAAAACACCCACTTTGGATGCCACAAACACGGATGAAAATGTCCCAACCTCTCCTTAAAAATACCTTGTTTGGTTGCCACAAAAGCAGCTGGAGATGTCCGGACCTCTTGTTAAAAAAATACACACTTTTGTTACTACAAACACAGCTGGCAATGTCCCAACCTCTAGTTAAAAAAATCCCCACTTGTGGCTACAAGTGCAGCTGTCCCAACCTGTCATTAGAATATGTCTACTTTAGTTGGTACAAATACCACTTCAAGGGACCCCTTTTTAAAACACACACAAAAAAACAAAAAAAAAAAACGCTTCTATCCCGAAAACTACTGACTTTGATTGCTACAAACATGGCTAAAAATGTACCGCCCACTCATTCAAAAATTCGCTAACGCATAACTACAAGTGCAGCTGTGAACGTCCCAACCTGTCTTTAAAAAATACCCATTTTAACGCTAAAAACACATCTGGAAATGATCTGATCTCAGGTTAAAAATACCTGATTTGGTCAACACAAATACGGCTGGAAATGTCCTGACCTATCGCTTTTTTGTTGCAACAAACATGGCTTGCATGACACAACCTTTCATTGAAATGATTGACTGGTTTGATCTGCTTTTTTTTGCTAATGCAAAATGTGCAACATCTGCATTCACCATTTTTAGCACTTGTTTGCTTAATTATTATCACAGCCCATTAATGTGCATATTATTTCAATCGACACTGGCAGCACTATTTTTGAATATGATGAGCGGAGATTGTTTTCACCAGCTGTCCTTGCCTCTTCTTTTTTTTTGTCGAGGAATCTGACAATGAAAGAGAGCACATCGAAGGGAACCGTGTGCATGTGTGGAGGGATTTGTTAAGAGACAATAAAGAATGAGAGTGGGAGGGGAAGGAGGAAAAAATAGACGAGGGGACAATTAGGAACAGCGAACGTTAGAAGCAGTCAAGACACAGATTGAGAGTAGCGAAGGAGTGAGAAGGAAGAGTCTCTTGTGATTTATACGGTTATTATCTCTTGCACTTGTGGGTGTGAATGGAAGCTGTCATGCATGCACCCTGGCAGGTCTCCTCTCCTTGTGTTTGGGGAACGGGGCCAGTCCCCGGGGCCCGAAGTTTGGCATTAGCATTCCGCGCGGTAATGGGCCCCCATTTGCCGCTTGTCACCATAAGATAGGTGGCTTCGTCCTCGCCAGAGTCCCCTCCAGCTGAGTGGGGGCCCGTGTCCCTGTTGTGCTCAATGACCCCTCTCATTCTGACTGTCGATTTCCTCTCCCTGCTTCCTGGCCGCTCGCCTTCCTTTTATTCCATCTCTTTGAGCACAAAAAACCTACATCGAACCTGAAAAAAAAGGTTCATTTGGTTATTCTTTGCCATTAAATAAGCATTTCTTCTCCAAATGAATGAAAGCCGAACGGTGACGTGCGGTCGGTGAACTCCAGTCATCGCCGGTCTAATCCCACGCGGCCCAATGAGAGCAGTTATTTTCCGGTTTCATGCGGTCATATTAGGGTTCATGATCGAACAGATGCCGGTGTGTGTGCAGGCTAATGAGGTAGCAGAGTAAGGTTCAGAGTTCGCCCGTACTCTCCACCGTGGAGACCTGCGTTTGTTTGGAGCCGTGCCCTCAGCTCCGTATCGCCCTGAGCAGAGGAGACAGAAGATCACTAAGGTCTTGACCATTCTACAGCAGAGAATATTAATTGGAAATTGGTGGGGAAAAACATTTTTTTTTCTCTCTCCTGGAGCTGTGAAGGATTTGAAAGGTTAGATGAGGGGAATGTAAAGGGCTGAAAATGCTCAGAAATTATAGACTTACATGCATCACATATGTTGAACACTCATTAAACTTTCATAAAGTCCTTCGGGAATTTTTGAATGGTTTTAAGCTTAGATGTTTTGTTCTACAAAATAAAATACATCAGTAACTACCCTATTTGGGAATTTTAAAGCTGCATTGTGCCTCAAAAAGGCGGTTGCTAACAAGTGGCTACAGAACGTCATCACTGCAAACATGGCTTTACAGCCTTGTCGCGGCGACATTGAAATTATGCAGCCATGATGTAGTTTGTTCATAACGTACCAAAAGCTTTTTACTTCTTGTGCTTGAATTTATGGTTTAAAAATGATAAAAGTAGGGTTCATTTGTGAAGATTATTTCACTGAACAAAATGTTTAAGTAAATTTGTTTAAGCAAATGTCTGTTTGTCACAGAACTTTATTTTTTACTTTTTTATTTGCAATAATACAAAATCCAATAGTAAAATGTAATGACTCTGTTTTGATAAACAGACCCATATAAAGGACTGTGTCTTGCTGATTTAATGCTTTTTAGAAATGTCACTCCCTGGAGCAGTGCATTTGCAGCCTATTTTAGTTGGAATTCACTTCTGCTTCTTTTTGAAAATCCCTGTCGCTACGTGACAAACATGGACTTTTAACCAAGAGGCAGGTGTTTGTGTCCTGTGTCAAACCAAAAGTCAGCATTGTTATACAACTACGTAATTACGCAAAGTACGTGACTTAGAGTTACTTCTATCCAATACGTAGTTATTTTAAACAAAACCACAATCTTTTCCGAAACCCAGCTTCGTATTTTTTGTGCCTTAAACCCAGCCTATGTAGCTTTACTTGCTAAACCTAACCTAAAATATTATATAAACAGTCAAAGTCTGAGAATACGTTGCTCTGATGCCACATGTAGCAGCAGCAGGTCAGAAAATGCAAATGCAATCATTCTCCAATCATTTCAGTGGATTTCCATTGACAAAAAAAGAGGAATGAAAGTACAGAAAATGCACGGCTCTTTTCATTTCAGTCTCTCAGATGTCTGTGTGAGACCAAAGTAGACAGATATCCATCATACTGTCCAGATGATCATTGTGATAGAGCTATATCTATATCTGGAAGACACCAGAGGGCCTTTAAAACGGGAGAACAACGGATATGTGGGTATCAAATGAAGGCATTAGGGAGAGAGCGTGAGTGACACAAACATGTTATGAGAGATGAGCAACATCTGGTGCGATGGATCTTATCCTCCGGTCGCCGGTCATTACTTCGAGTTTCGACGCAGACCCACTATTTGCTCTACTTGCCATACTAATCTTGGCCCTAATTCCCATGTATCCCCTGGCTTAATGGGCTCTTTAGAGCATTAACATTTTTACTTTGCCTACTTGTTATAGCACACTTTTAATGTTGGTGTTCCTCCTGTGTGCAGTGCAGAGCAGGAGCTTTCCGATTGTTTGCATTGTTTAAGTAGCATTACGGAGGATTTCCAGGAACATCTTGTTTGAATTTAGGTATTAATTCCAAATTATCAAATCAAGAAAAACAAAGGAATTAAGTGAGATTTCAGCATTATTGCACTTTGACGGTTTCATGCAAATGATGAATGGCTTCCTGCAGAGGACTGTTTGCTATTCTGCAGGAGATCTCTGGGGACTTTATAAAGTGTATTATTTTGCTCCCCTTTTCAAAACTGGTGGGATGTGAGGGAAGAAAGGCAGAGAGCAATACAAGGGGTTAGAGAGGTGGTTGAAACTGCCTCCGACAAAATGAGCGTGGCCCCTGAACTAAACCCAGGGGATTGAAAGTGGATTGAATGCATCTCGCCATATATAGACAGCGGCTGGCACAGCAGGGACAGCGATAGGGGGACTTGGAGCGAGTCGACAAGTGGGACGAGGATGAAGAAAAGAAGCAGCGGGGAGAAAGAAAAAGAGCAGTGGTGTGTTACCAGCTGACCACTGGAGCTTTTCGAAGCGCCCCCCCTCCTCTCCCATTATACCATTACTGAGACTGAGGGTCCTGTTTTCACCCAGTCATGCAGCATTCTGGTACAGCGCCAAGCCTGCTGGCTGCCCCCGCTGAGGGTCCCACCGCCTCGCCGCGCCATCAACACCAGGAAACGGACACAATCAGAGGAGCCAGACTAATTCCTGGATGACAAGAGCAAGAGGGCATTGGGTTCCTAGGGGTTAAAATGCCTTAATCTTTTTATCCTGTGCTAGAGAGGACTATTCACAGATTTGATACACTCACTCTAAATCCCTAAGTGGCATGCGAGGGCAAGGCTGAGGGGAATTCCACACAAACAGATGAATCCTGGCAGCCAGCCGAGGATGGCGGAGCTCTAAAACATCACATATATGCAGTTGGTTGTATAATGTGCATCATAACGTCTTCCTTTTACCTTGAAGTCTATATGTTTTATGATTAGATGGTGATGAAACTGCTGTCAGCGAAGCAAATTCTGTGATAATCTCACGGAAAACATCACAATTTTTACATGGTGAGTCTCCCCTGCAAGCATTAATATCAGTAATACTTAACATATGGTGTGAATAGGATGCCATGTGGACCCCAAACAATTTTCCAATTCACTATAAAAATAAAGTGACTCACACTGAGAATTGTTTTTGTACTTTTCATTTACATAAGGTGCCACAGTGCATTAAACAGCATCAAAATAGAGCTAAAATAGAGGTCCTAGCTAACCACCTAATTTCCTAAATTCCCAAATAAGCCTGCAAATTCTAGAAATGTACTAAAATCCTAGAAGAGCACTAAAATCTGAGAAACGTGCTTAAATCCTAGAAATGTCCTAAAATCCAAGAATGAGCTACAAACCTGCTGAAATCTGAAAAAAATGGCATAAAATGCTGGAAACATACTTAAATCCTAGAAATGTGATAAAATCCTAGAAATGTCCTGAAATACTTGAATTGTGCTTAAATCCTCAAAAAGTCCTAAAAGCCAAGAAATGTCCTAAACTCCTAGAAATGTCTTGAAATCCTAAAAAAGTTACTTAAATGCTAGAAACATGTTAAAATCCTGGAAATATCCTAAAATCCTAGAAACCTCGTAAAATCTGACAAATGTCCTAAAATCAGAGATGCATGCTTAAATCCTAGAATCCTGACATTTTGCAAAAGTGCCCCACAAGAAAAGCAAGATGAGTATCTGTCCATCATAACATCTTCCTTTTAGATTGATGTCTAAATTACCACAGTTTTCACATAGTCTCCTCCCCTGTAAGCATCTATATTCTCTTCTCTGCACTTTCTTGGTCCTTTCCAGCATACTCTTCCTCAGCATCCCCAGCTCCCTAATGAGGCGTGATCACTGTGTTAAACTGCTAATTAAAATCAGATATTAAAGCCCACTACCCATAATCCCTCTTGGCTTGCGCTACAAACACCAGGCTGGCTGTCGCCTGGCATTATGCTCTGACGGATCCCAGGCAAGCGGGGCAACAAGTCGCTCACCCGCCTCACCTTCACAGAGCAGCCAGTGCATCAATCAGCAGCTAATCTTTAAACTCTGTAATATGGGCCATGATGAAACGTTGATTTCCCTGTCTCCGTTTCTCGGCGTGACCCAGTTGCGGTAGAGGCGTGACTGAGGATGTGTGCATAAGCAAACAGATTACAGAAAACATGGTTGAGACATATGGCGCATGTCATCGTTGTACATATTTGAACAGAGAGGCTCTAATTCGAACAAAATGAGGGCGACATGTCAGTGAATACTCTGATTCTGTCGATGAGGGATCTAGGTTTCGCAGAACAGCTGGTGGGCCATTATGGAGCACACACTAATGATCAGCCATGCAAAATTGATGAGTCATTGATCTCCAACTTTTATGGGATTTTTTGGAGATTAAATTTGCTTTTAATACACAATATGTTAAGAAGGATGAGGAAATACTTTCCTTCTTTGGTTGAAGACAAGGCAAGACAGTTGATGAAAATATTTAGTTTTTTTATGTGCGTTTTTCATTATAGAAAATAGTATTAGGAAGCAAGAAAGTAAGAATTAAAAATGTTAAAAAAATATTAAAAATATCTACATTATGCTTTAAATTTCACACCAGTATGTCATATATTTAAAAATATGAAATATGTACAGTATGCTAAATATGTGAAGTGTGTAAGAAATATAAAAAATAGGATTGCATCATGACTGGGCATCTTAACATTGTGGTTTTTTTTATATTAACTTACAGGTTCAACATAAAGTTATTTATTTTTGTCAGTTATTTTTGGCAAATAAAGTTTAGTAGGAAAGGTTTAGGAATAGAAACATGGTTGGGCACTGTTACCTTAGCTATTTTAACACAAAGTTATGTACATTAGGTTTTGGCAAGTAAAGTTACATAAAGGTTTGGTCGAGGCAAGTAAGTTCAGTAGTTTAGGTTTCAGAAGAGAAACATGGTTGGGGGTTGTTACGTTACATATTTAATGTAAAGTTATCTACTTAAGGTAAAATTTGAGGTTAGGTTTAGGCAAGTAAAGTTACCTAGGTTAGGTTTAGGAAAAGAAAAATGGTGATGATTTGCCTTAAAATGAATATAAAGCTCACATTGTAGAAATAAATGATATCGGCATTGATAATTTGCAGATAGACATACATTTTATTAAAAAAAAAAAGTGCATGTTAAATATTGAGTACATTAAAAACTGAATTCATGTTTAATGTTATATAAGTTGAAAAAACAGTTAAATATAAAGAAAGCAAATGTTCTTTGAGGACGAGTTTACCTTCATCACCTTTGAGCCCCACTCTCTGATTGCCAACTTGTCACGCAGGTGAAGGTGAAAGTTAAGAGTGTCAGTCAGAGCTTAACTTTGGATGAGAGCAGAGAGTTGATACATTAGCACTGGACTTTTTGATACACTGTCACTTGAACTAATCTGTTACCTCAAATCTGTTCAATACAGACTGTTAAAATATAAAGTTGTTGCCCTGCGCTCTATTTTACAACAATTATTCACCTGCTGGCTCCTGTTGTTCCTAAGTCTTCTGAATCTGGTCCAATCTTTAGAGTTACTGTTTCTCAAACAATACTAAACACTAGCACAGTCTGGTTACAACATGGTTTCACTATGGACATAAACACCAGTCTCATGAGGGAAAGTCCTGCGTTTGTTTGACCTGTCCACCACCACAGCTTGATTCCTTGTGTGGAGTTTTGCGCCTTATACTACTTCTGTCTATCTGAATTTTGATGCATTGCTCTGCGTAGATATAGGTATGAACAGTGCATGAGGACATTCTGATTGGGAAAAGAAGAAGGTCCTCATCCCAAAATCTTTTTTTTCAACTTGTTTCTTAGAGTTACATCACTCTGTCCTCAAGGAGGGGCTGCCACACAGTTCATCTGGGAGTGCGGTTCCTCAAACCAAACATATGAACAGCATTGTTTAGTCCAGTCAACTCCCACTGTTGGCCTGCAGAGCTTAAGTCAAAAGGTGCTGAGAATCTGGCTGTCTTTTCTGTGCCTCATTGAGCTTGCCTTTTAACACCACAATAATTAGTTTTTACCCAGCCTCCAGCCCTGGGTGTCTGGTTTTGTGGGCCGTGTCTCTCAAAGAATCGAACCTGTCTGGCAAACAGAAACAAACTGCCCTGCACGACTCCCCCTGTTTGGACGCCTCCCTACCAGATTGCTTATTGAACAGCGGGCGTGACAGCTTAAGGGCTGGAGGGGGCATCGAGGAGGCTGGCAGATTCACACCAGACACAATGTTTCAGGACACCTCTAATTTTTTCATCATTTAAGTCGTCCTGTAATTAATCTGCCTGTACATTTAATTAAAAAGAAAAGTTGAGGGTGTAATTGAAAGCAATGCCTGCCGTGTGAGTCGACCCGGAGAACAATGTGACCGGTAATGCATGGTGGCAGCGGGGATACATCACGTTAGTTAATCTGAAGTTGACCTCAGAGCAACTTGAGGGGAAAGGGAGACAACGGACTCTTCACGGTGCCGAACCTCCGCCGAACAACACGGACACATTTAATTCTGGAAATTAACCTGTCATCTCATGGATATTCACCAAAATTACTTTGAGGGCAGAATTAATTTGACAATTTAGATTAGTTACTGTAATTTAAATGATATTCTGCGGCTTAACCCTTTGAAACCTGGATCAACATCAGTTTTCTTCTGCTCTCTTGTGACGCCTTTTACAAGCATTTAAACCTTTGAAATGTGAGCAAATTGATTTAATTCCTTTTTAAAACATGGGAGAAAAGGCAATAAGCAGCAAGGCATGAAATGTCCAGTAAATTGCAAGAAAATAGTAAAAGGTGACAAAAAATTACTCGAAAATTGGCTAAAGATGACTTATCACTACAGCAGATCATGGTCCGTCCAGGCCAAATTCACGCTGCTGCAACAAAACACATACTTTTCCGTCCACATTACTCTGAGCTCTCAGACAAAAATGAATAATGGAAGAAAGACTAAACTGCGCACAGTCAGCTCAATTGCTAATGGCACGTCACGCTTGATTCTGGCGCGCCGCCATACTCAGCCAAACAACATCTGTGACATGTGTGTGCACGGAAGGGGAAACAAAGCAATTTCAGAAGTCATTTGAGCCGAGACAGTGATGGTCCAGTGACAATGTTTTGTGCTTGTTGTTGGTGGAAGAAAAAAAAAACGACGAGGGGAGTAAATGAGAGTGAAAGAACGACAAGTGGCAAGCAACACAAATAACACTGAGTTGATTTTACTGCGTTGGTGAGCAGAAACTTAAGAGGCTGTTATGTCACGCGCCTTGGCATACCGTCTGCCCGTCATGGTGGAGATTTAACCACTATATTCTATATTTGCACACGATTAAATGCTATAAGTTCAAACAATGCTTGAAAATCTTTCTTTATGTGAGATGATTACACATTTGCTGCTCTCATATTCCTTTAAAACTCCATAAATGAGGGTGCTCCCTGAATGTCAGTAATTACAGAGCTACATTTATATTTAAATGCATTTTTGTGCTACACCCTTTTTATTTGAGAGTAGTACATCAATGATAAAGTACATCAATTATAACAAATTTTCACCTGAAGTTCAATAATGTTTTAAACATAATTACTCCTCAGCTCTTGCTCTCATTAAATTCACTAATGACATGTTTTCAACATACTGTATGATGATGGTTGATTGTCAGAAGCACTATTTTTCAGTCTTAGTAAAGCAAATGGATTCATATATTTTACCCTGCATAACCATAATTTGTTGGACTGTCAATTTGTTTTACTTTGGCTGAACTCATATTTTAATACCTGAAGAAGATTGTGTTGTATTAGATAGTTACCACTCTTAAATAGTTACGGAGGTGTTCCCCAAGGGTCAGTCCTGGGGCCACAGTCACTGCTGTATGCTAGTGTTGTCACAAAACTGAAATTTCTAACTTCGATACAAGATACAAAATTGACATTTACAGCATAATATTTTAGATTTTTATACGAAAGATTAACAGGCCCCATAGCATAATAATGAACACTTTATTTTGCTTGATTAGTCTTTTATTTTTTATTTTGATTACTCACTTTCTTTGCATGTATTGCAGACTGCCTTTACTGATGTTAGATGAGAGTAATATACACAGTATACAGTTTTTCAGTAATTACAGATTATAGGCAAAATACCAAATATCAGCCCCAATAATCTGCCAGGTTGATAATCTCTCGACCCCTACTTAATAGTACTTGTATGAACGCAGATGACACACAGTATTTCATAAAAGGCTGTTTCCACCAGTTTGGAACTAATTGCCCAATCACAGCTTTGTAGGTGGAATTAGGAATATCAACATCAGAGCTTGCTATATAGCCTGCTAGCTCCCTAGCTATATTTAAGAAAAATAGCAAAAACAAAAAGGGTCACTAAGCTTGGTTACCATTGGTGACCCTGCACATTGGCTTTTTGGTGATCCACTGATCCACTTCTTTTTTTTTTGTTGATATTTTCAGCCCAGTCGTTGCATTAAAGAGTAAGGGCCACGCAAGCGTCTGAACCGTCCGAAATGACATTTGCTGGTAAGTTTAAATAACTTTACTCTGCTCAATATCCTGCTGCTGACCAGTTTATTAAATTTCTGTCTTGTTTGATAATGGATATAAGTGGTGCACTTTTCACCAGTGAGTGCTTTTTGGTCACTTGTGCAATAAACTGAGATGAAGGATAATACGTTTGTTTATGTTTGTATGTTAGCTAGATAAAATAAATAAATAAATTGTTATGTCTAGTTTTGAAATAATTCACCGCAAATCAGGACAGAGAAACCAACAACTCTGTTATTTACAACATCTAATCAAATGAAAAATGAATACGCTTCTTTTCAAGAATAAATACTTACATGAGTACATTTGTTCACTGTTTGCCAGTTAAATTTTTTCAGCAATTTTCCATTTAATTTTTAAATTTTATAACTTGACCAAAAAAAAATCAAATATGTAAAAATAATGTAAAAATATATGTAAAAGTAAATCTAACTTTCTTTAAGCTGTAGGAACCCTTTTAATACACCTTTAAGGAATCACGGCAACAGATCAGACTTGACTGTTGAGTCTAAAAAAATCGACTGATGATGAGCTCATTTCAAGCTGCTCTGGAAGTGAGGACTCTATGAATTAACTCACAGAAAAATCAAACAAAACAATCTTAAGCATTCTAATGACCCGGCAATTACCGTAACTCCCACATTCATACAAACGGCCCCAGCACAAGCCATGAGTCATTAGGATCAATTTTAAAGGCCGAGCACTTGCACAGAGGTGGGCCGGGGGAAGAGGGAGGGTTTGTTTACCTGCACTTCACTCGCTCATAGGCTGTTAAGAGGATTGATTCGGAAATTAAAATGCTGTTTTGTGCACAGAAAAAGTCCAGTAAGACAAACAAATTTTATTTTAATTTGCCTATGCATGACTTGGCTGGGACCTGAGTATTGAATATGTGACTCAAAGGGCATACGGCAAGCAATCTAATTGCTAAACTAATGACTTTGGTGATAGTTTGTCATCCTTAGTCTGCCTGCCTCTTGTAGATGTCTCTATCATCTGTTTGCCTCAGGAAGGATCCCTGACACTTGCTTATACACACGTGTGTTTGCATGTAGCTCTACATTCAGTCTGTTTCTTCCTGATGCCATCCGCACTGACACCACTCTCCTCTGCAGAGAAATATTGTCTTTATTTACCATTGTTTAATCAAGATGGTGGATGGGTTGAGTTTAATTAACCCAAGTTGGCGATAAATGTAAATGCCAAATGTCTGCCAGTGCTGCGGCGTAAAGCTTTTACGAGGTAGAGCCCTTTTCTCAGAGGGGTATAAAGCAGCTTCGTGCTGACCCGCTGATTCTGGAATGGCCCGAGGTTGGTAATGAATATTGTTACGAGATAGGGGAAGCAATGGGAACTTTACATGATGCGCTTCTTAGTTACATTTTACAGATGAGATCTTGCAACGCAGTTCAAATGTTATCAGACAGCACTGCTGTTGTCCAAATGTCGCCTGTGGCTCAATCTGTTGCAAACAGACAGTGGTGGTGAAACCGTCTTGTTGCCAAAACTGAAGTAATTTGTGGTTAAACTGTCATGTTGCAAAAATCTAAAGAAATTTTGGGAAGAAACCAGCCAAAATTCAAAGTAATTTTAATCGCAAGACCATTTTGCTGCCGAAAGTGAAAGATTTTTGGGGTCTGAAACTGTCTTTTTGCATCAATGTAAAGTAGTTTTGTGGCAAAACTGTCCTGTTGCTTAAACCCAGAGAAGATTTTTGGTGACAAAATCTTTTTGTTGCCTAAAAGGAGATTCAGTGACAAGTTTGTTGCCTAAACCCAAGGTAGATTTGGTGGCAAAATTGTCTTGTTGCCCAAACCTTAAGTAGTTTTGGTGGGTAAACCATTTTGTTGAGAAAAATCAAAGTAGTATTGGTGGAGAAACTGTCTTGTTGCATAAATCTAAAGTCGTTTTTGGGGAAAAACTTATTGCAGACACCTAAAGTAGCTTTGTGGCAAAACCTTCTTGTTTTCTAAATCTTAAGTAGTTTTGGTGTCAAAACCATTTTGTTGCCTAAAACTTGAGTAGTTTTGGTGGTTAAACTGTTTTGTCTGATATTAGACTGCATGACAGACGTCGGCTTCTTACCACATTTCAGTTCACTGCTGATGAAGCAATAAGCATTAGTTTGACATTTTGGAGAATGTGCTTAAATTTCTTGCCCAGAGTTAAACGAAAAGACGAATACTACCCTCATGTCTGTGCTGTAAATATATGGTTAAATCTATAGACTGTAGATAGAGTAGACATACCGTAGATATAGATCGGGATACGTCCGCTGCCATCTTGCGCCGGTCCAACCAGTCGTAAGCAGACACAACACAACGATTGGCTCACACAGCAGTCAGTTATGGTTGAAAATCCCTTTTTTTATAGAATTAAATAACTCACGAAAACCAAACATCTGACAACACATGGCTTCACTGCTACAACCTTTGCTTCCATACACCATAAAGCCAAAACACTGGACTGTCTATATACAGTATTTTTAGCCTGCTATCAGTGAAAAGTGCCAGATGTGTTTTGCAGTGTGATCAGCCTGAAAGAGACATGTCTGGACTGAGAGACTGACGTTTATCACAGCTGGTAGGATGTGGCCGGAGCGCTGCCAGAGTTCATTACCCACAAACACAAGTGGATGGAAAAAAATGCATGGACACATGGTCCTGCAAAGCATTTTGGGCAATTATTTAACATATGTCTGTAATGCCCTCAGTCTTTTTCAAGGCTGTGTCTTATTGTGTTTTATAGATTTGCCAGAATCTGAAATACTTTTTTATGGGGGAAACTGGGGTTTGTAACTTTTTCTCTGATCCCAAGCATCGAGAATTATATAAAGTAGAAATAAGTGCTATCACAAAATGTGGAAAAATATTTTTAAAAAATACAGTAATGATACAAACACTTTTATGTGAATATTTTATGTTCACTATTATGTGAATATTACAAAATATATAAATATTTATAATGTACTGAGTGTTACAACTAAAATTTTAAAATTTTAATTTTAAAATTTTATATCAGATTTATTATTTATTATTATTGCTTGAAATTATTGCAGTTAATTGGTTATTTTATTGCAGATTATAGCAATTAATTAGTTATTGTTTATTATTTAATTTATTTATTCTTTTGTTTCAATTCATTATTTATTGTTAACTGCAATTAATAAGTTATTTTACTGCAGTTTATTAGCTATTATTATTTCATCATTATTGCAATGTATCGGTTATTTTATTAAAATTTCTTATTTTCCCGCAGAGACAATAATATTCAGTTGTAACAGCAGGTTAAAGTGAGGATTTAGCAAAGGCTTTTTGTGTATTTCCTCCACTGAATTGCATTTAGGTCCTCCAATAATTTTTGAACTAATTATTTTCATCCAGCATCCTCTTGGCTCTGATAAAGGGGTGAAGGAAGCAATGAAAGGAGAGGAATACAGTCCAAATTTGGGTATTTATGTCCTTGTGTCTCTCTCAGTTTCTCTCTCTCCGTCTTTGTGTGGTGACATCAGTGCGAGAATTCACAAGAATTATTCTCGTTTCTAATCATGGGAAATGGGATATGCCTAAATAGCCCAGCTCAATCCTTTCTGATGAGTATTTCGCAGCAATCTCATATTTCCAACTTGTTCTGTGGCATTTGGGATTATTGTCGGGTTATGTGGCTGCTGGAAATGTGCTTCACGGTTGACTTGGTAACATTTCAACACAGCCATTACAGTGCCTTTCACTCAGTCACACACTCACTCAGTCACCCACCCACACATAAATACAGGCAGGGGCTGCAGTGTGTAAGGATTATGATGGGTTGAGAAAAATTGCGGGCTCCCGCTGCTCTCATCATGCAAGCCCTCACACATCCTGACCCCCTGCGAGGAGCTCGGTGCCCCGCGCCTCCAGCCAGACAATACCGAGTGAGGCTGACCACCAGTCTGAGATGCCCAGGTGGGCAAAGTACAGCAGAAAGTCAGACATGCACTGTTGCAGAAAAGCTAAAAATAACATAAGAAAACATAAAATTGCGTGTATAGATGTGAGGGATAAAAAAAGGGCCAGAAACATCCGTAGCTTAACCCAAACCAAAAGGGGTCCGGGGCATGTAAGCCCATGTAAGGGTGCTAGTGGCCTGCTGACTCTTTTTAAATTCACAATAAAATAAATCAAATTACTATGGGATTTTCAAAAAATGTATTTTTAAAAAGGCAAAATGAAGCTTGTTTATCAGATAAAGTGACTGGGGCTGAGGGGATATAGAAAATCAAAATGTTTTGACCAAACATATATTGCAACAATATTGTAGGGTTACTATTGGTGGACTATTGCTTTCTGAAAATATTTACAATTTTCAGTCATGTTAATATAATGATTTAAGGACAAGTGTGTAAGATTAACGGACATATACTGACAGAAATTGAGTACGATATAATAAGGATGCTTTCTTTTGTGTGCAATCACCTGAAAATGAAAATTGTTTTCTATATATACATAGGGAGCGGGCCCCTAATTTATGTTGAACAACCATGTTTCTACAGTAGCCCAGAAGGGGCAAACTCATCGGCCTCTGTAGTAAGAGGCCCAGCTGCAATAAGCAGTGCTGCAGTTACAGTGTTCGTAACATTTAAGTGCTTTATTGAGTCTTTCTTATGGTTAAAAATCACAGAATTAGTTTGTTTTTGAAAGGAAGTAATAACTGTGGACATTTTTTGCTTTCCTTGAAAACCTCTAAAATATAATAAGTTATTTAAGCAAATAGGAGACTTCACATTAGCATGTGTTGGACTAGCAGCCCACAGCGACATGCCAAAGTTTGTCGGAAATACATGGATTTTTTGATAAGCAAGCTCCATTTTTCTATTTTCTGTACTTTAGCATCTTATGTATACTAAAAGTACAAAAACAATCCCCAGTGTGAATCACTTTATTTCAAGAAAATGGTTTTGGGGCCACCAGGCACCCAATGAGGAGCCAGATTTGGCCCTATGGCCATAAATTAAGTATCACTGCTGTAGATATTTCTGCAGCCTCTTAAAGTTTTCATGCCTTTGCCAGGCTCCTCATAAATCAGCACCACACAACAACAATCCTCGGGCCCCAACATTGGCTCTTGAAACAGGCCCCCAGATGCGAAAGGCTGCCCCTGGATACAAAAACATATTTTCTGCAGCAGGTCAGACACTGATAATTGTATTTTTTCACAAGAGGAATAGTCCATTAGCATATGACCTGTTCATTTCTGTAATTGAATAGAATTTTGACTTTGGAAAACAAATACTTGAAATATGCCGTGAGGGGTTCAAGCTGGTCAGCACAACAGGACCAATTAATTAGTAGAAAGGTGTCATCTTTTCCATCCTGCACCCGAGGGGCAACATGCTTTACTCATTATGTTAATGGGAACTTCTGAAGCAGATTGATTATTTGTAAAATAAATTCAAAAATAAAACTAAAAGCAACTTTTCTCTCAAATGTTTTATCGCACCTTTCTATAGTACATCACAGGTTCATCTATAATTCATGCAATCATCACTTGAAGTTTAAGTACCATTCACCTTTGTTGTATTTTCATTTCATGTTTAAGTATTCAACCTAAGAGTCCATTAAAGCTAATTTGTAATCTTGTTGGATGTCACAATAAGAGCATGAAATCCTGTGCTAATAGGTGAGAATGTTTGGTTAAGCTATCGTGCGGTTTCATATTTTCTCACAGCATCCTCTCAGCTGCCTCTCTTAAAGCGGCTTAACGACTCTCTGGGCCATTTTCACACCCACACTTGCTGCTGTACCTAAATTCAGTTTAGGGAGTTTCAGGCAGTTAACTTACCTGAGGCTATTACAGCTATTTTTACTTGCCAAGTGCTTGCCACTGCGAGACAGTCTCATCTCCAGTTTTCCTTTTTCCTGCTGCCTCCCCGGTGCTGCTATTTGATCAGGGCTTTGTCCGTCAGGTTTTATTGGTTTATACTGATGCGATGGGAATGAATGAGAAACAGGCCTGTGAAAAGGTCAGGAGTCAAATGAAAAATATGAATATCTCTCTCCTCTGTTTGCTAGAATGATATTGTGTGATATTTGGAATGTTTTTTGAATAATTCATGGGTGAACAGTGACAGCAAAGTGGACGGTCCACACACCAGCATACTGTCAAAATGTTAAATTCCTCAAGCAAAACAAACATTTGAAAGCAGGAAATTTATGTCTTCTTTTATATGAAACTATTAAGTTAAAGGGGACTTATTATATAATGTATTTATATAATATAACAATGTTAAATTCACAATAAATATGACCAAAGTTTTCAATATTAAGGTAAAAGTATGTCAAAATCAGTCCTGTGGAAAAAAAAACTCAGCCTTCAGATCATTCTGACTAATCTGTTCATAGACAGATTTCTTAGAGTATAATAGAGTGCTGCAAGGAGGATGTCTTTTTTTGTTGTTTGCTTTTTAAAATAAGTTGGTGTCTTCCTGGTCCACTTGCAAAAAGCCTATGGGATTTTTCCATTTGGCTTACAGCAGAAAATAAGCTCTGTGGCAAACAAAGGTTTATGATACTTACACATTTTGTTCAACAAGATCATCAGGAGTAAAAAGCTAACATTAGGCTATAAAAAAACGACACTACACTTGCATGATTAAGTCACCACCAAAACAAGGCTGTAAAGCCGTGTTTGGCATTATGACGTGCTGTGGTGTCATTCAGCTACTTGTTAGCAGCTACCTTCTTTTAAGACGCTTAAAAGCTTCAAAGTTCACAAGTGGGGTATTTACTGACGTGTTTTATATTGGAGAACAAAACGTGAAAGTATTTTAGGCTTCTGTTGACCACAGACCGTATTTAAGGCACAAAAAAATTTGCTGTAAATACAGCCACCGTACACAGTCATTCGCTGGCTGCAAGTACTCTGCTACATGTAGCTACATGCTTATGTCAAGGAAACATGTAACCTCAGCTGCTGATGCTGTTAATTTATCCCCCAGTTGGATCATGTTCCTGCTGAACCATGTCCTGTTGTGTTTTAAAGCTGCCTTGATTGATTAGACAGGAAGATACAGAAGATCCAGAAATGCTGACCAATCAGAGCCTAAAACCTGAGACAAACAACACTTTAAAATGAGCCTTCTAATACAGAGGGCAAATAAGGTCTTCCAACACAGATGGCATGAGGGAAATGTGTTTTTTGACTATTAAAGCGTGTAAACATGTTTTGGTAAAAACCCAAAATGTAAGTTTGAACTGGAAAATGAGCATGAACAACTAAAAATGTAGCATCAGAGAAACACTAAATCCTTTTCAAGGCTATCCTTTCGATCATGTCATGTCAGGGCACAGAAAAGCAGCCTTTTTTTTCTCCCTCTGACAGCATTCTCCACACCGATAACAAAATTGATCTGTCTGCATCCTGCAGCACTTTCAGAGTAAATGCACACTTTATTCTTTTTTTTCCACTCAGGGAAATTAAACCAAAGAAGGCTGTGTTAGATACTTGCTCCCACACATCTCAGAGTAAAAAAGGCTCAGATGTGAGGCAACCTGCTGGCTACATACGCAGTTCATGAATCTAGATTGAGACATACACGCTGTGTGTTTAAAAACAGCAGCTCGGGTGTGTTAGTTTACGGAATCAGGAGATTTGTCATTGTTGTCAATTCTCCTCTTTCTCCCCGTCCATCTGCCTCTCTCGCTGCCTTTCCCACCGTTTATCTCCCCTCTTTACCCTTAGATTAGATAATCATCTCGAACACCCCCCTTCAAGACCTCCTAGACTCCTCTTTCCGAACGCATAACTGGATCCGTGCCTCTATTTTCCAAATGAGACAAGACCACTTTGACTGGCTCGGGGGGTCAATCTCTAGGGGATCTGATTGGGCCGTAATTGAATTTGAGGGGTCAGATCAAACGCACAGTTCTTCCCCTCGACAGCTACCATAACCTCCCTAGAAAGGAGCTGGAGGAGTGCGGAGGCGAACTCCGTCGGGAGCAGGAAAGATTAAATCTAGCAGGTTTGGAGTGGGGAGCCATTTACTGTATGTGTTTGGGTTGTATTTTGCTTTCACGGGGCGAAGATGATGTTAGATGCAATAGATAGTATGCATAATGGAGGGAAAAGTCTTGGTGTAGGAGCTTCTGGAGAGATGGGAGAGCAGGATTCTTAATGGTGTTGCCGGGCGAAGCATGTCAAATCAATTTCTCTGCCTTCATTAAAGCAGAAGCCACCTGAGCCTATTAGCAGACATGCCTATCTTATCCCTTTAAAGTCCAGGATGTGACCTCACCGTTCACTTAGTGACCATCATCACCGACGAGTTCAAAGGGGCACCAGGATATATATCATTGCGGATCATCTCGGCCACAAGGTGGGCAGACGTCTCCCTCTAACCCTGTGCTCTTTATAAACCCACTGAATTGGATTTTTGCAACGCCCATTACCAATTCAAGTCAGCGCTTTGCCTCTGGTGTCCTTGTTTCAGGATGCATCAGTTAGTAAAGGAGTATTTCACTGATATTAAGAGAGTGTTTGCACCAGACCAGGCTGTCTATGCAGTAGAAAAATGTAAATGCTTTTGAAATTGGTGCTGCATGACCAGAGAAAAAAAGAGGATACCGTTCTCATCTCAAGTCGATACATATTGACGTTTTGCAGTGGACTTTAGTGTCTACATATTACGTCTGCTGTTGACATTCCAGGATGGCGCTGCCGTGATGTCAATGCAAGCACATGGTGGGATGACATTACACATGGTTATGTTTAGGCAACAAAAGCAGGGGGGGAACGGACACATGACACATATTACGGTGAAGAAAAAAAACATCACAATGAAAGTCTGGTGTTAGTTGGATTCATCCATAGTCATTACCGCCCCCACCCTGTGGGGACTTTCATGCTTCTCCTAAGCAAAACATGTTATGAAAGAGACAAGCAGCTTAACAAGAAATGTCCTCAAAAATTAGCAAGAAGTTAGTAAAACCTCTCAAGAAAATTAACAGAAAATAATTTAAAATAAGTGATAAAAAAACCTCACAAAGTAACCTAAAGAAAGTGCTAAACATAATGTAATATCTAATAACAAGAATTATAAATACAGTATTCTGGATATTTTTCTTAGTTTTTTCATAATATATAATAATATTTTATGGTCATTTATTTGGTCACCTTTTACTCATTTTTATCATTTTGTGAGACGTTTCTTGCAACGTGCTCATGTTTTTTCTGTATGTTTTTAAAAAAAATCAAACCAATGTTCATTAAGATTTCAGAGGTTTAAATGCTTGTGAAAGCCATGTGAATGCAGCACAAGAAAACCGGTGTTGATCGAGGTTTTAAAGGGTTAATAGTTCCATGCATGGGTGGTGGGTAATATGGAAATGCAGTAGTACAGCCTGTTGCTCAAGCAACAGCCAGAGAGCCAGCAAAATATAATTCTTTAGTTATAATTTTGTGGAGTTTTGCCAGATTGTTTTAATTCAAAGCTGATTAAAAATTCTGCAAAGAATCCTTTTAAAAGCCCTGTTCTCTTTATAAACCCACAGAATTGGATTTTGGGGCGTTTTGCAACGCCCATTACCAATTCAAGTCAGTGCTGTACCTCTGGCATCCTTGTTTCAGGATGCATCAGTGAGTAACTCGATGTTTATCAAATGGAGTTTGTTTCAAGGTGTGTTAGCATCCAGGTTTTCTAATCAAACACTCCTCCATTAGAAAATAAAATGTTTGCATTGCTGATCGTATCTGCTGGCCTTTGAGCATCAGAATGTGGAGATAATTCGGTCAGAGCTGGAATATATTCATTGGATTAAAAAAAACCAACAACTCGGGAACTGCTCCGACTTTTATATGGAATGGCTTATGTATGGTACTATTGTCTTGCGCCTCTCAAAAGCCTCCCCTCCTGCATTAATGGACACGTGCAAGTTTAAAAGCATTTCAATCAATGAGACTGAGTCCTCTAATGGGGCCTCCTTTCAGGAAGGGGAGCTGGAATATACGTTTTCATTACAAGGACCAGATTGCGGCGTTCACTCAGCGCACTCAGCCCTGTATTGAAATGAGAGGTGTGCTGCGTGATTACCGGAGAGAGTAAAAAGCTTCTGAGAGATAGGAGATAGTGAAGATGGATACACGTGGTGTTTTTTTCCCTCCTTCATCCTCACTTCTTTGATACACCTTTTAATAGTAAAGAGATGGAGGAAGCTGATGATGCTGATGGCTTCCATACCTGATAATGTGCTGATGATGTCGATGCAGTTTTGGATTAAATTGATGATGATTCGATTCTGAAATGCAGCGCACATTAATGCATTACTCTGATTGTAAATTCCAGGCTGGTAAAACAACAGAATACACAAACATCCGTCTTGTTTAGTTTGCAATGTGGTGTGCGTTATCTCCAACAGGAAGTTGTACAGCAATATTAATGTTCGTTCCTAGAAGCTTGGGGACAAAGAGACGACTGGCTGAAATAGTTCATGAACTGCTGTAGATGGTGAGCTGATTGCCAGTATGTTCCGAAAATTCTCATTTCAAAGGTGTGATATACCGCCACTTTGCCAGTGATTTTGGCGTAAGACACCGACACTAAAAGCCACCTTTTGCAGTGGTATGATACACCGCCGGTCGGCCACATGGCACCTGCACCACCGTATAGATGGGTGGTGTCAGTTGAGAACACGGTCAAATAGAAGCTGTTGTGTTTGCATGATACGCCGCTGGATGGCATCAAGTTGAATGATGCCAGTTTAGTTAACCCTTTGTAACCTGAGCAAACTGGCTTAAAATAAGGCAATGAGCAAGTGAGCAAAGAAGTTATCAAAACATTAGATAGGAATTAGTAAAAGAAATCTTATAGCTGAAAAAAATCAAAAAGTAAATAAATTCCAGAAAAAACAACAACTTAAAAACCAAATTGTTATTTTCTAACATAATTATACATAATTCTGACAATTATAAATGTAGCTTTCTGGACATTCTTCCCTCGCTTTTTTCAAAATATTTTGTTATCTAATTTTATTTTTGTATATAATTTTCTACATTTCTTGGCAAGTTGCTGATGCTGATTGCCGAAACCAGTTGGCTCAGGATCCAAAGCTTCTAATACTTGTGAAAGGCGTCTGAATGCAACGCAAGAAAAGGGATGTCAATACAGTTTTCAAATGGTTAACAAGTCAAATTAACTCTCTCCATTTGGTTTCCCCCAGTGTTCAGCAATGTCTGCTTGTGATAGGCCAATGTTACAAATTTGAAGTGTCCCAAACAGCTATTTGAATCTGGTGTATGGAGCATGAAAATTTGTAATGTAATGTAACAACAAGATTCAGGGAGCCCTGACGGAGGTGAATGGATGGCTAGCTGTTGCTCTGAAAACAGGGCGCGCAAAGCTTCAAACTACTAGAGCCTGTTTGCTGATGCACGGAGCAGTTTAGGACAATCTACATTGGTAAAAACTGAATTTGATGTCCGCTGGTTTGCATCACATCCACTTAGGAAAATAACATGATGGAACACGTGTCATGAATTCACAAGATTTACATCAGCCGCACTCGCACTTCCACTAATAGCGATGTTTAATTGACATTAATTGATTGGGCTGAAATTTGGCATTTTTAAATGGTGGTGTGATGGGTTTGTCTCTAAAAGCATGAGTACACAATGAAAGCACAGGGGGAACGAAAATTAAACCTTACAGCTGTTATGTTCTTTGTCAAAACACTACTTTTCAGTGCTCACAGATCACAAAGGCGGCGTTTTAAGTACTGCCTTTATATTCAAAGTGAGAGAAGCAACACAAGCCAAAAGCATTGCTCCGCAGGGGATCTTAAGCAGGGATGGCAGCCATCAGATTCTTTGACGAGAATAGAACAGGTGTTGTTTAATTACTGCAGTTTAAGGTGGTGAGAGAGCAGAGTGTAAACATTATATAAATAATTCTTGATAGCAAAATGTTGAAAAGTGACAGCAGAATTCCTGCAGTCTGACGCTGTGAATCTGTGGTGTGCGTTTGTG
The DNA here is from genome assembly GCF_008729295.1 of Plectropomus leopardus. Classification (NCBI taxonomy): domain Eukaryota; kingdom Metazoa; phylum Chordata; class Actinopteri; order Perciformes; family Serranidae; genus Plectropomus; species Plectropomus leopardus. Next base: position 18,157,564 of record NC_056485.1, on the reverse strand, counting down.
TGTGCACTGACTTATTTCACTCTCATCTGCAGATTCTCCGTCCTTTATTTCCAGGTTCTGTAGAGCGGCTTGCAAAGTGATTCAATTCGTGTTAATGACCAAGACTTTTTTTTTTTTTTTTTTAACTCTGAAAATATCTCCATTAGGTATAATTATAAGTGGATGAAGTTTCAATTTCCCAACTTCCAGCAAATATAATTAATCAAACTAATTTGTGACACATTTAATAAACTTGATATTGCCTTTGGTAATGAATTGCACTTGAGCAAAAAATTAATTACTCTTCCCTATTGTGGCGTGCAAATACGGAAATAATTTAATTAGATCTGGGGACCCATTGCCAAGCCTATTGTTGCATAAGTCTGCAGGTTTGGTATAGGAGTGCTGTATGTAATGCAAATTTGGCCAATATAAGTAATATTTTATTGATATGCCAGAGAAATGGCTAGAGGAGCAGTTTGTGAGCAATATCTGGTATAATAAAATAAATAAGCTGCATATAACTTGGTGATAGTGTTATTTTCATGTGTGAAACAGGGTTTAAAGCCTTGGAGCGGGGATACTCAACTTGCTTTGCTCGGGGGCCACTTTTGCTAAATTTGAATCCACTTTTGCAAAATTGGCCAGGAGACAGTCACAGCAGCTTCATACATATCTCTAGGATTTTGGTACATTTCTAGAATTTTAGGACATTTCTCAGATTATAGCGCCGTTCTAAAATGTTAGGATATTTCTAGGATTTTAGGACATTTATGATGTTTCTAGGATTTTGGAACATTTCTAGTATTTTAGGACATTTTTTTCATTTCTTTTTTCTTAGCTATTCCAACCATATATCTAAGATCTTAACATTTAGATAATACTTTTTCCTAATTCAGCCATACACATATTTTTTATTATTTTTTAAAATTTTATTGTAACTTTTATCCATTAAGATACTTTGGTGATAATATTTATTATTTTTGGTGAGTTAATAATTTATTAGCTTACTTTTGCTTTAGCTATTCCAACCATATATCAAAGATCTTAACATTTTTTTAAATTTTAATTTTAATCCATTAGGCTACTTTTAGCTAAGTCAATCTTCGGAAGGATAGACACATCTTATTAACATCAATAACAAAATGTTTTGGCCAAAAAAAAATTGCTTTAGGTATTCTGATAAACTCAACTTTCCTGGTCAATATAGCACGCACGGAGAAATGTCTTCAATTGACTAGATTAACATTAACACTTATTGGACATTCGTAAAAAAGGTGGCTAATTTTCCTTGTAAAGAATCACAAACTTCCAACTACGACTTTTGCAACCATACCTCCTATTTTTATCCAACCCTATGCTGTATATTCATCAGTCACATGCCCTTATCATTTTTATAAAATTCATATTCAGAGCTTTCAGAGGCACGGTGTCTATGAAATCATAATGAATTGAATCTCCACAATGTGATATTCACATGCACGCATTAGCATATTTTACCTTAATGTGCAAAGTGTAGATACGCCAGCAGGAAGGTCTGTCATTCCTCATGTAGTAGACAAAATATTTGATATTTAGACTGCTGCCCCGCTGAATTTATGTAGAAATTATAGCCAGTGTGACCTGCTGAAACTTTTATTAACGTAAATATTGATAGAAACGGGGTATGGGGGGTATAAACTAAAAGTGCTTGACAATTTATAAATAATATTGGCTCTTGGACACCTTAGAGAGATGCTGGAAATTTTTTTTTATAGTCTGTATTTATGTATTTATTCTGCCACTGCAGTAATACACCTGCTTAAGAGGAGGAAAAAAAAGATATTTTCATTCAACTTCCATAATTTCATCAGGCATACTTTGCATAGCCATTTTGCCATAATGTGGCTTTTACTCTGACTTTGAAACACGATTTCTTTAATGCGTCCGTTTTGAAATGTCATTTGCTAAGAAATGCCGGCAGTTCTGTGTTCTTTATTTACTTCCACAAAAATTTGCTTCCTTGGGTTCGCTGATGAGATAAAAAAGCAAGTTTCATAATGGCATCTTGTTTTGAGACGACAAACACAAGCACAAACAAAAAGTACAGAACAATGAGTTCCAGCAGAAGCTATATTGTCGCTGCGTGCTTTGATTTTAAGTTATCTGTATGGAATTCGACACAATTCATTAAAGGATAAGGAACAAGGATGCTATTTTCTTCCTATTTCCATATAAAAAAATGTTGAGAAGAAATTCACAAAAGAAAAGATTACAACTTCACGGAACAACAGATATCTGCCAGTGGATTTATTTCTTATGCTGCTGAACATTTTGCATGAAATGACTCACGATGCACACAGTCATCACCGGGGAGTCTGTGGTGACAGCAAAAGTCATGCATTTATGATCTGTCATCTATTTTACCCAACATACAGTTCTGTCACGTAGTGCACTTTTAGAGCATCAAGTTACATTTCATCTATTCGACAGTGGGGAATTAATCTCACAGAAATCTTATTCTATGGACTAATACATAGGAGATTAGCAGAAGTGATGTGTGTGCTGAGCTGTGTGGGAGAGAGAGAGAGGCTGTGTGGTGCATACAGTATGTTTTGTGTGAGTGTGTGCTACCAGTAAAACCTCCCAAAGTCTCACAGCAGGGGTTGTATTATGCCTCACCAGCTCACTAGCACCCCCTACTGCTACGCCACTGCAGCCTGGTGACAGGCCGATTTCACAGCTCTTCAGGCTTCCATGTGGATGCACGTTTTGTGTGTGTGGTCCAGGTAGATAGGTGGGAGACCCTGCAGTGGTGCAGACATGCTTCTGTTCAAACCTTTACCTTGCTCTCCTTCTTTTTTTCAAACCATTTTTTTGCATTTCATCATCTAAATCAGTGATACCCCAAATCCTTTTCAAATTCACAATAAAAATAAAATTATTCACACTGGGAATTGGTTCATGCTTTTAGTATGCATAAGGTTCCAGAGTGCATGAAGCAGCATCAAAATAGTGCTTGTTTATCAAAAAAGTGCCAGTGGAGGATCCCTCTCACCCCCTGATAGAGGTGCTGGCTAAACCCTCCAATGTCCTAAAATACTAGAAACATGCTAAAATCCTGGAAATGTCATAAAAATGTCCTAAAATCCCTAAACACACAATAAAACCATACAAACATTCTCAAATCCTAAACATGTCTCTAAAACCTAGAAACGTCCTAAAATCCATAAATGCCCTTAAGTCCTTGAAATGTCTTTAAAACTTAGAAATGTCCCAAAATCTTGGAAACATCTTGAAAACCTTGAAATGTCCTGAAATCTTAGACGTGCCCTAAAATCCTAAAATTGTCCCAAAATCCAAGAAACATCTTAAACCCTTGAAATGTCCTACAATCTTAGAAATGTGCTAAAATCCTAAAGACGTCCTTGTCCTTCAATCCTAGAAATGTCCATAAATCCTAGAAATCCCCTTAAATCTGAGAAAATCCTAGAAATGTCCTAGAATCCCGTGAACATGAATGTGGCTGCTGCGACTGGCCCCTGGCCTCATGTTATTTTGCAGAAGTGGCCCCTTAGCAAAGCCGTTTCAGTGTCCCTGATCTACATGTCTGTGTTGAAACACTGAATCGTAAATGTGAGCATGTTCTCACATGCACCCAGTAGTTGCTGACAAACACACTATTGCACATCATTGGATGCATTTTAGCACATTGATCCAGTTGCTGAAGTCAATATTGTCCTGAGCTGTAAGTCACGTGAGTGCCAGTGTGCGTGTGTGTGTGTGTGTGTGTGTGTGTGCATGTGTGTGTGTGTTATGGCTAATGAGGGAGGGCCGGTGTGCTGCCCAGGGGGCCCTTCCTGGAGCGCTACTCCAACTCAGACAGCGGGATGATTAATGGAATGTAAATGTTGATGGATTATTGAACAGGGAAATGATAAAGTTGGCCCGTGCTCCCATAAAAACCAGGCAGGGCACTTGGATTCGATGTGTGAGCGTGTGTGTGTACGTGCGCCAGGGCGAAAGTGCATGAGGGTGTTTATGGGGGCAAACCTAATAGCCTGAGGTTTAAAAGCCACGACCCTTTAACCCGCTTTTAAATAGCTAAACGGGCGAGTGAAAGCAAAGCTGGTAAAAACCAAATACAGGGCGAAATCAATGGGATTCTTAAGTGGGTCATCAATATTCTGAGAAATAAAAATTACACTGATATGATGTAATTAAATCCTCAATTGGATAATCACGTTAAATTACAATGTTTGCTGTTTCTTTCTCCTCTCTGTTTTTGTTGTAATTTACTTATAGACTCATATCAAGTGTCAAAAACGGAGCGAGTGGAAAACCTCTGCTCTTTGTCTTATTCAATAGCTCCACATTAAGTCAGCTCAAGTAATTAATTTCAGCAGAAGGGAGGCACTCATGGACTCAATACTAAATGAGGAAAAATTATATGCCGGATAATGCGCGGCCTTATGAATAGCTAGATGCCCCAGCTAATAAGGTGTATTTTTCTGGGAAGAATAAACCCAGTCAAGATGAAAACATAGATCTCATATCAAACCATTTATGTTGTGGTTAATTAATTCCTCCTTTTGATGGCTTGTGTGTCAGGTTTGGGTTTCTGTGTGTATCTGTGTGTCTATCTGACAGCACAGTAACACACTGTTACAGCTCACTGGTGGATTTATTGACTGTGAGCTAAAGAAAAGAGAGAAAATAAAGTATGGAGAAACATAGACTGACCCACATGAAAATGTAATAGATGCACTGAATTGAATTACCATATATGAAGTACAAGTGTATATATAAAGTGAAAGCATGTATGTACAGACGTTGAACAATTTCACATATTGACAAGTGTCTACCTTATACAAATACGTACGTTTTTGTCTATGACACATTTATTGCAATATATGCTGCATATATGTTATTGTAGACATAACATCTGTTATGAACATATTTTTATTCCAAAGCCAAATCAAGTATTTGATGATATTATATATGTAAACATGGAAGATAGACATGTTGGGCAAAAAATTAATGAGAAAGTACACATATAATTATTGTAAAATATATTTTTTCATAAATATAGAAATAAAATTATAATAATTTTAAAAAAATAAATAAGAATATATATTGTATATAGTATATATTGATATATTGCAAACATCTATGTTTGATAATTCTATAGAAAAACTCATAATCATATATGTGTGTGTGTGTGTGTGTGTGTGTTGTAGACATATATGTTGTGTGCATATATGTATATCGATTCCAAAGCCCATCAATATATGTTGATTTTATATATATGTTAATTTGAAAGATGGACATGTACATCTTTTTAGATAATTAAATATATATAGTCTACATACATGGTTGAGACATGTAATGCCATATAAAAATTATTCTATAGATATTTTAATTTATGCACATATACAAAATGTACTATGGGTAATTCATTTTTGTCAAAATATGTTTATATATCCAGAGGATGTATATATGAGATAATAATGTAACATATACGGCTACATCACTCTTGATTGGACATTCATGCCACAGATTACATTTCCATATGGAGACAGTTGATGTTCAAATATGAGATCATAACATCAAGATTCAAAGCCATATTCAGTGCGTTTATGCCAAAGAAGAAAAGTTGAAATATACCACAAAAGAGGAAATAAACAGAGCACGATCCTATAACTTGACTTTGACTTTGAATCTCACGGCGCCGTATCTCGACATCTTATCTCCTCTTGGATGCTTTAAGTTCAGCTCGGCGGATTTGAATCAACAGACAAACTTCAGGGGAAGAAAGAGGATTAGTCGATTGTTGCCCTCAACTTGAGCTGAATACAAGAAGCCGTGGTTACGCCGGGCAGACAGTGTGCAGTTTTTACTCGACCTCCCCTATAGGAACACACACCTCATACCAAATGAAGCTCCTCTAAAGGCCACGTGTATAACTCCTCAGCGAAGAATGACCTTTTATTTTTTTTACTGCTGCGACGCCGAGTCACAGCCAGAGACTGAATACTGTAATAAGTTTCATGGCTCACAGTTATTTACACTAAACCAGAGTTCTGTCTTCTTTTGGAAAATGTTGCCATTTTGACACTTTAAAATATATATTTTTCCCATTGTTGCATTGTGAGCATATAGTGGGATAATGTTTAAGTTGGTTTTTTTATGTTTACAGAAACTTCTCAAATGTATCTTTGCTAGGACATAGACAGTGGTATTCAGATGATCGACTTAACCCTTTGAAACCTGGCAAATTGGCTTTATTTATTTATTTATTTATGTATTATTTTAAAAAACAAATGGGAAGAAAAAAGGGGAGAAAGTTTAAAAAATAAAATAAAATACAAGGAAATTACCCCCCAAAAAAATATTACAAATCATAATTCTGTCCAATAAATTATATATATTAATATGATTATTAGAATATAGTTTTCTCAATTTTTTCCTATCACTTTTTCGAAAGTAATATTCTAAATCTACTAATTTCTTGCAGTTTGTGGGGCATTTCTTGTCAAATTGCTTATTGCTTTTTTCCCCATCTTTTTGAAATAAGTCAAACTAATGTGCTCAGGATTCAAATAAGGGCTGATTGATATGGCTTTAAAATATTATCGGGATATTTTAAGGATTTATCACGATACAGGATATATTGCAATGTTTTTAAATGTCCTTTAAATGACCCTGCAACCAGCCAGCACCTGACTGTGAACAGTGAGGTTTGTTCATCGACTCAAAATAAAGACTTAAGATGTGTCTTAAATGTATTTTACATCCTACTGTTGGGCGCAAATAAATATACACAATTCTGTGTAGTATAGGCACAGATTGTCCAAGACATTGTCCACAAAAGGACGTCATTCCTCCCCTGATAAAATAAGTTGCTCAGCATGCAGCGCCACCCTCAAAAGCGTCCCCCTGCCAGCTCGTGGCAGATGCTGCAGTCTCAGCCTGCCTGCCTGCGTGTTGACAGACTCTGGCTCTCCAGCTAACAAGCCAGTTGTGGAAAAAAAAGTGCAGTTATGGCGTGAAGGTCCCCCAGTGCTGTGCCATTACCCAGCTCCCGGCAGGGTTGAGGGAGATCATCATTTTCACATAACAAACCGTAGATTATTATTTTGCAGACAGTTTCCTCAAGTGGAAAATTAGCTTCCGCCAACCGTGCGTCTTTCCGCCCACATTCACCGGCAACAATTTACCACGCAAAGAAAAACGGCGTAAATGAAACTAATCGCAGGAAAAGGGATCCCCACCTTCTGTTGGCAGAAGCCGTCAACCAGCTCAGGAAAGCGGCTGCTTTTAGCTGTGCCTCTGAGAGGAGGGGGAGCTCGAAAAGAGGCTGCAAATTGCTGTTCGAGGTACAATTTACCCGTTTTTATGATGGCATTCATTACAGGAATGTCTTTTGTTGGGCTCGGATTTAGCAGCTGCTGTTGCATATCATTATCTGTGTTCACCAAATACAGTCTCACCATCGCTGTCCACATGCAGAAAGTATCCTCATGAGGTGACGTGTGTCAAAGTGCTCAATCATCTCCTTAAAGACGTGCGAAATTAACCTTGAGCTCCCATTGAGAAGACGATGAGTGATCGATTGATTAGCCTCGGTCATTCATTAGACAAATCATTTCTTTTGACTAAATGATGGATGGTGTGACCGACGTGTCAGAGGTGTGTGGGATGTAAGAACAAAACATGACAGGTCAGGCCGTTAGCTGATACCTGAATGTCAAGAGACGGAGGCTCGTTGTGCCGTAAAAGACAAATGGGACGATCAGATCGATGATAACTGCTCAGAGAGCTCACTCAGTTAGGTCAGTTAGTTTCTTTTTTCTGTAGACATTTTTCCCTAGTTTTTAAAATATAAATTATTTTCTAAATCTACTCATTTCTTGCACTTTTACATCGTCATTGTCTTTTTAAAAATTATTTAAAAGAAATCAACCCATTTTTGCTCAGGGTTAAAAATCCAATGTCTTCCAAACCTCTCAAAGCATCTTTAAATACTTCCGAAAGGCATTTGGAAGTAGCACAAGAAAAGTGATGTAACTCCAGTTTTCAAAGGGTTAAACCAACAAAATATCAACATCATCTCTACATCAAATCAAAGTTGTCATTAGACGTCCTAACATGAGGCGGGTTTCCATTAACCCTCAAATTGCGCAAACCGAAATATAAAATACACCTTAATTTAAAATAAACTCTGGCAGGGAGGAAGGACGAGATGGTCGTGACATAAATCAAAAGGCTGAACACTGATGTCTCTGTACAGAGAGAGCAGATTTCCAAGTTGTTCTTATCCTGAAATCTCTCCTGTTTGGCTCCATATCTTAGTTTATTGCACCACTCCACTCCGGGTATGATTTTTCCTTTCATTACTCACAATGAGTATATGATTACCTGACCTCTGTCCAATCCATAGATCTGTTTTTCGTCCTTTGTGCGGCTCACAACAAATTCAATTGTACATGGTGATTGCTTTCATTGATTCCTACATTCCCCCCTGTCCCACAAGTCTGACATGTACTCCACGTCACCTTCTTCCCCTTCGCACACCTTACCGCTCTCTAATAACGTGACCCTTTTTCTGCGAGGAACAAGGGGGTACCGAGGCGGCCTGTTGGGGTTTGACCAATTTAAGATATTCACAGTGACGGGGGGCTAACGTATCATTTAAATCTCTGGATGAGCCTCGTACTAATTAATTGAATCATAGCAATACACGGGTAGAGCCAGGGGCTACAGATGGAGCGAATTAGGCCTCGTGGAGAAGAATGGGAGAATCGCAGGAACATGGGTGGAGGAGGAGATGGGAGGTGGGGGACAACCTCATGGGGATTGTGGCTTAAGGCAACCTCTTTTCTAGGCAACAGATCTTCAGTGCATGTAATTAGACAGGGCGGGGTGGGGGTCCTGGCAGTATTTTTCATTTAATATATTGCTGATATGTCTTGCTGATGTGCGTAAGAGAAGGGGGGCAAATAGAAGCAACTAAATTAAGATTTATTTAAGCGTGCAGATGGAATAAAATTCAAAGGACGGGCTAAGTCGGCACTACGGGACCTGGAGAACGTGGAATGTGTTAAGGTGTCGGTGTGTGAGCGTAACTTAACTATATAACTTTATAACTCTGTTATAAAGATAGACACTGGCGACAGGAAACGTCATGCATGTGCTTTGTTCTTACTTGTTGTAGCTGACAACAGAAGTTTAAGGTTACTGCGCTGTTAATGCCAGCTCGCCGTTTTGTATCAAAGGTGCAATGGGAGGTAAGATGGCAACACAGGCGGTAACAGTGTTGAATGAAGGTCTTTATAAAAGGATCATTGGCGTGACAGGTGTGACGTTTTGATGGCATGTTAAGTGCCGATAACATGGAGCTGCTTCGCTAGAAAAGCATAGCCAGAGAAACCATCGTTTCCTTATGGTGCAGTCCGTCAGGCGATCCTCTTTTGCTACTGAACAGTGTGCTTTCCCAGCGTTTTTTGGGTGCGTATAAAAGTTAAAATAAAAGGCACATAGTCACACCGCTTGTTAGTGTCACTTTTGACTACGCACATGCAGTATGAGCACACACTCCGCGAGCGCTCCCAGCTGTTTTTCAAATGCGCTTCTATAGCGTTTTTGGAGCAGTCGCGCCTAGCTGAAGGCCTCCCGATGTCATCGGCTCCTTATGCTTGCACAGTGAGATTTAAGGGCCAGATTTGGTCCGTGGGCCAAAAGTTGTTCACGGCTGTGGCACGATCTCTGTGTAAAAAGGCTTCAGAGAGGGTGGAGGTGGCGGGGAATGACTGTGGCGTGGCCGAGCAGTTTTGATAAACGATGGGTTTGTCTTGGTGAGATTATTTCATTCTTCACTGCAAATTGGATAGCATGCAGATATTAGGATGAATGCTGCCGGGCCTCGAGCATAACGATGATGCCCAATGATGTATGTTTGCAAGTCGAACAGAGCAGGAGAGAGGAGGAAGAGGGAAACAAGGGTGCGGCTGAGAGATACTGTACCTCCCTATTGATGTGAAGCAGAGAGAGCAGAGAAAAATATAGGATTCTAACACCATGAAAGAAAGATGTGGAAACGTTCACGATAACAGAGTGAGCAAAGCACACACAGAACAGTGCACGCTCTCCACGCCGCGTTCCAGTTGGTATTCAGTTCATGAGGAAGAAACAGGAGGGAAGATGCCTCTCTTCCTGCTTCCTCTCTCTCTCTCGCTCTCCGGCTCTCCGTCATTGTGTCCGATGATAGATGGAAATCTCAGATTGCTGTAAATTGAACATTGCGTCCAGCAGACCATTCATAACGCCGTCCCCTTCCCCGCCGCTATCATCGACATCACACAGCGTAGCCTGCCGCTGACAGGCTCGGCTTTAATGGAATAGTTTGAAACGCTCAAGTGTTGACAATAGTGCACGGGTTAAGCCTCTGCCGGAGCACAGCCATGTTGCACAAGTTTGAGAGGCCGATAAAATTGTTTCCGTCATGCATTTAAAAATGAACATAAATTAAGTCTATATGTGTTTTGACCTTGATGGCTTGAGTGTTTATCGCTTATGACGAACTAAAAGCTGAATATCCCCACAAAGGATAAAAAAAAAAAAAAAACCCTCTCCCATCTCAGCAGCTGCCTCCCTCTTTCTCTCCCGTCTCCCTCTCTTCTTTATCTTTCTCTGGGTGATGTCTCCAGTTCAAAGCACACACTGCACACGGACGGGGACTTAATCTGCCGAGCATGCTACAAAGGCGACCTTGAGGGGAGGTTTGATTGAGGTGTTCAAAACCCGGGTGAAAAAGAGGATTGATAGAATCAAGCAAGTGAGATTACTTCACATTCTGTACCACACCCACCCCGCTGACCTGGGGATAGTGTTGCAAATGAAGCGCCGGCGCGAGTTTGAGAGAGGGAGAGAGTGAATGAGAATGATGAGAGAGAGAAGAGAGTGAAGGTTGCAAGAGGAGAGAAGGAAGAGGAGGCGTTAGGGACAGGAGAGGTGCAAAAAAGAACTTCTCTTGGAGCTGCATGATCAAACTGCAGAATCATGCAGACGGTGAATATTGATGCTGGAGTTTGACTCTTTGTACTGAACAAGTTTCTGATTTGTTCTACTAATCCTTAAAAGGTCACTTTTTTACAACCATGTTTTTGTTTCCAATGGGAACAAAAGTGTTTTTTAGTTTGTCCAGTATTGACAGAGAGAAAGCAGCAGTGAAACATGCTTCTCAGAAGCTGTTTAAGCAAATAAGCACCATCAGTCCAACCAATAAAAGTATTTATTTTTGCCACTGATTGCTCAGTTTCCCTACAGAGATACAACTTTTTAAAAAAACGATTAATATCCTTTTTGTTAAACCAGAAACAGCCACACATGTTTAAACTGTCCATTAAAAATGCTTATTTTGCTCACTGACTGGCTCATATTGTTATTAAAAGATTGTGACACTTTAAAAAAATAGTCTCTCTCTTAAGAAAATATTTTCATAAAGAGTAAGATTCTTTAAGTTTAACAATAATCGGCCTTGCATGTTTCATTTTACGTCCACTGAAAGTGTTCATTTTTGTCACTGACAGGCTCAAATTATTGTAAGTGTCTGACACCATTAAGGAAAGGATCCCTACAGAGATAGAACGTTTTGTTAAAGAGTAAGATCCTTTTTGTTTAACCAGAAACAGCCCCAAGTCCTTGTTTTTGCCACTGACAGGTGCAGTTTGTAATTACAGGTGTCTGACAACTTATGTTAGTGGCAAAAACTTTTAGCACTTTTAATAGACATATATTATGGCACATATTTGCTTCAAGTTATTCTCTAAATTTAATGAATCGACCAATTGAAAAAAATGCATTTCCATTCATAAATTAGACACAAAAACATGGGAAAATAGGGTCCAGGTTTCAAAATACCAAAGTTCCCCTTTAAGCTTCAGCTGTATATGTGTGCTAAGGAAAAACTAAATAAATAACCTGCCAATGAATGTAAAATATTGTCGAAAAAACATGTTAGAATTCATAGCAACTTGCGTATTTGTTTGTAGCTTCCTCTCCTCAAGAGGGCAAAATTGCTGGTGCCTATTGATTCCTCTTGTCTGGCTTTGGCGCTGTGCTAAGTGGAACACGGCTTATTTGATACATACTCCTTGTGTTGTTACATAAATGCTTCTTTGTGTGTATTTCCTCTTTTCATCTCCTCCCGCTCTTAAAAAAAAAAAAAAAAAAAAATGAGGAGGGAGTTGGGACGCTCTCCGCACACTACAGTCTGCATTCATCAGTTACGAGAGCCTCGCAATTATTCCCCCTCTTCAGTCAGAAAAGTCAACCTGCCAGTACCGGCACGCAGATGAATGACTGTTGTCTCCTCTGCCGGATTATTAGCCGGGAGATGTGTGCTCACCGACGTCTCAGACGCCTCTGTCTCCCCCCTCCTCTCTGCTCAATATGTTCCTCTTTGTGTTTCTCGTCAGGAAAACAAAATGCTGTCGGGAGGGAAGGGAAAAAGCCAGAGTGCAAAGCTTGATGAGAGGCTTGATGATGACAAGCGTGAGGGATCTGATATAGGTGCCCCCTAGAAAGCTTTATTGCTAGCTGCTGATAAGACGGAGGAAAGAAAAAAAAAAAGTAGCTTGCCACTCTTCGCCCTGAGGTTGAGAAAGTAGAAAAGCTACCAAACACATGCCATTTATAATGTGCAGGCAAGTTTTATTAACCATTTAAAACCTGAGCAAACTGGCTTAATCTCTTTCAAAAACATGGGAAGAACACAATTAGCAAAAAGAATACATTATCCAAAAGTTAGCAAAAAATTTGGGAAAAGTACAAGAAAATTACATGAATATTAGTAGAAAAAGATAAAGAAAAAGGAAAACATTTTAAAAAAATGTGAAACATTTCTTACCAAGGCACTCATTGCTTTCTTTCCCATGTTTTTTTAACAGCTAAATATTTGTTTAAGGTTTGAATACTGTAAAAGCAGCACAAGAAAGGTAATGTCACTCCAGGTTTCAAAGGGTTAAGGGAATTCACGCTTCAACGTATCAATCAGTGGCGTTATAAGGAAATATCTTCCTGTTATCTATCCACAGTGATCTGCCAATACCATCTCTCTGTTCATAATTAAATGGTTAGGTGTGCTTTACCTCGTCCAATTCCCATTAGCAGTCCTTTACTCTGTGTCCATGCTCTCTGGACCGTTAAGCGGTCAGCGAGGAGAAAGTCCAGGCCGGGGGCCCCATTAATTTTGGTTACCGTCTTGTCTTATGGGCCTCACAATGTCCGTGACCGGCAATAAAGGCCAGAGACCTATTATTTAAGAAGGGAAAGGTGAAAAGGGAAGCGAAGCAAATGGGAGCAGGGCTTAGCTCAGCTATATGGACACAGTCTCACATCACAGAGCTGCTGTCATCAGGGAGGAGGGGGGAAAAAAAGATATGTTTCAGCTCTCCAAGGGTGTATTAGAGGCCGTGCAGAGAGAGGAGGGGAAATAAGTGGATGATGGTGTATGTTCAAGGAATGAAGTTAATGTACACGACAGAGGAGTGAGATACTGCCATGATATTGGTCTTTATTCACATGTGCACATGTGATCTTACAGTGCGTGAGTGTGTCTGCCCGTCTCGCTCTCTGTTTAGATAAAACTGACAATCATGTGGAAGAAGTACATAATTTACAGTCCAGAGAAACTATAACCGCTTCAGCGATAGTTTTGGTCTGTCTATGTGGCTGACTGAGGTCTTAGCCAGTTTCACAGCTTCAGTGCGCGTCCTATTGCTTCTGCCTCCTGTCTGAACCTGGCTGTCTTACCCGGGTGCGCTCTTAGGTACCTAAATTTAGCATCAATTGATGTAACATGAATCTGTACTTGGTAGTACCAACATAATTTAACTGGTACTATTAAAAGTACAGCACACGGTATCCAGTTTTAACAGCATGGGCTTGTTGATACTAATTAGCAAATGCTACCACCTGCAGGGCTGTGTGCAAACACAGAAATAGTGGAAGAAGAAGAGGAACATTTGGGAGAATTTTTTAAGAATACCCACACGGAAGTCTACCCTCTTTAGGGTGAAGCACTGGACTCCAAACATAAAAAAAATGAAATTAAATAGTTCTGAAGTGATGTTGTCATTTTGAGCATCGGAAGTGGATCTAACATGTACAAAAAGGTGTTAAGACTAAAAGTACGAGTTAATCAACCACCGGTACCACAAACCACAAACTTTATGCATTACAGTAGCATAATCGTCAGGACTTAGGACAGAGACGGGGGCAGCAGTGCTCTTTAAGGTGTGTGTGAGTTTGAGTGAGACTGAGAGGGTGAGAGAAGGTGGAAGGTGGACTATTTCATGCAGTATCTCCATAAGTTATTATTAACTTAATCAGAATGCTGCTTTGTCACTTTTTGTCCGGCCAGTCTAAACAAGGGACTGCACATCGTTTCGACGGCCCAAAATTCTGAAGCCCTGTTCGTCGGAAAAATATCCTAATGGACTGACAGCCTGTTTCTCTCAGAAATCTTAGTGAAACCTGCGTAAGTGAGTTTAAAGAAGAGTTTCTATATAAGAATGGTTGGTGAATGAAGCCTAATGTAAAGAAACAAGAATGAATCTTATAATCCGTCTCCTGCATGGCTTTTCAATTTAAGGAATTAAGTTGCTGAAATGAGACACTTTGTTGTCTGTTCAGGGCAACATTGTCATGAGGAATTTGCACGACTGTATACGAATCCGCGAGCAACTTCTATCTCGAAGGCGGCAGCCGGTGGCAGCAACCTTAAAGATGATTTCAAGATGTTGTGCCCGATGTGCTTCACGCCATCCGTCACGCTCCAATCTTAGCTCCTGTTTCTCCATCCGGCTGCAAGGCACTGTATCTCTTCATTCCTTTTATCCGCTACTCAGGAGATGAATCACAGCAACAATCATTCCACATGCGCTCAAATGACACCGAAACAGAAAACTGACAGACACACTGACTTGAACATAGATTCTCCTTCTCCTGCTGCAGCATAGCTCTTCCTCCTCTCCCTCCTCCTCTCCCTCCTCCTCCTCTGCCTCCTTCCTTGGAAACGTGCAGCAATTCCAAATCTGATTGTCACATCAGTTTCTGCCGGTCAAGGGAAAAAAAATAGGGAAGAAAGGCAATGAAAATGATGATTTCTTCTCTCCTCAAGTCGGGGCCTGTCGTATGCAATCTACTTCGACATTCCACCTCATCAGCTTCTCTATTTAACAATTTTGTGCACAGAGGACGTTAAAAAAAAAGGCTGCAGACTGGTGAGAATATGGTGGCAAGTACCTATTCAAACACTGAATATTAATGGCGCAGAGACCGAGGCCTAGGTGCACACAAAATCATTATCCCCCGCACTTAAAAAGCACATAGCTATTAATTGTCACCCAATTTTCATATTTTGCCAATCTGTTTGTTGCCACCCGACTCATTCCTCACACTAAATGCTTGTGACATATCGCCCACAGCTGTGGGGAAAAAAAAGAGGGGGGGTTGTAAAGATATGCAGATATGTATGCGGGGACCTTGTCTGCAAGGATCACAAAGGCAGAGCGAATGGAAATGCACAAAAAGGCGAAGGCATGACTCATCTGATGGCTGCAGACACACAGAACGTCTCACTTTTTAATCTGAGGATCATATTTGATTGCGTC
Organism: Plectropomus leopardus; assembly: GCF_008729295.1. Taxonomy (NCBI): domain Eukaryota; kingdom Metazoa; phylum Chordata; class Actinopteri; order Perciformes; family Serranidae; genus Plectropomus; species Plectropomus leopardus. The sequence goes on along the minus strand of NC_056485.1, from coordinate 18,141,929 downwards.
TCCAGTGTCTTGGGGGACTTTAAATAGACATGTTCGGCAGCGGGTCAGTGATCAGAGGACGAGCCCCGCTATGAGATCTGGCGTTGTGACTACTGGCTTGTCAGAGAGAAACAGGTCAGGCTCGGGAGACACAGACATGCAAAACCAATGTCGCTTTGTCAGAGATGAGAGCATGAAAAGTGAAATTATTGCAGAAGCGAGCAGCTAGGCAGTGATTTTGAACCATGATATGCATGGCTTTATATAGTGGCCCCGGGGGTCAAAACACAACGTTTCAGAAAACATGACGACACTTCACAAAACAACCACATTTCGGAAGACAGAACAACATTTCAGAAAACACACATATATATCACAACACCAGACATTTCACGAAACACCACGACATCTAATATATAAAAATTTTGTGTTTTGTGAAATGTGGTTGTGGTTTGTGAAATGTCGTTTTGTTAAATGTTGTGTCTGGTTAAAATGTTGCTTTTTGTGAAACGTGGTTTTGTTTTGTTAAATGCGTTTTGTTGAATGTTGTGTTTTGTTAAATGTCGTGTTTGTGGGCATGTTGTGTTTTCTGAAATTTTGTGTTTTGACCCTTTGACTGTAGATTTAAGTCAAATTTGTATCAACTGACCAGTCCAGTTTCTGATATCTTTAAATGCTATGAAGTCTACATGTACCTTCTGCTCATAGTATCATAAATTTACCTTTTAAATTCTCCCTTGTAACCATCTCCCGTTTTTCCTCTGCTGTGCTGTCTGGGAGAGCAGACACCCTGAAAATCAATTATTCAATATCAGTGATAAAACACAGAACATTTGATGCCCGCATACAACGCTTTTGAAAAAAAGTGTGATTACGTCCGTAAATAAAAATAGATTTTCTCTGAAATCCATGCTTCTGGCCTCCATCCACAAACAAAATCTAAAATGAGAATGGTGTGTGGTGCTTCTGTGTTTATGGATCTAATGCCGAGAGGGGGGTAGATGATTCAGAAATGGACCACTGAGTAGGCTTCTGCCTCATTTTAAGACAGAGTGTGTTGGTATCCCGGTTCATTAGGATGAATGAGCAATGCGCAGTTGCACCGCGGGTGAAAGGCCTCTCGTTAGTGATTGAGATCGAGGTGCTGCTGAGGCGGTGGGCGTCAACCAGAACCAGGCGGATGATACAGTGTGCACAACATCCAAAACAAAGGCTGGGAGATGAGATGAGATGAGAAATAATATTGAATAAATGCAGAAAATATCCTCAGTTCCTGTTTATGGAAACTGCAGAAGGATATCTATAAGTAAAAGCTTTCAAAAAAAATCACATATCGTGTTCCAGTCATTTGTTTCATCTTAACTTTAATAAGTGGTAAAAAAAAAAAAAAAATCTTCTCAGTTATATACATTGCTAAAACAAAGCCACTTTGTTCACACCTGTGAAGTGTCAAATTACACAGAGCAGATCTCCACAATGTCACAGCCCAATATTCACCTTGTTCCTAATGAGCACTTGTAGACATTGTTGCTGTCATTTCTGGAATGCAAATTACCTGCTTTCAGGCTCAGAGGTGCGCAATTCAGCTCTAACTGTCATCTTGAAAGGCAGGACAGAATGTACATTCTCCTGCTCGAGTTTAGTCATTTGGGTTCACAGCAATTTATTTGTGTTTGACAGTGAGACTTTTGCTGGTAGCAAAAAAAAGTTTGCAGCCCTTTGTCAGCTTTATGCAAACCTCCAAATTTTCTTAAATCAATGTCAGCTACATGAGGTGGTATCAAGTTTTTTTTTTAAAAAATCATCAAGTTGAGATTGTAAATGTAGGATTTTCAGAAAGTCCTCCAACTCATACAACCAAATTTGTTGTTTGGTCCCACCTGGAAATGCGACCGACAGGAGCCATTCCTAAATAAGATTTAGGTTTAGGAATATAATCACGGTTGGGTGTTGTCGCGTTACGTATTTACCAGGATGACTTCACAATTTGATGTTATATTATCAATGTGTGTAACTTGAAATAACTCATCATTGGCTTTTAAATGACAGGACACAAACTGCGGTCTCCTCGGTGAGAGTTCAGCCCGTTCTCATTCTGAAGTTAGCAAATACTGCCGCGTTCACAGTGCTTTTAGTAAGATCCCAACGCCTAAAGGCACCTTTTATGTCTGCATGATACGCCCGTGGATGTCGTCAGGTGAGAACACAGCCAGATAGAAACGGTTGCAGTGTCATTATATACTGACGGATGGCACCTGCGACGTCTACATGATGCACGCATGGGTGCCGTCACTTGTGAACGCACCTGTTATGTCTACATGATACGCTGCTCGACAGCGTCAGGTTGAGAAACTGCAGATAAAAACATGATATAAAGAGCACGAGGGCGCCTGTAGGGTGGGCGTCAAGGTGGGATGTGAGGACTTCTGATGTGAAATAAGCGCCCCCTACTGGTTAAGTTGGGTTTAGGAAAAGTATCATGATTGCGTGTGGTCACTTTATGCACTTTTTTGGACAACTTGATAATGTGACGTTGACTACATAATGCGATATTATGAAGATATGTAACTTAAAATAATGATAATAGTTGGCTTTCGGTCTTAGGCGGGATACGAGCACTGGTCTCTTGGGTGTACGTCCGGTGTTTGTTTGACTCATCCACCACTCCAGCTTCCTCCCTTTCCTGAGTTTAGCCCCTTTCTCACTGGACATATACAATACTGTACAATAGTGTGCAAAATTATAATACATTATTAAAAATGTAATTAAAAATATAATTTAATTAGACAAGATGACATTATCATAATAATGGTTAGATAATAATATTAAAATATTAATTTAGCATATTGCTCTGTTTATCAGCTGCATTAACTAGTAATATGAATAATGTAAATACTGCATATAAATATATACTGAACAAAATGGTAGTGCAGCACTTTTGTTTTTGCTTCCATTTTTTATTACGTACGTAGTAATGATACTGTATCTCAATGTGCCATGCCTGTCAGGTGGATGGATTGCTCTCTAACATGTTTTTAATGAATTTGTGACCAAAATTTGACAGAAAATATATCTACAGAATGCATGAAAAGTCTTTGATCTTAAGCCCAGAAAAAGGGGAACTAAAACAAAGTATCGTTAATGTTAATCATAAATCTAAAGCCCGCCATGTAGTATTTACTCTAATATCTGGACTTTAAAATATAACATTTTAACTGTAAAACCAACACCAATATTTTGTTTTTTGTCTTGAGACACACGAAAACACTCACAGGAAAAATGGAGTAACATAAAACAGCAGAATTTACTGATTCTATAGCCCTCTTGCTTCTTTTATGTGCAAATTGTGCCATATTGTGTGCCACCGTCACCATGCACGGGTACCTAAGTGAATTAATATCATCTGTCACGACTACCTACATGCTCCCCTCGGTCCCACCCACCCAAGGAAGTGCAGCGGCTCCCCAGGCAAACACATTCCCTCCTTTCCACTCTTCAACTTCATCTGTCACAGATACTGTAGCTTCACCCTCCTCCCTTCTGCCGTACGCCACCACCTGATGCACACACACACACACACACACACATGCACAGACACACACAATGGCTGTCTAAATGGCAAACTCACGCCTATTTAATCTGTCACAGTTCTAAGCACATGCATGCACGCACACCTTTCTGACTATCTGAGTGACAAGCGTGGAAATATCAAACTGTATTCCTCATGGCTGCCATCAAGGAGGGGGAAAAATAACTTTCCTGAACTAGCCCAACACGGGTGCAAAGAGAGAGATTAATCAGCTAAAGAAAGAAGGTTAGGAAGAGGAATGAATATCACAAACCGCTGACAAGTTCATAAATCTGAAGTACAGATGGAGAGCAACCGAGATGACGTTTAGATTTCTTTTCTTGGGTGATGTAGACAAACTCTTTTTGGACAGAAGAGCAGGAAAGTGTAGGCTACTATGGAAGGAATCACTAAGCCTTTTTCATTCATTATTGCTTGAATTGGTCACATGTTAGCTGGCCAAAAAGAAGTCATATTAAAGTGGAAAATCATGCACTTACACCTGCATACAGGTTAAAATAAAAATCAGCCCCCCTGCTGGCTCAGCTGTCAGTCAAACATGCATAATGTGCCAAATCTGCAGATACTGGGCGGCTAAGAGGACACTCCTGTGTCTCTAAAATAAATGTTTTTGTTGAATTTACATTAAAAACATTAATAATACATTTGAAAAACACTCAGACATGATTTTTTGACTGTAAAAAAGAATAGCTTTGTTCAACTTAAGCATAACAAAATAAACGACTGAGGACGTATTGAATTTTTATAGGAATGCAACCATTATTCAACCCTTTGAAACTTGAGCAAATTGGCTTAATTTCTTTCAAAAGAGAATTATCCAGAGCTTAGTCAAATGTAAAAGAAAATTACCTGAAAATTAGTTTTTTTTTTAAAAAAAAGAAAAACTTTAAAAAAGGAAAAGCCCTGAAAAATGTTCTTAAAAAGTATTATAAATTCTTTCACTAATTCTGTAACATCATTTTAAATGTTTAACTTTGATCATTTTAATTATAGACATTTACCCCTAGCCTTTTAAGAATAATTCTCTAATTTTTTTTGCAGTTCATGCAGTGCATTATAATTTATATATTTTTTACTCTGCAAACTAAAGCAGTCACATATTGATCCTCGGGGGAAACTGTGGGTCTTTACAGTCGCTATAAGTAATAAGTAACAGTATATAAAAAATAGAAGTATATAAAAATAGAAATATAAAAATAGAAATACAATAAGAGTAAACAATTAGCACAGTAAGTAAATATTTAAAACTAAGCATGTACAGTATGTTGAGTATGTGTGTAAAAATATAAATGTAAGAAATACAGTAATAGACTGTTAACATGAATATTTAAATGTGAATATTTAAATTACAATAAAGATAATATTGTGTGTAAAATATAAAACTGTTTGCTACAATGCGATGTGTAAAACTATTATGCAAGTTAAGAATATAAAAATATATATGAAAATATTTAATAATTTATATTGTAAAAAGTGAAGCCTCTCAACATGGAAATAGAGAAGTTTAAAACAATGTTAAAGTACTCAAATAAAAATAGTTTGCTACTTCACACCTCCGGGACCCTCACTGTTGTGTACCGAGTGTGCAGAGAGTCATCGGGGACGATGAACAGGTGGTTTGCATTGTGGGAATGTGCATCAGTATAATACAATGCCTTCGTTTTTCAGCACTCTGCTGTGTGTCACAGCCCGGCTCTCTGGGGTGTCCCTTACACTCATTACTGTTTGTGCATACCTCCCCAATTCTCCGTGCGAATTCGATATCTCTTGTCACAGCTGGAGAGCAGCGGCATGCATAGGCTACAGCTAATGGGCTGCGGGGAAATACAATGTAGCATGCTGGCAACATAAGTGGGGGAAAATGTCAAGCTGTATTTTCTTAAAACTTTTGTTTTTACAGCAAAATTACTATAGAAACAAGTTGTATTTATTACAGACAGCAGGAACTGTGGTAATTTGAATCTCGGGTGCATTAGTTTACTATTCTTAGTTGTTCCTGGTGCTCTACAGTCGGCATTCGGAGTTCAATAAGATGACACAAGTTGGATTGGGAAATTACTTTGATGTGATTATTCTGTTTGAAGCCCTGCTGCCACTGTGTTTGCAGCTGGCTGCTTTTCAACAGCCTTTAAATAGAGCTATTATTTAACAAATTCAACCCTGCTACAAGTTAATGGGCTGAGATGGATAACAGTGTAGCAGGTAAATTAATTGGAAAGACGGCTGAGTTTTGTTTTTCAAAGACGAGCACAGTTTGGGGTAAAGGCCAGCAGGAAATAGTTAAAGTCATTCCGACCATGAGAGACAGGCTCTTTCATCTGCAGGGCTGCCAAACGAACGCAGGAAATGTGGAATTTATTAACGCCGAAACTGTTAAATTACAGGTTTATTAAGTCTCACTATTGATTCCAAATTTATATTAGTGTTTACTCTGAAGCTGGAGGTGCTTCTCATTCCTGCACAAACTGTTCTGAGCAAACAGGTCGTTCTGAAGCCGTCTCGCACGTTCAAATTATCGATCCGAGCTGCTCATCCCGGTCAGGATCACAGAAGGCTGAATGCATCGGGTGAGAGGTACGGTACATCCGGGGCCATCGCGGGGCCAACGCGTACACATACATAACCATTCACACCCACATTCACACCTACACACAATTTTTGGAGCGTTTGCTTCACTCCTCCTGCATATTTTTTAGCAGAGGAAGGAAACAGACATGAGCAGAACGTGCAAACTCCTCATTGTAAAGGCTCAGATGAAAGGTAGAATGCAGATTTGGGGCCAAATTAACCCACTGCGGGGCCCCCAATTACCTCCTCCTCTCAAAGAGTGTATGTACCAACACCTTCAAACACATCAAGTACATAATTCTCAGCATCTTTAGAAAAAGCGTGAGAGTATGTACAGATATTGAACTGTTTGCTGTAATCATTTGAAGAAGAAAATGGTGATTGTTGTCATGGTGACAACACACATCAGTGGGGGTGTAAAGTGTCACACGCACACTTGCTTGAGGACCGTGAAGACATACTTACCAACCTTGAGACCTCAATATAAGGGAGCATTCTTGACAACATGCAAAAAAAAAAAGACAAAAAAATCTGCACTGCATCAGCTTTATTAACTTAAAAACGCTTTATTTTACTAATAAACGAGTAAGAATTATCCTCTATAATGTGGGCTTACAAGAATGAAGAAAACAACTATAATGGTGATGGTAAAGGAGGTGATACTGGAACTTTAATAGCTGAAGTGTATAGAAATTAGGGGCATTCGGTGATGTCAAGTGGTGAATTGCAGCCGGCTAAAATGTCTCATCCGAGCTGAATCATCCGCAAATGTCTCTTCTTTTCCAAAACAAACTGAGCGGGTGATTAAAATAGCTAAAAACATTGAATAACCTAGTTTCAAGTTACAAATCAGTGTTGCCATGATAAAATGTGGTGATATTTGTCTACATTTGCTTACTAATAATGCCACTGTTAGACCTGTTTGGCTGTTTTCTTATTTGTTATTACTCCACTTTTTTTTTTTATTCCATTTTAACAAACTTTTCACTTTGTTTCAAGTAACATCAAATGCAGTCATTACAGCAGCCTCCATAATCTGAGATTTTGTTTTCTTAGTTTTTGCATAAATGTCAGACAAGACAGAAAAAAATAAATAAATTGTCTTTGTGTTTGCCTGTATGCTCAAAAGGCAATAAACTACTGGCACTGTTGTTTGACTGCAGATCATTTTTAGTTTCTCACATTTCATTTACAGTAAAACAGCAGTTGGAGTTGCTGTCCATTGGCTTCCATGTAGTTTTTCAGCGCCATCAACTATATTGTTGCCAGACGTTGTTGTCATTTTGAACCCGTGGCCATGTAATCCATCAGAGAGAGAGGTGCGGTGTCAGTGTCGTTTGAAGATATGATTCCTTTGTTCCTCTGAGGCAACACCTTTGACAGCCGGCAACTAGTTTGGAGATAAGACTTGAAACAATGCGCCCAGCCGGAACATTACAGCTCGTTTTCGGGATTGACACCTGAGCTTCAGATGAACTGTCGGCCGTCGCTCAGATAGCACATCTTTGTATCAACGGCTTGTGACCTTTCCGAATGCCAGAGCGAAGGGGCGTTTGTTTAAATCAGAGCGATGACAGAAATAGCGCCACGTTACATAAAGCGTAGAGCGATGAAGAGCTGACTGGTGGACCTACTCTTCATGTTTAACCCGGTGGTGTCAAGTAGATTCTGTAGTGGCCAATTAAAACACTGTATATCAGAGACACTCAGCTAAATGACAGGAGGACAGTCCCATACATTAAAGGATTTGAGGACAATCCTACGATAGAAGGACATTTCTAGGACTTTGGGATTTTTATTCGGTTTTAGGGTTTTACTAGGGATTCAAGAATATTTCTAGGATTTCACGATGTTTCTAAGATTTTCGGACATTTCTAGGTTTTTTGGACGTTTCTAGAACTTTGGACTTTGGTAGGATTTTAGGATGTTAATAGGATTTTAGCACACTTATTTGATTTTGGGAATGTTTGAAGGATTTTTTGAAATTTCTAGGACTTTAGGATGCTTCTAAGATTTTAGAAGGTTTCTTGAATTTCAGGATATTTCTAAGATTTCAGGATGTTCTTAGGATTTTGGGATATTTCTCAGATTTTAAGACATTGCTAGGTTTTTAGCACAAAGAACACTTTCAGGATTTAATGATGTTTTTAAGATTTTAGGACATTTCTAGGATTAATGGATATTTCTAGAACTTTGGATTTTAGGATGTTAATAGGATTTTAGCACACTTATTGGATTTTGGGAATGTTTCTAGGATTTTTATTTTAATTTCTCAGACTTAAGGACATTTCTAAGATTTCAGAACGTTCCTTAGATTTTACGACATTTCTAGGATTTTAGGATATTTTTAGGATTTTAGGACATTAGGGGCTTAGCTAGGGCCTCTGCTGTGGTGGATCCTATTCTGGCACATCTTTTGACAAACAAGCTTTGTTCTGATGCTATTTTATTCTCTCTGGCACCTTATGTATACTGAAAATACAAAACAATTCCAAGTGTGAATCATTTTATTTTTATTATAAATAAGGAAATGTTTTCGGGACCGCACGGCACCCTATTCGGGGCCAGATTTGGCCCACAGGTCGTAAGTTTAGTATCACTGCTGTTTATTCTTTTAACCTCAGCTGGTAGCGGAGATGTGTGTGTGCGACATACGCATGTGGAATAAATGGCGTTATTAAAATTCATGTAGAGTACTGCGTATCTATCCTAATCTACTACATTTTCTCTCTTTCCATCTATCTCTGTTGCTGTCTAACACACCGTCTCTTGTTTATCACTTCCTCTTCTGTTTGGGTTTTCCCCTCTTCCACCCCCCCGCCAACCCTGGCATCACTCATTTTCCTCCTGAGATCACCTCCGTCTTTCTCCCCATGTTCCCTTCTCTCCTACATCGTTTCACTCTTGCAACTTTTCCGTCCCACATTCCCCAGCTCACGTCGCCCCACCTCTCTTCTCTTGCTCTATATCCACCACACCTCTACCAACTCTTTCTTTCTTTTCATGGTCTCAGTCATCCTGTGTGTGTGTGTGTGTGTGTGTGTGTGCGGAGGCTCATTGCCATGCCTAGGAGCAGGTGCGAGGTCCAGGGAGAGGGGTTTGGATAGACGAAGCGCTCCCTGACAGAACAGGAACAGGATCGGTTGAGGAGAATTAACCCAGCAGGCCTTTTTCTCTTCCTTTCTGTCTGTCTGTCTGTCTCTTTCGCTCTCGCTCTCTCCATCTGTTAGGACAGGGCTTCCAGACTGTGACACAGGTGAAACGGCAGTGGTGGTGGTTCACGATGAGAACAGAGTCTATACTTAGGCGCAAAAAAACTTTTCTTTTGTCAGTAATTTCTCACATTTGCCTGTTTTTCTCACGTATTCCTGCAACACACAGAGTTATGAAACAAAGCACAGAGCATAAATGAAAGAGTCAGTCAAACATGATAATGAGGGATTCAAATACAATGCTAGAAAACTCCAAATTAATATTGCTTACCATAAAACTTCAAATAAGGGCCTAGTCCCAAATAGATGCCCTTTCCCTTTTACAAGCCCGGTATGGCTACACATTTTTATAGAAATTCTTTGGTAATATGAATATGATGTATAAATATGTATATAATACCCATACAGTATGTAATATTGACATGGTACACACATCATTAGCTTGGTGGCATTTTGCTTGGTGGTCATTAGCTTGGTGGTTATAACTCAAAGGTCAAGGTCCCTGTGACCTCGTCTATCTCACTCTTGTAAACACAGTATCTCAAGAAAGCCTTTTTTTCTTTCAAATTTGACACAAACATTTGCTTTGACTCAAGGATGGGCCGATTAGATTTTGGTGGTCAACGATCAAGGTCGTGGTGACCTTGCATCCGTCTCAGTCTTGTAAACGCAATATCTGAAGATGGCCTTGAGGGACGTTCCTCAAATTTGGCACAAACATCCAGCTGGACTCAAGAATAAACTGAATCTGGTGGTTAAAAGTCAAGGTCATGGTGATCATAACTCAAGAATGCATTTGCTAATTATGTAATAACATTTCACATGAAAGTCAAATAAGATATAATGATGACATTCTGACATTTTTACACAAGAAGTCAAATGTCAAAGTTAACATCATAATGTTGTGCAAAAACACTTTTCTGGCCTTTATGCAACATCATTTCTAAGTGAAGACTTTTGCTCAGACATTGAACTGTGAATTGGTGCATTGGGTTATTTTTATTAGCTGTATTCTCTAGCCCAAAGAATGAGCATTAAGGTAACAATCTGACTTTATTTATAGGTCAGGGGTTTTTTTTGGAGTCCTTCTAAGACCGGCCAAGAATTTGGAGAAAATCTCAGAGCCATTGGAGGAGATTCCACAGATTTGGAGAGAATTTCAGAGAAAACCATTTCCCAATATGAGAGCCCAGAACCTGCTATCACAGTTAGCACGCTGTCGACTGAACACCTGCATCTAACACGGTAGGATTGAACTGTGCACGCACGCACGCACGCACGCACGCACTCATTTCCCTGTTGAGCTTTGCTTGGGAATTCCCCCCCGTATATCTCTTTTCAAAGCATTTTTATCTGCAAACAGTATCTATCTATATCTATCAAGCAAGCAGGCAACAAACTAAAAGCTCATATTTTCTCTGTGGTCGCAAAATGTGACTACATAGTTGTGATTGGAGCTCTTAAATTGAAAAAAATATAAACATACATATAAAAAAACAAAAAAGCAAGTGGGTAAATGCAGAATAAATATTGTCTGTGCCACAAGAACACATACTGGTCAAACTCACTCTTTTTTAAATAATACACCACCAGAGCCAGGCTAACTGGTTCCCCGTTTCCAGTCTTTGTGCTAAGACAGTGGTGGAGGTTCACTATAAAAATAGAGTCCATACCTCGACGCAACAATCATCACTTTCTTCACTTTTTTCCCACAATTGCCTCCATTTATTATCACATTTTCCTGCAATAGAAAGAGACATAAAACAAAATCCAACATACATGGAAGAAAGAGTCATTAAAGAAAGATAAATGTGGAATTCAAATATAATGAAAAAATGTAAATCCACAGCATCTATATCCAAGGCAGTTTGTTTTTTATCAGTCTCCCGGGAATATCAGAAAGCTGTAATCGTATGCAGCAGTTTGATGGAATAATATACAAGTCTGGCTTTCATATATAGTTTCATTCAGCTGATGCAGTGCGAGCCGCAGTGAGGGGGTTAACCAGAGGTGTCTGTATCATGTGTTATTAATTTGTCTAGCTGTCAGTGCAAACACACATATGTCTGTATTTATTTTGGTGCCCTCTCAGGCTCCATTAGAGGGTCAGGTTATTGCTTTTTGATTGTATTTATTCCCTTTTGCCTTTCATTTCCGCTATCTTCACCGAGCAATATCACCTAGAAATACACTTCCCCTCCGCTGTTGTCAAAATTTGACTGATTGATCTTTAAATAAATATATAAAAGTTAGTTTATTGCTTTGCCATGATGAAATGATGTTACTGTACGGGCTTTGGGGGATCAGTTCAGTCTGTCTATCCTCATACTGTATATTACACTCAGTCTTATGGGTACTTTTGACCTGTATGCGATACTGGGTGGCGAAGCTTCAGTTCTGGTTGCTCTGACCAGGTTTAATGAGAAATGACAAAGTGCAGTGCAGTCATTACGGCGGAATAATAATAACACATACTTCTTGAAAATAAAAGTTTGAATTCTTACATGAAACACACACTTCCTTTAGCCTTAAAAACTTGGTTGTGCAACTTGGCAAGAAAAGTACCACAACATGCAAAAAAAATTGTAAAAGGCAAGAAAGAAAATGACCTGAAAATGACTAAAAATGCAATAATTAGCAGCCAAGCAAATATTTTTAGGATGAAAAAAGAAGCAAAGACTCAAGTTATGAAATATGCTTTTGTTTTTCTAATTGTATGTCAGTATGTCTCTGTGCAATATGTGTGTGGGTTTGAGCTCATTTACGGAGCTGTTGAGGATTTTCTTTCCTTCCATAAGTAGCAAAGTAAACAGAATTATAGAAATGAGAAAAATCAATGACTTCAGATTTTTTCTTCATTCATATTCTGAAATAACTCAACGTCTGAACCCCTCCTGGAAAGCATTTCTCCTCTTACTATCATTAACTTACCATTTGAGTGCATACAGATGAAAAATACAATCTTTTTTTTTTTTTAAGTAAGCGCGAGAGAGACTTACACAGAGGCTTTGCAAAAACACCGATTTCTGATGTTTCTCTTTATAACGATCATTAGAGGCTGTATCCCTCGCACACTTGCTGTTCCCTCTTTCTCACAAGAAAGACGCCCAGCAGACAGAGCAAGAGGCGCAGTGGAGGTGGAAGAGGAGGAAGTCGAAGATGCAATTAATAACAACTCTCAATATAATCCTGTCCCCAACCGATGCCTTTGGATAGTAGCCAGATAAGAAGGGACAGGAGCGAAATCGGCAGGGGGGGCAGGAGGGGAGGGATGTGGGGATGTGTCACACTGTGCGGGGATGAATGTGGAAGCCTGTAAATAACAGCACAGTGCACGAATAAAACAGGCGAGCGATAAGCGCGGGGGTGAAATGCTTTCGTTGTGGTCATGCAGGCTCGGTCTTGCAAATGTTGTGACACGGTGTGATAGCGAAGGAAGGTGGACTGATACAACGTTGTTGTTTCTAATGACAGCACCAGATTGCCGCACACGTTAATAGCCGTACGTCCAAAGACCTAAAGCGTTGGCGAGCGGAGGCTGTGACAGTGATGCCTGCTGACTGTTTAAACTGACTTTGATTGACATTGTGGGCTTTACTGGCAGCATAAATCCAAAGCTGCAGAGAGGAATTCATACTGTAAACAGCAGTAAATAAACAGTTCATACACATTTTTACCAGTGAATTTCCATGACTTTTCTGTACATTATCAGAAACGACCATTATCGGTTATTTTTCATTACTATATTAAAGGTTTTTTAGACATGTTATTTTTAGTTTTCAACAATGAATTTCAGAAGAGGATTAGAACTTAATATTTAAATATGACTAAGGGACTGTTCATCATTATTTTTAAGCACTGGATAGGGACTTTGAATGTTTTATTTTGGCATGGGGGGGGGGCATACAACTTTAGATAGCAGTACTTTCTGTTTATTTTAGAATATATGTGGTTTTGGAGAAAACGTTTTGGCTTTTTTTTGTCAGAATTGTGGCTTATTTTAAAAAAAAACATTTTGGCCTTTTCTTTTCTTTTTTATCTTTTGTTTTGCTTAGAATTTTTTGATGATTTTTTAAGAAAACAGTCCAGGGAAAACAAGGTTTTCCAGGTTTTCATGACAGTTCAAACCGTGTAAATAAACAGTTTATTCTCATAGCCTCGCCTCTCTACATTACTCGCCAGCAGCAAGTAAGATAGATTGTTTTTTGTACACATAACCACACTGACGAGTGTTGCCATGGGAGTCCCGAGCTTGTTTTACCTTCCTGGTTTTTGGCGTATAGACGAGATTGCAGAATTGTTGACTTGATTGCACTCTCGGTAGTGGTATGCCAGGGAAGAGCATGCAATCATTTGTAATTTACTTAATTTCCAGATGCCGGTTCAGAGCATGCAATCGAGACTAGCGCCATTTCGTTGAAAGGATGGGGTCATTAAATGTGGAGTGTGCTTGTTCCTGTGTGGTGGAAACAGTTGTCAAGTTGCAGGCATGTGGCTCGGCTGCAGAGCCCTGTAGATGTGCTTGTTCATCCCCTTGTTCTTTGTGTGACGTAAATGAGCTGCCCCTCACAGCTGCTTGAGAGAAACCGGTGCTGCGGTTGTGGATGAAGGCAGGCTGACTCACATTGATGCATCTGTTTGTGCCTCAGATGCCTGATTTTAATTGTAACGTCAGTAATGCGCAATTGATGACTTCATTCACGGGTTGCGCCGACATAAAGCACCGAGGTAACCATCAGAATAAATCACAAATAAACATGTTTCGGCACACTGGAGACCCATAAAAGAGACTGCTCAGAGAGCCAAATCAAACCAAACGTGCGTCTGTTCATTTCTGTCAATTTGATCATGTGTTTGTTTGCTACAAGCCTCTGTGGTTGTCTGCGATATTGACTCGCATGCGAGTTCATCAATAATTAAGAGTATTTATAGCCTTGCCACAGGCTGACATCACTGCCAGTAACATTCATTGTGAGTAGCATTGTGACCCCATACTCTGTCTGTTTACTGGGAAATAGTGGCTTACATTTTTAACTGGGGTCTCCTGTTTCTGTCCTCCTTAAACATTGTAATACCAGTCCACCTCAGGCCAAGTCCACATGGACCAGGGTATTTCCTAAAATGAGGAGCTCCCTTTTCTGTTTCTGGTAAAAATTTCCATCCAGAAAAGCAGAGATAACCTGATGAGGGTCTGGGGAACGAAATGTTGTTTTGAAACTTAAGCAAAGTGGCTCAATATTTCGGGAGAGGTGACCATCGACATGACAAGAAATAGCCCATAAATTACCAAGAAATTAGCAAAAAGTTATGAGAAAATCACTGGGAAAAAAGAAAGGAAAAGAAACTCAAAAAAATGAAATTTTCTTTATTGTAACATAATCTTAATTACATAATTAATAACATTAAAAAATATAGTTTTCTATGTTTTGATCATATCTAATCCTAAAAATAAAACACAGTTTGTGTGTGGGCAAAAGCCAAAAGGCAGTAGTTTTTGAAAGGTATACACATATACAAAATACGCACAGATCAACCAAAAACCCATCAGAATATAATTGTGTACACCCGCATCCTCCTCAGTAACCTACTAATCTAGTAGCACACCCGCCTCATCGGCTACCACACACCACTGCCAAAAGGCATCCAAAAAATGTTTGTTACACCCAAATACAGGCCTAAAAGAGCGATTGAGCAGTTTTACAGGATGCTATCACCCTGAATCAAAACCTCTATCATTTGTTAAAAACCGATACTGTTGGATGAATAGTTCATGAATTTGCTCAGGTTCTGTGGATATTGCCAATAAATCAGCAGCAGACTTGCATAACATTTACTGTTGACAGCTTTCTTTTCAACCTTTTTATAGATGTTCAGTCACAGAGGGTAATAGGAGATAACAGATAAAGAGGCAGAACACAACGAAAGGAGGAAAGAGAGAAAAGGGCCCGAGCAATCTGACAAATGCTGCATGAGAAAAGATTTTTTTCCCTTCACGTTTTTGTGCAGTTATCTCTAATTTTCCAGAGCTGGGAGAGGTATCAGAGAGATTTAATTTAATTAAACGGTGGTCCGGCCATGTCCAAGGTCAGCTTTGCTGGCTCAGACATTACTGCAGAGGCAATACAGCCGTGGTGAGGACCCGGCACGCACAGAAGCCTTCAACAATTTCTGTGAATGATATAAAATACGACTTTTCACACCACATGAGGTTGGTGAACCAATGGCACTAATTACACTCATTACACAGGTTCAAACGACACAATCATATTTTCTGCTTGGACAAATGCATTTAGTCACATCAGAACGCTGCAGGTTACCACGTTACCATGAGTTAATAACATAAGTGGTAACGTGGTGCAGTCGTGAAGCCAAACAACTTTGAGTTGAACATGTTAAACATATAATGTGGCATATATTGCGTAAATTCAAAGTTAACGTTGACTTTTTCATTATGTCTTTTGTTATTTCTATTAATTGTATTATATCTGAACATTTGTGTCACACTAATGTTCATGACCTTACACAGCAAGACAGTTTTGAATCATTTATTGTGGCTTTTTGTCTTTCATGCCTGCACGCTGGCAATATTTGTGGCTGCAGGCAGCATGTTTTGGGGTTGTCTTGTTCTCGGTGAGCGCTATATTTCCAGAACACCTAGAGTGAATTTCTTTAAATTTGGCACAAATGTGTATTTGGACTTAGCGAGGAACAGATTAGATTTTAGTAGTCAAAGATCAAAAGTGAAGGTTAGTGTGACCTTGCATCCAGAACACCTTGAAGGAATTTCTTCAATTTTGGCACAAACGTCCACTTGGACTCAACAATTAAGGTGGTCATATGTCACTGTGACCATGCATCAGTCATCACTTAGGTAATAAATTAACTTGACTGATGTTGCTGTAGATGTGGATACATTTTGCCATAACCACAGGGTTTTAAATAGCATAATTTCGAGGGGTAAACTAGTTTGAAGAAAAAATAATGAACATGACAACCTTTAAATCGCTCTGGTTTGAACAAAAAATAAAAAACTCTTACTCAAATACATCTTACTCAAAAATCGTACTCTTTTTTGGCGGTTACATTTTAATGACCCTTGCATCTAGGGGTTAAAATCATGGATAAAGTTAAGAAAGATCATTAACACTCACTATTATCAGCCTACCAAAAATGATGCAACCCACAGTGGTTTATGTACCCAACCAGCAGTACCAAACTCCTTTGCAACTTTTTTTGCAGCAGTTTAACAACACAAAGTTATTCTTGCCTTATTCTGCTGAGGATACTTGTCAGTACTTGCAGAACTGCAAGTGCTTACTTGTCAGGGAAATATTATAATATAGGTTGTTTTATGCACATGAACAAAACAACCAATGCTGTCAACTTTGTGGTGAGGGCAGTCTCTCTTTGCTAGTTGCACTCCTGCACAGTGTCATGGCTGCCAGTGAAAGTGATGGAAGCGTTATGACTTTAGTTTATTGTGGCCAAACTCTCTTTTTATACTGTTTGAGTAACTGTGACAAAATGTTGCTTACCTTTAGCAATGAGGATAGTGTCATTTTCTTGCCAGCTATGTTTTTCACACCTGATGCACCTTTGTTGAAGTTCAGTATTGCTGACTTCACCAGTTTACTGGGAACTCTACTCAGCACTGCAGTCGTACTTAATACTGGACATACATTTTCACCTTTTACAGAATGCAGATGATTCAGTCAGACATAATACTGGAAAAACATCAGCTTACAGCATACAGATGACGTGCCTGCAGTCTTTGTTAGGGGGCAAGAACTGGCTGTTAATCAGGTTTTCAGGTTCAAATATTGGTGTAAATATTACTTAAATTAGTCTCCAGACAAATCTCATTTCTGTCTCACCAGTGCTCCAAAACATACAAGTGTGGGTGGTGGTTTGTTAATTAGATGGAAAATAATACACAAAAAGAATACAACTTAGAAACTTGATACTGAGGCTCTTCTGTCTAATTAAAGCAAAAGTTGTGTAAATTGTCATGTTTTTGGTGGATTTGGTGAAACATTTTACTACTACTGGCTTGTTGATGGCTAATGAGGCGGTTAAATTGCTCTTAGCCGCTGGCTCCTTTTTTATGTTTCTGACATGCTTCTTCGGGAAGCTACACACGTTAGACTGTCTTTAGAAAAACGTTGGAGAACACAGAGGAGCACTCGTAGAAGTAAATGTGTTAATGAGAACCAGAAAGGTTCGTAAGCTTGTCCCCATAAAAGAACGCCTTTTGGTTCCCAGTAGAACTTGGGAGGCTCCATTTAGAACCTCCTATCACCCACCTTTCCACCAACATATAGATTAGTTTCTGTTCCCCATCCGGCATCTAATTTTAAACCATTCAGAGCAATCCCATGCTCCATGCTTTCAACAATCCTTGAAGAACTCTTCCAAGAAGGGTTCTTTGGGTGAAGACAGTTCTAAATGAGACCGTTCATCTTCCAAAGAACCGTTTAAGAACCCCTTCCTCAAAATAAAGTTTTTTTATGGAACCCTTAGTCTAACAAAGATCCCCTGTGAAAACGTCTCCTTATCATTTAGAACTGTCTTCACCCAAAGAACCCTTATTGGAAGAGTTCTTCAAGGATTGTTGAAAGCATGGAGCATGGGATTGCTCTGAATGGTTTAAAATTAGATGCCGGATGGGGAACAGAAACTACTAACCCTTAAAGAAACCTCTCTTAATAAGGGATTATCTAGATGAAAAGGGTTCCTTATTGAAACTTCAGCTTTACAAAGAACTCTTAAAGAAACGTTTTATCAAAAAAGGACCCTTTGGATGAAAATGGTTTTTAGTCTTACCAAGAACCTGTGAGGAAACCTTTCTTCAGAAAAGGTTCTTAATGGAACATTATGTCTTGTAAAGAACCCCTGACAAACTCTTTCTTCAAAAAAATGGTTCTCTAGATGAAAAAGGTTCTTCATGGAAGCTTTAGTCTTACAAAAAATGGTTGAAGAACCCTTTCTTCAAAAGAAGGTTCTGAATTGACCCTTTAGCCTTACGAAGAACTATTGAAGAACCTTGCTTGAAAAAAAGGCCCTTTGGTTGGAGATGGTTCTTGATGAAACCTTTGATCTTACAAAGACCCCCTCAAGAATGATTTTTTAAAACCCTTGAAGAACACTTTATTCAAAAAGGGTCTTACAAAGAACTCTTGAGGAAACCTTTCTTAAAAAACGGTCCTTTGGACAAAAGGGGTTCTTAATGGAAGCTTTAGTATTACAACAAACTCTTGCTTAAGAAAGGTTATTTGGATTTAAGGCCTCCTGATGGAGCTATTAGTCTTACAACCAACCCTTGAAGAACCCTCGCTTTATAAAAGGGATCTTCGCTTCAGAAAGAACCCTTTTGGCACCTTTATTTCTCAGCGTGTAGACCTACTTTCCTGCAGTTTGCCGTTGTTATCATACAGCTCATTAGTTCAAACGTTTATAGTTGCTTGCATTCAGGCTCTGATATCAAAATTTTGTTAACCCCTGCTGGGTGGGATTTAGGTTTGATTTAGCAGAAGCAGCATGAAAAAAATGCCTCTAATAAAAGATATTGGGAAGATAACAAAAATGCAAAATCAGCCCTAACACCCACAGGAAACATTTTAGATGGTGTGAACATCCTTCGACATTGTCTGCATCTGTTAGCCAATCAATTTTCTCCTCCTCACCATATCGGAAACAGAGTCTTCTGTGATCCATCTCTGTGAAACCGATCCTCTCCCTTAAATGGCGCAGCGACCGCAAAGCCAAACGAGCGAGCCACCCTCAACAAAGACCTCTCTGCCACTGCTGTCCATCTCACCCCTTAACTTTGAACCTCGATCGATGGCTCTAAGTGTAACACGATCAATAGTTTGGGTATTGCCTTGATGCCTGCAGCGCCAAAAATACACAAAGAGGCAGCGAGGGTCAGATGGCCATTTTTGCGCTTCCTGGAACGGCAGAATGTGATGAATCATGAAAACTCAAGAGTAACTGTACAGTTTACAAGCATTATTGATTCATTTGTCTGCTACTTCTCTCCTGTTTTTTTTTCCCCCTTTTGTTGCACGGCTTCCTTCATTTTCTCCCTCCTCCTTTATCCGTCCCTTTCTTCCTTCACTCCTGCACGTCTGATTGGTGCGAGGGATCATCTGGGCTTCAGCATGGATGGATGCATGTGTCAATATCTAAAGAGGATTGGAGCTCAAATGAGGGACTGGGCTACCTGAGAGAGCAGTCAAGGGAGAAGATGCTGAAAGCCAAGTCAAGCAAAAAGCTCTGAAACGCAGGCAGCAGCAGTTTGCAACTTGTGAATTTAGCCAGACAGCCAAATTACACTCACGCATTGATTTTTCTTTTTTACCTTTTGCTCCGATATCTGTCGTGCCCTCTTAGCATCACATTCTCTTTATAGTCATTTCTTCTCATTGTTTCTGTTTCTTTATCTGTACTTCATGTGCCTGACATGAGTACGCTTCAAAATTACATCTCGCTTCATCCTCTCGCTGATCCGCACAACACACACCGTAATGCCGTCGACAACTCCGAGACAATGGATGTGCCTTTTTTGAGATTCAGAGGTCTATTTTGAGATTAAAAGGCAATTCAAGACCATCTGTTCCTCCGTGGCAAACTGTATTAGAACAGCGAAACATGACATACTAAGCGTGATTAGTAACTTGCATTAATCGATGTCCAATTAGAAGTGTCGGAGGCGCTGCAACAGGAAGTCACATGGATGTTTTTTGATGTTTGCTGCAGCATGTTGTTGACATGCGAATAATTAGAACTAGTTCCTCCATAGTATTGACCTTTTTTTAGTGCTTTTACCTTCTTTAAATAAAAAAAAAATGTCCTTATGTGAACGTCAAATGTTTCAAAAGAGAAAAGTATAGTTACTAGGTTTGTAATACTGATTCTGATTGTCTGTATAGTCTATATTTTTAAAAAGGTGTGAAAATATTAAAACATAATAAAACTAGAAGGGCACTTGGAGAGCACAAAGCTCCATGAAGGCCAAATGTCATATTTTGCAATGTTGACAAAAGTGGAAAATACTTTGTGTATCCACCCCATGATTTGTGGGTTCTCATATGTCCCTGTTATACACTTCCTCCAAGTTTCGTGGAAATCGGGCCTGTAGTTTTACTGTAATCCTGCTGACAAACAAACCAAAAAATACAGAACTTCCTTGTGAAGGTAAAACAATGCATATATAGCCAAAAATTAGCTCTTTAATTCATAAATCAATTCAAAATCATAAAAGTTGTGTTTGTTTGTGAAGATTATTTTGCGGAACAGTAACATGCAAGTATCCTTAACGTTTGTTTACCACAGAGCCTTATTTTCTACAGTGATCCAAAATCCAGGGGAAAAATCCCATAGGCTTTTTTGACGAGGGAACCAGGGCGACGTTAGCTTCCACTTAGGGCTACAGAAAAATGTCACTTTTTGTGTTTTTTTTTTAATCTAAAAACATAGTGGCATCATGAGAAACACCTGGCATTTAAAGGGTTAAAACTCTGAAAATTAAGTAATATTTGATATTTATGATTAGGACTGGTGTTGGTTTAAGAATTATCTTAATGAAAGTAGAAAATATTGTTAATGTGTACTATTTTTGAAAAGCGCATTTTGTGCGCAGAGCGAGGAGTGTGTACTATTAATGCGGGCACTTAAGGGTTAATGCTCAGCCAGGCTGGTACTGAACATTACTAATGTGAAAGCTGAGCAACAGTGGAGTGCAGAGGCAGGGCAATTGTACTCGGGCACGGTACAAATCAATCCTACCTAATGTAAAAACAACCTAAATAATTTCTTGGAAATTGCCCGGCTCCTGGCTCTATCTACAGCTGACCTGTGGTGCATAAAGCAGCCAAATATAAATAATTAATGCAAAGAAAAGATGGAGATACCACATAAATCAAGTAAAGTGCTTAATTATATAATTAATCATGCATAGCTCAGCGCAAAACACTAAAATAGAATTGATTACAATGCTAAGTGTCTGTAATTGATTCATATAAGTGGACACTGATAATTATCACCGGCCCAATTAAAACCCAGATAAACAAGTGATCTTGTGGAGGAGCAATACTTTCTGTCTCATTTCAAGAGTCCAAATAATTTATGAGCATATTTATTACTCCGGTGGCTCCGGCTGAAGAGGAGTTCACCAGAGGGATGAAGCATAGTAAACCCGAGGGCTGCTTTATGAAAAAAAATAAAAAATACAGGGCGGGCAGTGCTTGTTCAGACATGGCTGACATGGTTTTGATCACATCTCCTCATGTTTCTCCTCTATACTTTACTAAGCCCGGGGTGCACTGGGAATATGCAACAGTGGCAGGTGAATCAGCGCGAGCATTTGTTTACTTCACAGAAGCAGGAAGGAGAGCTTGACGGACTGCTCAGCATGCAGGCCACTGGCTGTGGAGAACCATTTATTTATTCTGTCCAGGAGGAGGTTCAATCCCAGGAGGAGGCGCAGTCCCTCCAAGAGTTGTGTAGTACGCACATGTCAGTGGTGTTGTGTGCGGGAATATTTAAACTGAAGATGTGTTTGCACTTTGCACAAAGATTAGCTACTTTCTCATCCTTTATAAAACACCAATAACAGGGTTTGTTTTGTTGTTGTAAAGTCTCGGTCAAAGATATAATTAGGAAATACATAAAAAGTAGAGAAAATTAACTTTTTTTTTTATCTCATGCATGCGATATCGTTTGAAAGTCTGGCTTTTACTTTGAATGCATAATGAAACTTAATTGCAATGACTGTTTTCAGTCATGAAAAGATGGATTAATTCCCTTGCAAAAGTCTTTTAAAAGCAAATAACAATAACTTTTAAAGCAACGTAAAAATGCCTTCTGTCCACACTCTGCATCACATCATTCTTATGTGACGACTTGATTTCCAACACTTACGACTTGTAAAACAATGACTTGGTGACACCTCTGCAAAAAAAAAGGTGTTTTAAAAAAAAAAACTTTTTGCATTAAAATGTTTCTGTATGGGTTACTAGTTCAGTCAGAATTAATTAAGGGTTAAATCAAGTGTCCTCATCAACTGCAAGCTAAAATTAACATTAAAGATCATGTTTAAAACTGTGAAAATGACTCAGCCACTGCAATAAGAAATAATAACAGAGACCAGCAGATCCAAGTATGAAAATAACACTCCTGTCTGAGAGACGCACACAGGGAAGGCGACACAATTCGGATGCTCCTTTTAAGTTGAATTGGCAGTTGTGAAGTTATTGAAAGTCAACTCTCTATGTTTAATCTAATTGTCCACAATAACATAATAATATATGATTACTAACTATGAAGTAACGTGGAGATAATAATAATGGTATAAAAAGTATAAATAACAGTACTACTACAACAATATAAAACAGAAAAAGACACATTACAACAAGCAAAATAACCAACACTGGCAGAACATTTCATCTCTGTTGCAGACTTTAAAGGGTTAATATACTTAACATAATGAATTGTAGACAGATTATCAAATTTAAATAAAAGATTTAAAAAAGGAAAACTTAATATAAGTAACTTAAGGGATTTTTTTCAAACTAATACAACTTAAAATGATGAGTGCATCTCACATATCACAGACCTCTTAGTACATTAATTTTGCTTCATGTATGCTAACCGTAATAACTGGGGTGACCTTTTTCAATGCCATTTAGAGGAAGGTCGTTCGGTTTGACCTCGGCTCCAGTAATGAGATGACTCCAGTATATCAGGACCAGCGCGTCTGATGGACTCCTCGATCTGAGACACTCAGATACCCGAGAATTTAACCTTAACAGTTAAATCATTTACCGAGGGGGGAAATCCTGTGATAGCGCGGCTTGTCTGACCTCCACTCTCACCGCTCCCGAAACCAACCCCCCCCCCAAATCTGTCCCCACCGGCTCCCTCCAACCTTTGACCTCCACCCCTGCCAGCCACCCTGAGGGAATCTAATCACACGTATTTTAGATGGCAGAACCTGATACGAACTTCCTCCTGCAACCAGAATAAAAGTGATACGATTTTATCCACTGGCTGCGTGCCACGAATTCAAACCAGCGCCAGAGTACATTATTTATTTGCTTTCCAAGGACCCTTCTGCCCTTGGTGATTTTCACCCATCTCCAATTTTCCTTTTTGGTTTTGAAGGGAAGATAGTTACCTGGGGTTAAGTGATGGTAAAGTAGCTCGTCCTTGATCCAAAGGGGAGAGGATTTTCTTTTCTCTTTAGGAATTGTGTGTTATCAAGACAACAGATTAACTTGAGGTGTTACATGTTTCTTTTTTTTTAATCTTGATTGAAAATAGCACCAATTAACACTTTCCTCATGTACCTGCAAAACGGATGCGATGCCCACTGGGACGCTTTAACTCTGTGGCAACGATAATATTAATTCTAACACCTCGTGTCCTCATGTACTTCTTTCTTTTCCAGTTTATCAACTTACATCTCGCAGTTAATTTGTAACAATTTTGCTTCAAAATGATCAGATATTTTCAGCAATTTGTCATTTTTACTTTGAATCTAAGAAGCATAGACTGAATATACAATCAATCAATCAGTCTAGTTATATTTATATGGCACTTATCAAACAAATCAAAAGCAATTCAAAGTGCTTTAAAGTTGAACAAAAACAAGAACAACATTGGAAATAACCAAAAATGGATCTTACAAAAAAAAGTCAGTGCATCTCCATTTTCTTCCACTGTACAAAAAAAATATGGCAAAACCATCACCAATACGGGCGCTTCCATTTTGCGCTGGAAAAATCATTTAGAGTCAGTGCAGTAGCAACCAGAAAGTGTCGCCACGGTGACAAGATCCCACCCATGCACCCGCCTAACCCAATCGAAAGCATCGATAGGCACGTCACATCTCCTTTTTATATTATCAAGAAAATAATCAAAATCAAACTTATCAGAAACTCAAAAGCATGCAGCATGATACAAAAATACCCAAAATGACAGAAACCATCTTTGGGAAATATTTATTTGACGTATGTATTTTTTCATTTCGCCCATGTTCTGCAAAGAGAGTTGAAATTTCCACTTGTTAGATGCATACAGTCTCTTTTCAAAGCAAATATGGGATGTAGGTTTGATGTAATTTATGTTAAAATATTTGTATTGGCTCTCTGAGTACTTTATAAAACATGTCTTTTTGGGGATTAAATTAGATCTAGTAGATTTTTTTTCTCAAATCAAACTACAAACACAGATATAAAGACGTGTAGATTTTTAAATGCAGTTATGTTTTTTCTTCTCATCTTTATTTGTTTATTTGTTGTCAGTGTAAATGAAGAGCACAGACATTTGTTGTCCTCTTATTTTTCCTGACATCTGACTCCACTGTATACATTACCCGTCAGTGGTGCCTGGTGATGAGGGCACACTAAATGTGACATTTGCGATTGCAGATGAGCTTGCAAATCAAGGCTTTACTGCCATCACCGACCATGACGGGCACATATTCATTTATTTATACTCCTAGATTGCTGCCATCAATCAGAGCATTATAAATCTCCCCCCTCATCAATAGGCAATCTGCTAATGCACGCCGCCGATCAATTCCTGACTAGCAGAGCCGACATGCAAAGCAACTCATCTCTTTCTCCCTCTCACACACACACACACACACACCAGCTCTCTCTAATTTATACAAACAAGCACATTCAAACCCGTTGTGCAAACACACATCCCATTTAGGGATCAGTAGTTTGATCAGAACCAGTACGGTGTCACATTACTCGCCTACATAGGGAAAAGAGGCTTAAGGAAAGATGCATTAAAAGGGGCCCTGTTGCATCATAATGATTTTATTAGTATTTATACCAACCAGTAAAGATACAGTCAAAATCTCCAGAGTCTAATGAAGGTGCCACTATAACAGAATAACTGCGACTCTGAGAAATAGAGAGCCTTAATGTGTCCCAAAGTTGTCGCTGTTGTTTTTTTCTTTATTCAAATCTGGGAGAAAATGTGCAGCTGCACAAAATTTATTTTTTGCAGCCGGTGAAGCCTCATCTACAGGGAAACAAAGGATATAAAAAGACAGAAAGCAAAGGCCATCATTCCTCCGCTTCTATATCTTGTTCTTAGGCCTCGCCGCCACAGATGCAAATAATTGCACGGTTGCAAATGTCAAAAGTGTTTGACTGGAGACGGTCGGCAACGCATTAACACGACAACTCTTCTTTTCTATTGGCTGACACGCTGGCTCGATCCCCTGACAGGTTAATACATGACATATATTCAGATTCGCCTCTTGTGTTTAGACCTAATAAAACTCCCCAAGCACAAAAGCTGTCAATTGATGCCCGTGCGGTATGACGATGCCTTTCCGTGGAAATGCTCATTAAAATTCCACTTGTTTCAGACAGGTTCACGCAGGTACAATGGAGGGCAGGGCAGTGGATTAATCAATCAATCAACAAACATGAGTGAGGACACAGCCCTGTCAGATTACAAACTGCCTTTTGACATTTTATATCAAATCATTTCCCTTCGCTGTATATGATTATGTTGCTGATGTTATTACCCTGTAATATTCCGAAGGATGTTAACATTTTCAAAATGCACCATTGTTGTTTATTGTGTCTATGTCTACATTAGGTCTGGCTGTAGCGGCCTAGTTTCTGTACAATATTATGAGAAAAACAATAGATGTTATTGATAAGGACAGGAAAAAAGATTTCTCTGTTTTCATCTTCGTCAGTGTTTTAACCCTCTGAAACCTGGAGCGACATCATTGTTCTTGTGCTGCTTTCAGGTGCCGTTTTCAAGTGTTTAAACCTTAGAAATCCCAAACAAATTTGTGCAGTTTCTTTCCAAAAATATAGGGCAAAAAATCAATGAGGAGGAAATAGAGTAGTAGATTTAAAAATGTTATTTTTTAAAAGCTTGAGAATAACTATGTATCATAATTTCATGTTTAAAATGTTACAGAATTTATTATAATTTTAAACACTTTTTTCACGTTGTTTATTTGTTTGTTTTTTTTCTATAACTTTGTTTTTCTTTTTTTAAAAATATTTTTTAGGTACGTTTTTTTGCACTTTTTTTTACAAATTTCTAGCTAATTTTATGGTCATATCTTCTTTGCTCGTGCTTCCCATGTTTTTGACAGAAATCAGGCTAAATTGCTCACATTTCAAAGTGTCAAAGCAAAATTTAAAAAATGCTCTCTCCTGCTGTAGCTCTCTCATCTCTGTCCAAAGCTTCTCCCATCAGAAAACTACTGGCATATGCACATGCTTCATACAGTAGCCCAGTGTTTCCTATACAATTATATATTTTAACATATTTCATTGTAGAGTTGCTAATGCATATTTGCTCAGACCCTCTTGCATACTTTCTCTCTCCTTCTGTTCACACTATTCACAGGAAATAATCTGCTCAAATTTCATCCAAATCACTTGCTTTGCTTACACAAATTTCTTGCAGTTACTGCGTTCACTATTTGGGTTACTTGTACAGTTTGTCAGTTTTTCTTTACTGTTACTATTATGCATTGAATATAATACAAAATATCCATAAAATACTTCACTTTGTTGTCTTAAGGTTGTCAGTTTTACTCGGTGGAAAGGAGGTCCCTTCAGGGAAGTGCTTGAAATCTCAGTTTTAATGAATGAGGAAAATGATTAGCACAGAATGGCCATCAACCTGCTGTGATTACAGGTCAAAAGAACGAATATGTAAGAATGTGCGACAGGCTTTTGGGAGAAAACTGTGAAAACGTGTCTCGAGGGCTCTTGAGAAATGTCGGTGCTGAATTCTAAGAGTGGAATGTGTCCTTGATGTTTCTCTTGACACGATCTTTTAGGAAAAAACAGCTTCGGCGACTGAGAACAAGCTCGGGAAACAACAGCGGGACGTGACGACGGAGTCCCCGATAAGTCACTCACTAAGCACATACTGTGTGAATTCAAATTTTACATAATGATCCAACAGTTGCAGTGTTAAGGCCTTCAGTGGCCATATCATATGTGTCAGTATGCAGTTTAAAATCAAAGGTCTAAGCACAGAAATACAATAAAAAGAAACGATATGAAACTGCTTGCTGTTGCCATTTAATGTACATTTGGTGTACAAAAGAAAATGGCAATTTTTGTTAGTTGTAATGCTGATAATAAGTCGATGGGGCCAAAAAGTGTCACATTCACTAAAGAACTCCGGAAACTCCAGAAAAAAATAAAAATAAAGCTCACCAAATAGTAAGTCTGACTTAAACCGATGATCACAAAGAGAATTTTGCAAATGATGAAGTTAGGAGATCTGTTTTTTTTAACATGTGTAAGGAAACGCAAATATGTACGGTAATTTTTTTCTGAAGTTGTGAAGAATCTGAAAGATTGATTTAACTAAACTTGTCATTTTTATGTTGCAACAACTTCACAAAATTAACTAAATATGACTACATTTTAAGTAAATGTTACAATTAGATATAAAGTAAACATAAATAAGACTAAAAGTAATATTTACTTACATTTTTCAAGGCAAGTGATATAGATATATGGCACATTAACTTTGGTTTGCTAAAGTTGCTAAAACTTAAAAAGACTGATTTAATTAAACTTGTCATTTTAAAGTTGCAAAAACATCACAAAAATAAGTTAATTAAATTTAAAGTAAGCTTATTAGATATAATATAACACAAATAAGACGAATACTAAAATTTACATTTTTCAAAGCAATTCCTAGATTTTTTTAACGAAAAATCAACTTGTCAGATTTTAAAGTGAAGGTTTAGGTTTGTGATTTTTACTTAAAGTGTGTTATTTTTCATCCTACATTATAAATAAGACGAGCAGCAGGATCAGTAGATAAATAGATTTAGTATAAGCACATTAAAAAACATTTTACCACTCGAGTTTTAGAAACAAAATTAAACATTTGACTGACTTCTAAACTTTTAAGGTTTATCGAAGCCTCTTATCAAAATCCCTCTCTTACAATTTGTGATGGCCACCAGACAATTGATGCCCATCTAACAGCCTTGAGTCAACTGATGCACATCTGTAATAAGAAAAGCCGAAATGGTGTTTACAAGAAAAACACATTTGGTTTATCCTGCAGACAAGATAACATGGCCAAGGCAAATATAAACACAAACAAGCAAAGCTGTCCGTGCATGCAGACACAGGAGCGTATCAGTTGACACACACATAGCCCACCCCATTAACCAGCCGCCTACCAAACACAGAAGCCAAACACAGTCTGTGTTTGCAGCCTCGGCTTCGCAAAGACGCGCGGTGACAGATTTACCGTTGATGGGCATGGAGGTGCCCTTGAATACCCTTGCCCTTTCTCGTCCGCAACACAGAGGCAATTATCACCTCTTCTCTCATCCGACAGGACCCCACTCATTCAGGCCGGGGCCCTTCGTCGGCGTTACAACTCGGGGGGAGATTAATCGCCATAACAGTGGGCTCCGGCGGCTCCCAGCACCTCCTGCTGGACACAAGCTATGGATATGACATCATGTCGGGTTATTAATGTTGACATTAGCGGCGGCAGGAGAGGGATCAATGTGACACTTCTGGTGGAGGATAGAGCCCAGACCCTTGCGCTGCAGGTAGCGATGGGAAATGTCACTTTAGCACAGAGCATGCTAATTATGCTACTTAATTAATGTTTTTGGTTTCTTAACATTTTTTGGACGCCGGCCAACGGGACGTGTAACAAGGATCCTCATGCAGGGTTTTGGAGTGCTATCCCTCAGCGCTTTAATCCGTCGTACAATGCACCTGAGTCTGTTAGTGCACGTGTTTGTGTGTGTGTGTGTGTGTGTGTGTGTGTGTGTGTGTGTGTGTGTGTGTGTGTGATGGGCTGTAATGTACCTGCACAGGTGGGCAGTGGTAGTTAACAGATGATACAAAGAAGCTTTGACAATCACACACATTTAGGCACACACACACACACACACACACACACACACACACACACACACACACAACATGATGTTTGGGATACAAATACACGGAGCCTGTTGAGAGCAATGATTCCTATTTTGCATTTGTCTTGCTTGTGATATATTTGATTTTTCCACACACCAAAAGGATTTTCATATATATTTTCTATATGTACAGTTTATGTATTTGTGTATTAATTAGGGTGTGTAACAACACACCACAAGAAAAAAATCCATGTAAAAAACATAAACTTGATGTATTTCCACTTAAACAAGGAAAAAATCTCTTTAACACCAAGCATGGATTTGTGTTGAAAAAGTTGCACAAAATTGATAAAACGTGATTTTGTGGGTTCTTATGAAGCTGGTACACTCTTGCAGAACGTTAGTGTGAGAAAACCTGTGAAAACCTTGATTTCAGTGAATTTCCTTCTGCAGACATATATGTTTGACCAATGAAATCCTTTGTCATACCTTCAGGTCACAGCTACCTCAAAACCAAATAACAGACATTGTATGGCTTGAGATCGCCTGGATGAATAATGTTATATGTTGGTCACAGAACTTAACTACAACAGCTAACAATAGCATCAAATTTGGGGTCTGACTAGTTTGTGTATTGTATAGTTAATGAAACCCCTTTCCCTGTTTGAATACGTTTTTGTTTTGTGGAGTGGATACTCATTCACGAAACATGCCACAGAAAACACCAATGCGGATAAATCACATCAGACCCCGTATGCATGCTCGATACACGAAACATTTGTAATCCCGCACTGCATTTTTGCATTGCATTGTTTGTACGTATCCAAGAAGTAATGCACCACAATACGTATGTATGACGTTTGTATTTATGATGTGTGACATCATTCAAGGGCCAGATGGGAAGTTAAGGAATCACCAGTTTGTTACAAATCTTCTTAAAAGAGACATGATGGGTGGAGAAAATAAACCTGGTAATTAAATCTGGACCAAAGTGATGACTTACAGTGTCTTTTATCCACAAATATACATAGAGGTAAAATAAATGACTTTAGTAAAGCCCAATCTTAACTTCAGTTTCTGTAATAAATGCACCTTCTCTACGTTGCTACCAGGCTGGATTCTGCCACATCATTGGCAGTCTGACTCATCTCCACAAATCAAAAGTAATGAAATGCAAGTGTCAAGCCTGTAGTCAGTTCCATGAATCACAAATAAAGTATTAATACAAGAGTAATTAACTTGCTAATTGGAGCTTTTGCTGGCATTGGAGTGTCCTGTGCAACATCCCCTCCCTCTGTCGAGAGCCAGCGAAGCTTCAAAGATGCTCTTTCTGGCCCTGATGTTCTCACTTTATTTTCGCTGCGACGTCTCTGCACTTTGTTCTCTAAACTCCTTCAAAATGTCTGATCTTCATGAACCACATCAAATGTTGTTTATTTGAACAAGCACTTTGAATGCAAATCAGAGTTCTTCCGGTCAACCGCAAGACATGTGTCAACCTCTGCCAAGATTCTTCAAAAATAATATCACAGTACAGTGCCAGCGCAGACCTGCCACTGCTGTTTGACATTTTCTGGAAGGGATGCAGTTTTCTGTGCCTCACAGACTCATGTTTGACAGAATGTAAACCAGCCAACCGAATCGGGCTCCATCTGAAAGGTCAGGAAGTCCTCACAGCGACCGCCCAATCAGAGCTGAGATACAGCTGTCATGATGGGAGGAAATGGAGGCGAGGAGCGGTATAGCCATGGGGCAACACTTCCTAGAGCGCCGCAATTACAGCGCCAACACAGAGGGAATGTTTAGAGCTAATTCAGCCCTCTGGAAAACACGGGGAAACCTGCTAACCTTTCGTGGTTGTACATCAGATACTGGGTGAACTTTGAGCGTTACTTCTGATGCTTTTGTTTTATATATATGGTGCGTTTGTGACATTTTGGTCACTGTAACGCTGCATGATAGTATTGATCCAACAGTAAACAATCCCGCCTTTCACCATCAAAGCAAGCAAACAAGAGACATAAGAATTTGTATTTTAGCAGCAACTGAAATCATAGAATTGAAGTATTTTACTTTGAAAGCCATGTCGTCAATCTGAACTTAAGACGCAGCGGTGCAGCGGCTTCTATAGCTCTTGGTGTTTGTGGCATTGGCAGAAAATTATATGACCATCTGATTGATTGTGACTTTTATTGTGACTTTAATATTTTATTTATATTTACATTCCTCTGAGAATGCTGCAATCATGTTTCCTGTTTTTTAAAAAAATGATTTTATTGTTAGCTGCAAACTGAACTGCTCACTTTATCTCCCTATCAATTGATTAATTTATATTCTTATTTGTTGACTCTATGTTTAATTGATATTTACCTTTATCATCATTCTAATATTGTAATTATATTTTTATTCCTCCGGGAATTTTGCAGTCATGTTTCTCGGTTTCTGAGATTTTATAATGTTATTGTCCACAAACCATCTGCTCACTTTATCAGTTTATTTATTCACTTATTTATTGACTTTGTGTTTTATAGTGTTTGTTATTTGATAGTCATTTTCTTTTAAAGTTTAATGATTTAAAAAAAAAAAAGGTCAAATTAGATCTTAAAATTTCATTTAAAAAAATGTCAGTCAAATTTTACAGGCGAAACACTGAGGCTATCCTGTCCAGAGTAGCCCAGATGTTGCAATCTCATTTTATTTATTTTTTTTCCAATTTCAATTTCAGTTTTTTTTTTTTCAAGATTTGAATTTGAGCAAACTGGATCCTTTTTCTTTAGCTTAAATTTTTGGATTTTAAAATAAAGCATTTTTTAAATGAATAAATTACAAATAAAAATAAATAAATTATATATATATATATATATATATATATAATTTATTTATTTTTTCTGAGGTTGCAGTGTAAAATCTCAAACTATTTTGTTATATCTCTTTTTTAAAATAATTCAACAAATGCATTTTTTTTCAGTGCTATTTAATCAGTAGAATGAAAATGTTAAGTTATCAGTAACTGTTAAAATTCAATTACTCTCTCTATTATGCCTCTTATTGTCTTACATGCTCAGTGCAGTTTGACTGTGAGATCACATGAATTGTAACAACAGATTTTTTTTCAATCAGGCGGTTTTGATTGTTTTGGTGAATAAACAGAGAAGTCTCTCCTTCACCCTGTCCGTCTTCCGCTGACAGCGTGCCACCTTAACAGAACAACACAATTAAGGGTCACTTTTCATTAGTCTGTGTCCAAGAGGGGACATGGAGACACACACAGTTTGTTTATTAGCGTCTGCTGTGAACAAACTGTCCCTGTGCTGTCACTAATAATCCATGGCCATAATCAAAGCTTTGATTCCTGCTGTCACAGTTTTCTACCTGGTGTCACATTAACAAGTGTCTTTGACATCACATCAGCCCAGACACAGCTAAAAAAAAATCAATAGAGTTTAATTTGAGCCTATTGTCAAACATTTAACATTCACATGAAAAGAAATTACTTTTTCATAGTCCTCAAAATGGCTATTATCTTCACATTCAAAGTTTTATTTCACTCCCACCTATGACTCTGCAAGAGAGAGTAATCTCTTTTTTAAATTATCGATACACAAGTTAAGAGTGGAATAAAACTGCATTAAACTGTTTGATTTATATTTCATCATTTTTAATAACTCCTATAATGCTGACTTGATAGTACATTCCTCTTATTGGTGTGGGAAGCATCATTTGGTTGAGCTGAAACTTTAATGAGCATGAAAATCAAACTCAGTAGGTATCCATTAATGCTCTTCAGACGCTGGAGGGAAAACCGCAGTGTTTTAACTGGCACTTGATTTTGATTCTGCTTTAGTCTTAGATTTTTAATTAAACTTTCAGTAGTTTTATTTTCTTTGGTTGAATTTTAGATGTTGAAAGTTTACTCTTCTCACTTAGTTCACTAAACAGCCAAATTCCATCAGCAATAACGTAGATTCACCATATTTTCAGACGCTTTGTGAGGTATTTTAGGATCTTAGACCGATCATGAAAAAATGACCAAGTGACACGATGTCCGAAA
Organism: Plectropomus leopardus; assembly: GCF_008729295.1. Taxonomy (NCBI): domain Eukaryota; kingdom Metazoa; phylum Chordata; class Actinopteri; order Perciformes; family Serranidae; genus Plectropomus; species Plectropomus leopardus. The sequence continues at coordinate 18,108,621 of NC_056485.1, read as the reverse complement.
ATGCTCGCTGTGTTAGACGAGCTTTAGTTGCTAATGGTCTTGTTTGTTTGCGTGGGTGTTTATGTTGTACATTGTATTGGGTTGTACATGAAAACGGGGACAGCTGTTTATATGGGTTGTACATAAAACTTTTATTTATTTTTCTATTTTTTGGGAGGGTGGGGTTGCTAATTTTCAGGGAGATGTTTTTTTTTACTTTTTACAAATTTCTTGCTAAATTTTGAGTCATTTCTTCTTAAGTTGCACAATACCTTTTTAAAAGAAATATAGAAAATTTGGTCAGGTTCAAAGGGTTAATCAGGGTTTCTCGATGTATTGACTAGACATGAACTACTTCTCTTATAGTTCTCATTTTAAAGGGTTACTTTTTTTTTTTTGGTCTTGTTGATGAAAAAAAGGTCATCAACAAATATTTTCTAGCGACATCACTTATCCTGTGCTTCTTTAAAAATCATTTCACAAGTATTTAACTCTTTAAATTCTGAAAAATTGGTGCAATTTCATTCAGAAACATGGGAACCAGGGCAATGAGCAACTTGGTAAGAAATGTTCCACTAATTGCAAGAAGATAGCAAATTTAGAAAATTATTATTTTTTTAAAAGCAGCAGAAAAATTTAGGGAAAAAGAAAATTATTAATAATTATGTGTTTAATGTTTTCTTAATGTTTTTTTTTTTTAAATTAAAAAGGATCTATATTTTATTTATGTTTTCATTTACTATGTTCAGGTAATTTTTTGTACTTTTTTCTATTTCTTGCTATTTTTTTGTGTGTGTGTGTGTGTGGGGGGGTGATTTCTTCTTTTGTTTCTAATTGCCTTCTTCACGGTGTTTTTGAAAGATATCAAGCCAATTTGCTCAGGTTTCAAAGGGTTAACTATGCAGTGCAGTCAAACAAACATGAACTCGACACAAAACTTGCTTACAATGGTTTATATATTGGTAGTAATTGATTTCTTTTTTTTATTATTTAACACCAAGAAATAGTGATTTAAGTAAACTCAAGGACTAACTCGCTGACGGGGCACATTGCATCTTTTAAGCCTAATTCATAATCCCAAATATGACACAATGATAAATTTAGCACTCTAATGTCGCCTGAGGGGCTCAATGGCGATATCCACTCTGCAAAAGCTTAAGTTTTCCGGCTTCCTCTCCCTTCTCCCTGGGGCCAAATTTGCAAAAGCGGGTCATCCCAGACTTCATCTCCTCCCCCTGGTAGAGTGGTCTTATTCATCTATCATAAAGCCTCCCAGAGGATTTCCCCGGCCATGTAAATTGGGGTTCTCAAACAGCGAGAGTTTGGGAAAAATGCATCTCATGGCAAGCCACTCCTCTGATCTCTCCCTTCCCTCCCTGTGCTTCTTCCTCCTTATCTGTCTGCTGTTTTATCTGCTTGCCAAGGTCAGACAGGCTTGAGGCGATCAGTCCTGATAAAGACAGGATGTGGAGATGGTGGGGAGGGCGGCAAGGGCGGCGAGGCTGAGACGGGGGCCTGGTCAAACGGGTCGCGTCCTGCTGTTGATGCTCGTATCTAAACCATCCCTCTGATAGCGAGGTGCTTTTATATTTACGTCACATTCATGCGCTGAATATCCACCCAAAAAAGAGATTATCATGTTGTCTTACTGGGTCACAATGCATTCCATTTATCTGGATATGATTTGTTGACTCGCGGAGTTTTTATTTATCATTTCATGTCTTTCCGAATCTTAGCTGTGAGAAAATAAAGGAGCAAGCGAGTTGAAGATGGGGAGGAGGGGGGAGAGCAAGAGATCTTGTAACACCTGCACATTCCCACACGAGGCTCTGGGGAGAGATCGCTACACCGCAGAGACGAACTCATCTCCCTCTTTCTCTCTTTCCGTCTCTTCCGCGACAGGAAATGGATCGGGTTCTTGAAAGCCCAAGGCCCAGATCCTTTCAATATCCTCTCTGTGTTCCACATTGCAATCTTAGATTGACTGATTCACTCCCGGGCACCTGTGGAGATAAAAAAAAAAAAGTAAAATAAAGCATCGGCAATGTTTAATTTTGCATTTAATCATCAAAAATATTTACCCTTAGGCCCCCCTTTTTAATATTATACACTCTTGTATCGCACTACCCACTTAATGCGCTTTTCAAAATATTGCTCATTAATTTTCTACTTTATTTTAGTTTATTTTTAACCAGCATCAGTCATAATCATAAATATCAAATATTCATTAAAAAGTCACCAAAATATGAATTATTTCCAATGTACTACATGCAAAATAGATTTTTTTTAATTATCACAGCCTTGAAAAGTCAGTGATTAGCAGCAACATTGATTGTGACAGTGCATCTAGTGGAAATAGCATGTATTTTCTCCATAGGCCAGATATAGTTTAAAAATAAAGACCTCTTCAAGTGGAAAAGAGTGAAAATTGCAAATGCTGAAGTAAAAGCCCAGAATGACACCCATAAATAATACAATGCATGTTTTGTGCTTTGACAGCTGTGCCATTCAAAATTGCAGTTTGAATGGGTTTCAGTGGCACATTTTTTGCACTTAACAGTATGAATGTAACAATTTTGTTTTTAGACTTACTGTAGGAGCTGAGCTGGAGATTCCAACATTAAACAAACATAAATAAACTTGCCAAAAGTCATGCCATATGCATGAAAAGCCAAAATTATCTAAAAAATGAAGAATGAAAAGCGTGTTAAATGTGTCAAACAGTTTTAGGTGCTTTGCATGATTGTTGCCTTGTTTTTACCAGCACTTGTTTGTCGCTGTTTTTCAGAATAAAAGTGACATTTGATTTGTTTGTTAAAACAATAGCCTCGCTTGACTTAAGTTAAGCCTGAGAGAGTGCCAAAGCAAAGACAATAAAGAGCAAAAGCATCGTAGAAACTCCCAATAACACAAACACAAACATATTTCTTTTTCTCCCTCCACTAAGGGAATGGGAGCTCTATTAAATAATTCAAATGGCTGTCCTAGGATGCCAATCAGAAATACTACAGCCATAAAAGCCATGTCTATACTTGGTGCAGAGTGGAGGCCCTGCAGCAAATGAAAGCATTATTCTTGTTATCCTCCGGAGGATGCAGCAGCGCTAGTATTTCTTCTTCTTCTGCTTGTCGTCGATTTATTTCTTTATTTATTCTCCGGGAGCAAGGGGAGATGTTTAGGTTTTGAAGCAGGACATATCTGCGGGGGAAAGCGACTGTCAGCCTACTTTATCCCCATTTGAATAGTGCCTCTCTGCTCGCTCCAAGGTGAAACACACTCGGTTGGAAACTGGGTTAGGAGAAAAACTGCCGAGGCGGCCTTGTAACAATACTGGAGGTATGAGCACGCAGAGCCCCTCCCCCTACCCCCACCCTCTTTATTTGGCTGTAGTAAGTTATCTATTCTATTAAAGGATAAATTATTAATCACTGATGTGGGCTGTGTTGTGGTTTGCCTATCAGATAGTGTTTCTGTGTGGAGCCTTTATGTGTGAATCCGTGCCCAGCAGCTTTGTCAGTGATTGCATTAAACATTTGAGAGAGAGAGAAAAAAATACTCAGCTGGTTATGACTTCATCTGAACAATAGCGCTCAATTTTTTTCCCCAGTTCCCAGTTCTCTTTCCTCTATCCTCAATCTGGTCTTAAGAATAGATTTTTTTTATTATTATAATGTGAATAAGTTGATTTTTTGACAGTGAATATGTCTGATGCTGATACACAGGTCGGATTTCTTTTAAACTCGCACCAACCTTGCCCCACCAATAAACATGCGTATTTATCAGTGACCGAATCTGACCCCTGAACTGTAACTAAAAGTTTCCGGTAATGACTATCACTGATAGAAACCTACTTGCTGTTGGTTATATAATATCATTCCAATATATGAAAGGATATAATGTGTGTTTTTTTTAAAATAAAGTACAAATATAGGAAAAAGCAAGTATTTATTTATTGATCTTTTAAGTGGTTACGTCTTGAGTATAATCCGGAGCGCAAAGCTGATTACCTACGTGGTATGTTTACCTGACTGCACAGCTGACAGGTATAGTGGTTTGTTTACCTGACCACACAGCTGACAGGTACAGTAGTTTGTTTACCTGACCACACAGCTGACCAGGTACAGTGGTTTGTTTACCTGACCGCACAGCTGACAGGTACAGTGGTTTGTTTACCTGACCGCACAGCTGACTGGTACAATGGTTTTTTTACATGACATTATGGATTCAGTGTGGACAGCAAGAGGCTTGCTTGCTGTTACGACATGTTTGCAGAAGACATTCTAGACATTATACTAGACATTATAACTGTAGAAATTTCAATATGTTGGACTTAAACAGACAAATAACAGAGAGTTGCTTGTTGTGTGACAGAAACGGAGAGAAGGGAAGAAAAGGTGGAAGGTGGATTATTGCTCAATGTTTCTTAGTTATTAAAACATACTGAAAGAGCACATTACTTCATGCATGAGTGAATGTCATGAATGCATGACATAAATGTTGATGTAATGTTTTTGACTATTTGTTTTTATGGTCTCTTTTGCATTACATATGCCTTAGTGATTAGATATGACTATATATATATAGAGAGAGATAGATATATAGATAGATAGAGATATAAAAGCAATTGTAGTGTAAATTAAATATCAACTCCAATACAAATAAAATGCTGCCACCTCTTTAAGTAAATGGCTGCAAAAGACAACCAGAAATCGTTTTAATTCACCAACCTGTGTGTTTTTAATGTGTACTTATTGAACGTTGCACATTAGTGATGGCACCAATTACAGCAAAATTAGCAGACAGCACTACGTTTCTCCTGACAACATCTCACATTTGTTGAGGTCGCTCATGCAGTTTGCTGCACTGTACCGTTAATCACAGAGAAAATGGAACAAACAGCACTGATCATGTGAAACTGTCTCCAGTGGAAGTTATCGTCGCTTACTGTCATTTATATGCAGATGAAACAAGATTGCAACAAGAGTTGTATCTATTCATGAAATTTATGGAGGAATGCCATTTGTTTTTCTTTGCTTATAATACTTCTTTTATCATCTATTATTGTTATTTATTCTTCCAGTAAGAACTTTTAAATTGTGACCAACCAACCCAAACACTCATGACCTATTTGGGAAAGAAAGGGGGGGGTAAAATCCAAAAGGCTTTTAGGAAAAAAAATTTGCCCGCTTCAGCAAATAGCAAGCCATCTGACTGTCTATGGTGAAACAAGCTTCCAAAGCCCACGAGTCCATCTTCAAAATGTGCTAATGGACAATTTAACCACCACTCTCCTCGCTCTCCCAGTGCAACTTAAAAATGGAACCAATCCCCTTACCACCAAAACCTGCCTCCACTTATCCATTTGGTTACCTTCAGATGATGTCACTCTCCATCCCGGGGGCTTACGTAGGGCCATGTGTGTGTGTGTGCATGTGTGAAGGAAGACAGCCAAGGTCATTACTCATTGATAAGGCCCCTGTGGAGTGCCAGCGTTATCTCCTCTGCCTGGGGACTTCCCACAGCAACCTCAACAATTAGCCATCTTCCCCTCAGTATTTATTCCAGTGACAACCACCCTGACCCAAGTACTGTAGCAGAGGCGGTCTGGGACTGAGCAGACGCCAGGCAACCCCCCAGCACTGTATCAGATGGGTGCTTGGGAAATCCTGGGACAAATCATAGCTCCCTGATCACCCTTGACTCAGCGCCTAATGTAAAATGAAAAATAATGCATCCCACAAGGCACAAATTGTATTGGAAATGAATACATTTATATGTCTGAACATGAAGGCTCTGATAAAATTATTAACCCTTCAAAAGCCAAGCAAAGTGGATTGATTTCTTTCAAAAACAAGGGAAGAAGTTCGAAGAAAATGACCTGAAATTTAGTAAAAAAAAAAAAAAAAAGGAAAGAAAAAAGACAAGGAAAAAAAGTAAAAATAAAAGTAAAACCCAACTAAACAAAATAATAAAAACAAAAAAAAGTAATATAAAAAATATATAAAGATAAAAACAATAATTTTAATTTTAATTTAATTTAATTTTTAACATTTAATTTTGTTTTCTGCACAATCTTCCCTATTTTTATAATTATTATCTTCTAATAATTCATTTGATTCCTCTCATTTCTCTTTCTCTAAACAGATTTCCAGGTCATTTTCTTTTCCCTAATTTCTTGCAATTTTTTGGACATTTCAAGTTGCTCATTGCCCTTTTAGCCATTTTTTAAAAGAATAAATCAAATCAATTTGCTCAGGTTTTAGAGGTTTTATACATATGAAAGGCGTGTTAAAGCAGTAATAGAAAATTGATTTTATTTCAGGTCTCAAAGGGATAATACTATACATTTTATTTCACTAGAATGCTTGAAAAAACAAAGAGACTGAACCATTTTGGCTCCTACCACAGATGATAGTGAATTTTCTGGGATGGAATGAAAAGCACAGCAATCGGCAGTTATCAACAATGCACGGAAACATAAGGTTTTCCTCCACTTTTCAGTTCATGTGAAAGCTCAAGGCTTCATAAGTGCACTTCAGTACAAAAAAACTATGTCAAAATTATTTTATGACGTGATTTACTACCAATCTCTCTCCCTCACTCATATATCCGCTGCCCTTGCAAGCTTTCGTCCAATAGTTCCCAACCAGACACTTTTGCAACAGTTTTCCTCTTCAGTGCAAAAAGAGAGAGTCTAACGCCACAAGTTTCTTGAATTGCAGAGCTTCTCTGGTATCAGTGGCCCAGTAGGAAAGGGCTCATCCCCGCCATGTGAAAATTGCAGAAATACTGTCAGGGTAATATAGAAACATTTTCTTCCTTCTGAGGAGGAAGACCTTATGTTTGAAATCTTTGTGTGAGTGCAAGGCAGGATGGCAGTGCGACTATTTTTACCACCGTCCTCAGGTATTTGCGTTCTTCCTGCAGTGCAAAGTATATGCTTTTAAAGTAGAAACACTTTTGATACAGACTGTGAAAGAACTGACCTATACTGAAGTGGTTCACTACCAGACTGGGCTACAGTTTATTGGCATTCAAAGGTAAACAACCGAAACTATCTTCAGCGATTTGGCTTTGAAAGTTTTGTCTGCAATTTAAAGGTCATGGCTGTGAAAAAAAGGCCTGTATCATTTATGTAAATTAGACTCATAAATGCAAAAAATATGTTCAAGGGTACAGTCTAGACACGGCTGAAGAACATCATTCACAGTCAAAAATGTACTCTACCTATAATTCAACACACGCTCAAAGTGTGACGGTTAGAAATCATACAAATGCAAATCTAGATTCAGTGAGAGAATATGCCGACAGTCCAATCTAGTTCAATGGTTTAATTCTTTTGTATCCTTCCAATGAAATACTGTAGGACAGCAGACACATTTTCAAATAACTTTTTTTTAGTGTATGGTCTTTTGTGGTTCTCATAGTCACAACTTTGTGCATATGATAATTTTGCAATGATCACAAGAGTAAGCTCCTGGCAAACTCTGTAATTTGCTTCCTTTTTTTGGCAGTCAAACGTTATACTCTCCAGTATACAGATCTAAATATTTCTGTGACTTTATGTTCATTCTTTGAAGGCTGCCGGAAATAGAGCATTTTTGCTGGAAACAGTCCAACTCGACTGCAGAACTTTTCACCGCCCTTTGCTTCTGCCGCCTGATCTCGTCTACTTTTCAGGCGAGGCGTAGTTCACTTTGAGCGAGCCTTTTCTCTGCCACTTTCTGGCTTATCCGTCAGTGCTCAGCTGGCTGGACTTCTCTTATTACAAAATCACAAAACCAGTTTTGTCTAAGCTGTTTGTTTCAGCCTCATGGCTGTAATGTCTGTACACTATCAAGCTACATGGAGATGGCATAAACCAGCAGAAACTTCTCCCATGAAATAACTGAGCAAAAATTCCACCAAAGAAGTCTTGTCCACTTTTAGATTTGGAAGTCGACATAAAAGAAGAATATTGGACTCTTTTGCGACTAAATGCTCCACTATGATCCACTGCTAGATGCTAATTTTATCAAGGTCATCTTGATGGATGATGGTGGATCTTCCAGGTCATAGCGAGCGTAATGCTAAAGTGAAGGAATGTCTTCAAATTTTGTTTTTCATCACCCAATATTGTAGAATAAACAGTATAGTGGATAATTTGCGCTGGACCTCGGTGTGCTTAGTTGTCAAACATAAAATTTGCACGTGGATTTTCCATATTTTGGCATGGCGCTAGTGAGAAACATTATGCACAATACGCATAATCATTTGACCTGCTATTGTGGGGAATAAAATGGAATAGTGAAGTGTAAATTCTTTACAATTGAAAGCATTTTCTACTTCACATTACCTGCTCAAAGTCAGATAAATCCAAGCTTGTGAGATATGCCAGATAAAAGTGAACAAAAGCATCACCTAAATACCACATGCCAATGCTACTTGAAGTGTGAATACGATGCAGTTCACATTACATCCGCGCTGCTCAGCTCTGCAGACATGGAGTGCACTCTGAGTAGATCTCGGTGGCCTCGCTCTCGCTCACTTCATGTGCTCCCTCAATCAGACTAAAATATCTCCTTTCTTTATTATTTCAAGACACGCGCTGAGCCAATTAGCTAATCATTATGGCAAGGCAGGTGGTGCACTAATACAAGATAATAACACACCTTGGGCATTCAGAGCCACCATACTGCTCAGGGCTTTTCAGCAACATTGCACTGTTCTGCACAAGCCTAATTGGGTTGTGGAACATCGGGGCGATGGGGGGGCAGAAGATGATCATGCACAGGAAAAACTGTTAAACCTGTAACTTTTGTGCCTATTTTTTTTAAGGGAACGCTAAGGACATTGGCATTATTAAAAAGGACAGTTTCTTTTAAAAATGAGACAGAACCTGGAATAATATACTTTTTTTTTTAGGCCCATGAAATGTTAAAACACCTGGAGGGCACTGATACTTTAGATGTGAAATGAAAAACGAGTCGGGAGAAGGCGGGGGGAGTCAGTGCCTATAATGTAGGATTTACCCCCCGTCCTGCTTTTTTGTTTCTCAAGATTAGAAACAAACAAAAGTGAACAATCTGTGATCTTAAACATATATCTCTTATTTGATCTCAAACAAATACGACAGAAAAAGATGCATGCTGGTTTCCTTTCGATGCAGGGCTTACATCAGTTTAATGAAACAGTTTTCAAGGCCAAACATCAGAAAAGAACACGAGGAATCACCTTGAAGTTGAAAACAAAGTTTTTCAAATAATGTTGCATTCAGATGCTCTTAGGAAATGTTGTACTTCTCAGTTGTCCAATCTTAATTATGACATACATGCATTCAAGTGCTCTGGTCATAAAAAAGCAACAAACATAACTTTTAAGACCTTTTTTTTTTCCTCAGTGGCAGTTTGTGGAGTGAAAAAGAAAAAAAAAAAAAAAAAAAAAAAAAAAAATATATATATATATATATATATATATATATATATATATATAATATATATACACACACACACACACACATTCCACTGACACTTCTATTGATCGGATTAGCTCCAAAAACTCTATATTAAAACATGACATGATTCTTGGGACTTAACTGTTTTGACTTGAGACTTGAGTGCGAAGACTTGAGGCTAACTTGTGACTTGCAGAACGATCACTCGATCCCACCTCTGCTTATTCTATATTGCAAATTACATGTGAACAAAACGTGCAATATGTGTTTTGATAAAAGTTTCTTACCATCAGCTGAACATTTATTTTCATTCAACTTGCTTCTGCAGATACGATTTGGCAATTTGTACCAACATTTTCACCAAATTTCCCAGCTGCTTTTCAGACTTGAGGGGGCTACAAATGAATTTTCCCAAAACCACATGAATGTGTGATGTCGTTATTAATTTACATTTTATAAAAGATATATATTCATCACAACAATGTATTTTTTATTAATTCACTTCATGCAAATTGTAAACTTAAACAGTTATTTTGTTCCCGCTGGGATACTGACGTCATCGCCAGGACTTTTCACGGTGTTGACTTCGGACTTTGAATGGAACTTGCCTGTCTTGACTTGATACTTGAATGCAAAGACTTGAAGCTAACTTGTGACTTGCAAAACAATGACTTGATTCCACCTCTGTAAATGCCACATTGCCAAATACCTGTGAGCAAAATATTGACATGCAATATGTGAAGTTAGGAAAAAATTCTTACCGTCAACAAACATTTACATTCGTCCGACATGTTGCTGCATATTTTGCATCAATTTGTGTCCCAGAGTCTTTGCAATATTGTTCTTCAGACTTGAGGGGCCTTTCACGTGATTTATCCAAGTTGAGAACAAAGTTTTCCGAATTTTCCAACACCACATGAATACAGGGCGAATGTCCTTTTACTGTTGAAGTAGCTTACGTTGCTCTATCAACTCACATTATATGACAAGATAACAAACAATCAAATCACTTTATGCAAATTCTAGGCTCAAAATCTTCCTTTCCTCCCTCCAAACACTAATTGTGTTTCCAATGCCGAGGTCGACAGGCCTTTTCCATGGAAACTGTGGTGATGAACACTTCCTGAAATGTTCTGTATCCTTTCTAGACACCACAATTCACCGGCTGCACATGTTTTCCTGTGTCCTATTTCCTGACTGTCAGTCCATAAATACATCTCATGAATGCATGATGAGGGAAGAACGAGCGCTGTCTCACACTGTATGCACCTGGCAACGAAATAAAATCCACATTTAGAATGGAGATTTTGGGTTACGCCGGACATTTTCTCTTTGCATTTTTAAATGAAATGTACACTGTGTGCTGGAGGTCGCAGCAACACGAAAACGTGATTCCATATTTTGTTATTTATTCCGTGATGCGCATTTCTTGCCGTAGTTATTCCGAAAGATTTGAACTTGTCTCGTGACGATCAACACAAGGTGACATTTGAGATTCTGCTATCAAACACAGATCCCACACGCTCGTCTCAAAATGAAATTTGACAAGTGAGGGATCCAGGGGCGAGCAGTCACTTGCTGTTGGGGAGTGCTCGTGTCTCGGCGAGTGCGTTTTAACATGAAAGCAAACTGACAGTCAAGAGTGTCAAAAGTAGTTTGCTTCCATTACACTCTCCCCCTGCCCAAGTCACACATCTGGTATTCGCAGAAACGGCATTTAACACACCCTCTCACGGAGACGTGGCGTCTTTCTTTCATTATGTTAGCACCTCCGAAGGGCAGGATGCTGTGTTTCTGCCCCCGTCTTTGACTGACACGGCGGTTATGAGCAATGATAGCTGCCAGGGCTCCGAGGGAGCATCTAAATGAACTGACACTGGCAGTGTGAAGACACCTCGCGCCAAATCCACTGACAACATTATTATACTAAGGACTTTATATAGGATGATGAGGCCTGAAGAATCAATGTGATTGATGCGCGGCCCTCGGTACATAATTCCTCACGTTTTATTTAAGATGCTCGCTCTGAGGGGCTGTTGTGGCTGCTGCTGCTTGGAGAGGTGCTGGTGCTGCTTGTTGGTTCAACATTTTCAATGTTGCGATACACACAGGAAATCAGAGGTGCACAGGAAGTAAAGTACGGTTCAACATCCTGTCCAACAGGAGTTTGAGCAGCCAAAGCCAGCAGCACATGGCGGATGGACGGTTGGGCTGTAATACTTAAGTGGAGTCCAAACATTATCTTGAATTTGGGGTCAGACTCTTCTTAGGTTGTGACCCTGGTGTCACCTATAAAGTTCTTTGACTCAGATGAGTCCAGTTTTATTTCCTCTTTTTCTCTCTCAATAGGTGAGTTTCCATTACAGATCTGTGCACCATCACTCACTGTGTTTCCAGTGAGTGATGTTATGTGACTTCTCCTCTCGCAACAACATTTCAAGAAGCATGGCGATGGATGTTCAAAACATTAGCAGCTTTATTTCTATTGCAGCCACCGCACGAACCGACATTATTTCCAAACGAAGGCGACGTAGTCGTGTTATGCGAGTGATAAAGGAAAGGCGAGCACCTTATATGTGAGAGCGGCCACGTATGAGGGATTTCTTTGAGGTGATACTCCACAATTTCACAGAAGAACTATAGATTCAAAACTTCCGTATGATCCGCTCAACTTTTGACGAGTTATGAGATGCGATAACAGCTCTTGCAGCACCTGCTGCATCATGATGGAGCAAGTTTCTACTGACAACCTTTAAAAGCGAAAAAAAAGTGCTTATATTGCAGTTTCTGTGAAATATTTGCTGTATGTCCATCTATATAATACAAATCAATAAGAGCCAACCAATAGATACGCAAACTGAGTGAATGAAATAATACACAATAATACAAGCTTCCCTCTCTCTCCTTTTAAGAAAAAAGTCTGCACTTATGTTTTTTGTATCAGTCAATCAGTCGAATTTTATTTAGATGACACCTTTAAGAAATGGATCTTAAAAAATAAAGGATAAGATTGTGATAGTAAGACAGACTGTATTTATCCCACAGTCGATTGATAAAATGATAATCACACAATATTTCATGTTAATGTCAATAGGAGGGAAGTTAAAAAAATGTCATTAATCCTAAATTCCTTCTCCCCGCTTGAATCAAACATCTGTGTACAATGAAGCAGCGCCACACAACAGCGCCCATGTTTCGCCTGCCATATGTGCCGCCCAACTGTTGCTTTGGGTAAAATCTACAGTCAGAGGTAATGAAACATGCAGTTTTTTAAATAATCAGAAAATAGTAGTAAAGGCTTGCTTTTATTTAAATATTTTTTCCAGCAGCATTATGTTTTGCAATTCAGTTGCTTTATGTAAACAAATTCACATTTAGCATAGATATAAAAGAAGAAAAATAACATGTTTGATGGTTTATTTTCTTTTTTCACAGTGTGTAGTTGTAATAATAAGCCGGAGATATAATGTGTGTTCGCTTCAGCTACATTTGCAGTAAATATATATTCAGATTTTTAAGGTAGAAGGAAAGCAGATGGATAGTGATAAAAAAGGGGGTGGAAATATATACTTTAAGGTTTATTAGGCTAGTGTGCAATCGCAGGCTGCTTGCTCAGGGAAATCGGTGCCCCCGGGCTATATCCCATCCCCACGGCTGCTCACGGGGAGATATTGAAGGGAAAGAAAAGGAGGATGCCTGCGTGTAAGCGGGGTGGGAGGGTTGGAGATTGCAGGAAATGGGGGGGGGGGGGGAGTGTGAAAGGAAGAAGAATGAGGCAGCTAATACTTGAGATGAGTCTCCGTTTAATGGAAAATCTCGTACATGTGTGGTAATGAGTTTACTCATAAGCAAATCACGGGCGCGCTCTCCTCAATGCATGAAACCGTGCCACGAAATCCATCAGCCCACTCAGTAATTTAGAGCGAGAATCAAGAAATGCTCGAGTCATTCAGGTATGTCAATTAAGCAGCGCTGAGAATATCTTTAAGATGCATGCTTTAACAAGAGGAAGACACGGTTTATTTATTTGTTTATTGTCTCATTGTCCTGAAATGACATACATGTACACAATTATTATGGCGTTCACAGATATTCCCATGGTTGTATTTTATCCACTCAGACTCTGCTGGCCCTACGTAGGACTACATGTTTAAATCAAGGGTTAACCTACAGTCATGGAAAACCTGGAAAAGTCCTTGAATTTCACAATCACATTTTCCAGGCCTAGAAAAGTAATGGAACTAGTAAAAATCATTGAAAGTTTTGGAAAAATCACAGAAATACGTTGTGTGAAATAGATTAATTACATTACAGTGAATTTATTTTCTGTAGCTGACGGCGTAACGTAGCTTTAATATGTGTCGGCGTGTGACAACGATTTGGTTGTTTTTGTTTATTTAACACAAAAAAACGTTTGGCTTCAGGATAGGCCAAACAACTTTAAATGGCTGTATTATTTTTTTTGCATTTAAAAAAATATATGCCTGCCAAACCCAAGGGCCCTTCCAAAATTTGGAAATTTCTATAGAAAACCGAAAAGAGTTTGACAATTTATTATTATTATTATTAAATTATTTTAAAGAAATTGCAAAAATTACACCATTTATCATAGCCAGAAACTGTAAAAAAAAAAAAAAAAAAAAAAGATTCTTTCATTTTTGGGTCCTTGGAAAATCATGAAAAAGTTTTGAAATTTCGTCCATTGAATTGTGTGTGAACCCTTGCAATAAATATTTGATCATGTACATATTGTTTCGGTCTGTGCTGCTATAAAATCCTGTGAGGTGCTTTTACAGACTTTATCTCGTTTCCCCTCATCCCCCTGACCACCTGTTCCTCTCAACCCGTTTTAATTTACTCCGCCATATGCTTAGCCGCAGCTATCGAATATCATATAGCTCATGAATTACCCAGTGAGTTAATCTCTCTTTTGCACCCCGAATTATTTATTTATTTATTTATTTATTTATTTGGCACGCTTGCATATCTAATAGGAGACATCAGTCATGGTTAAAGTGATCAAATGGGAAAACAGGTTTCGCTTCATGGGACGCTTTTTAGTTGTTTTTTTTTTTTTAGATGTCATGGCTCTTTGGATCCATGCTGCACTGTAGATCAAGCAGGACTAGTTTTTATTTAAGCTACTTATGTGTAAAACATACATTTGCAAGTTAAAGGCAAATTAATTTTTTATGTAGATCAAACAAGATTTGCATAATGTACCTACTTTTATGTGGATGACTAAAGTAAAGTCAACTTAATTTTATAATGTAGATCGAGCAAGAATAGTGTTTTACAGTGATTTTAAGCCATTATTCTGAAAATGCATTTAATTTAAAAAGATAATTGTTTCAAAGCACACACAGATGATCGATTTTGGGATTGTTGTTCTGTCAGTGTTGCAGTGGTGTCTGGTTTGTTGAAGGTGATGAGAGATGTTTATCCATCTAGACCTTGATTTTGATTTAAAAGGCTAGCCCAGGGTCATGATAAACCTCATCCAGCATCCTTGAGCTTTTGTAGGATTCAATTGTGGTACGGCACAACTCTCAGCTCTCTTGGTTCTGAATTCCACTTGGCCGTCATATTGAAGAAGAGTACATTAAAAAAAGATAATTGTTTGTTATGTTGGTGTACTGCAGAACAGTTGCAGGTATTGTGTAAATACATCTTTACATCTAAGAGGGAAAAAAACTGATGTCTTGCATTTTGAACAACTTCAGAAAACAGCTTCACAACTGGATATATTCATGTAAAGATACAGACTGCCTTGGTATTTAGTGCATATCAATAAACATGTAAAAAAAAATAAAATTGCAGCAGTCAAAAATGAAAAATATTAACGATATTTTAAAAATGCTAAATATGTCTGTTTTTCATATCAAAAGAGCCACACAGTGTTTCAAGTGAAGCGGATAGAATTTGCAAAATAGACCAAAGAAAATATTAAAAAAGCATGTTTAATGTACAGATATATCATTCAAAAGATATACGTTAATGTAAAAAATCAAGTTGTGGAAGTTGAGAAGTAGATATTTGATGTTATTGATACAAGATGGAACAGGAAACAACATGACAACATTCACGCTACACATATTTATCGAAAATCTCTAAACTTTACTTTTTTTTCCCATTGAATTGAATGAATGATTTAACCTTTTTCTTTTGAAATCTTTTCTAAATTATTCTAGGAAGTTTTTTTGGTTTAACAAATATGGTAATTTTTGGCTCCAAAAATCCAAAATAGCGACAGCCAAAATGCAAAACTCAAGGTTTCTATACAGTCATGATTGCTATACAGATAGCATTAATTTTAAATACAGAAAAAGTAAGGTATACCGTACAGAAAGAGGTAATTTAAGTATAATATAGACACAAAAGGTTTTGATCAGTCCATGCAATGAATGGAAAAAAAGAAACAACTGATTGTTAAGAAGCCATGTCGGTGCCGAGCTCTTTTTCCCACACAGACAGACGGGAGGATATAATAAGGCACAAACAAAGCGTGGAGCGCTTAAGAAGAGAGTGCAGAGTAAACCAAATCCTCCCACCTTTATGAGGAGGCTAAGTCTGCTTTGATGGCTCTCTGAGACACCTCAGCTGAGTCACGTCAGGAGAAATGTTCCCACAAAGGACCAAAAACGGTGCGGAACAAGTAGACACCGTGACCCGCCGCGTCCCCAAATGAATTTCGACATAAAATAGTTCTCGAAAATCAGAAGACATTTATTTTCCCTGTGGCAATCGCCCTTCTTTGTATACAATTCATATAAAGGCTAATATTACCTCTTCCTGGCAGTTATTGCTTTGTGGTGTCCTGAGTGGTTTTTGCGTCTGTGACCTACATCTGTTTCTCTATAGGGAAACTCACCGGGGATTTCTCATGACTGTCCAAGTCAGAGTGTTTCAGAACTTTCTGTAAACTTGGGTTAATTTACTTCGGAAGACGCTGCTCAAATGTATTTGCGTAAATGCAAAATGCTTCAGTAGTCAGCACATTAGCATTTTTGCCTGATGATTTGAAGACAGCAGGATTCGTCATTAGTCACTTTTTTTTGTATAAATGATGCTGAATATCTCACACAAAAATGTGGTCAAGATGACAGCATGGAGAAAAAGGGGCATAAAGACATTTGCATGAAATGCATATGGTAATTTAGTAAATCCATTTTCTATTGATTTTTTTTGTAAGATACATGTCTTACACAGCATTAAATGCTTTATCAAAGTCAAAGTTCAGAACGTGGGCAAGATGTCGATTTTAATATGCATATGAGTGCCAAAAGAAATGAAAAGGTCAATACCTCTTTCATGTCTGTCTTTAAGCAACAAACAGGAGCTTTCATTAAGACTGAAACAGTTAGAAACAGCTAGTTTTACTTTGTCCAGAAGTATCAAACATTTCCTATAAATGCACTATTTTCTCTACAGTAACTTAAAGTTAAAGCTTTATCAAATATCCAGGCAGTTAATCGACTTTGATTGACGAGCACATTTTCTTTTAGCAGAAAACAACCAAAATTGGTAGTTTTCTAAATGTGGGGAAACCTTCAAATAATAGATGATAGACTCCTTGCCCGTTGCCAGTAGACCAGCACTGCGGTACACGGTCCTGCAGCAAAGTATGTCTTTCCTGTGTCTTTGTTTTACTAGTGTGTCACATTTGGACGAGTATGTCTTTTTGTGTTTTGTTGTTGTATTTTTTAACTGGTGTGCCACATTCGGCGTGACAAATCCACAGGAGAACGGGTTTATAAACAGTATAAAGCAGCACGGAGGCCAGTGAAAATGTCACTATGGTAACTTTTTTTTTAAATACCTCTAAGTTATTCATTTCAAACTCAGTGCTGACTTATTTTGATTTATGTCAGAGCAGACAGTATTTTGTTGCAGCACGTATTTATCACACAGAAAAAAAGGCTAGTTAGCTCGTCCTTTTGATATTAAATTTCTGTCAAAGCTGATCTGAGCTGGAGCCGATGAATACCTGTGACTACTGCAGTTTTTTATCCTCTGAATGGAGTTCCCATTATATACAAATAACAGACTTTAGTGGGTGTTACTGGGATTTTTTTTTTTTGTCCAGTGGGAAAGGGGCTATACACCAGCTTACACTGGGTTACAGACAGTTTGAAAGTGGGTGTAAAAAGCCCAAAATAGTTGTATCACCTAGAGGCAACATATATGAGTAATATACATCTCTTTGTTGTTTGTTCCGTCCCACTGCAGTACATATAAGTCCAGTCTTTGATCTAAAAAAATCTTTATTTTAGGAACATAGGTACACAGTGTACATAGCCACAGAAATACTACCACTATTAGATTGCTTTACGGGATATGATTAGTGTTTTTGCATGTAGGGTTCACAATATCTTCAAAACTATGTTTCCATCTGTAGAGAAATAAAGAGGCCTTCTCTGTCAAGCTGATTTGTCCTCCGTGTAGAGACAATCATGACTGTGAGGCACTGTAAAAGCAAAATGTGAATCGCTTACCAGTGCAACTGGAGAGAAGAAAAAGGGCTTGACAGCATCAGCACATTCTTGCGCCGTGCTGCTATCTCATATCACGCACTCATCTGATGATTCTGATATTGTGGATTTCTTTATGAAATAAACATGGTGTGGAGAGGAGAGACGGCTCGAGCCAAGAATCCTGCAGCGGGCACAGATTTGATCACACGCTCAAGGAAAAGCAAAAAAGGCAAACCAGATTGGATGGCCGAGACAAAATAATTGGACTTGTGTTGGCAACCTGAGTGGACACAGACCCATTTATCTCCCTGTCTGCAGCCCAAAAAGGTCACAGTTAAGAACCCTGATTGTGAAACCATGCAAACCATTACTGATGTTAGAAACTCTTCTCGGGACTTTCTGCCTTTTGTCTCATCTATACAGATTTCCTGTTATCTGTTATGAGTTTTCCCCTTTTTTTACCCTGCTGCAAGACCACCTGTGCTGTCACATTTTTCAAGCAAGCCGGCAAAACTTTATTAATATGGCACTTTTTAAAAGAGGAGAAAGAGAAGATTTAAAGAGAGAGAAAGCAATATCAAGTCTATAGGCGATTTCTATCACAGATTTGCGCAAGCGTGCGAGAGATATTTTTGAAATGTGAGATGAATCGAGAGATGACTGTGTTTCCACTGAAGGATGTTATACTCCTTTTTTGCAATTACAAGAAGCCAAGAAGCCTAGTGATGGATCTTCAAAACATGAACAGGTTTATTTCTGTCGCAGCCACCGCAGTAGCCATCATTATTTCCAAGTGTGGGTGATATAGGCATGTCGTGCGAGCAATAATGAGAAGGCAAGCCCCTTATACGTTGAAGTGACCACGTTTCCTTGGAGGTGACAGTCCACAATTTAACAGGAATTGTGGATTCAAAACTTCCATTCATCTTTTAAAGAGTTATGTGACAATACTGCGTCGTCATGCCCGAGGGAGCCAGTTCTTATCGACAAGCACATAGCCATAGCATCATGTGACCTATGAAAGCAAAAAAAAAGTCTTTCCTTTGCAGTTTTGCAAAATATGGCTTTTTCAAATTGTCTGAAATACCACTGCATGCTAGTCTAAAAACCTTTTTGCAATAAATGGGAGTTTTTTTGTTTTATTTTTTTAATTGATGTGTTTCCATTAGATGTATTTTATATTCACAATTTCAATTTGCACAATTTGAGGGTTAATGGAAATCCACCTTCTGTTAGTAATGGTTAACTTGTCTGGGACTGATAAACGATAGAATATAAATAATTGGCACAAAAATCCCAAACAGCAAAAAAATGACAAAAAAGGTAACAAAAAGAAAAAGACAGAAAGGAAATTAGTGTCTTTTTTTATTCTGTAAAAATAATTAAAAGTAATTTTCTAAATCTACATTTTTTTGTAATTTGTAAGATGTTTCTTGCCAAGTTGCTCTTTTCCTTTTTTGAAAGAAATCAAACCAATGTGCTTCGGGTTCAGAGGTTTAAATACTTGTGAGAGGCATCTGAATGAAGCACAAGAAAAGTGATGTCGATCAAGGTTTGAAAGGGTTAACATGGTGGTCTGTGGGGATTGACTCACTATTGGAGCTATCCTCAAGTGGCTGTTCGATTAACTGCAGTTTTTGGCACTTAATGCATTGGCTTAAAATTTCGATTTTTTTGGTTCACACTTAGAAAACCACCTGGACTTTGGGGTCAAGTGTACTCCAGTCTGGGCCCCAAGTGCTTGATGTAAAACATCGCATAAATAACTAGAAGGGCACGCCGAGAGAGCGGACCTCCGCAAGTCTAAAGGCCTAATCTTACAATTTTGGCTGCATGAATCAGATTCACTTCAAATTTAAATGGTTCTTCCTTGACCAGTACTTTACTCATCTAAGTTTAGTCCAAACTGAGCCAGTAGTTTTTCCAAAATCCTGTTGATAAAGTAACAAAGTGTAACCTTGGTCAGAGGTAAAAATGCCCTTTTTGTCTGCTGATCATGATAAATACAAGCTAAATAGAGCACCAAAGACATTGTCCTTGTGGGTTGTAGTGTATTACTGTCCTTTTGTTTGTCCACGAGAGGCAGCATTTAAGCTCGGGAATCCTTGGAGGTTTTGTTTTGATGTGGCTCATTCTTTTTTTCTGTTTTTTCTAACTGGTTGTTCCAGAGACCTTGGTAAAATGTTGATTGAGCTTTCGAGCCTTGGAGAGCGAAAAAAAAAAATGAAAGTACTGTCTGGTAATAATGTGATCTACACTGGTCCACACAAACACTATGTCCTGTTGAACACCAAAAAGTGCGAGTTACAAGGCATCACAGCAAAAAGAGAGTTTGGAGGGAAGATAGAGACAAGGAGGGACGGAGATGAGAGGCAGAGAGGCAGAGAGTCAGTGCATGCCAAGCTTTGTAAAGCACCAGGGATGAAACATCGCCTTCCTCATAAGATGATTATGTTGTTAAATGAGATATGGCAATACTCTTGTAAGCGCTTAATCCAAGGATCTCCAGCTGCCATGCAAATGTAGCAGATGTCAGCAGGATGACACAAAGCCGAGGAATGAGCAACCAAAATTCTCCTCATCCCCCTCTCCTCCCTCCCCGTCTCTGTATTATTTAACAGGGAGGCTTGCGGTTGCGGGAGCTCATTGTAGTATTCAGCATGGCGAAGCACACAGCTGGTCAAAACTACCGCACGCAAAACAGTTTTTGTTGTCTTTTAAGAGGAGGGGGAAAAACTCTCTGAGAAGTAGCCAAGCTTTAAGGCTTTTCTGAAGTTGCCTAAACTTGGTAATGCTTGGATGTTCGGACCAACTTCTAAGAAGCTGTTTCTTTCTGAAGTTTCCTCTTAAGCTTTGCGGCGCTTTCATGCAGCTCTCTGGGCATTCCCAGGTGGGATTTTAGGGGTGGGTGGACCGAATCGGAGTGGATTTCCTTGGGGGACATTAAAGTAAAATGTCTGACTCGCCCCTGAGGGATTCACGTTGATGACATCATGGCTATGGAAGTGTGTGTGAGCGCCACTCCAGGCCCATTAAATCAGATAGCATGATCATTTAGTCTAATTTGCCATCAGTCCCACTAATTGCATCTGACTGCAGACTCCGGAGAGTATTGTAATTCCCTTGAACAGGTTAAAGTGACTGTGATGGGCTATGCTTGAACTTGTTTAACGGTAGCTGATATATGATTTGTTTTGCAACTTTATTTTGATAGCAAAGATATAATTCCTAATCTCTGGGGTTTATTGGTTTTATCCTCTTTAGTTAGAGCCGTCTCCTGTAAGAATCCCCCGTATCACTTAAAACACGGATCACTTCACTCCGAATACAAAACAAACGCAGGATCTGAAAAATTATCTGACCATACTGTACATTGAGATCAAGCTTGTCAAATCACAGTCGTCGAAAAACATTTACTGTTCTGCCTACCGGGAGGTGCTTCTTCCGTACGAAAAATGATGTCTCTAACTGCCCCTTTCTCTTTTCCTTCCCCTTTTCTTTTATCATCCGTTTTTTTTTTCCAACTCCCTTCTGCGGCTCACAGAGCTTTGTGCTCGTGTTTGAGTTCTCGCTGGCTGACAGGTTGTCACAGATAATAAGTTTTAATTCCCCGTGTGGGACCAAAACTCACTTGCCTTGTAATTTCCTCATAATTTTATTCCCTTTTGAAGCCCTTGAATGTAGATTGGTGAGATGTCAGTTATGAGTGTGGTAAGCTGAGATAGTAATGTATTCCTCCGCACTAAGACTGGACTCTTTGTCAAATTAAAAGGGAATAAAGCGCATTCTTTCATGTTTTAATTTGAATCTAACATAATCATGTCGCAGGTGCATGATCAATGATTGTCTTATTTTTTTTTCAAGTCTTTGCTTTGGTGCACATTTTTTTATATCTTTTTTTTTAAAAATTCACTACTTATTTCAAAATGGTGGATTGAAAGAAAGAAAGAAAAGAAAAGCAATTGAAGGCTTAATTTTGCTGTCAGTAGTTTCTTTTCACATATGTATGTAGAGCACAAAAGAGATTGTATGTGTTAGAAGTGTTATCATCCATTGACTCTTTAGTTTGGGTGAGGGGTTATGCCAGGGTCAGGCTGTTCCCATGCATTTTTTGTACATTATCCTATGAGATAATGCACCTATATTTGTAAATATGCCATATTATCATGAGATAGTGGTTTGTGTATAACCCACATATTTGGGAAGGCTGAAATCTTGCGACCATTGTGCTAATGGGAGTGAAGAAGAAGAAGTAAGTTGGGGTGGTGAATTGGTCAAGAAACACAGGACTTTCCAGTAATTTTTAGGAATAACCTCACTGTGCTTCTTCTCCTAACCCTAACCTACGTAACTTAACATTAAGCACGTATAGTGTCTCTCAAAGTAAAGTTAAGTAAACTTCCTGCTTTTTACATCTAGTTTGAGTGTCCCCTCTCGAAATTTTGATTTTTTTTTTCGGGTCCATAAATGCAGCAAAAGCTAAACTCATCATGAGTTCTTTTTCCCTTAGTAGCAGTTTGAGGAGTTTAGGTTGCACGGTGGATGATTACACAACTGATCAGAGTTGATCCGCTCAATGGATAAGACGAGCAGTTGCTTTAAGACCCAGCGCAATGAACAGTTAAGTTTCTCTTTTACTGTACTTAACCATTCTACTGCTCCTCCTGTGCCCAGAGTAAGTCCCGTGCTCCGAGAATGTGGAGCAGTCAATAACCAAAGGGCATATTTATATTCCAAAAGCAATCCTGAAGAATGGTTCAGCCCCAAAAATATAATATCAGTACATGGCAGCACATGTTTTAATTGTGGCAGGCTGCCACAAATAAATTGTATATTGTAAACCATACCACATTAACTCTACTTGCTCAAACCTGACCTCTGAAATTTTAAGTTACGTTAAGTGCGTTATCAAACAAGCCGTTGCTTGTGGAAACCTTGCTTTGGTAGAGCATTCAGGAGGCAGGACATGACATGAATGATAACGCGGTCTTCAAGCAGCTTCATAATTTTGTCATAAATAACAGAGTTGAGTCTTGCTGTTCCTGAAGTCTGTTTGATGATTCAGGCTTTGGGCCTTACTGACAGATGTTAATGAATCTCTTTGTCTCTCCAGTTAGACACTTTTGTTGGCGTCTTTGTGTAAATTACCTTTCTTCTTCACCCTTGGATGTTTATATCTTCTGGTTTCACGCATGTGGTATGATAGGAACATCATCAGCACACCCACGTGCTCACTGTGAATAATCTCCTAACAATGACCTGCTTTATGGACTTTGCACCAGGGAGCAGGCCTATTAAAGTTTGTTTTATGTCCGCTCCAATTGATTCGGACATTTGCATTCTCACATGCAGCTCCTCCGGATAATTTCTAGACAATTTCAGGTTTGCAGTGCATGTGTTAGAGGGGCCTCAGTCTGCAGGGCCTGAGTTTTACCTCAGTGTGACAACGCTGCCATCTGTACAGAGCAACTCTTGTGAGTCACATGATCTCACTCCAACCCCTGATCCCCATTTGTCCCAGCGGTGATGTGTCTAAACGCTCCACAGCCGTTCTGATGGACACTTCGCCTTGAGCTCCTGTTCACCCCTTCCACCCCTCAATGCCACTTTCTCCCCAATCCAGAATAATGAGCCTTTCAGAAATTCAACTCAGGGATCCCGGCCCAGTGGTGTGCTCGGCAGCCCAGATTTCTCGCCTCTTCCTCCCCTTTGCTAAAGCCTCCGCTAGCCTCGCAGCTTCCAGGCCGCTGAAAAATCACAGCTCTGTCGGCCAAGTGTGGCCGCTGTTTCAGCAGGATAAGTTGGCCGAGGGAATATTCTCTAAGTCCCCCTGAATGTAAACGAAGCACCCTTTGCTGTCACCCTGGATGCCTGGCCTGTCTTCGGTCTTGGATGACTGGTTAGGCATTCTCTACCTCATAAAGGATGCAGCTGTGCCGTATAAAAAAAACAAAGAGTTTATATGCCCAGGCCTTCCCGATTTCAGCACAGAATTTATGACATCTTCCACCCAGAATAATCTATTGAGGACACGTTCGTCAGACAGGTGGATTATTTCACTGAGGACTGATGTGCATGTATTCAGAATTAGTGCCATTTTCTGTGGGCGCTTTACTTGCGTGTCATGGGTGTTCAGCGGTGATTCCCTATGGATCCCATGTGATGGATGCTCTTAATGAAGGGTGTTAATTTAAAGTCACCTGCAGGCTATAGCCGTTTCGTCCATAAGGCTGCATCATCACCTATCCAATGTTCTCTGCACGCTGACAGAGGAAGGCCCAGGGAGAAGTGAGGAGATGGAATTGGATTTGAAGCTCTGAGGCAGGTAATAAAAAGCAACACTCCCACACACCAAGGAATGTGATTTCCCCAAGTACCCCTGGCAGACATGTTGAATTTCTTGCTGTAATGTATAGGCGACCAAGCTATTCATAACACGGAAGGCCCAGGCGAGTACACGGGCTGGAGCTTGTTTTCTCATTAAAAGAGCCCTTCTTGGTCAAAAATGCACCGAGCGAACTTTTTTTTTGAACCGTTTGTAATGCACTTTCATACTTTCATTACATACAGTAGCCCCACCTTAAGACTTCATTGGTCTCCATGGTGATGTCTTACTGCATCGAGCCGCCATTTCATTTGAAGAGTGACATGGAGGCTTGTTATGCAGAAGCGTAACTACATGATAAGGCGTAAGGGTCCTATAAAATCCATAATTTTATCCCTAAATTTCATGTAATTTCTACCTTGTCAGAATGTGCAGTATGTGTACGCAGGATGGAAGTACATACCAGTATGCAACATGCATAGGTATAGATTTCGGCCTGCCAATGTTGAAAGAAATCTGTGCTCTTTGCAACATTGCACAGGAGGAAAGATGCAAGTAGAAGCACAGTAGGGACAAAGATGGGTACTATTTAAATTCAATTAAATGTGTATTTTCTTACTTGTGAGTACTTTCTAACTTGTATTTTGTTGGACAGAAAATGTATTTGGCAACACAATATTTTAGGAGCCTTTATCTGTGTGTTCAAAATATTTTCATCTATTATATATATACATCAAAAGAAAAGGTGTTCTCTGTTAGCTGTTTATTGTCTCCTACGTGATCCCTGATTTATCCTCTCTACATGCCTCTAAACGAACTTTTCCTGGAGGTTCATGAGCTAAAGTCAATCAGCTTCAGCAGAAAAATAGATACCAAGCAATACTCTCTTTCACATGCTTTATTTGCTACATACCAGGCTGGCTCCGTGAATCCATCATACAGTAAAATGGGACGAGCCTGCGCTCTCTGCACAATAGAGACAGGGCTCACAGAGCCTCTGGGTGCCATGTTGAACATGGCCAGCAGCAGGTGTCAGTCCTTCCTAAGCCCGACCTTGCGGAAAGGCAGCATATTTCAATTTCCCCTTCAGTGGTTTCAGAGTGGCGTCCGCAGAGGGTTGGGGAGATGGCTGTCCACGCAAAAGGGTCCTCAGTAGATTTCTGAACAGGCCACTAGAGCAGCGGGGACGGCCCCAGGCTGGAACTAAGCCTCCCGCCTGCCTCGCTGACACTGATCTGCCGCCGTGGTATTGCGGCCTAAATAAAGAGAGCGTCGTCAGTACGGGGAACACAGGTTGAGAAAAGAGCAAGGTCTTTCACATTTTTACCAACAAATTTACATGAAGCCAAATTGTTAAGACCATGCAATCTTAGAAACGACCATTGATACTCCCTATCGGTTCTTTTTTAATTATTATATATCAGCTTTTGTTCATTTTTAAGAAAAAAACTTGGCTTTTTTGTGCATACTTGTGATTTTTAAATGTTGCCCCTTTTTTTCTTTAAAATGTTTTCTTTTTTTAATTTTGATTTTTTTTAATTTTATTTTTGCCATTTATCATAGCCAGATCTGTAAAAACAAAAAATATCATCAGATTTTCACATTTCTAATGGCCCTTTAGTGTCATTATGTGTTAATTTACAGGTTTGTGGGGAAAAAAATCAATGACTTTTCCAAAATGTTCAGGGTATATATATATATATATATATATGTGTATATGTACATATATATTCCATGACTTTTCCAGTTTTTTCATGACCATATGAACCATGGTTGTTCACTTTCAGTGATTTTTGTCTCTCCCTGTAGGCACCGTTGACTTTTTTTTTTTGCCAGAAATCATTTTTCCCCATCCATTTGCATATAACACACATTTCTGACACAGTGAGGAACTTCTTTTGTGCCACTTTTTAGGTGAAAGTGCAGTAAATACAGAGCAGCCACTTTCTCGGCTAATACTCTTATTAGACATGTGGTGAAGAAACATCATTAGTTTATTTTAATGTGCCACGATGGAGGCTGAGTGACACTAATGGGGGGCTGCGTAAAAAATGGTGTCAATCTTGGCACTGACGGTTCACTGAGCAGCACATTAGCGCTAAAAGTATTTCAGGTCTCTAAGTACGCCTTTCTCTCTTGAGCCTATACGAGAGGGGGGGGGCGATCCGAAAAGGTTTCAATATTCATAATAGAGGAGAGCACATGTTGTGAAATAGACAACCCGGAGAACAGGCAGGAAACATCTCAATCCTTGTGTCAAGCCTGAAGATGCATTAGCAGGAGTGCTGAATGGATTCTCTTCTTTCTATCCAAATGTCCGCAGTCAGCACGGAGGATTTGAATCGAAAAACGTGGCCATCCCTCACTCGATCAAAGGAAGTACTTATGGCACGCCAGCACAGCAGAATGTTGTTGTGGTGCAGAGACGGTGGATGTTGCGGGGGAGATTAATGAGCAATTTACAGCCTGATTATTAACATTCTGGTCATTAAAGCAGTGAGATGAGATTAAGTGGTAAACACAGAGCTGCTGGACACAAACTACTGTATATCTCCTGCTGGTGGACGTGGTGGCAGAAAACCACCTCAGGGCTTTTCGTGTTTGAACCGTTTGAGTCCCTTCAGGCGAACAGTGAGACAGGAAGTAGTCTACTTACATCACACCAAAATACTAAGTATGGAAATAATAAGGAATGCAAACAAAAATGGCCTCTGTGACTGTTACACTAGATGAAACCCCCATCATACGATATTGTAACGATACTTTCGTCACAATTACAATATTATCGCAGTTTTAAGTGTTATTATATTGCGATTTATTACCTTTTTTCAAATGTAAATTCTGTTCCCAAACAACAAAAGCACAAGCATCGTTTTCTTTTCTATAAAGATAACCTTTTTAACGATACAGTTTTTCACTTCGATTATTTTTGTTCCCGCCAAATGTATCCAGTGGACTGAAAAAGCAAGTCATTTTAATCTAGTAGGCTACCCAAAGTTGAATTTATATTTGCAATATTAATAATTTAAATAATTAAAAAAAGACACATGGCTACCGTGTATTGATACAATATTGCCCTGCAAAATGTCACAATACCATGCTGTATCAACTTCACAAGACATTATCCCAAATTAGCAAATAATTACTAAAAAGTAACATGAAAATTACCACACGCAAAAAAGAAAAGAAAAATGGTGAAAAAAAATGCCAACGATGTAAATGTAATTAACTTTAAATGTATAATTATTATCAAATAATTATTTTCTACTAATTATTTTCCAATACTTTTCTCTTTTTTGTTATTTATTTATTTATTTTTTAACTAATTTTCAGTTAATTATCTTGTCAGCTTTTCCCAATTTTTTGCAATTGCAGGACATCCCATGCCAAGTTGCTTGTTGTCTTTTTAACCATGTTTTCAAAAGAAATCAAACCAGTTTTCCCAGATTTAAAAGATTTGTGAAAGGCGTCCAATGGTAACACAAACTGATGTCGTTCCATGTTTCAAAGGGTTAATTTTTACCTAAGTACAGTAGCCGATTTAAGTGAATGAACTCACCTCTTAAAGGCAGGTTTCGCTGACAATGAAACCTGCCTTTAAGATGCTGAACACTGATGGAGCAAGAAAATAAGACCTGGACTTCACTGTCATCGCTTTGAAAACATGTAATAACGGGGAGGTGACGGGGTCAAGTGCTTTCACATGTTCCTCAGACGATACAATTTGATACAAAAGACAGATAGACGGTGAGTCATTTTACCACTTGACATAAGTGCAAAATAAGTGGTCTTCAATGCTCCGCCTGTGACAAGCCATGCATCAGAGGTCAGGCTTGCCCAGGGTTATCGCCCTCGAAAAATACAGCGCTGACAGGTGAGGATCTCAGAGTTGTTATGTAATCATCAGCTGAAAGCTCTATTGCCGAAACACTGTGGATTAAGTTATTTATCTCATTCAGTCGGTAGAAAGATTTATACTAATGAATAAATTAAAGCTGCACCACTCAATATTTCAATCAATAAACTATGCATTTTTTAGTAATTCTCTTTTTATTAGTTTATGTGAACGTACAAAAAATACACAACCAAATGAACATGAAGACAATCACGTAAAAAATAAAATAAATAAATAAATGAAATAAGAAGATTAATAAAAAAGAATGAACAAATAAATAGAAAAAAAGAGAGAAAAGGGTGGAGATTATTAAAGATTTTTTAAAAAAAAAATAAAGTAGAGAGTAGGTTTGCACTTTATGTAACACATTATCGGTAAATTTACTGATGGATTAATTAATATTAAATACAAAAACAGAAAAACATATTCTTATTTTGCTTATTTCAAACAATATCAAATGCATTTTTTCCTCAATCAAAGCTCACAGCAGCATATTTCATGTACTCTGACTGCACTTCATAGCCTATTGATTAATCGATTAAATTTCACGTTTGATTAAATTCTTAACAAAACATGCATGATCCATTTTGTCCAGTTTTTTAATAAAGGGTTTTCAAATTAAAATTCATTCTCTCCATTACATAAATACTGTATATTTCAACCAGCCAATTGCCTGAAATATCACTTCATGTCAGCATAAACACGTTTTTTGGATAAATGGGAGTTTTTCCAAAATTGACGTCTTTGCACACTCAGGGGTTAATGGAAACCCACCTAATGTTGTGTTTACAGCTTGCTATGCTGCCCCCAAGTGGTCATTAAATCAATAACTGCAGCTTTAAGTTACTCTGTAAATTCATCACAACAAAAATCTAACAAAATCTTGTCCTCAGTGAGATTTTAGCACAATAGTTTCACTTTTCTTTCTATAAGTGAATGCCATTTTGGAAACAGTCTTCAAAAAATGTCAGAATTTATATTTTAATCTAAAAGTCTGAATGAAATTTATAGCAATTGCCAGAGAATCTCAAGCAAGGTGAAATGCAGATATTGAATTAGAAGAATGAGCTCAGAAGAATGAGAGATCGCACACATAATTTGATAAAAGTGACAAGCCGTACAAATCGAATGCAGAGGGAGAATTAATAATTCAGACCTGCAGAATCCTTCCTGAGACAAGCGAGTGAGGGGGGGGGGGGGAGAAACAGAGGAATAAGAAATATGATCCCTGGTGTCTGCTCAGTTCCCTTTTCTTTTTCTTCCCTCCCTTACAGGTTTCGTGAAATCTGGGACACTGAGATATATGTTTAGAATTCCTGCATGTGTACTTTTTGCAAAATATCTTGCAGATAGATTCGGGCGGAGATGAAATTCATCTTCGCAATTCAGAGAGAAACAACCTTCGACATGGCCGTTATCGGTTCGAAATTGCTCCGTGAAATAAATAGGGTTCAAGCTGGGGTCGGGCGGAAATTGCTCTTCTTGCGTCCGGTGAAAACACAACACGCTGTTTGGATTTGCATGCCTTTGACGATTCCATTGATGCCAGTCTGTACGTCCGCAGGGGTTAATAACCCAATCTCATGCAATAGACCTCTCCTAAGTGACTGAGCAGAGGTGGAGTGACCTTAGCGATCTCCTTGTGGAATATAACTCAGTTGACTTGTTTATTGTTTTCCTCCTCTTCAGTCCGTGCCCTCTATCTGCGCTTGTTTTTGATTTGCTCGGCCTCTGGTGTGCTTTACGGAGATGCCCTTTCCGTGCATCGCCACGGGTGCCGGTCTGGGACATCTGTGGCGCCCCCGTCTATGGTCGGAAAACCCTGTGGCTGCGATTGTCCTCCACCTTGTGAAGCCAGAGCATCCAGAGGATTAGTTTTCCTCTCCGTCTCTCTCGTTCATTCACACACGACTGTAAACCGTTGCCAAAGCGCGCACACACATATCCACAAACCCTCAGGACGTGCTGTCGGGGATGCCCACGTTCACACTCAGCCGCTTGAACACACGCACGCATGACTGTTTTCCCGCCAAGCAGGATTTGTAGTATTTTCCCCCATGAATCTTGTGGCATTCGCCCGATAAGCTTCATCCTGCCAGTTTCTAGCTGCCTGGCACTAAAATGTGTGTGAAGCCTCAGAGACCCCCTCCATCATTATTCATGAACATCATTATTTTGCAACTGTCTGCGTTCTTTCAATGAATTTCTCCCGGCGCCAAACTGTAGGCGGCCTCTAGTATCAGCATGTAACACTCTTTTGGTTTTCACTCCAAAAAATTATGTGAACCATCCTAAAACGTGCTGCTGACAAGCTAAATCTTTCCAACACTTAATCACAACCCTCCCCTCCTCCTCCCCTCCGTCCTCCCCCGCCCTCTAATTGGTTTAATGTACAGTGAAATAGGGTCGGCTGTTTTCTTTTAAACTTAAACTGTGGACAGATCCTGCGTCTCTCGCCGAATGGCTGTCAGGTTCACTTAGGAGCTTAGGTAGATTGAACAAAAAGGATCCTTTAAGCTGAAAATCCAATCTGAAGTGGGCTGGTAGCAAAGTATTCTTTAATAACTAAATGATGCATGAACTCCGAGCATGGCGTAAGTCAATGGCGGAGGTTAAAGCAAGGACAATGCACTTCTCTTACAGTATTAGTCTCACATACAATGTTCAATTTACACTGCGAGTCCTCCTGAGGTAAACATTATTCCTGTTGAAACCACACAGGGGCTGCATGTTTGCAGTTGTAATAACATGTTTTCTGGAAATTGGTTGCTAAAATACAGTTGACCTCACGCAGGAAGAGACTCAAAGTCAGTGATACTCAATTTATGGTCCAATGTGGCCCCCGATAGGGTTCTGGGCAGCCCTCCAAACATTTTAAAAATTCACAATAAAAAAAGGTGATTCTCACTGGGAATTTTCTCTGTACTTGTTTGTCAAAAAAAGTGAAAGTGGAGGATCCCCCACACCCCCAAATAAAGGTCCAAGCTCACTCCCTAATGTCCTTAAATCTTAGAGATGTCCTAAACTTTTTAAACCATCCTAAAATTCTATGTACAAAAATCTGGGAAACTCCTTAAATTCTAGAAATGCCCTAAACATTTTAGAAAGGTCCTAAAATCCTAGAAATCTCCTAAAATTCTAAAACCGTTCTATAATTCTAAGAATGTCAGAAATCTGCAAAATGTACAAAAATCTGAGAAATTTTAGAAAGGTGCTAAATTCCTAAAAAAAGGGCCAAAATCTTAGCATAATCCAAATATCGGCGAAATAACTTAAAATCCCAGAAATGTTCAAAAGTCCTAGAAATTTTCTAATATCCTAGAAACATCCTGAAATTCTTAGAAATGGCCTAAAATCCTAGACACTCCCTCAAATCCTATAACTGATCTGAAATCATAGAAATGTCCTAATATCCGTAAGACGTTCTAAAATCCTAGAAATACCCTAAAATCCTAAAGCGGTGATACATCCGAGCAGCATCTTAAAATCCAAGAAATGTTCTAAAGTCGGGTTATTCCAAAAACAGCAACAAGCAGAGAGCTAAAACATTTAACTGTTGTGTTTAAACCACATGAATTTTTATGGTTTTGTGGTCCCACTTGTTTACACCAATTAAAGCAAGAATTTGGATGTATCCATTTTTAATGTGAAATATCTCAAAAACTGCTGAATGGATTTCAGTGAACTTTGGTACAGACGAAAACAGCTGCAGAAGGTCGTTGTTGCTGATATATTTTATGTCGTAGAACAAAAGGCGAAAGTATCTTGCCCCGCTGAATCGATATCAGTTATCTTATTTTGCATTGAGACACCTTCACAGTTATTTAAGCCTTCGAAATCTGAGCAAATAGATTTTTTAGTCTGAAAAGCTAAAAGTAAGACGCACACTCGATGTCGGGTTTTAGCACTGCATACTTACATTGTCATATTTTTATGACTATGCTTGTGTGGGTATTGCGCGTGTATGTTTGAACTAGTGTGTGACCATCAGTGTGTGTGTGTTACCATATTTCACCATATATTTGAGTCTTTTATTGGTATTGTTATTGAGCTCCGCTCGGGTGGTGCAACAAAATGTCATGGTATTTACCTGTACAATGACAATAAAGGTATTCTGATTCTGATGTACTGTAATTTTAAGAAGGTATGAAGGTGTGAATTATTACATAACGCCCTAAGCCTACTGTAGTCTTCGACCCCAATTGGCGCTTACACAAGTAGCATCACTTGAGGCACTTTTTCATATTTCGTGTAGTTTCCTGGAAACATAAAAAGCATTATTCAACTTTTTTCCCCATACGCACTCTTCAAGAGCTGTAAACAGACTTTGAGTCAGTGCAGTTCCCCTTTAAAGATTTCTCTAAATCATACTGTATTCTGTTTTTCTCTATTTTTTATTATTTGTGCTTTCATGCACGCGCTCGAGCATGTGTGACATGATCAGAAAAACACAAATTACTGTTAATGTGGAGTCACAGAGGGCTGGGGGGGATCATGCCCTTTGTTTTTCATCAAAAGATAATTTCATGTCTTGAGGGCAAAGTTAGACCGTACCACACACTCAGTAACCGAGAAGTGAGCGTCCACTTGAGTCGCAGCACACATTATGCTCGGTCCATTCTGCGGTCGTCAGCAGAGGCCGAGGCGGACATGAAGCCCTCTCCAAAGAGGCGCCCCGGGCGATACTCTTCATGCAGGCAGACTCTGCACACAGCTGAGGGCCAGAATAATTCCTTCACTGTCCCCTCTGATTGGAGCGAGCGAGAGGGACTGAGAGACGCGCTGGCCTACATAACCGTAATGAGCTGAGCACGTAGGCACTGAGCTAACGCGGCGAGACATGTGGCTAAGTTAATAGGGGAGGCAGTGTAACCCAGCCGCAAACCTGCGGATGTGGGAGTGGCATGTGATGGGCTATTGATGGGCCTTTTGCTAATCTCCTATGAGAGGTCTGACAGTGAGTGAATGGGAAGAGATTCAGTGCCCCAGAGGCACATCCAAGGGCAATAATGAGGCTCCACGTGGTCTTGTGATTACCTCGCGACTCTCCTGCCCGTCATGGTATGAACATGTAGAGCGCTGTCGTGAGGAGACACAAGTTTACAGCAATGACGGACTAGATATTAACAGTATAAACTGATGTTTTGTTGGGTTATTGGTTCATTTGTTGCATCTGGAAACCTGAGGAATTTGTATACAGGTGCAGAGATATTCTTTTTAAAATAAAACAAAATTGTGAGTTCCAGAAAAGAAATGACCCAATTACTCACCCTGCAAACGCGATTCAGAAGTATTTTAAACACTTAGCAAAAGTGTCATGTGTTTTGGAAGTACTGAGTGTTCAACTTGATCAGTGAGACCTGGATTATACTGCACGAGTTGTGTGAGAGTTTGTAAACTTATTTTTACTATAGTTTTTTGCTGTTGTTAAATCCAGAGCTAGAGAAAATGTTGACATTAGTTTTATTGTTTGATCTTTTATTATTTTCTGCTTCCTGTTCACAAGTTCTTGTATTACAGCCAAACAGTGCACTAAAGTATTTTTCTGAAAAACACTTTAGGCAGAAATAGGCAATAGAGTAAAAAAATATTGGTTTCTGCTTCTGTAATTTTGTGTGTGAAGTAAAATCTGTAGAACAGCCCACAAGGGAGCAAAAAATGTAAGAAATAAATGAATGGGTCCGCCCAGCCAATGCAAGGCATGTAGCGCACTGTTTTAAGAATACAAAAAGAAATAATAATTCAAGTTAAATCTGGTCAAATATATTCTTTTTGTGTGTTATCAGTTCATTTATTTGCATCTGGAAACCAGAGAGATGTGTTTACTGAAGCAGAACTTGAGAATAATTTCAGAAATTCTCATTTAAGTGACAGAAAAAAACATTTCTCATTACGTTACATATGTCCGTGGACTGTATTGTTCAAGTTAATTTGATTTCCATTGCATCTGATATGTATTTTATGTGCTGGCTGTTTTCTCTTTTACTACTACGGACCCCTATCTGGAGCTGCATTGAATGCTCACACTCGCACACACACACAAGCACTCAGCGGTGCCAGTGTTAATCTGAGCAAATGCATGGCCCATTAGCTGTTTTGCGGCAGTAATAAAATTCCTGTGCATAATTCATGGCTCTGTGCTCTCAGCAACTGTCATGGTGTAAAGGTAGAGCAGCTGGAAGTTAACTGCATATCAAATTTAAAATAAGCTATTAAAACAACCTTACAGTAAAGATTGATTGTCTTCTGAACTTCTTTGTTAGATTGTTAACTGGACTGCATCAAAGGTGAAAATTGGTTATTGATACAGGGCAGAAAAAAAGGTGATTAAACGGCTGCATCCAATTCACGTCATCACACCTCTGCAGAGATGCTTCCTATTTCTGTCCACCTAATTGTTGTGTTTTACAGTCTATTTGTGCTCACTGCCTTTCTTTCTATCTGCGTTTCTTGTTATTTGAGGGGTTGTTCAGTTTTATGTAAATGGCGCAGCGATAAAAAGACACAATCTTTCCCTCTGAAAATGACAAAACTGCCACGATTCTACCCCCCTTTGTCTGTGGATTTGCTTTATTCTTGCAGATGCTCTGCAATCCTCTAAAGGTGGCATAACGTCATGTGTTAACCAAATCGAACCTGACAACTGTCTCATTCATTTGCAGCCAATGTTTGTTCCAGAAGTTAGAAACAACAGCCTCTCGCATTCTTTGTGTCTCCGGCGAAAAAACTGTAAATGCTTGCAAAAAATAAAGTACCGCGTCACCCCGAGGCTCCTCTCTCTCTCTCTCTCTCTCTCTCCTTCTGATGTACGCCACAGACAGCACCATACATAAAGAACCCTTCTTATCTTATTTGAGCAGTTGCTTAAGGTATTTCTGCAAACTCCGAGGGGCTAGAATTATAAATCACTGTGAAACAAGATGGCAATCAGCGAGTATTGTTGCAAAGAAGACTAATGAAACCACCCACCCTGGTAAATGACCTGGAGATCTGGCGCGATACTGACTCCCCACAGTCACCGAGATGTGATACACTGGATCTCTCTCACACTTGGTCCCCCCCCCCCATGATGCGCAGCCTCGAGCCGGCCAAGGCCAGATAAGGCCACAAAGGCAAACCAATGGGGCTCTTTGTCTGTTTGTTCCGTTACGGGAAGCTTATTTCAGATTTGGCTGTTTAACCGCCACAGAGGACAGTATAATTTTATCTGATGGAAGGGATAGTGTGTCAGTTCGGGCTGGTATTCCCCGTGGTAATTCACATTTAATTGTAAATACATGCTACAACCTTTCTTTGGAATAAATTAGCATGTTTGCTGTTGTTGCTCTGTACTTCCAAGGACCTCAAAATGATCAAAGGAGCGAGTTTGTTTGAAGAATGAAGCATTCAGCATATTTTAGGTTAACAAGAGCTGAGTTTCTCTCCACTGTCATCTCCCCCGAACCACCGCCTCCTCTCTTCACATAGGAGACAGTCTATTTTTATCTCCTTTATTACTATGTTCACATCTTACCATACATGGATGTGAACGCGATGCCTCCCGAACGACATCATTATTATCTCTTGACTGCCACACTAAATCACCTCATTTATCTCTCATTGGCGCTGACAGAAACCCCTGGAAATGAGAAACAAACATAAAAGAGTTTGTTTTTTCCCAAAAATAGGAAGATGCATCCCTTTAAACTACAGAGTCACACTTGTAGCATCCATAGGAATTAACACTGACTGGAGATGCTGCCTGCTGCGCCTACACAACATATGGAACCGTTTGCTATATATGCACAAAGCAACCTTAGTCAATGGCCAGACTCCAACATGGGTTTAATTTGGTTAAAGTTGTTTACATCAACCTTTAAAACCCCGCTCAGATATACGTTCTGTTCTTTAAATAAACCTTGTAAATATATTTCTGTATTTCAGCTGTGTCATGTCAACAGATCAGCATGCAGACAGAAAATGTTCTGGAAGAAATTACACTATATAAATATCAATTCAAGGGAAAAAATGCTGCTTCCTCACTCCCCTCTGCCTATAATATCAACTCCAAAGGCACCTTCTCATGTCTTTATCAGGCACACCGGACTCTCAACTCTAATGCAAACCCATCTGCTGCAATGCTTGTCCCTGAAGGGAACTGATGTAGTATTAAGAGTAAGTCTGCTTCTAGTGGAAGGTGGATGGGTCAAACAAAACCGGACTTTCATCTTGGAGACTGCCGTTTGTGTCCTGTGAAACCAAAAGTCAGTGTCATTTTAATGTAGCTTACGTACCCATGTCCCATGTGTAACCAAAAGTTACCTACGTCCCGTGTAAAACAAAAAGTTAATGTTTTAAAGTAACATTACGTCACTTGTGTACCTAATGACTACGTGACTCCAAAAGTCAATGTTGATTTAACTTAAATGTACATAATCTGTGGAAGGTCATAATGCACTGATGTCCATTGGGTGAAGTATTTATGTTACGTTACATTTTGGTGAAATACTTTCGCAGGAAAACGTGCAAACAGTGCATGAGAACAGCCTGAACTGTAGATTTCGTCAGTCTAGTTATTTCCCGCTGCTTCCAGTATGTTGGTTACATGCTTTTTTCTGATGGCCAGTAGTCGATTATTGCAGCTTTAGGGTATCAAATTAAGGTGGAAACAGAAACTTTTTCCCTCTAGTGTGTCCAAGTGCTGATATTGTTGGCGCCGCTATTGCAGTGACAGCCAGTTAAACTTCCCCTTTTCTTTTTTTTTTTCTTTCTTGCAGGTTGTTTCTTGGGTTGAACCACTGCCTTTTATGTCCACTGCTGGGGAGAGTTATGGTAAAAACATGAATTAATACTCTGGTAAGAAAGCTACCCATAGCTACTGAAATATAAGCACTATCCTCTTCCTGTTTTGGTTACTCAATGGTGGACACTTCCTCTGTGCCGTAAATCGAGCCTTCATTTCCGAGGAGATCGTTCATGATGGCAGATAGTTGCGTAATGAAAGCGAGGCTTTTCAACAATTTTAACGCCGATGGTGTCAGTACTCTACAGCCACTACATGGTGCATCAACTTTTATTTCATAATGATAGGTTAAAGCAAAAAACTTGTCTATTTCCACATTAAATACATAATTTGTAGATAGATAAGAGAGTGTGTATACAGTGTAATTTCTCTTATATTCTGCTCAAGTTTATTGAGGCAATATTTAAATATTTGAGAAAATTAATTTTAATGCCTTCCATCATATCTTATCTGTATTGTTTGGGGCACGGAGCTGAATCTGTGGGTTTTAAAACCATGAATTATGTTGTCTCATTGTGCTCCAGTCATTAATACAGAAGCTAAACTAAATGCCCGTCTAATAACTCTGTCTGCCTACATCACATCCCACTTGGTCTTTGCTGAGCTCCCAGTCTGAGCTCCCACCTTAAAGTCCAAGAGACGATTAACAGGATCATACTTCTACCAAATGCCTTTTGTGATTTCCTGTGTGTGCATGCGTGCACTCGTGGCCTGTGTGTGTGTGTGTGCGCGCGCGTGTGTTTGTGTACTCTGAACGGATTAAGATAGAGTCTGAGTTATGGCAGCTGCCTTAAGAGGGGAATGGAGAGGGTGGAATAGAAGAAGAGAGACAGTGATGGAGAGAGCGAAAGAGAGAGAGAGTGTGAGGGAGGCAGAGACAGACCTGGCGCCCTGCACTCAGCACTTCCACTGACTTAGCACAACAGTGTGGATGTCACCGGCTCTTAAATCACTCCTAACCTTCTCCCAGCTCCATTTACATTTCAGGGAAATCCTCCTGCCTTGAGCCAGAGAGGTTGTTTTACTTAACTGTCTCAGGATACAAATATCAATTACTGTAATGTAGCTGCTGCTGAAGTGTGTGCAGCTGCTGAATGATGGAGGAGCCGCTGCAGCTAGAAATCAAAGCTCTGCTCCTCTGCAGCATTATTAAACCTATAGATTTTTTTTCTAATGTGTACAGAACTTCAGTGAAAAATACTTTGTTAAAAGCTGAGTATTGGTTGAAATCGATTTTTCACACAGATATAATGTTTCCATACATCATGAAGTTGTGTTTCCTGCAGCCAGAGCTCAGTTTGCGGTGAATGGGGTCCTCTAGTGGTGAGGACAGATCAGAATATGGGTGTAGTAGTTGGAAAGCTAATCAAAATTTAGGTGAAATTGCAAAAGGAGCTCAAGATCATATTACAATGTCAAGCATTTGCCTTGTAATTTTTTTATTTTTTATTAATCGTGTACGTCGTTGTAGCTCAATGTCTTAATTTGACTTTTTGGGTTAGGGTTTGGTTTTGTCCGATGTTAGTTCCAATATGGTTTACTCAAAAAAAAAACTGATCTTGCAGAGCTTAGGCCCTATTCTAAAAAATCAACACAGTCCAGCTCCCAACTTTTTAAATACTAAGGCTTGGTCAGTGACCCTCAAACAAACTGCGGACTTTCACCTGGAACACTGCTGTTTGTGTCCGGTGTGAAACCAAAAGTTAATAAAGTTGTGTAGTGATGTTAGCTATGTTAGTAGTGATGCTGTTGAACTGAGTTATATAAAGAGTTGTTAATATTCAATCAATCCTCGGGTCTTAAAACGGACATTATAAAGAAAACTGACACTTTATAATAATCAAAATAAACAGAAAATTGACGTTTGTTTTACTGCAATAATATTGGTAATTTGGTGGTGAATACAGTGTTAAATGATAAACAAAGAGAGGTCCTTTGAAGAACCAACAGCGCTCTAATGGAGCATCGATGGAACATCTATGATTGGACCCAGACACTATCGGGGCTCTATGATTGATGGCCTGTGCACATTACAAATCACTCAAGAGTATTAGATTGCTCATTAGCATGTTGATGGGGAGAGGATGGATCTTAGGTTAATTACAGATGAAGAGTCTAATAAGGGTGCCTCCTCGATGCCTCTGTAGGGCATTTAGAAGTGTACTTGGGAGTGGTGTTTGGGAGTCGACTGGAGACAGACTTCCAGTTCACTGACTAATGTTAAATTGGCGACAAAGAATGCAGCCCACACCCAGAGCGTGCTGCGGCAAAAGGCGATGATGCAGGACGGGTTTCACTTTTTATAAGTGAATGTAAACTTTTGGTTTCTCTGTCTTAATCCTCTGAGCTGGACCCAACGCCATGGAGAGGAACGCTGCACGCTCTCGGGCACAAGCATACACAATGTGTATCAATCCTTTGGTTGGACCAGAAATGCAGGGAGACTTTTTCTTGCTAAATTTATGTCTCTGTCTCCTTTCACACACCACTCCTCATCCTCACTTTGATTCAACAAATACACTTCTTGCAATAAGGAGGTCTATTTAAAAGTCCAGTGTGTAGGATTTAGGGGAATAGATTTGAAGAAATTGAATATAATGTAATGAGCATGTTTTCTTTTGTGTATAATCACCCCCCCCAAAAAAAGATTCATTGTGTTTTTGTTACCTGTGAATGAATGGGTCCTGGTCTGTGGAGTCTGCTATGTTCACTGCCAATAACCCAGAATGAACAAACCAAATACTGGCTCTATAGGGGACCTTTTTTTTATCCACTTTGTTTATTGATTTTTTATAAATAAATGTCTAATTCTAAGTTAACAAAAACACAGCAGCTGATATTTTCAGGTGATTATCCACTAAATAAAACATTCTTATTATATTATATTCCATTTCTGCCAATATTTCCCCCTAAATCCGCACTGGACCTTAGAGCCTCAATATGCCCTTCCCTCTCCTCTGCTGATTGCAAACTCTGCAGTAAATAAATGTAAAACAGCTGCAAACTCTCGCTGGTTTGTGTGCTCAGGCAATATCAAAAAGCTATGAGGATGCTGAGGCTGCTGGCTGTTTTATTGCTCTGCATGTGGGCAACATCATGACATTTGCTGGATGCTAATTTCTGCTGTTGTGCTGCTGTCATCCGTCTTCGTGCTGCATTCCTATCGCTGTTAATTGTGAGTTTCTCAATGCTACTGAACATTTCACAAGAATAGTTTGCTTCAGGTGGTACATTTCTGAGTTTAATGAAGGGATACTCGACTTTGCTTTGCTTGGGGGCCACTTTTGAAAAATAGCAGGAGGCCGGGGGCCAGTCACAGCAGTACATGTTTCTAGGATTTGAGGACATTTCTAAGACTTTAAGATGTTTTATAGGATATCAGCAGGTTTCTCTGATTTTAAGTCGTTTCTGGGATTTCAGGATATATCTCGGATTCTACCATGTTTAGGACATTTCCAGGCTTTTAGCACATTTTTAGGATTGTAGGACATTTCTTGGATTTAGGGACATTTTTTAGTATTTTCAGAGTGCGTTTCAGGGATTTTACCACATTTCTATCATTTTTTGACATTTCTAGGATAGGATTTTTGGACAATTCTTGAACTTTAGGACATTTTTAGGATTTTAGTAACTTTCTAAGACTTTGAGACTTTACCAGGATATAAGAACATTTATGGTATTTTGGGACCTAGCTAGAATTTTGGGGTTTTTTTGGGGGGGATTTCAGTACATTTCTTATAATGTGGTGGATCCTCCACTAGCACATTTTTTTTAAATAAACAACCCATATTTTGATGTTGTTTATCCACTCTGGCTCCTTATGCATATTAAAAGTACAAAAACAATTCCTAGTGTGAATCACTTTAATTTAATGTGAATGAGAAAAAGGTTTGGGAGAAAAAGAACCACCTGGTTCTTTATTGGGGGCCAGATTTAGACCATGGGTCATAAATTGAGCTCTTTAGGTGGAGTATCACTGGCGTCTTTTAGATATTAATTAGCTGTTGTATGGATGATGTAACTGAGCTTGCTGCTGCATTTCAGGTAGACTGGGTTTAGTTGCTAAGAAAAGGCTATAAAGACAAGTAGATTCAATAGATCTGATGTGGCTTTGAAGGCAAATTATTATTATCGCTCCCATTCTTCTCAGTGCAAGTCAGAGCCAAATATCTATACCAAACGTTCACATAGAAACACTTTCCATGCAAGTTGGCTGATTGATCTATATGTCATTTTCCCAACAGGCCTCGGACAAACTTAAATGTTGCAAGCTGTTCATATAATATGTTCCCCCGTGCTTATTTTGAGCATGTTCTTGCACGCAAAACTCACCCAAAGGCCAACCCAGTTCAAATCCCCATATTTTCTGCCTCATCTGAAACACAAGGCCTAATTCCCCCATTGGTTTTGTACATAAATAACCACTCTCCACCTCTCATCTACGAAAGATGGATCGCCCCCATTAATGTGGTTAGTGCTGCTAAATTATTTAATGTGGAAGATGAGTGAAATGTGTTGGGTTATGAATACAAGCAAAAGGAGGCCCAGATGGAACCTAGTAAGATAATGGTAGCGCAACCGTCTCATCTGGGATAAACTCTATTGTAGAAAAGCAATAGTGTATTATACTGGAAACCCCCCTCAGAGAAGGAAGCATTTTACAGCTTTTTTTCACTTAACGAAACACTGTGCTGAATGCTGCGTATGTGCATGAGCCCGTCCTTGGTGTCTCATTCAAAACTACCAAATTGGAACATCTCAGCATGCTCCTGTGAACAATGAAAGGATGTGTCTGAGTTTTTGTTTTGGATCTGTGTGCCTCTGAACTCTCGGTAACCTTCAGGATTTTAAAAGAGTGCCATTTTTTTGTTTTTTCTCCCCCTCCATATTCACCCGGGCCACAAAGGATGGTTTCCCACACTTTTCATGATATAGATTTGTGTTTTAATTTAAAATATTGAAAAAGCACTGTTAAATATGACAAAGCAAAGGGCTAGCAATTTTAAAAATTATACTTTCACACCATCAAAGCTCATTTATGCCGAGCAGTTTCTGTGCTCTTTCACTCTGACGCTTCCCGTAATCAGTGTCCTCCGGATGACATCACTCAGAGGACGAATTCAAAGATTGTTTAGACTTTCAAAATATGTGCAAGTGCGAGTTTAATGAATGAGCTTTGTGTTTTGGAGAGGAGCCCCTTTGATAACTAAAGTGAAACCAAGGTGCCCTGGTTGGATTCATGTTAGGGCTCGCTGAAACCTTTTGATCAAGTGAGACAGGTAATTGCTGTTGTCATACGCAACTCTGTTTTAGGGGATTTGTACTCAACTTCACCTTAAGGTTTACATTGCATTTCATGGTTTTTATTGAATCTTTTGTAAGACCTTTTAAAATTATACAAGCTGTAATTGTGCTTCTGAAGCTGTTTTAAAAGATTTAAAACTCCTGACAGC
The DNA here is from genome assembly GCF_008729295.1 of Plectropomus leopardus. Lineage (NCBI taxonomy): Eukaryota > Metazoa > Chordata > Actinopteri > Perciformes > Serranidae > Plectropomus > Plectropomus leopardus. Next base: position 18,066,280 of record NC_056485.1, on the reverse strand, counting down.
CGGTATGGTGTGTACTCATCATAGCTGAAATGTTGGCAAACAAGAAACTTTCATTTAAGGGCAACAAAGCTTTTAGCTTTATAAAAAATAACATTCATAGAGGAATTAATGATACCTCCTGATTTCACTACAAAACCATCAAAATGGCAGTTGGATGGAGAGAAATCGTCAGTGAGTTTTTGGTAAATGACCATCGCCAATAACAACCTTCTTGCTGTTGGCTGTACAGCATGCCATTTCAAGTAAATATGACAATATACATGTGTTTTTTGTTTTAAAGGTACAATTATAAGAAATAGCAAGTAGGCTACTCACTCATTTTTTAAGTGGTTACATCTCCATTCTGAGCTAGAGCGCACAGCTGTGTGATTTTTTTTAATGTGAAGTAACATATTTTGGATTTAATGTGGACTTAGAGCTCCAGTGTTATGCAATGTGATGCAATAGTTCCATGCTTGTTTCTTCTATAGCATATTTCCCTGCAATCTATCCAATAATTGTTGAGACGTTACTGTCAAAATTTTAAAATGTCAACTACATGTTGGTGCACATTCGTCCTCTGGGAAACATGAATCGTGTGTTAATACATCAAGTAGATAAAGAGATGTTTTACAGAGTAGGAAGGAAACTGCCAGTGGTGCCTTGGGATTTATCCTCTGAGTACCATGGATATCTGTTCCAAATTTCATTGCAATTGATCTAATAGTTGTTGGGATATTTTAGTAAAACATCAAAGCAGAGCTTGTTTATCATGGAGGATCCTAAGCTCCCAGTGTCCTAAAATCCTAGAAATATCCAAAAATCCTTGAAATTCCCAAAATGCTAGAAATATTGTAAAATCCGAGAAATTTCCTGAAATCCTAGACATGTCCTAAAGTCCTGGAAATGTCCTCAAATCCTAAATTCCAAAAAATTACTTGAAATCCTTGAAAATTTTCAATCAAAGACATTTCCTAAAATCCTAGAAATGTCCTAAAACCTGAGAAATCTCCCCAAATCCTAGAAAAGACCTAAAATCCGATAAATATCCTAAACTCTGAGAAATGTCCTAAAATCTTGGAAACATGTATGAGGCTGATTCAACTGGCCCCTGGCCTCCTGTCATTTTTTAAAAGTGGCCCCCAAAACAAAGCAAGTTGAGTGTCTCTGCACTAAAGAAAAGTTCCGGGGATAACGGAGGCTTCATCCTCCAGGGACCATGAATGTCCGTACGAAATCCAGTAGTTGTTGAGGCGGACAAAAGTGACAGATCGACCACCACATTGCCATTCGTAGAAACCCCACCTCCTTCTCTTTGACCACTGCAACTCGTCCAAATGTCAAACTCAATCCAAAATTCTGCAGCAAAAAGCTGGAAATAACAGTTTGTTGTCACAGTAACCGATGCCAACATGTGATACCCAGTTGTTGTTTTTTTCCGTTTTCAAAGATCTCCCTCAGCAGGAACGCACACACACACACACACACGCACACACACACACACACACACGCACACACACACACACACACACACACACACACACACACACACACACACACACACACACAGGAGGGAGCACTGCACAATTTTTATTAAACACAAGACAGTAAAAGATTATGACTGTTGCATTCTGGGTAGGAGACAGCTATTTTGGCTGGGCTGCGGCTCACCGGTTTGCCGATACGGGATTCCATCACACAGATGGTGTGTGTTTGCAGGAGCCAGCCCCAGTGAATGTTGTTTTATGTTTCCTTTGATACATATTAGCAGGTTCTTTGTTTCATGCATCACATCCACACATGAAATGACTGTTCCATTCATTCCGGTTCCAAAGGAAGCATCTTTTAAGTGCTAAAATGCACAAACGAGCCCGACAATGGACACCGTTTAATGTTTGAAGTCATCTGTGTCCAATTTTAATCAGAGGATTGTCCAACAGTTTGGAGACAGATGTGGAGAAAATAACACAAAAGTGAATAGGTACTGTTTTTTTTTTTTAGTTCAACCCTAATAAAATTTAATGTATTTCATCTTTTAATGTTGGGATGAAAGTTGGGGCTATTATAATAAAAAACAAAACAAATATAGGCCTGTAAACGGTTGAGATGTCCCTTTATGGTAATAGTAAAATAGAAAAAAATAAAAACTGCAAACCTTGTACTGTTACAAGTTGACTTGAGGTTATTAGTATTACCAGTACTAGTATTATTTCCACCCATTTATTCTAGATATATAGCAATACGGCGCTTTGAAAACCTCAAATCTCAGAGATGGTAAAATATAATGCTAATATATTTTTTTTCATCAAATATATAGTGGAATAACATCAAACGTTTGTTATTAATAACAGTAAAATTCATCATTTTTGTATTTAATATAACTTGTGAATTTATAATCAAAGCATCTTTACTATAACATTCAACTGTTTGGTTGAGCATGCTTTTAGACAATGAAAAATCATACTTAATCAAATAATTTCAAGATTTTTGCTATATGCAAGAAGCAAAATAAAGCTAAAAACGCCTAATTAAAGCCATTATTTTAACCAGCATATTAAATAGACTGCAATATGACCTTCCTAGTTTTGTAAATTTAATTCACAATAATTTCTGAAGGCCTATAGTTTGCCCTTCTAGCTTGTGTATGAACCCAGTAAGAGACCAGTTCAGCAAGTGTTTCTGAAATGAAAGCATGATCATAGATGATGGGACACAACATATTCAAGAGGTCTGGTTTGGAAAACTGTGAAACTAATTAGGGACTGGCACTGTTACTATGTCGAAATCCTTAACTTTCGCAGTACAGCTTGTGTGCCACCAATTAACCATCTAAAGGAGACTCCTTCCAGCTGCAGTGCTGGTTCCTCCTGTGCTGTAGTATCTCTGTAAAGCCTTATTTAACTTTAAACTGATTTGAAAACATGCTGTGAGGTTACTTTTATAGCAAGACCATAGAGTGCTGCCGGGATGATGTTTTTCCTGTAGGTCGATGTGGAAGTTGGCACTGCCCTGGTTCACTGATCAGAGAGTCTGATTTTTACATTGGATTCTGGATTATTGGAGAAAATAAGCTCTGTGGCATTTTCCACATTTAAAGCCTAAATATCGCCACTACATTTTGGTCGCATGACTTAACGTTGCCACCACAACGAGGCTGTGAAACCTCTTTCGGCTTGATGACGTCCTAGTCTCATTCATGAGTGGGCTATTTACTTACGTATTTTATGTCATCGAAAAAATTGTGGAAGTCTCTTAGCTTGTGTTTAACCACAGACCGTATTTCAGGCAGCTAATCAAAGACGTTATTAACAAAAACCCATTGACTTTGAGACGAGGCAACCAGAAGTGCTAAAAACTTTAAACCAGACCAGGTACCTGATAAAACAGCAATAATGCTTTAATAAAGTTTTGCCAGGTTGTTAATATTGTAGCACAATCTGTCAGATATGAAGGCTTTACTGTTATAATCATCATGTCAGAAGCATATTTTCTCCCTCTAATAAAATACAAGCATGTGAGATCCGTGACCAATGATTTGATGTCTTCATATTATGATTAATTTCACATCTGGTCACAGGCGTGATTATATTATTGATGTAGTCACTGTCAATTTGCCATGGATATAATGCTAACAGTGGTTCTTGGCAAATAATTACATTATTAACCATAGAGGGAATAATGAAAGATTAGTGTATGCCAAGGCTGCCCGGCAGTGAATGTGGTACATTAGACTGTGTAGTGTGATTTTCAAACTTCAGTGTTTTTCCCATTCGGCTGCATTATTGATTTTTAACTGCACTGTACTTTAATTAATTGAAAGAAGCAATGAGAAGGGTGATAGTTCAGGGCATTTGCTTTGCTTGGGGCCCACGTTTGCAAAAAGACAGTGGGCCAGGGGCCATGCAAAGAGACTCCACACGTCTTAGGACATTTCTTGGATTTCAGGATGTTTGTAGGATTTTGCGTCGTTTCTAGGATTTTGGTGCATTTCTTGATTTTTTTTAAACATTCCTAGGATTTTAAGACATTTCTAGGATGGTAATTTGTTTCTAGGATTTGGGACATTTCTTAAATTTTAGGACATTTGTAGAATTTTAGGACATGTCTAGGATTTTAGGATGTTTCTTGGATTTAAGGACATTTCTAGGATTTTAGAATGTTTTGCGGATTATACGACACTTTAGGAATTTAGGACATATCTCGGATTTCAGGATATGTCCATGATTTGAGGACAATTTGGGGATTTTAGGACATTTGGGCATTCAGGGCGCTTCTAGGACTTTAGGACATTAGGGCCTTAGCTAGGCTCTTTCTTTTAATAAACAAGCTCTATTTTTATGTTGTTGATGCACTCTGGCACCTTGTGTGTACAAAAAGTGCAAAAAAAATACCTACTGTGAATTATTTTAGTTTTATTGTGAATAAGAAAATGGTTGGGGGGCCACTCGGCACCCTGTTGGGAGCCAGATTTGGCCCATTGGCCGTAAGATGAGTATCTCTGGTTTAGTGGAATAAATTGATTAAATTCATTGTTTTCAAATCTATAAAGCTTTTATACCTGAAATCATTTAAAAACGGCTATCAGATTTCTTATGAAAAGATGCGTTGCGGTATTATTCTGAGGTATTGCCACAAGCAAGTCTGAAGACCTCGCAGCTTTGGGTATACCAATTACCGCATATTTCCTCTAGCTTGGCACTTTATGCCTTGGACAGAGTCATCACAGAGCCGGGGCGGAAGAAATTAAGACAAACTCTGAGCCTTGCTTTTCCCAGCACAGATGATAATTTTCCAGGCAATTAAGACGAGCTGAGCTTTAGGAGGTGGGGTCAGTGCATGCTCATGGGAAACTGGTGTGATAAAACCAGCACAGCGCTGTTGTGGGCAATGTAAAATGCTGCTTGTCAGCTGTCCTACAAGCTTGGGTAATTGACCCAGCTTCGAGACAGATCACTGATATCAAAGAGTCATTAAGTTCTTTAAAATTAGATTCTCTGATGAAATGTTGCCTAAATAGTGATTTTTTTTTAAAAACAGTGTCTGTAAGTTCCAATGTATCTTTCTCAATGTCACCTACTAAGGTTACATGGACATGAATAAACCGTTTATGAGTCTTATCATATTCAGGATATAGTGTTAACATGACTACAGAAAAATTGGTTTATTCACGTTCTGCTTATTCATTCCAGTTTCTTTTTGAGTTCACCAGCTGGGATTTTTGGGTTTCTCATATATGGAATATGGTATTTACAGTACAGTATCTTGTCTGTCCAAGGTAATAGGCCATTTTAACATAAACATGTTTACCATATTACCGCTTTAGTATTTCAATGCCTCCACGCCGGCGACAGCTGTCTGTACCATTCTTCAAATTTAGCACGAACGTACACTTGGACTCAAGGTCACTGTGACCTCGTCTGTCTTATTCTTTTGAACCGAATATCTTAAGACCACCTTGAGGGAATTACTTAAAATTTGGCACAAGCGTTCGTGTAGACTCATGGATGAACTGATTAGAGCTTGGTGGTCAAAGGTCAACGTCACAGTGACCTTAAATTTGTCTCATTCTTGTGAAAGCGATACCTCAAGAACACCATGAGGGACTTTATTCCTATTTGAAACAAACATTCACTTGGATAAAATGATGAGCTGAATAGAATGGCCATAACTCAATAACTCTCAAGAACTGCCTTGAAACTGTGCTGATTGTATAGATCCTGCGTTTCCGGGGGGGAAGATGTGTGAAGCATCCGTGTTTTCACAAACATGGATGGGAACTGTAAGTGTAACTTGACTGGTGCACGGAGGCATACAACCATGTGGCACTTTATCTAGTTTGGTTTTGAAAAGGCTAAATATATTTTCCACCTTTCAAGCTCTTTATTAACAGCGTGTATTTCTGTTAATACAGCACTGATATTGTCACTGCCTCAGTATCTGGTTAATTCAAAACTGTGCCTGCCGTTACAGTTGCAGAGCTAAATCAGACAGTCACTGTTCAGGGAAAAGCTTAGCGACTGCTCCAAAACAAGTCCATTGTTTCATGTGCTGCAGCTAATCCATGTTGGAGACACTCTGGATCATTCATCAGTGCCTGGACATAAGAACAAACACTGTCATTGAATGATTGTCGAGCCCGCCCGGGGTGAGCATTCATCTGCAACAAGGCTCGACTAATGAAGAGAGAGCTTAAATCTAAACAACTCTGGTTCGGCACTTCTTTACCCACATTCCTTCAAACACTAGTGCAAATATGCACAGAGCGGTCATCAAGCACGCAGTTAATCTGCAGTTTGTTTCTTGGATAGCTGTCTTGTGTAGCTTCAGGCTTTAGTTATAGAGATGTGCGGTTTACTGTTAGCAACTGAAAAGTCCCATTTTATGTTTTGTTTGATTTAATATTTGCTGAGTAGGTGTGATATGAAGGCACGGCAGAGCGCAGGTCATGTTTGTTTGATCTCTTCTGTATGGGGAAATAAGCAATGAATGTGTGTTGATGTGATGCAGCAAAAGTAGGAGCTGATGTTGGATTGGGAATCCCATGTCGACCCACGCAAGATGCATGAATTCCCTTTAGATCGGGATTCAGGGAAAGAGTACCCAGTCCAAGGAGTGGATGTGAGTGTGGAGTATTTTATGTCATCGTACTGTAGCTATATTATCATCTCGCAGTAGCTTGATATGCTACAGCATTTATAGTGCAAAATGTAAAGATTTTGCATGGTTATTTGCTGAATATGCTCTGAAATTTGAAACCAATCAGTAGCTACAGCTGAGCCCTGGTCTGAGGTATTTTGATGGTTTTAGACAACCCTGGGGTTTATTAAAGTTCCCATTTAGTGCTGCTCATGTTTAAAAGGTCTAAATACTTAAGAAATGCATCTGAACTCTGCACAAGAAAAGTGATGTTGATCCAGCTTTCAAAGGGTTAACACAATCATTTTTACCTGCTGTCTACATGTATAGAGATACAGTCTCCCGAGCGCTCTGTTTCACAAGTCAACATGGATATGAAGTAAACATTTGCTTGAAAAGTCTTTACCTTACAAGGTGTTTCTAAAAAAGTTTACAAAAATATCCATATGCATGCAGCCATGAAACAACCTCCTGACCCAGTATTGTATTAGTGCTACATTGACCCACCTTGGGTCCATTTCTAACCTAATATTTTTCATTTGTACTATATATGTAAAAGTTAATGTGATAATTATTAAGTTCAGAGGTACAAATGGGAGCAAAGTTGTGCTGCTTGCTTATGTGAATGTGATAGTGTTTGGTGCTGAAGTTTAGGATATTCAGATTTTCCCCAACCTTAATCGTTGCGACTAGGGGCTCGGCATCCAAATACAGATCTGTCTCCCATACCTTGGTCTCACTAAAAAAGGTTCAACCAAGTAAAGCTAAACGTCCAATACGACCCTGGTAGTGCACAGCAGGAACATCACTTAGGCCATAATTACCTGGCACATGTTTTGATTGTTCCTGGTCCTTTGTGCCACATTACCCCCGCAATCGTCACTTTTAACCCCCCTTTTGACTTTTGTTGAAGCCCAGCTCAATAAAGTCTGAAATTTCCCAACCGCCTACTGTCAGAGGTCTCTCGTCCCACCAAACACTCAATGACAATAACAATCCACTGGGGGAGTGATGTTGGGGGAGCGATTGCAGGTCTGCTCGATAGGTCTGCCAGCAAATTGCTTTTTAATGTTTCGCACAATAGCCCAAAACAAAGCGGATTGTTGTCCATAAGCCGAGCGAGGCCATTTAAGTGAGTGTGATACATGACTCACAGAGGACTCCAGGTGTCAGCGCCACCGTGGGAAGAATGAGGAGACAGCGGCGGTGATAGGGGAAGGTGAGCATTAATTAAGTGCATGGGTTTCGGGATGTTAGATTGACTGACGCTGGGATTAATCCTGAGGGAGTAGCCGCACTGATAAAAATGTTCTCGGACTGAAGCTGAGACCTGTGTGAAGTATTCAGTCAAATTAGACCTGAATCAGTATCAACTGTGTAGGCAGAGCTTTAAAGTAAGACCAGCGTGTCTGTGTGTTGCATGTTTAAAGGACATTTGTGGTGGCAAGAGGACAAATTCTGCAGGTTTTGATGATCCCCAGACTTTCCCTCTAGTGCCATTATGAGGTTAACGTACGAGTTTTACTGAAATATCACAACAATAAGTTGGACCGCCATGCGATTTGGTGCACATATTCATGGTCCCCAGGGGATGAATCTTGATAAATTTGGTGATCCTTTGACTTTTCCTCTTGCAACACAGAGGTGTTTTTGGATTTTGCTAAAATATCTCAGCAAATACTGATTGATTTGCAGAGTAGTTAGGTACAGATATGCATTGTCCCTTGAGGATAATTCTTAATGGCTTTGGCAAGCCTCTTACCTTTCTGCTAGCGCCACTCTGAGGTCAGTATTTTTGTCTTTGAGTAAAAATTCTCAACAGTTTTTGAGTGGATTGCCATGCAATTTTGTACAGACATTTGTGGTCTCCAGAGGATGCATCTTAATACCTTTGGCAATCCTCGGATCTTTCCTCTAGCGCCACCATGAGGCTAATTTTTGGGGGCTTCCAGTGAAATGCCTTGGAAGTTATTGAGTGGATGATCATAATATCAAAAAAGTGAGGTGACCCAATAGTCAGCCTTTGCTGTCATTAGTTTTTTGATGATGGTTTAGTCTTTAGTTGTTTTTTTTTTTTTTAAGGCACATTTGGATTTTTTTCATGTCCCTCACAGTGATTGCTGATGGCAATTTATGCTGAACCAAAGAGTGCCACAGCTGATTAAAAAAACAGCTCTTCATGACTTTTTTTAAGCACAGATATTTCAGAACATCCCGTCACTTGCTTTTTTTCCTCATCTGTTTCCGCTGAGGGTTACAGCTCCAACCACGGACCCCCGTCGTACGCGCCAACCAATCGCCTAAAGCTCCCAGCGCCACATCTGTTGCATCTGTACAGCGGCGAGGCGGCGCGCTGTAGGATGCATCTAAACCGAGGACCTCGCCTGAATAATATTAATTAAACCTCCCTAACTAATTGTGTGTTACTTTTTGCTGTCAACCAATTATGTTTTACACTCTTGGGGAGAGGCGAGATCCCCTGCTCGCTGTGAAATTCCAGCTGTCATTGAATTTCAATAAGCATGTATTTAATTAACATACTAGGCCACTGGAGCATATCAATATTTATTCCTCTTAAAGATGAGACAGCGGTGCGTTTGTTCTGCCCACCGCCGGCTGAAGACGCCTGGTGAGTTGACATAACGTGCAGGAGAAAACATTTGATTGAGGACTTATGATAATGTTTACCTTGCAAGTGCAGCTGAGCTTAATGTGTTGGCTGTTTTTCAAAGTGTCTGACACGGTGACAGGGGCGTTTCTTGGATTTGACGGCATTGGGGGCTTAGCTCAGACCTCTGGAGGGGGGACCAGGGATCCTGAACAAGCTGTATTTTGATGCTTTTTTATGTACCTTATTTACCCTAACAAACGCTTATTTTTTTTTTAACTTTAATTAAGAATTGTGATAAAAATGTATAAGAATGGAGAGGTTATTAGATCCAGGGATTTTTATCATTATTAGGGACTATTGGTTATTTATGATAAGGGAGGGGCTGGTGCAAGAAAAGGCAGGCATATCAAATAATTCTTAAAGCAGCAGGGAGGGACTTATGTTTTTCTATTTTGGCTCCTGCAGGTTTAGAGGGCATGTTTTCTTTTAAGAAAATGTGGCAGTTTTTTTTGTCCCTTTAAAATTGTTGGTAATTTGGTAAAATTCTTTTTGGCAATTTTGTCTTTCTTTTAAGAATTTTGGTGATTTTTTTCACTTTTTGCCTTTTTTTCTTTTTAAAGTTTTGGTGATTTTTTTTGTTTGTTGTTCTTTTGAGGTTTTAATTTTTTTTTTTTTCTTTCATAATTAAAAAAAAAAAACTTGCCTTCCAAACCTGCGGGCCCACCGAAAATTGCCAAAAGTACACCATTTATCACAACCAAAACTTAGCATGGAAAATATTGTTTTATTTTCATTTTCCAACAGTCCTTGAGCATATCATGTGGGACGGACGCTTCACAAATTTTCCCAGACTCACTCAGGGAGGCATTAGGGAGGGTCAGCGTCCCTTTTTAAGTGGAAGGCCTCGTGATGCCACATGTAGGTTTCAAACTGCCTCATGAATTTGGTCGGAGCAGATACTGATGTAAGTTTTTGCTTTTCCTCCGCCGTCCGTTTGTCTTACGCGCCTGTCCCGTGTTGTTCTTTTATCAAGCGCCGGTTTTGACAGCACAACAGAAACCATCCATCATCTAGATTTACCCCCACAACCCTAATATCTAGCAGACAGTCCAATGCCATAACACCACGGGCGACAAATGCATTTTAGAGGAAGGGGACGGTCTCAGTGTGTGTGCATGCACAAATCTTCCTGTGTGAGTGTGCTTGCAGAGGCAGGAAGCGCAGGGATGGAGGGGGGTATAATAGTGACAGAGTGAGCTAAACTCAAACTCTAGCTGCCATGCCATCGGCAACTGGCCGAGTGTACCCCGCGTTCTCGCTGGGTCAGCAGAAAAAGTGCACAAAACAGCATCAATTGATTCCTCCATGATATCAGGAGGAGGAGAAGGCCCATCACCGTGCAGCCTCCCTCCCTCCTTTTCATTCCAGCCGCTACCTGCTTTCTCCGAACGCTGTCACACATAATGAGGCCCGAGCTGGAGATGGAGCGAGAAGCCGAGACAGCAACCGCAGCCGCCGCTGCACAAACAACAGTCGCCGAGGCCCAGCGGACCACAGTGGAAATGGTACATATTTTAGCATAATGCTCTGCCGCTCCCTTGTGCTTCACACAGCAAAAGAGCTGTGTATTATTCAATGATGTGTCTACCGATCCAGTGGTCCCGTAAGGCTTGCGAGGTCACACATTCAAATGATGTCACATGTGTCCCGACTAATGATTCCCCGCAGGGAGAGGTTTTAGGAATTGCTGGAGAGTTGTTTTCCAGCGCGGGGTGCAGCCGGTCTGAAGAACACTGAAAATTCAAGGGCTTTTATTTGAAATATGGAGATAGTCATACAGATCGAGCTCTGTTTGTGTCACTCTTGAAGTGCAGCCACTTTAAGTGTCTCTCATAAGTGAGGGATGTGATTTGGCTCCGGCTTTCTACGTCAGCATCTTCTTCTATTCTTCTTTTAAGACTTATCTTGATTTGGAGACTTTGTTTCTTATTCTATATTTCCTTTGAAATTTTAAAGTTTATTTTTACTCTCAAAGAATATTATTTTTGTATCTAACTGAATCCAATTTTTGAAAGTGAAATTTTTGGTGATTTTTTTTTTTTGGAAAGTTTTTCTTTAGATTTTTAAAAAATTTTTTTTTCAAATTTCTAATTATTTTTTCCTTTATAAGAAAGTGGTGACAACAAAAAAATTGTACAAATTATATGAAAAAAAACCTTCTTTTTCTTTTTTTTTTTTTTTTTTAGAAAACATGTCTTCCAAACCTGCAGGCCCAAGGGTTGAGAAGGAATGTTTTTTTTTTTTTTTTTTTTTAAATAAAAAAATTGGTGAGTCTTTTTTTGGGGAAGGGCGTGAAGTGCGAAGGTTTCTTATTAATAAATCTGATTGATAGATTGATCTAAATTTTAACGTTACTTTGGTAGGGCAAACATAATGTACATTTCCATTTTTTTAGCTTGTGTCTTAAACACCCCTCGTTGGCCTACCTGCTCAATATATAGGTTAAGATACAAAATTTGATGGCTCATAATAGACTTTGCATTAGTATTGTTTTCGTGTTGCTAGCACCTAATTTAAAACCTTTTGTGCCCACGACCACTTAATACGTTGTTAAGAGTCTGTGTCTATTTCACATATCTCTGTTAGACTGTCAGTTGAGACTGGCTTTAAAAGTGCTATCCAAATAAACCCTGTTGTCATTATTCCTGTGATTTCCTCTAAATATCAGAATTTCTTTGATTGTACATTTAAAACGCACATTTCCATTTTCCTCAGCCAGTCTCTCTAAACGCTCCTCTTCACTCTACCTGCTTCATATATAGATACTCTCTCTGAAATATGTGAACACTCGTAAATGCCCGAATCAATTTCTGCAGCTAAGATGGGATGAAAATGAATCACTCTCCTGGCCCTGTGTCCAGGAACCGTGTTTAGCTTCAGCCGGCTGTTTAATAATTTCCCTTTTTAATTTCACATATAACCAGCTCAGTTGGTAGACGTTCGAGGAGGCAGGGCCATCAACCAAAGCCACCTAAAAGGTGTGCAAACAGATAAGTACAGACTTGCCAGTGTCAAGACTCTGTTAGTCCACGTAAATACACCACACACCTCTCAATTTTATGCACTGGAGATGATAAAATGAGATTTTTTTTTTCACATTAGGGCGCCTCGGGGCTTGAAAGTGGAGGATCGAGGCGGTTATTCCCTCCGTTTTCACATCCGTGTACCACTTTGAGCTCCAAATACATTTAAAGAGGCTCGTGTCAGTGCTGTCTTATCAGCCGAAGATGAGCAGAGAGATCGTAAAAGTGAAGTAATTACCAGAAACACGTGATTAGAATGTCATTTGTGCTGACAGGGGCTAATTAGAGACGTCCCTTCTCGTCATCTCTGCTCCGATGACAGTCCATAATGGCAGGGGACCGAAACCCTGTTTTGAACTTTGCCTGCGTTAAAACGCACAGATGAGACGGTCCTCTTAATAATTTCTGTCACTTCAGTCATATTAACTTTTGAACAGACTTTATATAATGCTCCGATCCCATGTCGGCTTGTCTTACTCTTGATCTTCACTCCTTTTGTCAGATTTGCCTCAATGAGCACTGAAAGCACAAAGTCACTTTACGTGTCTGCCCGAGGGCGCCGCAACTTTTACACACGTGATGTCAAAGTTCAGACAAACGGCGCGTCACAGTGATGAAGCGAGGAAAAGAGCAGAGAATCTCCCTTTTTAAACTCTCACTTCTTACAAATTTTCACTCCGAATCACCATCAAATCAGTGTTTTGTTTTTTTTTTTTTTGTCAAAAGTAATGGTTGCCTTTTCCAATCAGCGTGGCTTAATTCTTCTTTTGTGTGCTGAATTCTTTTGATGCGTGATGCTAAATGACGGTGATTTCATCTTTTCCTGTCGTCCCGCTGAGCTATCTCCAGCCGTCTTTTATACCGTTTCAAAGGCTGTTTGTTGGGCTCATTGTGTTGTTTGTTTGCTTTTTCATCACCTCTGAATCACTGTGCTTATCTTTCTGCTTTTATTTTTATTTATTTTGTGAGATCTTTTGGCACATATAGTGTATTTTTTGTCATCTGTGCAATATCATAGAGCTGTAGCGATATCTTGACAAGTGTAAACAACATATTTGTATTGTGGACAGGATATAATACTTTTTTCTCTTTTTTTAAAAAATATATAGAGAAATCAGAAGTTGTGACGGCCTCATACTCTGTTTTCTATGGAAACAGGTTGAGAAACTACTTACAGTGAGAGGTGGAGGAAGTATTAATTTCCTGTACTTAAGTATAAGTACTGATACCACACAGTGAAAAATACTGTGTTAAAATAAAAGTCCTGCATTGAAAATTTTACTTAAGTAAAAGTAAGTATAATCAGGAAAATGAACTGAGAAATAGAAGTTCCCGATTCAGAAAAAACATCTTCAAAAAAGCACCCAAAAAATTAAAAATATACTTGAAAAAAAAAGAAATTACTTGTTTTTAATTAAAATAGTTGCCAATATAATTCCTAAACATAACTAAGTCTTTAGGCTTTTTTTTTGTAAACTCCCGACCTTAAAGTTCAAAATGTGCCAAGCTCATATTGTCAGCAGCATAAAAATGAATCACTCAAAATGTGTTTGCACAGATATATTATGAAGTTCTGTTAAAAAGTCTCAATAACCCGAGGAGATAAAAGTAGAAAACAAAAATATCATGATAAATAAACATTAACTTTTTCTACAGAATAGAAACAACCCACTTCATACCTACAATTTTTTCACTCTTATTTTTTATTTTTAACATTTTGGATCATTTAAATATATATAAAATCATGTAAAAAGACTGGTGGTCGTGGAACGTGTTTATCAGCAGGAGGAGGTGTGTTTTCTTTGGGAGAGCGGCATCAGTCTGAAAGTATTCACAGGAAGAGACTCGACTGAAGGGAGCTGTGGAGTATGAAGGGCGACAGAATTAGATTAATTATAGCTGCAGATTGTGATGCGTTACCACCTCCCAAACACTGCCGTCAAGGTGAAGACCCTGCAGGCTTTTTCTGAGCCTGCAGCACAACAGCTACCGACCCCTAAAATAACTCCTCACACTCAAAACCATGTGTCAACATATTCTGTGTGTACGATGAGGACATCAGTTTCAAACATGAAGTTTAGATTACTCACAGCTGTGTCGTCAGGGAAAAAGCAAACAAAAGAGCTTCTATTGAAAGATACCGTCCATGTGCACTGTGGGAAATGTAGTTCCCAGCATTTTTGGAGCTTGACCCTTATTAGGACCCAAAACCCTTGTTGTGATTTATTTATTTTTTTAAATCTGTGTCTTACAAGTGCCCTAAATTTATGGAAGTGTGATACTAAATCCGTGCATTACCCCTTTCATGGCTGCATTTTTGGAAATGATTAACCTTAAATGTAAGTTGTATATTGATTTTACTTTTTAAAAGTGTACATAATGATACATACAGTACATTATGTGTATTTCAAATATGTTAAACATGATTATATTTGAAATACATAGAATTAATATACAAACATGGATTTTAAGAATTTTTTAGGATTTTAGCACGTTTGTAGGATTTTAGGGATTTTTTCTAGGATTTTAGGAGGTTTCTAGGATTTTGTGACGTTTCTTCGACTTAAGGACATTTCTAGTGTTTTAGGACATTGTTAAGATTTTAGGACGTTTTTAGGATTTTTAGACATTTCTCTGATTTTAGGACGTTTTTAGGATTTTCAGACATTTCTCAGATTTTAGGACATTTCTTGGATTTTAGGATATTAAATGGATTTTAGGAAATTTCTTGGATTTTAGGCCATTTCTCGGATTTTAGGACATCAGTGGTTTTGCTAAGACCTCTGTTGCACTTGTGTTGTTGCACCTTTTGTAAAAAACACGCTCTTTTTTGATGCTGTGTATGCACACTGGTACCTTATGTATACTAGAAGTACAAAAAAATCCCGAATTAATCAGTTTATATTGTGAATTGGGAAATGGTTGGGGGGCCACCTGGCACCCTATCAGGGGCCAAATTTGGCCCACAGGTTTTAAGTTGAATATCACAGCTTCCGAATATTTCTCTCCCTGTCAGACAGAGCTGAATGCATTATTATGTGCTGCTGTTTATTAATTCTGGGGATTATTTGTTTTGGAGTCACCTGGGTGGACGTTTGAGGTGACAGCAGCATCTGGTAGCACTTTCAGCGTGGCACCAAATATCACGCAACAGTAACGAGTCTGTAGTCACACAAAGGAGTCAGTGAACTATTGTACGCCGTACAGCAGAACAATTAATTACAGCCAGTGTGGTATGATGTGTAAATGAAACAAATTTCCCATCAAATTGTCTGGGGAGATATCGAGCAACTGAACTGCAGAGAGGAGTGCCGAGCATCAGTAGGCAAGGGGAGAAAGTCGAAATAATTGCAACAGCGTCGGCATCATTAGGAAAGGGAATGTGCATTAAAAGAAAGGAGCGGGGCAACTTTGAAAGCCAGATTTTACTTCTGTTATTGTAATTGTTTATGCATCATCATACCCTCTTTGATTTTTAAATATTTATAGCATTAAAGAGGATTTAATCTTTTTTTGTGATAATTTATCAAATATTTCTAGAAGAGTTAAAGTGGAAATCAAAATGTTTTTTTGTTTTTTTAGCTTTAACATAATTTGAAATAGATTGCACAATGTAATGGCTATAGAATAATGACAGCATCAGCGTTAAGATTTGATTTCTTTAAGTTTTGCTTTCATTATGCAGTTCTGTCTGCTACCCGCTACAATCAGCTGGGAAAATCAAACTGGAAAAATTGGTTTGATTTCTTTCAAAAACATGGGGGATAAAAAGGCAGTCAGCATCTTGGCATGAAATGCCCCACAAAATTCGAAAAATTTAAAGTTTTTTTTGTAAAAAAAAAAAAAAAAAAGGTGATAAGAAATTTGAATCTTTAGAACAATTATTAAATACCTAAGGGAAAATACAAAGAAAACTATATTTCTTCTTATTATAATCATCAGAAATTATTATTTGCATTTATTTTATTTTTTATTTTCAGCATGTTTCAGGTCGTTTTCTGTTTTTGAAAGAAATCAAGCAAATTTGCACAGGTTTCAAAGGGTTAATAACATCTTGTGTGTCACTGGATTTGACTCTTGGCTGTAACTAGAAAATTTCTGCCCTTCAATCAGTATTTCATGTGCTTTTTTTGAAGTCCCTTCAAAATTTTACACAGTCAAAAATGAAAATAAATCACATCAAAGTACATTTTCACACCCAAAGCTGGAAAGCTGATTGAGACATAAATTCACATTATGCTTAAAAACATTCAAATCTGGCCATAAAAAAAGCTATGCTGAAAGAACAACACTAGATCCAGGTTATCATTTTTCTTCCTGCTCAGAAGCAGCCAAGCGAGAAGAGAAGCGGGTGTTTTCCTCCTGAAGACGGGGCCCCTCAGAGGCTCACGTCCCACTGGGCCTATCTAAGTAGCGTTTTGAGACGAGATGCACCAGGATTTATCCCGAGGGAAAAGGTAGCTGGCAGCCCGGTGGACCAACCGAAGCACTCTCCCTGGAGCTGTGCGAAAAATGCAAGAGCTGTGCAAGAGATGTAAATGGGTTTACTTACAGCGTGGTATATTTACAACACGCTGCTGCAGGAGGACAGACGGGTTGTCATGTATCACACAAGCATGGCACAATTTATGGGAGCTTACATATTTATCTGGGTCTCAGCGTGTAGTTTAATGTTGCAGAATTTTGCAGGATATTCACAATAAGAATATATTCAGTTACCATACTAAGGCTTAGTTTGGCAACCAACATGAGGGCAGAATAATATTTCTTGTCATGAGGGAATCAATCAGATGCACTCTGCAGTTCCTCAAAGTCACTGTGAGTGGCCTACATGCAGGCAGGCAGCCCACCAGATTCAATTTACTGTAAATGCAAATAAGAAAATAGAGGTCACTGTTTGTATCCCTAAGCAAATAAGGCAATTGTTTAGTGCTATATCTCTTGTTCAGGGTCCTTAGAGTTCTAAAAAAAAACCCTGGAAGAGTCAGTTTTGCATATAAAATATAAATTTGCATATAGCTATTTCCAGGCCTGGAAATGTATTGGAAAACTTTTACAAACCTGTGTAGAAAAATTGAAAATCCAACAAAATTGCTGTGATAAATGGTGTAAGTTGTGGTGATTTTAAAGAAGAGAATGCCTTCCAAAGAAATAAAATAAATGACAAAATGTTTTCTTTAAAAATCACCAAAAGCTTTTAAATAAAAAATGCCATTTTTTTTCTTTGAAAATCACCAACAATGTTTAAAGAAAAGAAAAATAAGAAATTGTTTTCTTTAAAAATCACCAAAGAAAGAAAAAAAAATAAAAAAATTAACCAATATGTTTTGTTTGCATTCTGCCTAATCATCTTTAAAAATCTGAGGTAAAATATATACAAAATACTGCCATTTAAATTTGTATGCCCCTCCCCTCAGCCCCAGTTTAAAATAAAAACATAAGTACCTTGTTAGTGCTTAAAAAATAATTTGACATGCCGCCCCCTTTTTTGCATCAACCCCTCCCCTTTCATAAATAACTAACAGTCCCTAAATTATATTCATTATATATATATATATATATATATATATATATATATATATATATATATATATATATATATGTTTAAAAAGCTTTTCCATAGTAATGAAAATGAACTAATAAGGAGTATCGATGGTCATTTCAGAGAATCTACGGTCTTGAAAATTTGCCTCAAAGACACAAAATACATTAATTTTCTTACAGTACATTCCCAGTGACAAAAGTCATGGGAATGTATGGGTTAAACGTGTATGAACCCTGCTTGTTGTGTTTGTATCAACTGTTCAGCACCAGAGAGGCACTGATATGGAGCAGTTGGACAGATATTAATATTTTTCTTCCTTGGCTCGGTATGAAATGGAAAAGGGTTGTATTAAAGTTTTGATTAAATTCACAAAGAGCTCAAATCAAACTCGTCTAAAGCTGAAATGTGGAAAGTGTGTTATTACGTTTGTCCAGTGCATGTCTGTCTTGTTTTGCGCTATCGCTGATTTTCAAAAAGCCCTTTCATTTTGGAAAGAGAAGGGGCTGCGATTGATTTGGTGACTCGCATTTAGTCCTAACTTTCCAAGCTATATATTCACTTTGCAACTCACACTTATCATCCTTTTCAACCCCCTTCAGAAAGTTTTAGCTTTTAAGCTTTGGGGTAAACACTAATTGAAAATAGTTTATTATCATATTAAAGGACAGGAGTTACTTTCATGTTGAGGTTTCACAATCTTTGACCTTATCAGCAGCGACAATAAAGTAAAAGCTCTATGACAAGTTGCTTTTCATCTTCGTAACCACCTTTCTCAGTGAAGATCAAGGGCGGTAATATTGCTAGGTAAGCTAAGCAACAGCGTGTCTGTGGTGTGTAGTGGTACAAGAGCTTATAATGAACTCATTATGACATGAAGTGACCATTTTTTCACCTCCAAATGTGCCATCTGTCAACTCTGAGTGTCCTTTAGGGAGCTTTCACACCTGTAGTTTGGTCTACTCGGTGCAATTCAGGGATAAAGTTGCAAAATTAGGTGTTTTTAGACCCAAGAAGCTTTTCTTTGTTCCAAGCTGTGAGAACTACGAATGTTTGTAGATCTTAAAACATCATTTTGAAGGACTTTTTTAGCTCCTGTTTCAGAGTAGATTCTCTCTTAGCACAAAAGGGAACCTTAAGCAGCGTAATGCACCTTAATTGGTCAAAAACAGCCAGTGCAGCACCTGGCAACCAACATTTAAAAAACACGCTCTCATCTCAAGTTGCCACATGTTGCCACTTTGCAGTGAGCTTCCATATTATCAATCAATCAATCAGATTTTATGTATATAGCACCTTTCAAACAAATCAAATGCATTGAAAGTGTTTTACAGTTTGATTAAAGAAACAATTTTGGTTTATGTTTAAATGCATACGTTTATGCCTCAGGTATCTTTCTACATCTGCTATTTACATTCTTGGATGCCGCTACCGTGATGTCAACTCAAGCACACGCTGCACATGTTTATGTTTAGGCAACATCAGCTCATGGCAACCAACGTCAGGTCGTCAACAAACACACATGCTGCCATGAATGGTTACCATTCGGCAACAAGGGCTCATGCTATGTCGAAAAAAGACATTCAGAATCACATTCAGATGGGAAGTGAACAATGGACTCCTGCATGAAAGTCCGCGGTTTGTTGGACCAATCCACCGCCCCTTTTCACCAGCCCTATAGGGACCTTTGTGCTGCTTATATTTATTTACTGGCCTTATTCTCACGTGATGCTGTCCATGTGCTTATCATGCTGCTGCGGCATGACAACAATAACACCGTGACTGGTTTTGTCTGGCCCATTCTCATCGAGCAGCGTTTCATGCGTACGCGAAAAGGTGGCTTTTGGCATCGTATTCTTACGCCAAAAAAAAAACACTCCAGGATTTGGTCAAAACGGCCCAAACCGCTCACCACCCAGCACATGTATTTCTTTACCTTTAATGACAGTGACACGATTGTGGATCCCAGTGAATTTTCCCAGTTGCCACACAGATATCCTGATGGTCCGCGGACAGTGATGAGCTGCTTATTCTCCGAGCGAGACAACACAGTGCCGGAGCTATTCAGTATGCAAACAAACAATTGACATGGCTGCTCGACAAGGTGCCACTGGGGATTCCCCTTCAGCGAGCGCAGCAGGAGCAGGTGTAATGTCAGCCTCGCCTGCGCCTTTAAAAATACACTCACAGACTGATAGACACTACATCTTCCTCCTAAAAAAATGACTCCCCTGCAGGCCTGTCAGAGGGCAACAACTGGAGATTTCAGGAAAAAAGAAGGCCAAAAAAAAAGAGAGAAATTGAGAGACCTGTTGTTTGTTTTGCGCCACAGCCTTCACAGATACGGAGCGAAGGAGAACATAATGCCAAATGATGCTCGCCTGACGTGCCGTTGTCTGTCTGTCATTGATAAAAGTTGGGGAGCAGAGATATTTAAATGCGAAGCCGGGATGTTTTTCTCCTATCAGGATAACTGTCTGATCGGGATTTGCTGGTTGGAATCACATGAAAACAAATCTGAGGGCTTGTGGTGCTCATGAATTACAGAGACACATTTTTTTATTTATTTATTTTTTCCGGAGACGCTACAGATCATACCCCTAATCCCTCTGTGCTGTCTATGCAAATCACATGTCGCTGGGTTGATATCCATTCTCCTGCTCGGCTCTGGCTGGACACGAAGCTCTCTTGTTGTTTACATCAACTCTGACTCACAGGACTATCGGGTTTATGCAGCCATGTTGTGTGGGAGTGAAGGAGATACAGTAACAAAGCTGTCTGAGGAAAATGGCCTGAATCAAATCTACTGTATGTGTCTCGATGATCCTGACATTCAGTGGCATCAATGGGCCTGGGTATATATATATATATATATATATATATATATATATATATATATAACATAATATATATATATATATATATATATATATATATATATATATATATATATATATATATATTTTCCCCAAAATATAGAAATAGGCCTAAGGGACTGTTCTTTATTTAACAGAGGAAGAGGGTGGCTGTTGTGGCTGCTGGAAATTTGAAAAATCCAAAGATAATATCTCTTGTTAAACTGTAATTTTGGCGATTTTTATTTTGGTCGGCTCGTGGGTTTGGATGGCATATTTTTCTTTACAGATCAACAAAAATATTAAATGAAAAAAAAAAAACAGTATGCATATTAAAGGGTAAAACATCCTGAAAATTTTTGTAAGGAAAAAAAATCACCACAAATTAAACAGAGAAAAAAAATCCCAATTTTCTAAAAAAAAAAATCAGCCACATTAAGTTTATGCCCCTCCCATAAGCCAAAATCAAAAACATAAGTCTCTCCCTGGTGTTTAAATAATTAGTTGACATGTGTTCCCCTTTTTGCACCACCCACTCCCCTCTCATAAATAACAAACAGTTCCTAATAATGTTTTTTTTTTTTTTTTTTTTTTAAAAAGCCCTGGATCTAAAACTTTGTCCATACTTATACTTGATACAAATATTTAGATTCTGCCACTTTTATAAAAGTATATACTATTTTTCCAACTTTAGTCAATATATTTTTTAAGTATGCTGTTTCTACGCTAATTCGTGACAGCTACTGAATTTTTTGCATCATAATTTGTAATTAAAATAGGTACCAGTGTGCATAAAAAAAACATAAAAATTGAGTCTGTTCATCAAAAAGGAGGCCAGACCTCCAGTGTCCTAAAATCCTAGAAACGTCCTGCTGACGTTCCCATTGTTGCCTGCTCTCCGTATGCTGGACTCCAAAGCCAAATGTGACTCGTGACTTGTAAAAAAACACCAACAAGTTGCATCGTCTCCAGTCCATGAATGCTCTTTATATTTGGAAAACCCCTCGCCATGTTGTCAGTTCCGATAACCCAGTCTAAAGGCTCTGATTTATATATATATGCCACGAAGGTTTAAAGGATGAAATGAAGGAACACATCAACAAATCATATTTGACAAGTTTTGTTCTTCCTCCGGAGGGAAATGGAAAAGGCCTTTAAAGAGAAATGAAATGGATAAAAATACAGATGTTCGTCTCCCTCAGAGGAATTAACGCTCAGAAGTTGCCTCTTTCAAGTCAAACGCAATCTATTCCCACTTTGATATCACTCACTCCAGTTGAGGAAATTCAGAATGTAAACTGACCTGAGTGTCAGTATTATTGTATTATCTTCGCCCGTGAAAGAGAATGATCACATTCTCCACTTTATGTGGCGCGTGCAGCCGGGAGTCGACGTCCTGCTTTCTCACTGCGCCAGACAAACACGATCTCAGCGCCGCGGCAGATGTTTCATCTACAGTTACTGTAAATAGGGCACGCGTTTCCAGGATGCAGTAATAAATATTATCAGTGTTATTTGCTCGCTGTAATGTGACCTCTTGCAAAAGAAATAAACAGAATGTGTTTGTCTCTTTTCTCGTTGCCAGGTTTCAGCTGTGTATGCCTCTGTCACATACAACCCCTGCGATAGTAAATACCACCTCAAGTATGCACACAAACAGAAATGTCAATACATTAATACAATATTCAATGGCTTTTCTATTCATTCTTTCTATTTTTTTCTTAACCCTTAAAAACCTGAAGCGACATCTCTTTTCTTGTGCTGCTTTTAGATGCCTTTCACAAGTATTTAAACCTTTGAACCGACAGCAAATTGGTTTGATTTCTTTCAAAAACGTGGGAAAAAAAGGACTTGGTAATAAGTGTCCCACAAATTGCAAGAAAGTCGTAGATTTGGAAAATAATTTTTAAAAAAAACCTCATAAAAATGTCTAAGAAAAAAAAAATCGGGGAAAACTATATTTATAATTATCATCTATACATACTTCAAGTTTTGTTACATAATTTTTGTGATTTTTAAGCACTTTTTCCAAGTCCTGTTTTATTTTATTTTTTTTTTATTTATTTATTTTAAAATAATTTTTAGTTAATTTTCTTATACTATTTACTAATTTCTTGCAAATTTCTGGGTCATTTCTTCTTTTGTTGCTCATTGCCCTCTTCCTGTGTCTTTGAATTAAAACGATCAAATTTGCTCAGACTTTAAAGGGTTAATATACATTTTGGAATTTTTTTCCTTGGGCTGCTTTCAGACGCCTTTCACAAGCATTTAAACTATTGAATCCCAAGCAAACTGGTTTGATTTCTTTAAAAAACATAGGAAAAAAAAGGTAAGGAGCAACTTGGTTAGAAATCTTCTAATTGCAAGAAATTAGTAGCTTTAGAAAATGATTTCGAACAAAGTCGGAAGAATCTCTGGGGGGAAAAAGGTAACTTTCTTGTGCTTTTTCCTTATTTCTTACTAATTTTGGGTTCATTGCTTTTGTTGCACATTGTCTTCTCTCCATGTATTTAAAATAAATCCAGCCACTTTGCTCAGATTTCAATGGGTTAAAATCTCTGAATTAGAATTTTCCTCAGTATCCATCCTTAGTATTATATATTTAATGACTATGATTAATAGAATAGAAAAATACAGCATTTGCCTGAGTTAATGTGACTTCCAGTATAAACCTCCACTGTCAGTGTTATTTCTGGATACAGGTCATTTTATTGGTTAAACAGATAATTTATGGAAAAATTGACAGAAAGTTATGTTTTCTTATGTTTGTTAAAACCTGGGATGTCAGACAAGATGTAATCAGCTATATTTTCTGACAATTCAGATTTTTCTCTTAAATTGTACTTACTTTACTAAAAAACAAACAAATAAATAAATAAATCCTGTCTCAGTATGTCTCTTTTAAACACACTGTGTTTATGACAATCAGACTGCTGCTCACAATAAAAAAAACAATCAAATCCAGAGTTTGTATCTGTACTGTTTTCATCAGTTTTTGTCAAAAAACCCCAAAACCTGTTAGACATTGTGATATAATTATGCCTCAACAGATGAGCTTAAGTGAAAATAAACACCTTCCTCCAATTCCAGTCTCATTTAAAGTAAAAGAGCTGTCTGGATTAAAAATTCAGTTTGTTCAAACGACAATTAAAACTTTTCTTGTTTACTGTCCAAAAGAGTGTGATGGTGCAGCGGAGGTTAGCAGATGGCAAAACATTCCTTATACCTGTATGATTGCATAATGCTATTTTACAGTATGGTGTCAGGACTCTAGCCAAGCATAAACAAAGCTGTTGTTGCGTGAGAAAAGGTTTCTGGGAGCCACATGGTTGCCTCTGATACTGGGCAGACATGGAGCTGCTTCACTGAGCAGCAGCTCTGATTCTCAGATTGCTGCAAGACAAACAACCCAAAAGTCAGTGGGATCACCAGACAGAGAAGGAGGGAAATATAAGGAAAGTGAAATAAGGAATCAGAGAACCCAGGGAGCAACTTCTGAGGCTTTGACTCGTATCTCATACTGTTACAGTTAAATGCTCAGAGTTTAGGGCCAAGTTAACTCTGTGAACACCCAAACATGAAAGGAAAGTAGGAAAGAGCAGCTAGGCCTCCGTACTTTTGTCACAGTTACATGTGAAGTTAAAGTTTGAGCATCAAACACCAAATTTCTTGCATTCGGTGGAAGTTTTAAAAATTGACTCTTATTTACATGCAGCAATGCTCTCTGGCACTCTGTGTTGCTTTAAAATATTTTTGTCGACTGCAGATCAACTTTTACAGTATCAGTCAACACATATGTAGGTGGATTTTTAAAGGAAAGATGCCTGTGGATTTGGATGACATTTTATTTTATTATTTTGGGTAGGTAATATTTATTTTTAAAAAATCCTTTAAAATGTTTAATGATATGGATTTTTTTTTTTTAAAAAAAAAAGAAATGGGCAGTCGGCTTTTTGTTTTTTTTCTTGAAACATTTTTGATTATATATAGGGTTTTTTAAGACTTTTTTCTTTCTTTTTTGTGATTAAAAAAAATTATTTTATTTTATTTTATTTACTTTCAACATGTTTTGGGTATTTTTCTACGATATCATGCTTTCCAAACCTGCCGACCCGCCGACATTATACCAGTTATAAAAGCCAGAGACTGTAAAAACAGAAAATTATTGTTGAATTTTCAAATTTCTGACGGTCCTTGAACATATCATGTGGGATGAACACCTCATGCATTTTCTCCGAATCACTCAAAGTCTGTCTGAACCCGCATATTTGTTGTTTAGTTAAATATCTTAAATTTTGTGTCTTGATTGCAAAAAAATAAAGAAAATGTATGTCGGCGTTCTCTGCAGTGAAGGGCTCCCTTAACTGTCAAGGGGGTTCCCCTCCTCACCAGCAAGTCGCACCAGCGGGGCGCTGCAGTCTGTTTGTGCTGTCGTTGATTCCAGCACGACAGTACCCCCTTACACGGGCCCCGCCCCTTTGTGACGACGCGACGAACGGAAGTTTTCAAATCTGTCAGGCGACAGCTGATTCTGTTTGTCCGTTTGCTTCGCTGCTGCTACTCCAAACGGTAAAAACGCCAAAAAATAAAGTCTAAAGGCGATTTAAAATCAAAAGGAGGCAAAATTATCTTCACCGACGTCAGTCCGGATATTGCCTGGGGAACTTGAAGCGCGGTTGGATGTGTTTT
This sequence comes from Plectropomus leopardus, assembly GCF_008729295.1. NCBI lineage: Eukaryota > Metazoa > Chordata > Actinopteri > Perciformes > Serranidae > Plectropomus > Plectropomus leopardus. Next base: position 18,040,885 of record NC_056485.1, on the reverse strand, counting down.
ATGTAGCCGGTAAGCTAGCTAACGTTAGCCGTGTGTTAGCTAACATGAGAAAGTTCAAGTGGGACCTTTGAAGTGCGCAAAAACAGAGACAAGAGGACAACATCATGGACAGTTTTGGGAATATTTGTGAGTTTTTGTGTTAAAACATTGGAAATTTTGGACATTACACACCAGCTCCAGTGGACTTGGTGTCATTTTTGCTGGATTGGATTCAACCTAGCAGCCGCCGGATGAAAACATGGTCTGTAAGTTGTCTCATGTTCCTTATTTGTCTCGGTAAAGGCTGTTATAGATGCTGGCTATCTGCTGTTGCAAAAATGACGTTGTTTGTTGGTGCTTGTGTTGCAGACCGCCGTGTCTGCTTGGTTACTGTATTAACCTGCAGGGACTGTTCTGTGCACCTTATGCGCTTTTCATTCTTCATTTTTTGGTCGTTTTGGATGTGTTCCTGCATGTTTCTTACAATTTGGGAAGATTATGCACCTTTGTTTAATCTTGGTATTTCCAGCTCAGCTCTTATAATAAGTCTAAAATTCACCCTGTCAACAAAATGGTTATATTCATACTGTTAAGTGCACAAAAGTGCCATTGAAACCCATTCAATCTGCAATTCAAAGCATAAAAACATTGCTTTGTATTATTTCTGGGTGTCATTATGGGCTTTTGCTTTGGAAACTGTCTATTTTACTGTTTTCCACCTGATGACGTCATTTTAACCATATTTTGCACATGGAGAAAATACATGCTATTTCCACCAGGTGCACTGTCACAATTAATGTTGCTGCAAATCACTGACATATTCCAGGCTGTGATAAACCAAAACATCAACAAAAAACTACTTTGACTGTAGGATATTTAAAAGTAATTCATTATTTGTGTTTGTTTTTTTTATTCATAAAAACATAGTGACAAAAACCTGTTATTAAAAGGGTTAAACTCTTGTTGGTTGGCTGAAAAATAAGCTTAATGAAAGTAGAAAATAATATTAATGTACAGTATTATTAAAGCTTGATTTTAAAAAGCGCATTCTGTTCACAGAGCAATACCTACGTATGTACAATGTGTGTAATATTTCAGTGGTCCCCAAAGGTGAATGGTTGCTTTCACAGCTGGTTGTTGTTGTTGTCTTGTGTTTTGATTGTTTGAGCTTTATGGCTGTATGGTTGTAACTTTTGGGCCTCTAACATCTCCGAATGTCAAACTGCATACTTGTTTGCCTTCTATCCTCGGTTGCAAGCCCTGCTAGGTGCTCTTATTTATTAAATATTTTTATCTCACTGAGGTTTTGAGTAATTGGTAAAATCCAAAACACTAGCCCTGGTTCTCATGTATGTTCTGATGTATTGACTGCGCTCTAGAGTTTGTTTTGGCTTTCTGCAGCACTTTGTATTGTATTTGTATTTGCAGCTCATTTCTGTTTTTGCTTTTGCCTTTTCTGCAACTGAAAATTTGGCAAAATGGCATATGTAAAATGTAAAACTTTACTTAGATATTCTTAAAGTTACTTACAAAATGAATGGGATGTCACTACAAGTATGAATTGTTAACTATTAACTATGGTCTACGAGAACAATATTCAAAGACTTCAGAATAGTATCAGTAGGTTTTCACTGCAGTAATGATATTAAAGTCACTTACATTTATGTCGGTGTCACTTACTAGTACCTGTTTATTTGTTTGAACATAGACAGAGTATAGCTTCCTGCGTGACGGAGTGTGTTCCAAGTATTTGTATGTTCCCACTGACAAGAGGTAAAAAAAATAATGTAATACCTGACAGTAGTTCCTGTCTGATCATGAATATTATAACACTGGAGGCCCCTCTTTTTGTCACATTCTGAAGCGATCAGCTCTGCATCACTCTTGTGTTATCAATGTTTAATGTCTAACATCTACTATCAGGAGTCATATGCTCCATGTGACTCATAATATCCTCATTTTTTAACCAAACAACAGACGAGGATCAAACTCCCACCCACATTTTATAGCTGTGATGCACATCATTTCTGCCTTGATAACGGCAGATGTGTTTAGTGATTTTATGACTTGATTGCCTTGCGCGTTGTAGGAGTTTGTCAGGCATTTTGTGGATAAAAATGAACATGTTTTCCTTTCCGGCGTGTCTCTGATTTGCTGTAAATGCAACTGATGTTTATTTCTTTGGAAATGAGTTATTGGCATATTCTCAAATCCGAGCTTTTCCAATCCCCCGTCCGCAGCTCCGCTCGACAGCTCAGCGATCAATCACTGGCAGCTCTCCTCCTTCCTCTCCTGCTCTATCCCCTGTATGGTGTGTGAGTCAGACCAGATTTTCAAGAATTAGAAACTCATATTATCTGGGCTGTCGACACAAAAAAATGTTTACTCTGCTTCTGCTGCTTGTTTTGAAAAACGTCGAGAAAGTGGTCAAATTAATATATAAAAACGTTTGGAAAACAGCTGTGTTTGCAGTTTAAAACGGGTGTCTTTGAATCATAATGAGATCTATATGCTGATAGTTTATTTTACATTTGGATTGTTTATTTTTTCATATGCATGGCATGAAAAAAATAGTCTTGGATGTCTGCTCTTAGCATTGGGAAGTGATGAAAAATGATGCAAGGATTGAGATGATTTTCCTTGATTCTACAGACCATTTGGGGATTTCTCTCAGCAGACTGATGCGAAGCTTAAATCTAATCGAAAAGTCCTCTGTCTAATGCCCCTTTGGTCCGAAACTGCTGAATTGGAGTGAAAACCATCTGTAAGACTGCGTCTCCCTCACACACTCCCCACATTTATGCCTTCAAAATGGTCAGCATTTTACTTCAAGTGTGTCAAATTTGAATGAGGACATTATTCCTCTTTCCTCAGCCCTACTTTCTTTCCGAGGGCGAGCAGCAGCTTAAATGCCTCGTTAGGCATCGGGGGAAATTTCTCAAAGGATAACAATCATATCTGCCAATTGGGATTGGTCGGATGGCTCGGATGAGATTTATAACTGCCCGCACTTGTCCAAGCACTGGTAATGAAGTCACTGATGATGCCGTGAAACAAAAAAGGGTACCTTTAAGATCAAGGAAACAGGAATAAAACATTTCAGCAAGACTAGACTGTCATTATTCTAGATATCAGCAGTACAGAGAAGTGAAAAAGTGCCAAAATACATGCTGTTGTTATGCTCTGTTATGCTGGAGAGTAATCCTGAGAGTGATTGCGAAGTGTTTCCCCAGTGAAAATTTTACTATAATTAATCAGAAAAGAAACGACTTTCAATGGAGAACCCACTTTATTTAAAATACAGTAATACACTAAATTTCTCCATGACATAATTTTGTTCCTCAACTGTTTAACTACTAAAACTGTCATTTCAATATGTAAGGATAGTATGATGTCTGATTTTATTGCGGATTGCGACCCACATTAAGCTGATTGTGATAAATTTACATCATTAAGTGGCGTTCCCAGAAGTTTTTCATAAGGCCCTTGAAAAGCAGTGTCTGAAATTAACTTTGTGACTCAGTTTTTCACTAGCTAAAATAATAAATCACCTTTTTGACTTAACATTCACATTTTTAAAGTACACTTAGTTGAGATAATAGTGTATTTTGTTGAATGCAAACTTAAAGAAGAGGCCAGAGCAAAACTTGACACAATAGTTCCCTGTATCGTGAAAACGGATGCTGAAATAACTGAGATTAAACCGTAAAAATGGGCAGCACTGACAGATATTCAAGAAAATTCTGTATTTGCGTTGCCTATTTCTCGGCTCAAATGTTCTTAGAAGCACATTTCAGTGCCCTGTTTAGCTATAATAGCGAGAGTTTGCGAACAGGAAGTGGTCAACAAACAGTGAAAGCAAGATTAAAGAGTAAAACTAAGCAGCACTAATGCTTCTGTAACTGTGTTGCATATTTCTTGCCTCAAATGTTTTCAGAAACATTTTTTAACTTACTGTTTGACTGTAATACATGATCGTACTTTACCAGCCTGCCTTTTGTGTCAAACAGACAAGTTTGCATTATGTCACCTACCAGCAGGAGTGTTTATTGGCCCGTGACCATGCAGTGCATTCTGGTAGCTGTAGGTTTTCTACCTTTTGAGCAAAAGCACATGCCACAGTCCTTTTTTTCTGTTTTATTTCATTATATGGTGACAATTTCAAAAATATTTGTGCATTTATACTGCAAACCATGTCTAGTTTCATTAAAAGACCATCTTCCTAGCAGTAAATTAGTTGTGTCCTACCTGTGATGTAAAAAAATATTTTAAAAAAAAAAAAATCTAAGGTAAAGTTTTTAGAATATTTTGATGGTTATGGAGATAGTATTGTGAATAACCATTCATGATGTGAAATTCATCACCACCATTCTCACCATGCCTAGTTGTTACTCTGAATAGAGATAATTTAGGATTTAACCATTCTCTTTATCTCCTCTGTAGTATTTTGAAATTAAAGGTCAATATAATTTACTTCAGTTTTGCCTTTAATGAAAAATCTCTCACTGTTCAAAAGCGTACTAAGATTTCTTTTTGGACAGTGGCCTTTAAATTAGCTTATAGTTTATTGTAAAGGCCATCAAGCAAACCCTTATAATGTAAAATAGCATTATCGTTCTGCATTGTTGATACTGCTGTAAGATCACTTTTTATAAACTTAGTTGGCGTATTTCTGTTTGCTGCTGACATTTTGGCCTTGGTTACCTCAGTGGAATTTTGGGCAACATTTACTTTTAGTTTGTTTGATGGGAAACAGCTCGCCGACTGTCAACAAAACAAAACTAAGAAATAAATTAGAAGAAAGGGTGAGGGGCGATGCAGGCTGGGAGAGAAATCTTTTTTTTTTTTTTTTTTGTTAAAGAGGAATCCTGACTGAAGATCTGCCAGTACGCCTTTGGAGGGCATGGCAAGGACGGAGAGGCGGGCGCCAGCGGTGAGGGCGATCCTCAAACAAACGCCTTCACCGGTGAGGGGATTAAGCCTCGGGCTTTGAAAGTTAGAGTGGGATTGAACTGTGCAGCCCTGTTGAAAATACAGCATCTTTTTTCCCCCCTGAATGTTCCAGATGCCTCAGATTGCATCGGGTGTATGTTGGTGGGGGAAAAAAATCCACTCCCTTTTCATTGAAGTTGTTTACAGGCAACATTTCCTGCGTCGATTGAGGTGCAAATATTTGTATCAAGCAGGAGAATCTCCCTGACCGAGTCAGTGAACAGTAAGGAAGACTGGAGGGCTTCCATTGATCACCCAAAACACAAGTATCCCAAAATCAAACTTACAAAATGTGCAGATACAGCCTTGGAAATAAAGGTTTCAAAAGGGTTCATCCTTAAGGGTTGAGGTTCTACCCAGGACCATTTTCTGTTTTATGAAAGGGTTTTCATTTTAGAGTATGAGTTCTTATTAGAACTACAGCCATGGTTAGTGGGAGAGAGATCTATGGGTGATGTAGTAAATGACTGTTTTTAGAACCCCCTCTGAGGGTTCTAGGTCAAATTCTTGGAATATGAAAGTGTTCTTGTTAGAGCCTCCTGTTTAGGTTCGTACCTCCTAAGCAGGTTCTAGATTAAACCCTTGGAATAAAAAGGGTTCACAGAAGAATAACACGGGTGGATTCTCGATGAAACCATGGCAATATCAAGGGGTTTTCAGTAGAACCTTCTGAGTAGGTTTTAGATTAAATCCTTAGATTTAATCTAAAAGATGAAACACTTTGAATATAAAAGAGTTCTCTGTAGAATCCCTTGGATAGTTCTCCGAAGGGAACAAGCCATAGAACCCTGTATGGTTCTAGTTAGCACATTTATTGCATTAAGAGTGTATGACACTCCGTAGAGGGCAAAGTATTCCTTGCGTTTCACACAGATATTCCACATAGATGGTGGATTTTGGATCACCTTATTTCCAACCTCTCCACACACAGATTAACACAAGCTGAGCTCCGGTTCTATCTCCTGTTTCTCACTTTTTTTCGCTCCGCGCTGCAGAGACCTTGCTACAGTGCAATGTTGTGGGGAAAATTGAATGAACAACCCTCCCTGGGAGACTAATAATATCATGGATCCTGAGTGCTTGCTCTCTGTGATGAGGCCTAACAGAAGGCTTGACAGGAGAAAATGATGTGTTGTTCTCTGCTGGGATAACAGTCCAGGTCCCCCTCAGACGATTGCAGCTGAGATATGAAGTGTACATAAACCACAGGTTTTTTGGATCCTCGAGGGGTCCGCAGGGGGAAGAGAAAACTCGTAGAGCAAGGGAAATGAGTGACACCAAGGAGCGAATGGGGCTGCTGAGAGACCCTCAAGTACCATGTGTGCATGTGTGCGCTCTGTCACTCTCTATTCACATACAAATAGAAAAAGCACTCACTTCAAAGCATCTAGAAATTCAAGACACACTTGAAAAGAAGTATAGCAAATTACTTCATAAGTTGAATCCTCAACATTTCTATGAATATTTCATCGCTGTGCAAATTTTCCTCTTGCAGGAAGGGCTGGGCGTGGGCAACACTGATGGCAGTAACAGGTCAAAACCACTTACTACTGCTACAGATTTTTTATGTTTATGTTTTTATGTTACAAATATACATGATACTTAAAGCCAAGCTTAACCCTTAGGGACTGTTTGGCTCATTTTACATGCTTTTCATTCTTCATTTTTTGATCATTTTGGCTGTGTTCTTGCATATGGCATACGTTTTGGCAAGATTGTATATTTTTGTTTAATCTTTGAATTTCCAGCTCATCTCCTACAATAAGTCTAAAATACACTGCGTAAAGAAAATTGTTACATTCATACAAGTGCCAAAAAATGTGCCATTGAAACCCATTCAAACTGCAATTTTTGATCCCACGGCCATCAAAGCATAAAAACATGCATTGTATTATTCCTGGGTCTCATTCTGGGCTTTTGCCTTGAAATTTGTCTTTTTACTATTTTACACCTGATGACATCATTTTAACCATATTAGGCATATGGAGTAAAAACATGCTATTTCCATTTAGTGCAATGTCACAATCAAAATTGATGCTAGTCATTGACATATCCCAGGCTATGATAATCAAAAAACAAAAAACAAGACCAAAAAATTGACATTGTATGTGGAATAATGAAAATAATTCATTTTTGTGTTTTTTGTGTGTGGTTTTTTATCATCTAAAAACATAGTGGGACCATGACAAAAACCTGGTATTTAAAGGGTTAAAATTCTGAAAATTAATGAATATTTGATATTTTTGATTAGGACCGATATTGTTTAAAAAATATACTCAACCAAAGTAGAAAATCATATTAAGGAATACTATTTTTATAGCCGAATTTTGAGAAGCGCATTTTGTTTGCACAGCGGTAGTTGTGATTATTTGATACTGCACAAAAACTGCTAATCACTGCTAATCACTGGCTGTGGGCTGTGATAATATAGTGGCGTCATGTCAAAAACCTGACATTTATTAAAGTTCTGAAAATTAATGATTATTTGATATTAAAGACATTAAGAAAATATCACTTGAGTTTTGCCGAATCTGTAAAGGAAACCCATATACACACCTATAAAATGGATAGAGTTACAAAGTAAATGGACGCAGCTGACCCAACAATGAATAAGATAAGTCTTGTGAACAGCGTCAAACTTTTAGGGAGTCAAACATCCAGAGATTTTTTTCAGGAGCTGGCACACTGAACCAAGGAAGGGACCAGTAACCGCTGGTCTGACCGTCTGTAAAAGATAAGTCCAGTCCTGTGGTTCTGTTAAATGTGTAAGCAGGCAGTTGTCTGGTAACGTGAGCCATAAACTTGATGAATGATATATATCGAGGTGTGCTGCGGTGAGCTTGTTTTGGACTCGTCCTGCTCCCCGGTTGTCAAAAGTCACCTACAGCAGCTTCAGTGTATTTTTAATGGAGTCGTATATTTCAAAAATCATGTCTGGAAAAAAAAACCTTGTGGTTAATTATTCAAACCACTGTAGGTGTTAAAATGACACTGATATGTCGTGGCCTACCTTTTGCCTCAGATTTCTTCATTAAGTGATTTTGATGGATGGTTTAAAAGATATTGCCTGAACGCCCCCATGTTTTTCAGTTTGAAAATGAAAGGTAGAGACGAATGACAGCTCAGGCAGTGATGTTTGTTTAGTCAGGTGTAGGAAAGGTTCGTGCATGCTGAGAAATAGATTTTTTCTTGCACTGAAAACTGAAGTCATTTTTAAAGAGGACCTTTGTTGCTCATTTTCAGGTTCAATCTTATATTTTGGATTTCTGCTAGGACATGTTTACATGCTTTAAAGGTCAAAAAACACTTTATTTTTTCAAACTGTCTGTGCTAGAACACCCATATTCCCAAATATTGGTAATTGGTCTCATTAACTACTAATAATCTGTATCTGCTGTATCTGTATCTTTTCTCCCTGAAAAAGCAATATTGGCCAACCCCTAATAAAAATCTGAAATAAAAGTAATAAAATTATAGTTAAAACTCCAATCATAGAGTAGTTACTTAAAGTATGAAGATGTTTTCCATTATGCAGTGAAATTTTATTGTGCAAATGGATGAATAGTGCAGATGTACAAAATAATATTGGTAGTTGCGTGCCTAGAGCAGATGAGCGTATATATATAAAAAAAAAAAAAAAACAGGGTTTACTTATATGTTAACCTCATTATTTAAAACTTTGGCCACATTTAAAACATAAAAGCATAATATGTCCCCTTTTAAGTAGTTAAGTGAACACTAATGAATGTATAATGGTAAAAAAAAAAAAAGTTTTTTCATTTAGTTTGCTATAATTTTATTACCTTTCCAACCTTTTCTACCTCCTGACCTATTTTCTTGCTCTTTATAATCATAGCTGAATTCAGAGTGGAAAGAAGAATTTCTGTTAGTGCCAAATACATGCAGATCAAACAGCTCAGATCTCCAGAGAGTTCTTTTGAGATCAGTTTGAGCTCTACACTTCTCACAGGTAGGAAAATGTGAGTTCCCATTATGTGGGTGTACAGATGGTGTCAATCTAGGTTATCGTTATTTACTGTAAATACAGTGAACATGCCTACAGATGTGTCAATAATTCATCTGAGACATATTATTTGGCATTTGCCCCGCACAAAAACATATGTTCCAATTCTTTATTTGCTTTTAATGTTCTATTAAGGAACATTTTAGGACGAGCAAGGGCAAGAAAATCAAAAGTTTGAGCTCTGGCTTATTGGCGTATACAAATCTCCCAACTTGTAAATTGGGCGACATGGGAAAACCCTTGGCAATACATTAGAAGAGTGTTCAAAGCCAAGGCATCCCATCGATTTGACCTGTGTGGGCCTTGCAAGCGTGAGCCATTAGTATATTCTCAGATGCTGTTTTCAGATTTGTTTGTGCAAACAAGGTCCCATGATGATTGCTCGGTAAACAGATCCAGGATTTTTACAGCTATCAATCTACCAGATAGCGGGGACACCGTAACCTGTCCTTGGGCATTCAGGCTTTTCTTACATGGTGCTGTAATAGCCCTCTTCTTCCCTCGCTTATTTTTCTGAGTAAAGCGTTCCAAACATTCACAGTGCATTTTCTTCTTCACTTGTGCAATTAAATGCTGAACAGACTTGTTTGAGAGCGTTTCAAAAGGCTTTTTGTTGCACACATAAGAGCGGCTTTACCGACCATTTTGTCAGAAGAGAGCTGCATATTTATTTTACAATAGGCAGGTGATGAGTGCATCTTTTTCTTGAGGGATACTTGTAATGTTTGATGTGCTGATACATGGGGTTGAATGCTGGCTTACATGTCTAACAGGAGAAGGAACCAAGTGTTCATGGGAATATTGTGCAATATTCAAAGATTATTTGGCAGATAAGCTCTTGACAAATAAATAATACAGATGTTTACTATTTACAGTACATCCCACCATGCCATGAGTACAGTACGCTAATGATGCCTGGTTTGACTCATGGAGCTTTTAGACCGTTTTTATTTTTATTTTATCGATTATAATGCAAATGTAGTTGTTGGCAGCACTTTGGCCTAGGATACTGTAACATTATATAACATATATAACGTTAAGTAGATTTGATGTACATTGATGTCAGTTGTGTTTTATTTAAATTTTTTTGATTTATTTATTTTGGAAAAGCATTTATTTCACATTCATTCATATATAGTTACTGCATTAATCCAATTCATATAACATTGTGCAAACTCAAAAATCATTGAATGCTTACTCCTCACTCCTCTAAACCAGCCAATAGTAGCCAAAAGTTTTTCGGAAATCAGCTCGGCCAAAACAACATGCCTTGCCTAAAATGCTGCTCCACATCTGCTGGTACGATTTTCTGTATCGGCCACAATCAGCTAAGTGTACTTTTCTAGTTCCCCCTAGTTCTATGTATTTGCTGTTTCAAATAAGTTGCATATAAATAGAAAAAGTTCTTTATAAGAGACAAAGGCCTGTAGGTTCGGAGGCATATTACCTCGGTTTTATTCTTTTGTTACACTTTATGCATAGCATACTGGATGGAAAAGCCATATTATGGAGGTGTAGGTGGGTGTGAATTTTCAAAAGGAAAGAAAAAAAATAAATCCTGAGGGGCATTTGGATAATGGACAAGTCCAGCTGGTTGCTGATCAGAATGTAACCTGCCTTTGTAACCTTTGTAAAATCGGAGAAATCTTCTGAGTAAGGATCCCATTCAGTGTATGACTCATCCAAACATACAGGGAAAAGAAACAGCATCCTGCATATTCAAGAGATGCTGTAGCTTGCAATTATGGTAGAAGGAAAAAGAGAATTAAATAAAGTCAAATCTGTTTCATTGAAAATAATAATACAGTCATACAAAGGACAGTACAGATACAAAGTATTGACAAACAGGGATTATAAGAGGAAAAAGACAAAATAGGTAATGACAGTAGTAGCAGTTATCACAGTAGTGTAATTCAGCTGTGAAGTTTCACAAGCCAATTTAGGCCTTTAAAATGTTTTTAATTAACCTAATGAAGCCACTTCTCCCATCTTTTTAATTTAATTTTACTATTTTTTGATCTAGGCTTGAATTTCTCCTACAAAATTACCTTAAAATTCTGTGGACAAGGACACAATTTCTTTAACAATAATTGAGATGTAAGCTCCAGGGTGGAAAATGAATATCATTTTTAATTATTCTTCTACCCAATTATACAAATAAAAAAAGAAAAAGTAATTATTTATTAAGTCTCAGTGTTCCAAAATGTTTGATTCTGGGCAAAACCAAAACAAAAAACAGAGTAAATGAGACTTGAGTGTTACCACCTCTCATCCAACACATGGACAACTGGAAAAGTGCAAGTGGCCACTTTAGACAACTTTTGTAATTCCAGCAGACATGGCACAGCTGGTTTTAGAAATGGCCCAGAAGCTAATAAAAATATGTGTTGAGCATTTCAATTATCCTGGAAACAGGAGCTTAGTTCAGCAGCATTAGAAAGTGGGTGAAATGTGGTAAAATACCACAGATATCCTAAAATATATCAAATATATTAAATGTTGTGAAATCCTAGAAACATGTATGGGACTAAAACTCGACCCAGGCATCCTGTTGTTTTGCAAAAGTGGCCTCTAAGCCAAGCAAGTTGAGTACCCCTGATTTAGAAGATTTTATATGGGAAACCTGCAGGCAGTGTGTGTGTGTGTCTCCACTCTCTGCTAGTTCCTGAGTGTGAGCGCTGGATAACAAGGTAAAACAGTACAAAGTGGATTCCCGCCATGCAACAACAAACCTGTATGAATACAAGTTGGGGGATTAAATTTTAATATCTATTTCGCTCTCATTATGCTTAGATGGTGTATCTTTGATATACAAACGGCCCTGTTACAGACGCTGCTTCAGATGTTTGTCTTAGCCATTTCCTCGCCAATTTCCAAAGCAGTTGGCACCCATCAGCATTCTAGCAATGTGCCTTGGCACCGAAAAGCCATTTGCAAGTATTTCAGAGCTAGGGGGGAAAAAAAACAAAAACAAAACAAAAAAAAAACAAGCGTCTGCTGTTTTTAGTTTCATTCTGTTCTCAGACGGAGCATCTGGAGTTTCTTTTTGAGAAGATTCAAAAACAAATAGACTGTAGGGGCTCCAGAGTTTCAGCAGGTCTCTGTGAGAGCCATCTCTCTATCGCTGTTTCCCCACCATACCATGCTGCTTATGAAGATTACACTGCATACAATGTTCTTTATGATCAGTATGTTACCGATTTCTTCACATATTTTATTAAAATGCATCATGGAAAGAAATGTATCACAATCTCTTACTCATGGTAGAAGTACACTTTTAGAAATAAGGGTTCCTCCTGAAGGCCTGAAGTTCTACTCAGAGCCAGCTGCTTCTGAACCCTTTTAAAGAAAAGGGTCCTTTAAAAAACTAAGGGTTCAATTGTGAACCTCTTTCATTCAAAGAACCACTTTTTGAAGACTAAGTGTTCCGTTAAGAATCCATTCATAAAGAAAAAAAAAACTTTTTTGAAGAGAGGTCTCTTCAAGGGTTCTTTGTAAGACCAATGGTTCCATTAAGAACCCCTTTCATCCACTCCCACAAATGAACAAACTTTTTGGAGGAAATGGTTCTTCAAGGCGTCTTTGTAAGGCTAAGGGTACTCCTCAGAACCCGTGTTATCCAAAGAACCATGTTTCCAAGAAATGGTTCTTCAAAAATTGTCGAAAGCATAGGTGTTAAATGATCCGTTAAGAGAAAGAAAGAGTCAAAGAAAGGGTTTTTCAAGGCTTCTTTGTAAGAATAAGGGTTCTATTAATAACCTTTTTCATTCTTTAAAAAAACCTTTTCAGAAGAAAGTGCTCTCTAAATATTTTTAGAGAATGGGTATGAGATGAAACACTTACGCTCTGAAAGGGTACTGAGTTGAACCCTGCGGGTGGGTTCTTGTCGGCATCCCTAGACGGTAGAAAGGTTCCCTGATAGAACACCCAGAAAGGGGTTCTAGGTGAAACCAATACATTATAGAAGGGTCCCTGAGGGTTCTGGGCTGGACCTGTAACTAATGGTTGTACCCTTTATGTTTGGTTTTAAGTACAAGCCGAAGAACCCTTCATTGTTCTAGTTAGCACCTTTATTTCTAAGAGTGTAGATAAAAAAGACATCTTACTTCTAGCTGCTTTTTAACATTTTTTGCCTTTGAATCATGAAGACATTGGAGGCTTGCAACGTCCCTTTAAATCATCACTTATTAGCAATGCTAATGTGACCCCTAGTGATGTCTGAGTGAAGAAATTCGCTTGAATAATGCACCTGTGCTCACATCCTCCCACCCAGCTCTGCCAAATTTCCACAGAAAGAGCAGTTATGCATAAATGTGGCCCCGTGGGAGTGGTTGCTAACACATAGACACCGCCTCTGAAACCCAGCTCGTCTTGATCTTTCAGCGGGATAATCAGCGAGGTGATTGCCATGCAAAGTGAGCAAACTTCACAGAAGAGTTAAAAAATAAAAGTAGACAACCTGTGTTTTCAACAAACTTCCACAAGTAAAATCTTCGCACTGAAAAAAAAATTGCAAAGATGAATAAAAAACAATAAAAAAAAAATCAAGTTCCTGGAAGACAAAGTGAGTTGCTGATTGCCATGCCACACCTTGTCACCTTGGAGAAATGCTCACGTAACATTTCAAAATCGACTTCAACTTCCCATTTTACTCCCCAGTGAGATAACAAAAAAGCAGTTTTCTCACTCTAATTCTCAACATTACGATTGCTTGTTTTTTTCCGATTCTGACTCCCTGCTTATCTCCTAAAACCAATCACAGGGTGGCCTGATAAAAGGATATAATTAGAAAGTGGAAAAATAACACTCCCGCTCAGAGAGTGTAATATTGACTCTGTAACCAAAGTGGGCCAGAAAAACACACCTTGGAGCAACAGTGGTGCTGTGTGGAGCCAGATGTGCCATTTTGTGCCATATTTAGTTGAACTGTGTCAAGCTTTTAGTGCTTTTAATATGAAATGCACTTAGTTAATTACTCTTTGTTTTGGTATTTTCTGATAGAGACATTTTTAAGGACCATATACAGTATACCCACTGGTTGTACATAATTAACTGCAGTGATAGCTGCCCTTACCGGTTTCTTTTGCATCCATCTACATATGATAAGCTAACAAAATACAGTGGAGCAGTTCACAATCTTAATGGCTGTGACCCCTTACAATAAAACATTTGTCTTGGAGCCCCTGGATGTTTCAGTTGTCCATGAATTGTTAGGACTGCCACTAAAGCAACATTTTTCCTCTTCTGATGGTTTCATGTAAATTGTTTGAGGCCCAGAGAGGTAAAAAGAATCGAGCTTTATACAAAAAAAAAGTAAAAACACCAATTTGTATTGTCTTTTCTGATGCAGCACTTAAAATTGAGTATTTTTAAATCGATGTATTGGTACTTTTACTTTTAGTAAAAGAGCAGAGTACTTCACCTTCCACTGTAGATACCCTTGTATGCCGATATAAATGCAGGAAAAGAGCTAATGTCAGAAATCCCATGTTTCCCTGTGACCTTCTGACCATTTCTCCAAACACCTCCACCTTATGAATAAGTCACATCCGTAGATTTGAGTATGAAAATAGGTGAGCAGAGGGTGACGGTGGCCGGCTGCCAAGTGAAATAGGCTGTACAGTGCTTAAGAGTGATGGATTGGTGGCACCGGCCTGGCATAATAGCCCTGTAGTGGACCAGACCCCTGTTCAAAGAACAAGCTTATACATCATGATGCTGCAGACATCCGGCTAATACTCAGCCCCCACATGCTACAAAGGTACCGGTTTCTACATCCACAAACTTGATGGATTAAGACAAACAGGTTATTTATGGACTGAGCCAAAGCTTCAGGAGATTGTTTGTGCCTTGCCCACACATCTGTTTGCTGAAGGGGAAAGAGGCTGGACAGTGAGGACCTCCGAATCTAACATTACCCTGCGAGCAGCTGGCATGAAACAAATCCAAATCAAACACCAATCTGAAGTTGTGTAAAGCAAGTTGATATGGAAAAATAGTTTTTTTGTCCTTTTCTAAACTCAAAAAGATCTATTTTTTTTAGAAGTGTGTGGGCTAGATGAGAGCAGTTACAAAGTGTTTCAGCTTGAAAAGCTAAAGGGGAAAGAAATATTTTCACTTTCCTTTTGCACAAAATGCACATAACATTAATATCGTCTGCTGTACTGCACACTGATGATCACTGTACTGCCCTTTTGTGGGAGAGACTGTGTTTTTGTGCCTTTTGTCCTTTCTGACTTAGTTTTGCTCTGTGCCAAAAAGAACAGAAGCTAGCTGTTATTTGCCTTCTTTGTTAACTTTTTCAGTCCCCAAAGACCATATGTCTGAGTACAAAGTTATTTACTTACCTTTAACACCTTAAATCTGTTCAACTCTTCTATAACGCGCAACAAAGATGGAATTTTTGTTTTACAAGAACACTTTAAAATTAGAATTGATTGCTAGCAATCATTGAATGAGAGCTAACGTTAATCTCTAGGCAATGTTAACAGCTAGCTAACATTGGTCGCTAGTGTGATTCTTGTAAAAAGTCAGAAAATTTTGTGATGCACTCTTTAGTTTTGGTTTGTAGTAACATTACTAACTTAACTGATGAGCATTTTTTTTTAAAAAAAATCAACATTAATCACTAGATAACATTGATTGCAAACTACAGTAACCTCTAATTAAAGTATTGCTTTCAAATGTTAATAGCTAGCAAACATTAGTGTTATGTTGTTGTTGACACGTTTTCAATTTTGTGATGTACTCTTTATTTTTATATTGCAGTGACGCTAGACCTACTTTTTTTTATCAAACAGAAGATTTTAAAAAAAGTCACAATGATAATCAGTAACAAACCGTAATCACAAGCTTTCACTGATTGTTGGCTTCAGTAACCGTTAGCTAAGATAAAGCTACTGAGTGGGAAAAACATTATTTTGATGTTTTGCCGTGGGTTGTTTTTGAAAAAGACTCAGTATTTACTTTATATTTTTGTAGACGATTGCAGTGACACTACATTTTTCACTTATTAGAAGAAAGATTAAAAAAAGTGACATCAATAATCCCCAGCTAACATTTATCATTGGCTGGGACCCATTACTGCATTGCTCTATAACTTGGTAGCTGGGCTTAATGTTTCGTGCTTATTAGCACATTAGCATGCTAACATACTAAACTAAACTGGTGAATGTTCAGAGCCAAACTATATGCATGTGGTTGTCTGTTCGATTACATGTCAGGCATGGGCTTGAGTCCTTGAATCCCATGGCGTGTGTTTTATGTTAAGTGAGCTGTTTTCTGTGCAGAACCTCATATTGAATCTGTTGGATTTTAGCATCACCATGTTTACATGTTATCCTGGTGACATTTGCACGTATCTCAAAGCGCCACTGTGCCTGCTAGCATGGCTGTAAACTATTATCAGCGTTCTCCTCGACACTGAAACTGCCGGGATGAATTTTATGTGCGGCGCTACTCTTTGTTTCACTCTGAATGTTTTGCACGGAGCAGAAATCCCAGGACGCAGGTTTTTGAGATGCTGCATGCTTTATCACACGTTCCACCGCTCATGCTTTACTCTCATGCATTATTTACATCGAACTCTTCAGACATGTAACAATCTGAATACATGTGTCTGTCTGAGGGAACAAGCTGTTTACACAAACAGAGATGTACTTTCTGAGGCACAGGTACATCTCCAAAGCTTGCCCTTTGGCTGATTTGTTAGGCTAATGAGAGTACTAATATGTCAGCGGGAGCCTGATTAATCAAATTGATGGGTTACGCTTCACATTTCTCATCGCGACGACAGTGTGAGTCTTACGATGATGCATTCAGTAGGTGTAATCTTGGGATCATTTGTGTCATATTTGCAGTAAGGTACATTCTTGGAAATTGGGATTGCCTCGATACTCAACAACCTCACCATGATATTCTCATTATTGATTGTTTTTATCAAATTATCCGAGGCTCAAAATCGCATACAACCATAACACCGAAATGTGGAGCTCAACCTCAAGTATTTTCGGAGGTGCATTCCTTTTTTCCCCGAGCCCCACATTTGATTAAAAGTGAGACTGCATTACTAATTTGCAGCGCACACATTTCAATGGCATTACGTTTGAAGTGAGGAGGAAAATCTCCAGTTCACTTTAAATCTCTTCGCTTGGTAAACCTTTTGTTTTCTAATAATTTCCACACCAGAGAAGGTGGGCTGAATACTCTAATCTCATAAGCGGCTTAATTCAGATACTGTGACTTCATTACATTCTCTGCTGTTTGTAAACTATTCTCCTGAAAACTGCAAGTTGCTAAGGTTGACTGGAAGACATGGTATAAAAACCGGAGAGAAAGCCTTTGTTTCTCAGACAAAGCCAGGTGTGCAGGTACACCGTACTCTAGAGGCTGCAGGTATATTAAAAGTTTGACCAGAGCTCGTAATAAAAAACCTTTGGCTCCCACTGTGCAATTAAGCGGTGGCTGAAACTATTGATTTGATCTTTTGTTTTGTCCATCCACCCACCTGTTACATTGCTCACAGGGGAATCATCACCAACCAAACACAGATGCCCGGAGAGAAAAGTGGTGCTTTTTGCACTGCAAAAAATATCTCCTATATGTAAAATCATTTACATTGTCAGACGTATTATTAAATATCAGTGCATTGCCACAAAACCTCAAGCTTAATAAGCAAAATAACCAAAAAGTTGAATCTTTCTAAAATAGTTTGAACAAACATTTTTACTATTATGAAGTAGGATATACTGCAAAGCTGCTGTAATAGATTGCATTAGGTGTAACCAATAAACTGACACTTTGATTTGCAAATTTATATTATTTACACAAATCAGCAAGGTAACAATCTACCTTTGATTAATTTGGGATTATGATGAGGTCCTTTTATAACACTTAATCTTTAAAAGGGGGCCTATTATGCCTATTCCCAGGTTCATTCTTGTATTTTAGGTTTTTTGATAGATTATGATTACATGCTTTGAGGCTCAAAAACACTTTTTCTAAAATTCTCAGTTTTAGTGCCAATGTCTTTAAGCCTCCCTCCCAAAAAAACCTTGTCTGCTCTGATTTGTCAGTGTTTCAGGGTCTTATGTACCTCTTCCTACCACGAAAAACAGATTAAAAACACAACCGGACATGTCACAGCAGGATAATGATCCAAAATTAAAAATTTGGCCATCTTCAAAGTGAACATTCTTCATTTTAACACTATTTGTAAGACACAAAATACTCAGAAATCATAAAGTCCCACTAAAATGATGTTATTGTTCAGACCTACAGCAGCTACTTTGACTTGTAAGACTGGGAAAATATTAAATTATTCCATCAGTAATTCAAACCTGGGTCATTTTAATAATTGAGTATTTGATTAAATAACTAAAAGGGTTTATTTTCAGTGAAGAGTTTCTTCATTTAACCTTTGTAAAGCTTTTTGTCATTATAGGTAGAAACTGTGTAACAACTGTTTTAACAACAATTCACAGTAGTGAATATGAGATTTAAATAAGCAACTGCCAAAGTGCGACATTCAATTAATTGTTAATTTGTGCAGTTTTTTCCAGGAGCATGTGTGTTGTTTTTATAACATAGGATAAACAGATGCTACAGAAACATGAATAAATAAATGTCGTAGTGTGAAGTTACTTGTTTTATCAGCTCATATTTTTGTCATTAGCTGCAATAGTGGAGACATACATGATACTCCAGCAATAGATTTAATGCTGTTGTCAGTCACTTTTTGTCATTACAAAGCTAATAATTGAAAATTTTGAGTTGCTCGTGGCACTAAATTAAATTATTTTGTAGCAACCCATAACTGTTTCCAGCATTGATAGCGCCACAAAAAGCAGTTGACAGACACTTTGCTGCTTTTCCAGCAGAGGTTGTGCCCCCTATAGCGGGTATTTTATGTAACCACAACCAAGTGGTTTTTGTGCTAAATTCCAGTATCTACATGTTAGAGCATTGTTAAAATGTAAAGTTTCAGTGTAGCCACTTCATGATAAAAAGTAAATATGTAAGACATCCATGGTTAGCAAAAATGTACAAAAGCAACAGTTTTTATGGCGATATAGATTTATGGGGATAAAATCCCATATTATATTCATTATTTTACTTTACTGCACTAGAAGTCTTAATAGCTAGCCTAATGTCTACTTTATATTCTTGATCACTGTAGCAGTTTAACAAATCAAGTACAAATATAAATATAGTCACTGTGCATTTTGAAAATGTATTATTGATTTATTTATTTAATGAACAGAAATTAAAAATCAGAACAGCAATGATTTATACTGACAACCCCTCAGGAAATTCCAAAGAGCCATAAAACAAACTTATAGGCAAAGAACAAAGAAACATGAAACAGCCAAAAAAAATATATATATAAAAAAGTTAAATAACAGACAGAAAGAAAACAACAAAGCAAATACATAAATTGTGTATCTTATTAGATTAAGAAAATAAGATAAAATCATTTAAAAAAACTGATTTCATTTTCTTCCTGAAATCCACACTGAATCGACCCCGCTGGGATTTGGCATAATCCTATTTTTTTTTCCTTTTTATTCAAAGGTGTCCCAATCCTACTAAAAGTTTTTTTTTTTTTTAAATAAATACTGAAGATTTAATTCAGATCAAAACCAGAACTGGAATCAAGATATTATTAGAATCCTTTTCTTTTTCCTCTTCTTTGGACAACCCTTTTTTAAAGATTTGATCCAATCCAAAAGCTGACATCTGATCAGATTTTATCTGAACATCTTGGCCTTGCGTGGGAACCATGAACATCTGCACAAAATTAATTTGACCAACCACCCAACACTGACAACCCCACAGCCTCTTCATGTGGCTAAAAACACTGACATGCTACCCCACCCCTTGAAGTCTTGTCATGAAACGCACCCTCAAACAGATTTGACATCACATTTATTCCAGAATAGGGTCCTTTATGGCAGAGTCAAGTAGTCAGACTAAGAAAACAGAAACATGTCTTGAGGCCACTCGCTGTTGTTTTGTTTGAAGTTTGAATTATGAGCAAGAACTTTAAATCACAGTGCTTACAAGAGGTATGATATTAGCTTTCACCTGCTGAGATGTGTTTTGTTTCTTAAAGCCCACCAGCGCAACACCCGAGGCTTTTTATCCACCCAGAATTATATCAGCTAAAGAGACTGCTGTATAACAAATTGCGTACTCCAATATAAAATATGAAAGTGGAACGAGTGTCTGCAAAAGCAACCAAACAATCATGAGGCAGTCTCCGAGCAGCTGTGCCTGATGAGGACAGATGTCTGCGTCAGGTTGTAAACGGCTTCTTTACTGTTTACAGCGTGAGCCTGCTGCCTCCTCGCCTGCCCCAGTCATGCATTTTGATTAACTCAGAACGTGAATTGAGTCCTGCCAGGATCGCTGCCGCAACCCCGGCAAAGACCTCATGAAAGAGCAAATTGACAGTACTCCACCAATCACTGCACTTTAATTTGCCGCGATGGCAAAGGTCATTGCTCAGACAAATATAGCTCGTGCTGCTGAGGCTCGTCTGTGGCCGGACCTCCCACACGTGTCGGTCACGCGGAGCTCGAACGGCCACTAAAACATGATATAAGGAGATTCCAAGATGCATAATTGAACAGTTTGCACCCAGCTTGATAGCTGGAAATCTGCTTCATTAATCAACTCCCACAGAGTTATGAAGGCACAGGCAGGGAAGGTTTGCGCTGGCACAGAGCAAACATAATGGGATGGTACTCGATCCTCCTGAGCCCACAGACTGCAAACTTCGGTGGCAGCAGTTGGACTATATTGAAGGTTATAAATAGTATATACATATATATTTTTTACATTTTCTGGCAACAAACATAATGTACATGACCAACTGTCTTATAACTTCTGTGCAATTTAACATTAGTAGCATTAATCAGTTATGACAAAATGCTCCCAAAACAGGTAAATTTTGTTGCAGTTTAGCATTCAAACAGACATTTCAACAACTGTATCAGAAAGAAATTGATCAATTGACCACAGCCTCTTATCAAGGCACTACATGGCATTGCAGGGATACTCAACCTGCTTGCTTGGGGGCCACTTTTGCAAAATGACAGGAGGTCAGGGACCAATCCCAGCAGCCTCATACATGTTTCAAGGATTTTAGGACACTTCTAGGATTTTAGAAAGTTAATAGGATTTACGGTTATTTCTAGTATTTTAGGAAGTCTATAGGATTTAAGGTAATTTCTACCTTAAATCCTATAGGATAGGTTGTTAGGTTGTTTCTAGGATTTCAGGAAGTTTATGGGATTTAAGGTAATTTCTAGGTTTTTAAGACTTTTCTAAGATTTTTGGATATTTCTTGGGTTATAGGATGTTTCTAGACATTTGTACGAATTTTGGGACTAGGACTTTTGGATGTTTCTAGAATTTTGGATGTTTCTGGGACTTGGCCTCACCCCAACTCAATGGCTCTTAATTTCTGATAACAACACAGGAAGTTAACAGTAGACCCGTATTTTTAAATGTTGCTTCAAACCATCTGTGATTTCAGCACTCAGTACAATACTCCATGCTTGAATTTGAACCACGAGGTTACCTACGGGGTGCTGAGGTTACAGGATTACCCAATGCTGTTAGATTTGACTGTCTGGTTGGTTGTTGCCATCACCAGAAATTGGACCCAGCTCAACCACAACAGCAGTTGACAGCAGTTTTCTTATGCTGCGATCAGATGCCTATCACAATCAAGAAAGCTATATTTATTTTTTTTATTATAAATCTTATAATTATATATTTAAAATTGGGCTACAGAAAAAAGTAGTCTTTCTTTTTCTTTCTTTTTTTGAGCTAATTTCAGGTAATTTTCTTGTAACTTTTTAATAATTTCTTGCAAATTTTGGGGTCACCACCCTCTTTCCGTTCCAGCACTAGTCATCAATATTTGTAAATGGCAAGGTAAGCTCTCATCCCACTGCCCCAATGGAAAATTCACACCAGGAGACCTGGAGTTAAGATGCTATAGATTCACAGGTATCAGAAAAAAAAGCTTTGTCCTCTATCCAAAAATGGAAAGATATGTACAATAGCTGCAGTATTCTCAAAGTTTTTACTTTCTCCCACAAAAGTGAGTCCAGTTAAGTTTTAAGAAAGATGTTCTCACAGTGTTTGGACAAGAATATGAGGAGTGTCTTTCACAGTGCAATAATTTCATGTAGTGAGTCAAACACAAATGTGGACATCGTGTTACGGCTGTAGCAATGTGTTTCCATGTCAGGTGCAGCACTGAGGTTAACAAGGCCAGGCCGCGGTTCATGCTAGTCTTTGTCTGTTGCCATGGAAGCCAATGTGTGCCTGTGGAGAAATGTTCCACGAAATTCAACCATTAGAAGGAGGTAATGATAGGTAGCATGGTTTCTGAGGGAAAAAGAGTGTGTACTTAACAAGAATAAAGAAGCACTGTCATTCTTAAAAATAGGTCAGCATAGAATGTATTATACTATTATACAAGTGAAAATAACACATGGTGGAGTGTGCAGAATACAACTATGGTTTCTTTCTTTATCTCTACACTGTGGTCATGGTGCTAAAGAAGAAACATTTAAACATTGAAGGAAAACTGTAGTGCTGTTTGGTAATGGACCTCGTTTGCGTGGTTCTGTGTATATAGATCCTAAATAAGAACCATAACAGCTACAGCATTCATTCTTTTTGCAGTAGAAAGCCAAAATATATGTTCTTACCTTACGTATTGTGCAAAAGTAGTACTGCAGCTCAAATTTCCAGTCATGGTTATGAGAAATCTTGGTTTGCATAATCTTTTATATATAGATCTAAAGTAAACATGTTGAATGTTGCAATATTTTAGCCTGTTTTTGTTTCTTTTTTTTCTTTTTTGCAATGAAAATTGCAAAAATAGTTGTGATAATGTCTCAGTGGCAGCAGTGAACACTGGGCAATGTGCAGTTAAACAGCCCCAAACAGTCTCACACTCACATCGTAATGTCTCAACTTTGCCATTTCACCCGTTGATGAATGTTGGGTGATGTTAGCTGTGTGACGCTTACAGTTATTTTCTGTCAGTGTGTGTGACTCTGTCACAGGTGCAGCAGTAGTCTCATGATAGACTGAGAAAGGGAGGCTTAGTGGATCGTATTGTAAAGTTGTGGTGATGGACAAATTTGCAAGGTCACTTATAATACCTGGAGTTCTTTTTGCTGTCGAAAGTGAAGATTTCTGTTTTCTGTTTTATCATGTTTTATGCTTGAAATTACATCACTGCAACTTCTTACCAGCCTTATTTTGAAATCTTTTTTATCAGCATCTTTTCTTGTTTTTTATTTTGTAAAATCTGATGAAAAACATTTTAAAAAAAATATTACAATTCAAATACTTTAATAAATTATTAACAATTGTTGACTTACATTACAGTTTTGTTTAGGTTTTCTAGATTTTAGGGATATAAAGTACCTCAAGAAATTACATCACAATAAGCAACAAAAAGCAATGTTGGCACGGCGGACCATCTCTATTGCAGAACTGGGTTATCCAGTCATCTCTGTGTCTTCCCTGTTGTATCCATAGCCACATACTGCTCACGCGTCTTTACATAAAAGTCATTTTCTTGTGGGAACTTTTATCTTTCACCCTCCAGTTGAGATTTATAATTTGGATCACGGAACAGGAGATGTAGAGAAGAGAGGAGAGAAATAGAGGAAGGAGTGTGGGTGGTTAAAGACAGATAATCCATTTCAAGGCTTCCCCATAGGGAGGTTCTGTTGTGTTGTGCTGCTTATTTGTTTTTCCGAGGAAGAAGTTGCTTCACACCTTTTGTGGTTCTTGCTATGGGCTTGTAGCGAAAATGACACTGACACAGACGGCTTTTGATTTGGGAGAGGATGGAGGATATAAATTGTACAGGAGAACTGGGGGGTTTCCTAAGTGAATGTCCCCGTGTTCAAATGGCCTTGCTGGCCCCTGCAGAGTAGGCTATCTATCATTCGGGTCACTCTCATTGACAGCTGTTCTCTTTGGCTCCTATCAAGGAGAAAATGACCACTACAAGTCTGAGGATTCGCACAGTGCAGCTGCACACACACAAGTGTATAGAAATGTTGATGGTGTGCTTGAAGACTTGAAAAGAATAGCCAGAAATTGTAAATCTTACCATATCTAATTAGATCCTTGATGAGTACGGCTTTAATTACTATAAATTTGTTTAACTTCATCTCACACTGATCTCTCTTTGCATAAAAACTTCTTAATCTCACACATACCATCACCATGTTTCCCACTATAAATTTCCACATTTGCATTACAATGTCAAACAGTATCGCACATAACCCATAACATCTGAGCAAGCGTATAATAAACACACGAGAAGACGAGGAGGGGTTTCGCACACAGCGCTCTTACAAATGCATGAGATCAGTCGAAGAAGCTGTATGGGGTCCGCTCATGCTAGTTCCATGCTGCTTGACCAGGCAAATCATATTATAGATCATATTATAGATAGAAATTTATCTGGTGTTAAGCCACTTTCCGACTCTGAAATATGCACTTTCATGTACAGCATTAAAGTCTGTTGGTTTAAGTGGAGTGTTTGAAAAGGAAGTTGACATATTGGATGAAAAAAAAGTGAAAAAAAACACTTTTTGATACTTTATATGATTTTACTAAGTCTGCTGTCGTCAATAAATGTATTGAAACCCATTTTCTCCAACTGATGGTTTCTTGGTTTCTCATAATAATAACTAAGTGTCACAAATAATGATGTAGTTTCTCAAATTAATGATTTACTTTCTCAAAATAGTGACTTAAGAGCTCAAATCGGTGAATTAATTTCTCAAGATTAAGAGAAACTTTTTCAGTTTAATGACTTATCTTGAAATAATGAGTGAGTGTCTCAAAATAATGAGAGACTCTCAGAAATAGGGATTTAATAATGTAAGATAATGGCTTTATAGCTCAAAATAATTAGTTTATTAAAATTCTGCGAAACTTTCTCAAATTAATTACTTAGAGAAACTTTCTCAAATGAATGATTTATCTTGAAATAATGACAGACTTTCTCACAATAATAACTACATATTTTGAAACAGTGAGTTCGTTTTTCAAAATTTTGAGAAATATTTTCAAAATTAATGACTTAGAATATTGAGAATTGTTCCCAAAATAATTACTTAATATCTCAAAATAATATCCCGTTTGTAGTGATTTACAGTATCTTTTTTTTTAATTACGCTGGTGGAAATGAGCTTCTGTTGCATTAACACTCATTAGTTGCCTTTTTCTGTATATACTAGTTTGCATTGTTGCAATTCTGAAAGTTTTGTTTACTCAAGCATTGTAAGAAAAGTTTTGAATGAAGGGTTTTAACTCGCCACAAACTTTTTTTAGATTGTGGTATGGGTAATTTTTACTCAAATAAAGGATACTTCTTCCACCACGAAACAAAACTATATATATTCAAGTATATGGCCACTTTTGATATGTAAAACCATTTTGTTTGCTTTATCCATTTCCAATATCATAAGAGAGCGTTTTGACAGTCCAATTACAGCCAATCAATAATCATTGAAAGTGCATCACTGTGGCACCGAGTTCTCAGTCAATTTATGGAGTGCAACAATTACACAGCCATATATATGTGTTTGCTTTTTGAGGTTTCTCATTTTTCATGAACGACTGGAGCCCTCTGAACGTGAACGGAGGCAAATGAATCGAGAGCGGGATGATTGCAGAGCTGTCACTTGATTTGGATTTGTAAATTGTCTCCTCACACCTGTCATTTCAGGTTCACTTGGCTGTTTAAAAACCCAATCAACAGTTTCGCTATATCGTAATTTGTCAACACAGAACACAGGCTTGCTTTGACACCAGGGGCCACTCTGATTGTTCGGCTTGACCAAAACCGGCAATTTCATAAACGAATACATAAGTATAAGCCTCTCGGCGTGATGCTTTTATTGTGTGAGCGCTACCTACTCTTTATGTTGTCTGTATTTTCATGAAAATGCATTTTAAATTTGCAATAAAAGAATAGCGAGGAATTTTATGATAGTCAGAAAAAACTGGCCTACATATTATGTATGAAAAGAACTGCGTGAACCTTCAGGTGTTAAATTCACAATAGCCTCAGAAAGTTGCATCAAATCTCAGGGGAGATTGACACTGCTGGTATCTGCCTGAGCGCCACCCACATGGCACATTTGCAGGACAACAAATCAAGAGCCACTTGCAAGGACAGGCGCTGTGAAAATGAAAGGGACACACGGAGCCGCGTTCTCTACCCGACCTGTCAGAAACCACCAGCAGAGGTTCTCTTCTTCATAAGCCTCCCTGAGATGAAGCTATTACTTTCTAGAAGGGAATTACAGTAACAAAAGAAAAAAAAAAAACCCACAGAGCCCTCGGGCAGTTAGGAGTTGTTTGTCTCACCTGCACATTTGTCGAGATTCCTCCCATTTGTTTCATCTAAATTTGGCCCTGAAGCGATAGCACGTGGTGGTGCCCTGCGGACGGGTGGAGATAAAAGAGTGAAGAGGAGGAGCAGCTCAGGGGTGATTGACTCGGGATTACCAAGTTAACTAAGGTGAAATCTTTTGTAGGAGAAGGTAGATAAGCTAACAGGCTGGTGGATGAGAAAAGGTTTTGGCAATTAAAGACGGATAGTTAAAGGCATAGTTCAGTTTTTTTAAGTTGGGTTTTATGAGGAACTTATCCATAAACAGTATAACAGTAAAATATGAAGAAGTTACATTGTATCAAGATGTGACATCATATATCATCTTAGATATGCCATCTTAGATGTTTTTTTCCCCTGATATTAAAGGTTGCATTACATTAAAGCGATGTACTTTTATCAACTTTTAGACAGTTCTGCTTGTTTTAATACTTGCCTTTACTCATTTAGTTATTATAACTACATTATTATTGATCAAAAATGGAATTATGTTACTATTTTTTCAAAGTACTAATAGTTATTCCAGCAATATTTTCACATCAAAGAGGGAATTCGATAAAAATAAACTGTTATGTCCAATTCTGTCTCCCAGTTCAAGCATTAACGAGGTGCTTTTGAGGAGATTTAAAGATATTGAGGTGTATATTGTATACCGAGATATAGTCCAGTAATTTAACATTGCTGAACACGAGCTGCTGGTCTATTGTTGCCTCGATCAGTTAGTTAGTCTGTACCATTGTGTGACTTTGGCATTTAACCCTTTAAAATCTGGCGTGACATCACTTTCCTGTCAAAATAAATGCAGGTATTTGTAGACTGAAGAAATATTTTGTATTTGAGAACTGTTCAGATTTGTAATTTTTGGTTGATTTCTTATAAAAATTATATTTTACACACAATCTGAATCTCATTATGAGTTGTTGTTTACAAACCAAAGAACTGAGAGATCATTTTTCTTCATTTTTTACTGTATATTTGGGGGGCGAACTACATGTATGTAGACATATACAGCTATAACAACTACTTTTTTGCAATTGCATTTCATTAATAATAAAATATTCTCAGTAATTTTGCCGTCATCGCCGAAATACCCTGAAATATTGTGATATTAGTTTTTGGACATATCACTACTACTCTTTAACAAAATCTCTAAATATTAACCTCATATGATAAAAAATCTTAATTAGTTTTCTCAAGTGACAAATAGCTGCATAGTTGAACTTCCATACTTCAGATAGTTCATTATCTGCTAATGCACTTCTCAAGCTTAAGAGAGGCCATGATGTATAAAAAAGTATATGTGAGCATGTCTGAACAAACTGTTGGAAGAAAAACAAGGCCATTAAACTAAAGGTTGGTCATTAGTTCCTATTTACCATCACATCGTCTACTTTTGAGCTCACAGCCGGAGTGATAATCGTTGCAGATGGAAAGCGAGCCGTATCAGCAGCACTCTAATGCAGCAAAAAGAACTACTTAAAGTGAGATGAATATCCTCTTATGATATTCCTCCTGTGACACTTCCACCCTTGTTCAAACTGAAAAGTGGTTGAAAACTTTCCTCCATCCCTTATCTTCCCGGGAGAGATTTACTCTCAGACATTGAGGAAGCTTGTCCTGGCCCTGAGGCGCGCACTACCTGGTAACTAATGAAAATGAAACATTTGTTCTTCAGGGCACCTCACAGGCACACAGCCCAGCCTGCTGTTGGGCTCGTACGTAAGACTGCGCGCCCTTTGATAGATTGGCGGGAGGGGGGGCGAGAGCTAACTTTAGCCCTTAATGGTTTGAAATATGCTTGCGCTACAGTTTTTTCGCTGTGAGGCCAAATGATATCCCCTCTCTTGATGATTTATCAAGCCCATTCAGAGCCTTCTCGTCAGGGACAAATTGGCTCCTGCCTGGTGTAATGCCCTTGATGGATAATCGTCTCATTTTTCTTGATTATTCTATCTATATGGCTGTTGCTTAAAATCAAAATGAATATCACAAACATAATGCCTGGGCCTTTCTCGCCTCATATATCTTACACTATGTGATGAAGCTGATAATGGTCAGTGATTATGGCGCATCAGAAACCGAATTAAGTGACAGCTTATGGAGGTTTGTGTGCAGTTTGACCTTTGACCTCGCAGGCTTGGCTCTGATCAAATTTAGCCACGAGATTTATGGTGATGGTCGTAAAAAAGATGGCAGCTCAAATTTCATCTTTGTGTGCCCACTTTTGGACTCGGCAGAGGTATTACTGCGATCTTATGTCCTGTCTCTGAACTCTCTCATGATTTATTCCACGAAACCTGAACATACCTAAATATGTATGACCCAACTCCAAATACTCCAAAACTATAAAGTAACTATAAAGTACACACAATACAGTCATGTTTTGCAGTATATTCAGCTCCTCCAGGATGTTTAAATTCAACTGATTCCCGTGAATTCTGTGTGACCTTGCAACTTTTTCATCAAATTTGACCAGTCATCAAAGTTCCTGCAAGAAACTCACTTCCTTGTTTCTTGTTGTGAAGATGCAGATGTGTTGGAAAATAATTGCTCTACTTTTACCAACAAAACTTACTACTTAAGGCAATGCAAGGCAATACCCAGGTGTTCTGCTGTGTACAACAAGCAACACTGATTGCCAAACACTTTTTGACCCCAAAACACACCCTGCGAAAGGTGGAAATGTGTGGACAACGGATCAGTTATATCACCGTGCTAGAGGCTATTTCATCCAGATCTGCTGCAAATGGAGAAAGAATCAAAGCGAGTTAAATATTAAATATAAATGGTTATTTGTAATGTGTAGTATTTTAAATTACAAAGTAATAAACTAGTGCTTGCCTATTTGCATGATTGTGTGGGTAAAAAAGAAATTAAAAAATAAAGCAAATGGCAATTTTTTAACCACTTTCATAATAAAAGGGCAGTTGTAATCCAGCATGGGAATGGCGGATTCAGCCTCTGACAATAAAAACTGCTATACAGAAGGGTTATTACTCAATACATTGTGAAGTGTCTCTCTACCTGTCTTTACCTAGACAGTTTATCCTTGGGGAAACGCTATATTGGCTTGCATTAAATTGCAGTGTATATGTAGTTTTTATACAGTTGGATTTTTTTTTTTTTTTTTTTACAACAGCAGACAAACCAAAGCTCTCCATTAAATATGATGTTGCTATTAAGTGTGTTTCCAAAGTGTTTACAATAATAGATATAGTTATCTTAAGAGCCCTTGATAAAATTAGACCAGCACAGTCTCTTTAGTGAATAGCAGTCATGTTAATGCTGCTTTTTCAAGAGGCCAGCCTTCGATTGACCTCCGTCAAGACACCGCGCTGACCTCTCACAATGAAAAACATCATTTTGTTTCAGGACGGAAGGCTTCCGGGAACGAAACATCAAAACTAATAATAACATTTATATTAAAAAAGTGATGAAAGTGACATGAGTTTACTTTATTTGCAAAGTCATAACGCAATGTCTTTCAATTTAGAGCACATTAATATCTTATTTCATGCTTTCTCTGTCTGTTCCACTGGGCTGCTTTGTCCTTTCATATATTTGTGTTTTCGTCCCAGGCATATTCTTATTCAAAATAGGCAATTTTATTTTGACAGCTATTTGTATGTAAAGTGCGAGAGGAGGTGGGAGAGGGTGGGGTGGGGATGTGTGTGTGTGTGGGGGGGCTCTTGTCATTGCTCCTGTACTTTGCTATTTGCTGAAGCAGCCTTTTTTTTCTCCCGGAATAGTCTAAGACATCCTCCCAGTGGATTAGCCGTTATTCCTCACAATACGTTCTCAGCAAGGTAAAGTTGAGAAACAGAAAAAGAGAGGGAAAAGCATTTTCTGGCAGCTGACTCACTTTCACACCACTATTTTTCTCTCTGGCGTTATGTCACTTTTACTTTTCTAAGCTTTGCATTCTGTACATGTAAACACAAGCAAATTCATCATTTGCTGGGTCTTTATAGACACTGCCTTAAAGTGTTGGAGCATACTTGTACCTTAACTTGGACTTCGATTGAAACTGTCCAACTTACTATTAAAAAAGCATTTATAGTGGTTAAAACTTATACCCGTTTTCTCCAATGTACTGGCTGGCTGTGGTCACTGTGTGTGGGGTTCACTTGTGGATTTCCAAAACCATGCAGGGTAGATGAACTGGAAAAGTTAATAGATTAACAACTTGTACAGCGTTGTGGGATTGTTTCTAGCCCCAAGTTGTGAACAGAAGGAATCTTGAATTGTTGCAAAGTTTGTATAAAGATTGGATTTATCTTTATCTTGAGAATCTAACCCAAGCTGTACTCTCATGAGGGGACCATGTATTTGGCTGTGTGTGAGTGGGTGTATCTGTCTGCTAATCTTGCAAACTACTGGACCAATCAGCCTAATATTTTGTGAAACGTATTAAAACGTATTAAAATCCAAGAAATGTCCTGAAATCCTTAAAACATATATGGGGTTTTTTTCAACTGGCCCCTGGCCTCCTGTCTTTTTGCAAAAGGGACCCCGAAGTCACTGTTGTTAAGTCATAGCAATTTCTTTATTCGTGCAGCTTCAGGACCAAAGAATGTCTTAGGCGCGGCTAAATTCTCATCATATGACATACGGCCTGTTTTCACGAACCTTTAGTGATCACTCTAAAGTACAAAAAAATACGTCTGCTGTGAACTAAGTGAAGAGTTAAACTTTCTCTCATTATATTCTCTAATAATGTAATCCATCATTATTTGCTGTCAGCTCTGTTGGTAAGCAGGATGTCCTCAGCGGTTACTGAACAGATGGCAGCCATCTTAAGGTGCAAACAACCTGCCACTGAGGAGGGACAAATCCGTGGGAGCTGCAGAACAAAAAGAAAGTGGTGGCCAATATAACAAGGATTATGCAATCGCTGGGATATTGTTTGCTTGCGACCATGATTTTACCAAAGCACTTAGATTTTTAGGAATACTGCAAAGTAACTAAACAGAGAAGCTGTGAGAGCAGAGCAGCAGCAAACCAAACTTCACTCTAGTGACACTGACGCTGGAGTATCAGTCAATTATTCTGTTAAAAATGTAAATACCCCAAATGGATTTTGACAATTTAGTTTGTAGATTATTTTTCTAAACTTAATGTCTCACTGGAGTAGGGAAGTGACAGTTATTACTGAAGTCAATGGCAATGACAAATTTGAAGGGAAAGTTACACATTTTGGGAAATATGCATATTTGTTTTCTTGCAGAGAGTTTAAAGAGAAGATGAATGCAAACCTCCAATTTAAATATGTGGATGAAGCTAGCTGCTGGTTAGTTTAGCGTAGCATAAAGCCTGAAAATGGGGGAACCGGCTCTCTCCACAGTTATCACTAATTAACAAATTTATGTATAATATCTCCTTTTTTTAAAAATGGGGCTGCTGTCATTTTGCAGAACTGCCCTCCCCCCAAGCAACTGCTCTCAGGTGATAGCAGTTTATTTCTCAGCTCATGGTGGCGACCGTTGGAGAAACTGGCTCTCAGTCCAATGGGACATTTTTTTTCTGACTAATGGGGCTTTGGATCAATGGCCAGTTCCCCTTTAAATCATGCGCATCAGATGCTTTCAGTACGTTTGGGCCTCTAGAGTAACATAAAATGCAATTCTTTGATAAGGTTTGATCTTTGCTTGCGTGAGTGATAATGATATTACATGAAAAGCAGCTCGGCTTTTGGGAGTGTCAACATCAAAATTTGCAAATAATTGGCGGGTTTGTTCAGCTCATGTTAGGTGATGGAAAGCGCTGCAAAACATATAAACACATTCTCTTTATGTTGGAAATAAAACATTCAGTGCAGTCCTTTTCTGCACGAGATTTTGTATCAGTGTTTAAATTTCAGCATTTGTATTTCAGCACACAGTTGACTTCTTGCTCTCTGTCTTACATCTGTAGTTCATCACCATTACAGCGTTTGACTCCTGAACAAATCCCTACAGCGGAAACCCGTCGGCTGCATTCAGCTCACGTGCCGCGGTGTGGTCCTCGCACAAGACAAAAATCTTTTGAACCTTACAACAGCCATTCAGCCGGGCGCGGCTAAATAATATCATCCATTAAATTTTCATCGGGCTTTTCTGGGCCCCATTTTGTCATTTCCTTGTTTATTTTTGAGGCAGTAAAAGGAGACGCATTGATATATTTCTCTTCCTCTCTCATGTCATGCCATTCAGTGTGTGGTTTCAATTATGCATGCGGTTCTTATCTATGAATGTATGATGTTTGACTGTGCAGAAAGCACTCAGCGAGTGTTTGTATGGAACGCAGCGAGGAGTCTGAGAGCATGCTGACGAAGCAGCGTATTAGGCGTTTAGGAACGGTCACGTTTTATAGTCCGTGGGTTCGGAAGTGACTGTTTTTCTCACAGTTTAGCTTATCCTCCCCACCTCAAACATTTATTAACGATATTATCTGGAAGAAAACCAATACATGTTTGAGGGGATTATTCAAACACAGAAGCGAGGGACTAATGCAGCAGAATTATCTGTGTTTTCTATCTCAGCTTTGTCTCACATGTAAATGCATGATGACTACAGTGCGTTCGCAGGGCGCCCTGCAAGGCTGTGCACACTCTGGGGAGATTACAAGTTTCAGAATAAACATGAATGTTTTCAGAATATGTGGGAATGTGGGTGCCGAAGGGTGAAAACTAGTCTGTGTGTGTGTGTGTGTGTGTGTGTGTGTGTGTGTGTGTTTGTGTGTGTGGAGTTTAAGCAGAGACACAGTGTCCATAGTGCATTCAGGGAAAGTGTGATGCAGGCAGGGAGGCTGCCCCCTTTTCTCCCGAAGCACTTCGATGTTTTATTTATCAGGGGTGGCAAAGCAAGCGGTGTGTTTAACTCGACAACAACCGCAACAGCAGCAGAAATCTCAGCATGCATTTTCCCCGGCCCCCGACGAGCAGGGAACTTTTGTTTTTTATAAACAATGTGCAGCAAAATGTCTGTGATTCATTTCCCTAAATAAGCTGCAAATAGCTTAGGAACTGTTCTTTATTTATCAGAGGAGGGGGTGACTTAGGTGTGACTATATTTTTTTTCCTAGCCTCCCTAAGTGACGTGCAAAAAAAAGAATAAAAATGCAACACCCTCCCTTCACTATGAGTTAGTCATTAGATTTCAAAACATACCCATAGATGTTTGAAAGTTACAAATTGAAGATAAAATCCTGAATTTAAAAAAAAGGCTCAGTTTGACAATCCTTTGTCAAAGTATCCTTGAAGGTTCGTACAGCCCACAAAAATGCAATTAAATGCACTCTATGAGTTACGTAAGGTAAAGTAATATGGGTAAAGTTACCAAAATTTGGGTTTGGCAAGAAACATCATGAGGACGTATCTTAAAATATGAAAATCCAACAATAATTTCTGTTTTCACAGTCTCTGACTATGATAAATGGTGTATTTTTTTTTTTTAGCAAACAGTAAAATAAGTTGTATGCCTCCCTCTAAGCCAAAATAAAAAAACATAAGTTTATGTACTCTGCTTAAAAAAATTACATAAACCTCCCCCTCCCCTCTCATAAATAATGAACAGTCCCTTAGTGGCAGCTGCTCTGGTTTGACCTCCACCACAGAACAAACAAAGGCAAGTATTTTTTTTTAAAAAAGCAAACCATCCAAGGCATTAAGTGATTGATTTCAGTTTTATTCTGTAGACAATTTAATATTATTGTCATCGAGTTTGCAGGAGATGTTATACAGAGCAATTATTTGCTCATGAGGTAATTGCATTTCTTTATGCGTATTTGGATCTAATGAGAATTACAGCGCTGATTGTGATTATTAACCCTATCATCCAGTTTATTAACTTCTCCTTTGATAGCCACCAAAACAGATAACCCAACTTGCACGGTAGAAAGAAGTCATTTGCTTTATAATTAAAGGCAATTAGCGAATCAATTACTGCTCGATCAAACCTGATGGAAAAGAAAACAAAATGGCATGAGCCATGGCAGGCTGTATTTGCAGATAGGCACCATTATGGTCCCATCAAACATAAAACCCCGATAATTGAACCTGGGGTTAAAGAAAAAATCAATTTCTAATCATGGATTGTCATATCCCCAGTGTCCGCGCTACCATAGCACCTATTTTTCAAAATTTCCCTGCCACAGAGAGCACGTCTTAAATTAAACTTGTAAATATTTGTCACTTTCAGGCCTTCGAATGTCATATGACACTGCTGCCAGGAGAGATATATGGCAGCCTATAGATAGGAGCCGATTTTTTTCTTCAAAATCCATTACAAACAGGCCCAATCACAAATAAAAAAAGCCCTTGAGTTTTGGTCTGCTGATATATGACCTTTAGTTCAAAGTTATTTTCCTCTGCTCCCTTCTCGATCTGTTCAATCAGAGTAATTTTCTGATTAAAATGAATTAGATCCCAGCCTCACCCTTGTGGATTATGACATTTTAATGATGCAATTTTGTGCCTTTACAACCCTTGTTTATTCCCATCCTAAAAAATTCTCCCTTTTGATATTAGTGTAATTAAAACTAAGAGTAAATAGAGTCACTAATCAGTGCAATTTCTCCTGATGCTAGTTGGTACAAAGGCGTCCTATTTTGGTTTACTGACAGGCAGCAGGGTTGTAGGATGATGAATGGATTAATGGAAAATGCAACCCCTCTGAACCCAAACTCTACTCTAAACATAAGTATAGTGTAGGTGCCTGCATGCTTGTTTTTTTCTCAGTTATATCACTCTGTGGTCAGCGTGGTCTGTAAGGCTTTTTTGTTGGAAACAAAATCAAACCTCGAGTTTCTTTCTGCAGAGTCAAGGGTCACCTTTAAACTGCGTAGACGATACTAGACAGATTTAGGTATTTCTGTAACAGGAGAGTGAGGAGTGAAAATTGCTGATATTTTCAGTAAATGCACCAGTGATAGAACAAGCACTCACAACCGATTCTTTAGTGAAAGTGCCAATATTACAATGTAGAAATATGTCTACAACTGATGCATCAATGCTAAGCAATATTTTGCAGTTTATTATTTCCTAACCCTAACCATGGGCTGGTGGAGGAAGTATGGAAGCTCATCCTTGCCAATATAATGAAAACTACACATAATGAAAAACTTTCTTGAAATAGTGACGTACTATTAAAAAACTATGACTTAGTATCTCAAAATGATTATTCAGTCTCAAACTAATAAGAAGCTTTCTCAACATGACTTACAGTATCTCAAAATAATAACTTAATATGGAAAAATGAATAAGTTTCTCAAAAATTAGAAATACTATCAACAAATGAAATACTTATTTTCAAATTATGACTTTGTTATCTTAAAATAATGACTTCTTGTTTTCAAAATAATGAGAACTTTCTCAAAGTAATGACACGGCATCTCAAACTGAAAAAAAAAAAACCTCAAAATAATCACTACATCTCAAAATAGTGACAGTATCTTAATAAATTCAACATAACTAGTTTGAGCCAAACTGTCTCAAAATAATGAAAAAAGTTCTCAAACAAAATGACTTTGTTTGCTCACAATAATGAAATATTGTCTTAAAATAAAAAGTGTCTCAAAGTAATAACTGTATCTCAAAATAGTGACAGTATATCAAGTAATTCAAAACAATGAGTTTGTATCTCAAAATGACTCAGTCTCACAAAAATGAGCTTCCATAAGTTAGTGCTGGACTGATGGTTTACAACCTCAGGCTCGAGTCACAAAATAATTCAGAGGGTGTTGTGAGAAAATTATTGGAGTAGGAAATGAGAGGGAAAAAAATTCAACCGTACATTTGGACTATTTTTCAATTTTGGGGCCTCAAAAGCTACTTAGAGTGAGACTATGTAATGTTTGACAGAATACATGATACATTGTTCCTCCTTCAGATTAAAAGTTGAATACAAAAGCATGAAAAAACACACTTCTAGCTTAAGGTGATTAATATTATTGTATAACTGACATTACTGAATCAGTTTGCTTATGCTATGATGACCCCTCTATTTGTGTAACTGGTTATACCTTTGTACCATCATCCTGTTGTTGTTACTTGTAGCCACAGAGGCTGCTGTTAAGCAAAAGGTAAACTGGCTCTCTTTACAAAATGATCTGAGAGGTTAAGAGGAGAAATAGCACTTTGCACCACCACCATCACCACCACTACACAGAGTATTATTTCAAGGATTTTCTACTGCAGCTTGACAAAATAAAAGAGAATATTTTAGCCTGAGGAGGTTTTTTTTCCCCATTATTATTATTTATATTTGTTTTTGTGCTGAGAGAGTGTCCTTTTAGATGCTTTGGTCAGATACGACTTTATTCAGAGTACTAAAACTGATTCATCAAGCGCTGCATCAAGTGATAGAGTAACGCGTTTTTGAAGGTGCTTGTGAAGTGCGCGGGCTTACATCATCAACAGACGGTCTCATGCTAGGCAACAAGCTGCTCAAAGTTGCCTGGGTGGGAGATAATGACTATTTGCTTTTTCAAACAGCTTTTGCTGACATGCCAAAAGCTCTTCATAGAGAGTTTCAAGTAACAAATCCAAGAGAAAAAGACAACTGTGGACACCGGCCACCATATGCTGCAGCTCTGAGTGCTGTTGTTCAGTTCACCTGCCATTTTTTTGTGTTCGCTATCTCAGCCCTCTTCCCTTAGCCTGTGATGAATCATGTCGTTAAGCACACGGATAAAAAGACTCGAAAGCTTTTCAAGAGCTTTTCCTCTAATTTCTGTGCTTTGCAGTGCAGGGCGAGGCGTTGCAGGGTCACGGATATCGAGCACCCCTTCCGTACTTTCCACTTAGTCTATTCCAGCAGGGGTAATATATTGGATGATTTGGATTGAGGGAATACTCGCAGTGCAGGGAGGTCAGAGACTTCTTCTTTGGGTTTGCTCGTTATTATTTTTCACCTTGTTAGCCTTAACACATGGCCGAAGCTCTGTCAGCAAGACCCTGCTCTGCTGTGATCAATGCCCGTGGATAGTCCGGGAAGAAGCCGAGCATGAACACAAGACGGGGAGCAGAAGTGAAACCAAGTTTTGGCCGATACTATAGCACTTTTGGGCATTTTGCCCGTCACACATGTGAAATAATTGGCACATTGTACGACGATTGTTACACTATTTCAGCTCCCCATCACTCCTTCCTGTTAGATCACTCACACTGGTGGCAGATGCACAAAATGTACCCTTCAATGCCCAGCCAGTGAGACATAATAATGGTTTATTTTTACTCTCATTGTTGGATGTTATGAGTCATTGGTAGTACATGAGTGAGATTTACATTGTGAGTTTACACAGAGCCTTTTTTGTAAAGTACTTTTTATTTTTTGCATCAAATGCAGGATTGCACTTACTGTAACAAAAATTCTTAGCAAGCGCCAATGTTTGGCCAGTCCCAATTCCCATGTTTTTGTTGTTTATTAATCAATTTTTTCATAAGATGGCCTTCTTTGACATGTTTCATATCATAACATAACTCCCATAATACAGTATTCTGCTTTTCTCCATATTTAAATCTATTTCATTTGAAGCTTCAAAGAGGTCGCAGATTATTTATAGTTTTCCCATACCTTTCTTAAATTGACTGGTAATTTTAGTACTATTTTTACGGCTACAGAAAATACTCAAATATCCAAACTTAATACTCTTAGAAGGCCTGAATTCTGTACAATTTAATCGATTTTAATTTCTACTTTTTTTGCATGTTGAATTTGTTAATTTCGACTTTCATCCGTCCAGTTTTATCTTAGCTTCCCATTTTTCAAGCATTGTATTTCAGCTCTTATTTTGTTTAGGTAATACAGTTTAGCTTCCAGCTCAGCCAGTTTGACATTTCAAGGTTTTTCAGCAGTGCGGTGCCATGCATTTGGGCTTTAACATTTTTCAGGCAGTTTATTTGACAATTCTGCATTTCCAGCTTGATTTATTTTAGCTGTCAGCATTCACACGCATTTCCTTTTTTAGCATCCGTGACGGGTTTTGAGTGCCATTTTTGAGTGTCATAAAGAGCACAAAAGTCTGCTTAGGGTGGGTGGAGGTGAGGTGGATTGGTCCAAAAAGCACAGAACTTTGACCTAGAAGATCTGTGTTTGTCATTAGTTACGTCAACTATGTCACTTTATTTTGGGCTGCTTGAAACAGTGGCATTCACAGCACAATTGTTAACACTAGGCATTCTTTAGGGATTTTTTTTGGCAATTTTTACCATCGAATCGTGAAAATACTGTGACTACAATGGGACAAAATTAGGTCACTGATATAATGGGACATTTCAGTAGATGATGTGCATTTGATTTTAATCACATTTACAATAAGGAAAACACTTTCTATTTCACCAGCCCCATTAAAGAGCACCTGTCAGATCAGCCACCAGAGCCGGTCACCACTTCCCTTTTTCATTGAAAACTGACATAGTTTTGACACTTGGCCACCAATTGGGAAAATGCTTTCATGTGACATCATGGATGAGAAACCCCACAGCTAGGGTCATTTATCCTCTGCACTGCTTGCGTGTCTAATGAATCACACCATTTTACCACAGCATGCCACCACGCTCTGTCATCTGTAAGGCATTCACCTGCACGTTTTACTACGAGTATAATATGAAACCAGATCACTCTAAGGGTGAGGTGTCAGTGGAGGATGTTTGAGTTATTTAACACTCTGCAGTAGATCCTGCAGCTCATCTTTATACATAAAGACATCCGAGGTTAAGCAACTTAATCTTGCTGTAAAGCCTCTAACAATATGTTCTTCTCTCTTTGCTGCATCATCACTGCAGACAATGGGGACAAAAGTTATGTTGCTGCTTCAGCTGTTCTGTTGCTTATTTATGGCAAAATAAATTACATGAACTTAACAAAAGATCTTCAGAGAATAATGTAAAAGCAGAAGCACATGACCAGAGGAAGAAAACAGCTTCGTGCTGGTTGAGAGTTTCCCGCTGGGTCCACCACAGGTGCTTCAAAGACAAAAGAAAGAAGTTGTATTTTTGAGAAAAAAAAAAGAAGAAAATTAATGTGCAGGGAAATTTCAAGCCTCATGTCAACAAGACTGGGCTTCAGTGAAGACTTTCCTTTCAGTAGCGTGTATATATCTGCACAGTCTGTTTGGGGATGGCTGAGGAACAGAACATACAGGCAGCTTCTTCTCCTGTCTTTATACCTTTGGTGATATCGCCACCAAAACTATTGTTATAGATTTTAACATCTAACGTCATTTAATACTTACAAACATCAGAAAACATGAGTAGTCATTACAATATGGGATGATTGTCAGCATCCTCAGTTTTGGACGTCGCTGTTAGGCCACGCCCACATTTTAATGATCAAATAAAAGTTCTCCCAAAGTAATATCCCACCTACCTACCCTGTTTCATTTGCAAATAAGTCAATACTAGAGCAATATTTTTGTTGTTGTGGGCTACAAAAGCAAAACAGTGAGCTGAAAAGGGCTAAAAAACTGTTGCAGAGCTGAAGGGATCTGGAGAATCAGGTGATGGCTCTTTTGTCACACATCTTTCACATGATACAAACTAATTGATTCATTGTTAATGTAAAAATAAATTTATGAGTACAGCTTTAACTTTTTCTCCATCAGCCAGGAGATCCCACAGGAGAACAGGCAGTACATGAAGAAAGCGGGGTGTTCACGACAGCATGTTTGTTCACTTTTTATCACATTCTGGCCTTTAATGATTAATGTTGAGGACCCGTCACAGATGGACTGAATAGATTCAAACTTGCCTAATCCAGTTTTGACAAAATTGGTGCTTCTTTAAGAGTAACGAGTGACTCAACCTGCAGCAATGCTTCGAGCCACGGAATACACGGTTTCTCATTTTTAATGTCCAATCTGGCCGTCCAAGCATTGTTAAAGTTATCCTTAGAAATAATGGAACATGGATACGAGATCTTGTATGCGCACATGCAAATTCCATCTCATCTAGTATTAAAGACGTCCTCTCTGCCAGAATAACCTGTGACGCCTTTCTCGCCACTGATGCTTCCTCTTCTAACGGCTCATATGCATTGCTTGTCTTTGAGGTCGGCCTTTATCATAACCGGAGGGTAAAGTCGTCCCTCGAGAAACAACACACACGCTCTGAACTGCAATGCCGGCCGCATACAAGAGGCGCTGATGGAGCTGCCTTGAAGAATGAAAAAGCAGAATGAACATTGCAGATGACCACTGCAACCATCAGTTTCCCCCACGGCCAAAAAATGGTTTGCCGTCACAGTGGTCATAGTGAGCACGCTGCGCTGTGAAGAAATGGACGCACAATGAGAAACAGGCAGGAAAAGATGATGGCGCTCTGCTCGCATTTATTCACAAACTGAGACTGAAATTAATGAGGTTTGCTAGCATGTCACAAGCATGGCTGAAGAGCAACTAGCTGGTGTCAGGAGATCATTTATGGGATGTGTCGACTCCATGGATTACTCCCTAACATTCCTGTAATGGCTACTGACTGGGCGGCCTGCAAGGCTCATAAAACACATCAAACCCAGCACATCTTTTCCCCCACGGTGCTCCTCTGAAGGCGCCATAAATTTGTGAGGTAAAGGGCATGGTTCATCAGATGACCCCACCCCCACCCCAAAAAAAACCCCACTCTTTACATTATTTATCCTTCCTGTACGGAAATGTAATATATGTGTATATATTGAATTTCCATAGGTCAAAATATATAGGCTATATGGGCTATGTGGACAAATGACATGGTATATATCACAATGTTATATCTATATCTATATATCTATCTCTATATATAGATATATATCCACAAACTGTATAGAATTCATCATATTGATATTTGTAACCCTTTGAAACCTGAGCAAATTG
Organism: Plectropomus leopardus; assembly: GCF_008729295.1. Classification (NCBI taxonomy): domain Eukaryota; kingdom Metazoa; phylum Chordata; class Actinopteri; order Perciformes; family Serranidae; genus Plectropomus; species Plectropomus leopardus. The sequence continues at coordinate 17,999,612 of NC_056485.1, read as the reverse complement.
GTTTAAGTTTTTTTCAAAAACATGGCGAGAAGGCAATTATCAATTTATCAAGACAAAAATTAGCAAGAAAATGACCTGAAAATAGGCACAAAAAAGGCAATTGAAAATAATAATAATTAAAAAAGACCTGAAGAAAATGCTGAAAAAAGAATCTATGTATACATTGTTTGTAACATCATTTTAAATATGAAATTTTAATGATTAAAATTAGTTTCCTTTTTTAAAAGTAATTTTCAAATAACCTCTCCTCTTTTTAAACTAATTATCAGGCTATTTTCTTGTCAGCTTTTTCTAATTTCTTGCAATGTTTTGGACAAGTTTTCTCAAAGAAATCTAACCAATTTGCTCAGGCTTCAAAGGGTTAAATACTTTGAAAAAGGCGTATTAACAAAGCGCAAGAAAACTGATGTCAATCCAGGTTTTAAAGGGGTAATATGTGTTTTTATCTTCATATATCCAGAGGTTGTATGTATTTGACAAAATTATATCATCTTACAGGTAACATTTATGGCAACGTCACTATTGATATAGAGGCATATACAGTATGTCAGTTACATTTCTGTATGGGTACCTAAATTTGTATCTCCGTGTTGGCTGCATCTCATCAAGGTAACAAGTTTCTTTTCATTAATTTCACTCCTTGTTTTCGCTTTGGACCCGTCTTAATTAACTACCTCACGAACGTGGCATTTCAGTAGGTCTGGGGATCACGACTGCTTCTGTTTTTTACCTCCTTTCTTGGTGAATCAGGGCCCGGGGTGGGGAGGGAGCAGTGATAATTATGATAAGTGATTTGTGCCCACTCGTGCAACTCCTCGAGTTAGGCCTCTGATGTCCTTTGCTTAGCCGCCTCGCTTGTTAACTTCTGCTAAGCCTGCATTCTCATAAAGACACCACTTTACTGCTCTAATAATGCAACTTTCACTTTAAATGAATTGCCCTTTTTTTCCTTCTCTATACCCGTAATTGGTATTTTCCAGTATATTGGATTGTATTAGAGAGAAGGCACTTGATCTAAACTCAAGATGGGGAGATGGGGGAGGGGGTGGCTTTTCGGTTTGTTTCAGTGCGATCGGAGGGACGAGGGGGGAGAGTACGAGGACAAATGAGAGCAGCAGCATCACCCACCAGGTGGCTATCCTAATGGTTACACTCTGACACCTTTTCTCCGCTTCTGCTGTTGTTCTTTTTTTAAAACTCGGTTTGAAAAAGGAGCTGGCGGGCACTCATTTGATGTGTTAAAGGTAGATGGTTGAAGAGTGCTGACTTTGCATAGCGCTCTAAAGATAGAGGAGGATATATGGAGGCAGGGAGGGGAGGCGGCGGCGAGGTGGCTGCTCTTTTCCTGGAAGCTGGCCAAGCTCAGGCCTTCAGTGGGCCTGTTAATGATGCGGTGTTGCCAAGACGTGGCAGACTTTTAAAGGCTACCTGCCATCTCTCGATCCGAGGTTTCGGCGAGAGAAGGAGGTGCGCCTCAGTCCCACGTGTCAGCTCAGACACTGACAGATGCCATGTGGCGACGAGTGCCATCGTCAGTACCCATCTTCCTCAAATTGGCCCCCTCGATGAGTATCACACAGTCCGGCGGCAGAGTATATATAACACAGTGTGAGGGAACAGTGTGCTGCGGTTGTCTTTGTACCAGCCATTTTTTTTCAAAAAAAATCGCTCAATTTTGGCATTGATGTGCAGGAATGCAGCGTGCATATTTGTTTTTTTGTATGCATGCTCGAGGGATCTATCCGTGTTGTATGTGCATGTGTGTGTTTGAAAAGAGCCTGAGGTATGACCGCGCTATCTCCTGCCACCCGTGGGAAGAGCCATCAAGTTTAGAAATGCAGTGAAACTCAGCTCAGCCAATGTTCTGCTTCTGCTGCTGGGAGTGACTCACACAGGTTTGGGTTTTGGAACATTATATTTTAAGCAGGCAGAAAAGCTGCTGTACCTCTTCAACACAACTCACTCTATAGTGGATTGGATTTAGAGCGATTATGTGGCTCTTTGTTTAGTAGTTCTTGAGATTTTTTCCCATTTACATATATATTTATGTTTCATTTGAGATCATAGAATGCTCAAAAATCTGTGCATTACTTGAGAAAAACATAATGCTTGCCACTTAAAAAATAAAAATAAAAAATCCTCTTTGAGAGCCAATGAATGTAACTGTTCTCTATTCTGAAACCATAGCACAACACCTTGAGTGTGTTTACACACACAAAAAAAAACAAAATTTTTGACCTTATTCCGAAAAATATTATTAGATATATTTTCAATAGAAGTTACGCTAAGTAGATTTTTTTTAATCATCACAGCCTGGGATATGTGAATGATTTGCAGCAATACTGATTGTGACAGTGCACCTTGTGGAAATGTATTTTCTCTATATGCCAAATATGGTAATGCTGTCATCAGGTGTAAAAAATGTGGGATCAAAAATTGCAGCTTGAATGGGTTTCAACGGCGCATTTTTTTGCACTTAACGGTAAAAATGTGACAATATTGTTTACACAGTGTATTTTAGTCTCATTGTAGGAGCTGCGCTGGTAGTTCTAAGATTAAAGAAAAATGCACAATCTTGCCAGAATTTATGCCATATACTCGAACACAGCCAAAATTATCAAATGAAGAATGAAAAGCTCATGAAATGCACCAAACAGCCCTAAAAGGGTTAATCATATAATTATACCAAAATTAAAAGAAAACTTTGACAAGTATGAGACATCAGTTTGTCCTTATGCAGGAAGAGAGGGATCGTCACAGACCATAATTAGTTTCATGATTCTCTCTCGTTTGTAATTGGTGCAATTTGAGATGTCACAATTGCCCCCAGTCTCCCCTATTCACTGAATATCAATAACAGCTCCTTTAAACGTCGAATTGTAGGTATTTGTAGTCCTTAGATTTGCATAGAGACTGAACGCAGGTGCAAACAGCCCGATCAGAGTAACAAATCTTTCATAATGTGTCATTTTTACACTTTTGACGGATTAAACAAATGGAGAAATTGCAGGTTGCTGCACTTTGCTCGTGTTTCTGGACGCCCTCCAACTCTAGTAAAAATCACAGAAAGAGAATCACTGAGAGAATTTACTGCTGAGGGTTATATCCAGGAATATTAAACGTCTGAGTACTCAATTACACCTGGCTACTGTTCCTAATGTCCCGTTTAAGAGTGTGTAATATTAGCTGAGCCGACAGACAGTGCTTGCCTTTTTTTTTTTCTTTTTTTTTTTTAAACAGAGCTCACTCTCTTAAGGTGAAGCGGAGAAATTTCCCCCTCGTTTTTCTGCTCTGGTTTCCCCTCATCAGCTTACTTCTCCAATGAAATCTCCTCTCTGTCCCCCTTAATGCAGCTTTTTGCTTGTGTCTGCACGTAAAAGAGCTCAGGGCTCTTCTCTGCATTACTGAGATTGAAGAGAGAGTGAGAGCAGAAGAGAGAGAGAGGTGATTCATTTCTGAGTTGCTTCTCTATCAGCAGACACACACAGACGCTTCTCATGTGTGTACGCACTTCCCCACTAACTGAGCACGCTGCTGTAAACTGCATGATGAATGCCTGAAAGCAGATTTGGCATGTCCTATGGTGTGTATGAAGGATGCATGCAACTTGGCTGCATGTGTAAACAGCAGAACTGCCTCACAAAGCTATGATCATTTGAAGGAGGAGAGCGTTAGGGATGTCAAACATGCAAAATAACCCAAAATGCAAGAGGCCTCTCCCTTTAGTCCGGCACGCCGTAAACTCAGTAAGATTTACTGCTGCATTTCAAGCGCCATCTATTGAGTGGTAGTGAAATTTTAATGTTTTGTGGTCTTTTTTTCCAACTTCCTTTCCTTTAGAAATGCAAGCACGGGGACATATAAACAGACAAAAGAGAAAAAGATATTAAGTGACACAAAGACATAAAATAAAAGTACAGGGTAGAACATTAAGAAAACAAAATTAAACAAAAATTAAGAAAAATAAAAACGGGATAAAACAACCTTTTAATTTGATGGTTATGCAGGACAAGAGGCAAAACAAAGATACCTAGCAGGAACTGTGTGTACAGATGGGCGTGTGTGTGCATGTGTGTGGTTGTGTGAGATACATCAATACACACACACACACACACACACACACACACACACACGAAGGGAAGTACAGTACATATACATATATACACATGCATATATATATATATACACCCCTAGTCAGGATATTTAAATCAACACCGCTGAATGTATAGCAATTTCAAACGTGGTGCAAAAGGTCATTAAGTCAGTGGACACCAGACTTAAAGGAAAAGATCTTCTATTTGATGATATTTTTCTTTGTTTACATTTTATTCTTAAAAATCAACCAGTTAGCTGCTAGTTAATAAGTAGCTCTCAAAGACAAAATGGACAAGAAGTGACATCCATAGTTTCATTCAGTTCCATGATAACAAGTACAACACAGACAAATTATTTACATAAAACTGTATAAACAGATACACTTTTTGAGTAATGGTATCAAAACCTAAAATTGTTTCACTGGCCCCCGGTCTCCCCTACATGTTCAGGATGGTTAGAGGTGGATTGTGGGAGTGCATAAAGGTGAATCGGGACCTCTGAGTCACCGGCCCTGTGTTGCATTGTTGCGGGACGCGTGGGAGTGATTCACCGTTGTGTCTCCATATCTCTGATGCCAGCTTGGCCGTCCCTTCACTGCTGATCTGTGAGATTTAGAATCGCTCCCAGAGTGCTTTTCTAATCTTTTCGCTTTCTCTTTTTTCAGCGGGGGAATGTAACCTGCAGACGAAATATTTCCCTTTGGTGCCTTCAGATAAATTTACCGTCTGTTTATTTCAGTTAATACAGTTTAGACGTAATAAATGGAGACGCTCGTCTGCTGTGAACTATGTTCTAATGAAGACGTCTGTTTCTCTTTTTAATTTACAAAAACTGCCTGCTGCTTGTTTCACTCTTACAAATAAAGGTGCTAACTATAATTATGTAGGGTTCTTCAGCCTGTTCCCATAGGAGAACCCTGTTCGATTCCTTGTAGAACCTTTTTATTAAGGTTCAAACTAGAAACCTTTCAGTGGGTATGACTTAGAACACAACATAAAGGGAAACACAGAGAACCTTATGTGAAAGGTTCTACCCAGAGCCTCTTTTGAGTGGTCCTATCCAGAACTTTTCTGAGAGAACCCATTTAAGAGTTTCATCCGGAACCCACCTAGAGGGTTCTACAGATAACTCTTTCATATTCCAAGGATTTTATGTAGAATCCACGCAGGGATTTCTCCTGAGAACCCTATTATATTCCAAGAGTATAATCTAGAATGCACTGAGGGGGGTTCTAAAAATGGTAATTGACTACATTACCCATAGTTCTCTCTCCCTCTAACCATAGTTTTAGTTCTTAATGAAACTCTTAGTCTTGCAAAGAACCCTTGAAGAGTTCTTTGGAAGCAAATCATTCTAGGTAGAACCTCGGCTCTTCAGGATGAACCCTTTTGGAACCTGTATGTCTAAGAGTGTGTAAACTTTATTTAAAGACTGTAGTCCTCTGCTGTGTCAGATGTCAATGCAGCAGATTTTTTTAATAAGACTCTAAGAAGCTTGTTAATTTCATTAAAATAGAGCTCGGGGGTTCTCCGCGACGAGGTGCTTGACATCCTGCGAGCATCAGAACCCTGGGCCTCGCTCTTCTCTGCGAGGGGTCTGCCGGCTCATAAAAAATGCATTTGACAATGGACAGTCTGCTGATGAGAGACACTTTCTTCTCTCTCTGTTTGCCTCTCCAAACTGACGTCCAATTAGCTTTGAGAAACAAGCTAACCCGTAGCTGCCATTTAGCCCGAACCACCAACAGCGCCTCCAAGATATCAGGACATGACATAATGAATGCAATCAACAATAATTAGGGGGAATGATGGGCTCTCACTTTGAGGCGTCATTAAGAAGGAAAGGCTGGCGCTGCACTGCCAGTGACCTCTCCCTCTTTAAACACTCCCCGCCATCAAGAAAACGGACCTCCTGCTGCGTCATAGTCTTTCATGTAAGACTTTTAACAGAGCTGGAGGAATTTTGAAAGGATTTAACAGGAAATAGTGAATGATCCACTTGTTATGCTAGCATTGTATGGGCTGCCTCTGAGAGCATTTTTTGATTAGGAATTTTGCATTTCAATTTTTAAGAAACAGAAAATAAGCCTGTCAACTTAACCCTAGGAAACCTGAACACTTTGGCAGGATTTCTGTCAAAAAAATGCGAGGAAGACAAAGAGAAACAAAATGCAGAAATTAACCAGAGCATAGCAAGAAATGAGTTATAAAATTTTTCAAAAGGTACAAGAAAATTACCTGAATATAGCAGGAGAAAAAGAACATGAATAAAACCAAACAATTAAATGACCAGCAAAAACTGTTAAAAATTATAACATAATTTTAAATATGTAACTATGATAATTACAAATGCAGTTTTCCCTGGCCTTTTCCTGTTATCCTAGATGTTTTCCTTAGTTGTTTTTGTTTTTTTAAGTAATCTCCTAAAACTTCTAATTTATTCCAATTTGTGGAACATTTCTTACCAAATTACTTGTTGCCCTTATTCCCCATGTTGATGTCGCTCCAGGTTTAAAAAGGTCAAAGTAAAATCACAGGTGACCTGACCTATGAGTATCTAGCCTATAATTAAAGGAGTGATTTGCTTTTAAAGTTAGATAAATGCATAGTAAGGGTTTAAATATATTGTCATAGGCGAACGCTGCATTTCTTTCTCCTTTTCCTGATTAAGCCTCAAATATCACGACTGCACTGAACTCATTGGGATCATTTTATGGGAGGTATCCTGAGGACAGGGATTGCAGAGGCAATAAAGACGAAGTGGCAGTGTGCCATGACCAAATGAATATATGTCTAACTGCAGTAACAGAAACACAGAATTTTATATTGCCATTGATTAAATAAAAATGAAAAAATGCCATTGATTAAATAAATAAAAGAGTACTTTAATATGAATGAGTCACATTTCCTAATACCTGATGTTTATAATTCCATTATTTTAAATTTTGAAACAGTTTTGAAGTCCTTATTGCCGAATTAATGCTTACCAGAATTTCCTGATTAGGAATCAAACAGCAACATTTGTTGACTGATGTTTACTGGTCTGCAGTTCGTTTGCACCAGTTTAGCAGCACTGTGGTTCACTTCTTCAAATAAGTTTCATCCTAACGCCAAAAAAGTGTTTTGCTCTGTTTGGAGATGCAGTTGCCTGCTTACATCATTCTGATAAGCTGCAATCTCAAGACTGTTTCGGGACCCAAATATGTAGGAATATTCAAATACAAAAGGCAAAAAACAAAATAACATACTGCATGTAAAAAACATGGATTTCGAATATTGGACTAGCATAAAGTAGGCATCATTTCTGGGTAATTTTTAATAACTTCTGGCAATTTCTTGTTAAAACACAATTCCAATGTTGTCCTCTAAAAATTTATGGTGATTTTTTTTTTTTTTTTTAATTTGTGATTTTTCTCCAAAAAAATTTTTTTTGCAATTTTTTTTGTAAAACTTTTAACAGAAATTATTGTTTTCAATCAAATTTCCAACAGTCCTTGAACACAATTTTCCCCAGGTCACTCAGGAAGAAATATTTGTAACTTTGGGGAGGGTCAAAACAAAACAGCTAATTTTCACTAACTTGGTCGCGAGTCACTTGCAGTCCGTTCAGAATGGACCGGCGACCCAGTTGTTGCTCAAGGCCCACCACTTGGGAACCACTGTTTTAGATAACACTAAGCACTGCTTTCTGTATTTCAACAAAACAAACTTTTCTTCGCACTTCTCTTCAACTCTTAACATTTCCTCTTTTGTTTTTCCTGCAGCACGTCGCCTCTCGCAGGATTTCAGAACGAGATTTCTCCTAGAGCGAGACTTCGTCACAACACAGACCAGCAAACGGTAAGAAAAAAACATTTAATTTCTCTGTAACACTTCTAATAACAATTTGAGGCTGTCTGTGGCAAAAATAAGAGCGTTCAGTATATTGACGGTGCACAGTTGTTCTTGGGATTACATTGCAGTCCGTTTTGCCACATCTGGCTAAAACAGTCTCTCTCAACACTGGAACAAAGTAGTGTCTTTGTGAGGTGTTGGTGCATCATTTTACAGAACCGCTTCACTGCTCCTTCACATAGTTTCTAAAAGTCTCTTCAACTCTGCTGTATCAATATTCCCTCTTTTTTTGGGCTTAAATGATGAAGGTAAAGAGCGCCGCTTATAAACTTCCCGTAAGTGTTCACTTGGGACTGGTGACTGTGAAAATGATGCACATCATTTTCACAGTCATCAAACCATTTTGCGACCCCTTGTGTCTTATACAGACACACTTGCATTGTTTCTCCTTTAATTTGTCATTTGTTTATTGTATGGAAATCAGTCCTGAGGCTGTTAAAAAGCACATCAAGCACATAATTGTACTCCAGGTGTTTTCTGTACCAATTAAAACTTTATTTAGATAGCCCATTAGTCATGAAGTCGAGCCACATTCATTTTACTTTTACTTTCTGCCTTTTTTTTGTTCACGCACTTTCCCTCTTAATTCATTTGGGCCAGCTGAGCCGTGAGAAAAAAAAGCGGTTTGAATCACGCCGGCTGGCCACTTCCCCAGACTGACCTTAATAGACATGGGTAGTTTGGAAGAGCAGAACAAAGGGGTAGCCAGGTGAGGAAGGCCAGGCCACAGACACACTCCCGCAGAATTTCAAATAGACGGCCTAACCTGTGGGTGAAGAGGAGAGAGCATGTCCGTGACAGAGTGCTGCTTGATGCTCCTCTACCAGGGCTTGATGGAGATCAGGGGAAAAAAGATCCACAGACAGGCTGCGCCGCCTATGGCCGCTCCATTATCAGGGTTTGTATGGTCACGAATAAACTGGAAAAGTCATAGAATTTGCAAATAGCAATCTCCGTGCCTGGAAAAGTTTTGTAAAACTTGATATACCCTGAATGTTTTGGAAAAGTCATGGGATTTTGCTTCACAAACCTGTATAGTAACACATGATGTGCTCAAGGACTGTCTGAAACTTCTAAAAGCAATGATATTTTTTGTTTTTACAGTTTCTGGCTGTAATAAATGGTGTGAATTTTAGGGAGAATAATTCCCAAATTTTAAAGAAAAAATGGCCAATTGTTTTCTTTAAAAATTGCCATAAATGTTTAAAATCAAAAGAACAAATTTATATCTTTGTAAATCGCCAAAAATAGTTTAAAGAAAAAAAATTGCGCCACAAATAAAAAAAGAATAATTGCCAAAATTTCTAATGAAAAAGGAATCGCCTAAATATTTCTTAAAAAATGTCCAAAATATTTCCAGAAAAACAAATTCGCCAAAAGTATTTATGTAAAAAATACCCTCAACATTTTGGTAGAAAAAAATTGAAAAAATGTTTCTTTAAAAATCACCAAAAAATGTCAAAGAAAAAGAAATTGCCAAAAAATTTAAAGGAAAAAAAAAAGACCCAAATGCCTTCCAAAACCTGTGACATGCTTTCTTTAAAATCTGCAGTCGAATCACTATAACATACAGCCCTTTAATACTGTATGCCCCCAAAGCCCAAATAAGAAACACAAGTCCCTCCCTAATGCTTAAAATTTTTTTGGCAATTTTTAGCAAACCTCCCCCTTTATGCACCATCCCCTCTCATCTCATTAATAACAGTCCCTAAGTTTCATTTAAATCTTTTATTTAAATAGCTATTATATAATTGTGAAAAAGAACCACTGAGGATGATCTTTTCAGAGAATGTATGGTCTTTAAAATTTGCCTCATAGTCATGGAAAAGTCATGGAAATGTATTGGAAAAAATGTGCAAGAACCCTGCATTATTAACGCCTTAATATGGTCAATCCGTCATGATGTTTAATAATGTTAATAAGGATTTGAATGTTATCCCGCAGCTGATCTTTATATGGAAAACGATCCGACCCCAACCTGTATAGAGACGAGTGACATTTGGAAAAACACGAGTGAAAGATGTGGGGAGCGAGCTCTGATTAGAAGGCTGTGGGTGTATTCTCACGAGCCCTGTTTATGAAAGATGTGCGAGACTGCAACTGTTGTGAAAGAGGGAAAAGTCATTACTTGCTGTCTGAAGTAATTTGTATTAAAAGCAGTTTGCATCTGAATATCTGGGTATGCGAATGCAATTAATGCTAGCGGGTGTGCTATGAAATATGAACTGCGTGGCAGAAAACATTTCCACCGAGATTCGGCTCCCTGAGATTCTGTCTAATTTATGCCGCCGCTAAGTTTTAAAGTCATGGGTTGTTAATGTGACACATATTCAAAGGTGACGGGGAGGCTTAGTAAATGCAAAGCACATAATTTCCTGCTAACTTCAGTAACATGAATCTATTAATTAGATTAAATCAGTAAAAGAGAAAAGCTTAAGATTGATGCCTAAATGGTATTTTTCCAATTTAACCACACAGGACCACACATTTATATGATATAATAGTATGCATACATGTGTGGATGACAGGGCGGCACATTTGATTTTATTTAATAAGTTATTAACATGCAGGGATCCTTCATAATAAAGAATTAACTGCCACGATTCATGTTTTTTTTAATCAACAACTTAACGCAGCCAAAGTTTTAAACGTATGAAACCTAATGCAATTACAAAAGGCAAATTGAATGTTCCTTCCGGGCGCCGACTTGAACTCAGATTAAAAAATTATTGCGTGTATTACGGGGAGCCTTTTTCCTTGCATTCAAGCACATATTTTTTAATTGAATTCAAACTGCGTTTATTATTAACATGTTGCGGGGGGAGGAGGTGGTTTTATAAGGCTGCAGACTGACTTTTAATCAGTTTAATTTGCCCTTTTACCGAGAGTGTTATTCTATATGCACAACACAGCTTTTTGTGCAAGTGGCAAGCTTATTGTGAGGGGAAATGATTATGTGATGGTAGATTTGTTCTTCTGTACTTTTGTAAGGCAACATATTTATCTCCAGCAGGCATAAGCCGTGTGTTTGGTCATGTGTGGGTAAGTGTGTGTGTGTGTGTGTCTATGTAACTGCAGCTAATCTCACAAACTACTGGACCAATCAGCCTAATTATATGTGTGCACATTTATTCAAAGAGGACTTAGTGTCACATGCAGCAGACACTACAGTGAAATTTACCGACTGTGCCGATTAAAACAGTAGAAATTTTAATAAATACACAATACAAAAGAAGAAAAAGCTACACTACACATTAGGAAAATCTCTATCAGTAAAATCTACATAATTTAACTGAAATGGGTGCAAAAATGCCAGCAGGGGTTAGTTATGACTGTGTGTTCAAGAAACTTTTGTCGTTGCAGTAATTTGCAATTGGTGAAAAACCTGTTTTATTTACTGATTATTTACCGTCATTAACCTAGTTAGATCTTTATTTCGAAACATGCCAAAAAAATAGGAAAAAAAATATAATTCAATTATTTCATGTCTAAAAAAGAGTTGGAAGAAGTGAATACATTTTCAATTTCATGAAAAAGAAGTTAATTTTAAACATGAATATTCACAATTTCTGCCCCAAAATTCACCATACACACCTTGATCTAATCAAACAAGAATTAAAACAAAAATAAGAACAGATCAATCGGAATAAACAAAAAAAAAGTCACAGAACAGAGAAACACATCAAAACAGAAAACAAAGTCACACTGTCAGAAGCAACCTGCCTGTCTTGTATCATATTTTACTTTGCCCGTTTCCCTCTTTGTTGTACCATCTCATATCTCTTCAGTAAACTGTTTTAAAAAAGTGTTTAAATTCGTTAAATGTTAAGCATGTTTTCAGTTCCACACAATTGTTGCATTAATTAACCCCTTTGACTGTAATGCAATGATATTTTGCATTAGTCCTCACTAACTGTTTCTTGAACAAACACATTCCTCTCATATTATGTGAACTTTCTTTCACTTGAAACAGCTTTTGGATAATATAAGGTGGCATTTGATTTTTAGCTCTGTACATAACTGCTGACTCCTCAGTCCACTGAACTGGCGGGTGGCAGCTGGAAATTTTCTCAGCTAAAACAAGCCATTTCGCAAATTCCGAAAATTGCCTGAAAGCAACAAAAAAAGGGTAGGAAAGTAATAATAATAATAATAATAATATTAAAAAAGAAAAATGCCAGAAAAAAAGTTCTTAAAAATTATAATAATTCTGAATTGTAAAAATCCAGGTTCAGAGGTTTTAATGCTTGTCAGATGCCTCTGAATGCAACAAAAGAAAACTGACGTTGATCCAGGTTTCAAAGGGCTAAATCCATAACTTGATATGTTATGATCTACCAAAGTTAGGCTGAATACCATTGAATTTAGTCCCTGTTTTTGTCATCTCCTGGAGAGCGGGGAAGGATAATTCTGATCAAAATATATTGTGCTTCCTTTCTTATAAAGGGTCAGTTATATCACCATCATTGTAGGGAATTTGTGTCCCTATTTTGGCTGAAACTTGAGCTAGAAAACACAAATAAACGTGACCACTTGCATGTTTTGCTCCACAGATTTTAATTTAACCTCAAATCCATCTCACCACATGCTTTGTTAACCATCCAGAAACATAAAGCGTGTCTCTCCCTGCCATCTGTCTGCTGAGGTAAAACAAGAAATCTGCATATCATTGAACACCAAAGACATCAATGAGTTATGAAACGATGAATCACAAAAACTTCAAGGAGATTAATTAGGCGGCGCAGTGCTGTTGATCAGTCTATAAAAAAATTAGAATGGTATTTATGCGAATGTTCAGGGACTCTCGAGCAATCAAAACATGTCCTGCCATTTATGTTCTCAAGCTTTAAGGGAAAATCAAAGGAGGTGGCGTTTGCCAGGGTGTACACAGTGCGCCAAGAAATCATTTAAAGTTCAGCGTAGACCCTGTGCATTCAGGCATTTCTGCTTGGGTTGGGTCTCGATCAGTGAGCTGATGCTTCTCCTGATGCAGATCACACGACTGACATCCCTCGCCATGTTACGCAGAGTAACATGAGCTGTCACAATGTTTGTTACTTGGTCTGACAATAATGTGCAAGAATGGACAATCAAGGACAGATTTCCTGGTGCTGTCAAGTCTGAATAGATCAAGCATTTGTATCTCGGTCTGCAGAGTAACTAAAGCATTATATTTGTGTATAGACAGTATACACTTTGTTTACTGGATGCATTCCACCCATTCATAATAACATATAGATTTATTATATTTAGAATAGAATTGCCATTTAGTTAATTTGTTCATTGTTTAATTTCTGTTTTAAGGATTGACATATCGACCATATATGGTTTGAAACCAAAGCTATATGAATCGCTGAACAAATCAATGATGTTGGTGATAACTTATAGATGTTGAACCAGGCTACTTCTTTGGATCCAATAGAGATTAGGCTTGGACTGTATAGTATCCCAATTTTTAACCCATTTGTGACATTAAATATAACACACCAGAAAAAACAAACAAAAAACAGAAAGGGATATTCATGTACTTTTCATCAACTAGCAATGAGAAACTGCGCATTTTCAAGGGTTTTCCTTTGTTAAAAAAAAAAAAAAATCATAAACCAACCACTGAAACCTATAGCCTTTTTACCTTATACTTGCAAAGACATGTAGGTAAATGTAGTTTAACCTGACTGACTTTAATAACCATATTTTTAAGAAAAAAACTACCTAAATTTGGTTTAAAGAATTCTCTAAAAGGTCTTAAAAAGCATTAAATGTAAGTGCCTGATACCTGTAGACACCTGTGTTAACAAAAGTGAAAAATAAGCATTGTTTCTGCTCTGCGATCTAGATCCACTCCAAATTTTAACAAGTTCTTCTTTGGCTCATGATGCATCCTTCCACCAAGTTTTGTGAAAATTTGACCAGCGGTTTTTCCGTTATCCTGCTGACAAACAAACCAAACCTTAGAAAACATAACTCCTTGGTGGAGGTAATAAATAAATGATCACAAAATGGGGCATGGTTGTATTCTAGCATTAAAAAAAATATCTATGTTGCACAGAGAGTAGAAGGCACAGGGATTAAATAGGGGCCCAGCAGCTCATTTGTGCCCCAGGGCCCCCTAACAGGTCAATCCAACCATGTAAATTACACACCACTGCTGTGGTTAGGTCTGAATTCACTGATTAAGATGTCCAAATGTCCAGAGGCTGGATTAATGCTACCCATCTGGGATTTGGTCTAACAACTTTTTCAGTCCATGCATGTCTCCATCCAGTATGTGTGTACAGAAAACACACACAGCTATGTACCATGGGGCCACTATTCATGTCTATAGATTTGTTCATAAAAGCCGTTAACCGTATTAAACATGGACCAATTGGCTTAATTTATTTTCTAAAACATGGCAAGAAGGTAACGAGCAATTTAAGAGGAAGTGATTGAAAAGTTTATAAGAAAATTGGAAAAAGTTACAAAAATTACCTGAAAATTAGCAAAAAAAAAAAGAATAACAAACAAGCAAAAAATGAGAAAGTAATAAACAAAAAGAAATAATAATTTAAAAATACTGGAAATGACCTGAAAATAATGGGGTTTTTTTAAATAATAATTCTGCAAAATAATTTCTTACATGTGATTATGAACATTATGAATATAGTTCTGTGGAAGATTTCCCCCCCATTTTTAAAGATTATTTTCCAAGTTGTTCCAAGTTTGGTCCCCATTTTCGCTATATTATATATAAAGTATAAAATGACAAAATGTTCCCTTTAATCTTGTTGGCCTTGTGAGATGTCTCTGTCCCTTTAAGAGTCCAGTGATTGTTGCCGTGGTGCAGTCTGTGTCTCAGTAACCTGAATGAGTAACCTGTTGACTATTTATTTCCATCGTCTTCACATCTTTTGGGCTTCACTAATACACAAGATTTGTTGGCTTTTTGCTCGCAGAGCTCATGAACTTGCAGTGGCGAGTGGTGAGAGAGTTTGTAGTAAACTCATCACACTGTCTGTCTCCTCAGAGCAGGGTGGAGAAACACTGCAAAAGGCAAAACGCAAGACTCTCTGACTGAGCTTAGATAAAAATGACTGCTCTTATCTTAGTGTAAATAAACGGTCTCTTATGTGTTTTTTGTTTATGGTATTTCATGTTTTGTGTTGGTGGGGCTCGGCCACTGCTCTCAAGTTCATCAGAGAGAAGAGTCAAACATCTTAGCGGAGCAGAGGTGACGGAGGCTGCACTATGTTGTTCTGCATTAAAGTAAAAACATCTGTGCGACAGCTGATATAAAACAAAGGATCAGATGCTCTGTCAGCTAAATATTTCCAGATCCCAGTCAGGCCCCTAATCTAATGTTTCTAATCTTTGAGATTGTTTGAAGTCACATATTGATGCGTTACTCAAAAACACGAGCATGTTCAGTGAATTCACGTTCATGCACAACAGTGCACGTGAGCGGGTTAGTGCTTCCTGTCATTTTTCGCCTTCGACATTTCACACTAATCCCCCTCGTCTTACAAACTGAGTATTTGTTCTCTCTGGTCACACTGTGCACAGCACCTTACAGCTTTACCCTCCCAAACCCTTTTTGTGTAAACAATTTATCATCTAAGTGGATTGACAGAGGAGGGAACACATCTCTGGAGCCTTGCTGATGTAGCCGCCTTACTGTTATTCAATTACAGCGCAGTTTGCTTCCTGGAGACCGCAAAGGCTAACAAGCCCCCCTATTCTGAGACGCAGGGAGGAGATGATGTGCTGTTATGTCAAGGTTCACTGAGACGCCTACGCTAAGACAGTAACCCCCCCCCCACGACATCTCTAATCCTTCACCGGCCGGGTCGATGCGCGCCTTGCAGATCGATGAGCATTGACAGGTGTAATTGATTTCTGTGGGAAAGGGATTCAGGCTCATCCAGCTAAAAGCCCGCCAACGCCGCACACACAAACAGACACATGCACATTTGGATATATGCGGCGAGAGAGTAGATCAGGACGCCCTGAGCAACTAATGGCTGTTCACACTGCTGTGAAAAAATGTTAAAGTCTGACATTTTTCCCCCTACCACGGGGGACAAAGACGTAATTCAGGACTGAATTTAAATTGTAGAAATCAGATCCCCAGAAGTGAGACCTACATGTGATTTATAAATGATCTAATCTGAATTTGTCATGGCTGACATAACATGAATTATCAGTTCAGTTGAGACACAAGCACGGAGAGCCTGGGTGAAAAAAAAATCTCTGTCTTTATACACCAACTCTGTATTTTTTTGTGTTTTTTATAATGCATTGTTTCGACATAGCTGTGTGTACACACGGGCAACACACGTCATCCCAACTCGCCAAATATTATGCTTTTGTCAGCGCCATTTGTCAGATCGCCATTATGTCTGTTAAATGCATTTTGTCTGTTACACTTTTTTTTAACAGGGAAACATACAGTATATATGGTAATAATAGTACTTTTTATGTCTCTCTTGGTCATCCTGTGTCTTGAAGGTAATCATGTGTCTTATTTGGGTAATTTTGTGTCTTATTAAGGTAAATTTTTGTGTCTTTGAGGTAATATTGTGTGTCAGTTGGGTAGGTTGTGGGTCTTTGAGGTAATATTATGTTAATTTGGGTAATTTTGTGTCTCAGAGGTATTTTTTGTGTCTTAGTTAGGTAGTTTTGTGTGTGTCTTTGAGGCAATTCTGTGTCCTGGTTTTTGTGTCTTAGTGGTAATATTGTGTCTTTTGGGGAGTTTTTAGTCTTTTTTTCTTATTTAGGTAATTCTGTGTGTTACTATGTGTCTCTGTAGTTCCTTTGACAACTTTTTGCATGTATTTTTGGTCAGTTTGAGTCTCCTGGTTAGTATAAGTTAATTTAAGGGACATTTTTCAGGTCCCCCTCAGTAATCCATCTATTCCACTCAGCTCTATATATCATCTGTCTACGCGAGCAAAAGCTTGTTTTCTAATTGCACATTACTTCCTTTATAAACCATAAAAGCAGAATGGATTATTATGTGTCAGGTAATACTGGACCACCCGAGCAAAGCTTCGACTGAAAGAAAATATATCTTTAAGTATGATTAAAGCAAAGTGAAAAAAACTTATATATCAAATCTACAGTGGGTGCTGTAATCGCGGGCGGTCAGTGCTTGTGACAAAGTATCACTGCGACCGAATTAATGACCGTGAGCTCACGCGTGTCCAAAGTATAATGCTTTAGGTTCACTGACTGATGAGATCTATTACTCCTAAAATTAGGTTTAATGTTCCTTTTGGGCAGCAGGTGATTTTGACCGTCAGAGTATCCGCTTGACTGGCTCTGCAACAGAGCATTATCACTGCTAATGGTGGACTCTTGTACACGTATTTGTGCACAGCTGTGTGTCTGCGTGCACGCCGCCGCTGCTGCAAGCATGAGTGCTAACATATCTTGATTGTCAGGGTGTGAGTAGTGTTTATGAGAAATAATAACGCAGCAGCCAAATCCCGCAGCATTTAGCTGGGGCATTAATGGAGACAGAGACATTGAACCAAAATGTATTATTCAGCACTTAAAAAGCACAGAGCATCTGCTCAAAGCAGTTTAAAGCCCCTGTCCAATTCCATGGCTGCTTAATATTTCACACACTCGCTGATGGGGAGGAACGTCGCTTTAGGAGCTAATAGAAGCACCAGATATTGTGCACACATTGATGACCTTGAGGAAAAGAGGTCAAAGGGAGCAAAAACTGTGTTGTGTCACTGTGAAAAAGGTTTTGTGGTTGCAGGCTTGTGCTGAAAATATATTTTTTCTGTCTCTCCGTCCGTTATAAATGTTGCATCTTGTATTATTCTTGCCTTACCCTCTCTTTTTCACACATTATCGTTCCAACTGATCAGGTATCACTGCTAGATCAGTGCTGTCCATGTCTTCATATTACATGCTCGGTATCCTCCTGCGTCGGTTGTTGAAGTCCAGGGAAGGTGTTTTAAGTTAAATCTGTTAAATGCAGTGTGTCTTTGCCAAGTACGCTTACATTTTCACAGTAACATAAATAAATACACAGTATATAATATTGTGCCATTTTGTGTCTCTTTGAGGCAATTTTGTGTTTATTTTGGTCATTTTGTGTATCTTTCAGTGAATACTGTGTCTGTTTGGGGGTAATTTTGTGTCTTTTTTTTTGGGTTATTTTTGTCTCTTTGAGGTAACATTGTGTCCTATTACAATAATTGTGTGCGCCTTTCAGGTAATTCTGTTTCTAATTTGGGTAATTGTGTGTGTTTTGAAGCAAGTTTGTGCCTTTTTTTAGGTAATTTTGTGTGTCTTTGAGGTATGTCTTTGAGGTAAGGTAGGTAGGTCTATTTTGGTCATTTGTGAGTGTTTGGGGTAATATTGAGTCTTTTTGGTGTATGCTTATCTTTTTAGGCCATTTTGTGTCTCTTTGAGGCAGTATTGTGTCTTACTTAGGAATGTTTGTGTGTCTTTTAGGTATTTTTGTGTCCTATTTAGGTGTGTTTAAAGCAATTTTGTGTCTTTCTTTAGGTAATTTTGTGTGAATTTAGAACATTTTTTGTAATTTTTAGGTAATTTTTTTGTTGTCTTTAAGGTCATTTGTCTCTTTGAGTGAATTGTGTGTCTTATTTTGGTTATTTTGTGTGGCTTTGAGGTGATATTGTGTCATTTTCTGGTATTTTTTATGTCTTTTTTTGGTCATTTTGTGTCTCTTTGAGGCAATTTTGTCTCTTATATGGGTAATTTTGTGTGCCAAGAACAATGAATGGTCTTTCATCTCTACAAGACAACAGTGCGTCTTGTATTATTTCTAACATCCCCTGTCTTTTGCACACACGCACACACACAGATGCTCCGTGTCCCTTTGTCTCCCAATCTCAGAGCCCACACAAACAGACTTTCATTTGAGCCGACCTACAGTATTTCTATTGGATGACACAGCGGCACCAGCAAACAGATTGCAGCGCCGGGAACATATCAGATATCTCTAGGAATCTGACATTTATGGGTCTTGTTTTTCTTTCCCATTTTGCATAGAAGCAGCTCTCAGTGTCCTCGCATCACCTCCTGATGCCTGTCAGAAAAAGTTTTGACTGAGCTGCTGCTAGATTTTAAGAAAAGCCGGTCGGAAAAAAAAAGGGACCTCATTCCATTTTGTGGCGCTGACCAATTCTGTGCCCTCAGGGGAACTGCAGGAGAAACGTACATTCCCACTTGTACTTGACTGCACATTGCCCGAGGCAGACACCTCCACTCTGAGCATCGTCTGACCTGCAAACTGCCAAATACCAACCAAAAGTTGGAGTACAGCTCTTAAGTGTTTTTGCTGGAACATGTTGTTAATGCAGCGTTTGATTCATAATCAGGTGAGACAGCAGAAATGATGGAAAGGAAAAACTAATGAAACTGGGCAACTTATTACTAGCATTTCATATGGAGGTGCAGCATTCAGGTACAGAGTGGGGAGTTTATTTCATGTAAAGTAACCTGATGTCAACTCAGATGTCTTTAGATTTCTCCAACTTTAGATTAATGACTCACAGTGTGTGTCTGTTAAAAAAAAAAAAAAAATGGCAGTGATATATTGAATTAAAAGTGTACAAGTGTTCATTGTTGTATGTTGACATCTTGCCTAAATGTCAATCTGATGTATAGAGCAAAAACTCTAACTAAACTTAGGATCAGCAGTTTGTAGAAAGACGGGCCATTAAAATAATGTAGTGTCAAAGCTAAGGTAATTTTGTGTCTGTTGTTTTGGATGTTTGTGTCGCTTCAAGGTGATTTCATTTCTCATAAAGGTAATTTTGTGTTTCTTTGAGGTAATTTAGTGTCTGTTTTGCTCATTTTGTGTCTTATTTAGGTAATTTCTTACCTTTGAGTTAATTTAATGTCATATTATTGTCATTTTTTTGTCTCTGAGGTAATTTTGTGTCTTATTTTGACAGTTTGTGTTGCTTTGAGGTAATTTTGTTTCTCTTTGAGGCAACATTGTCTCTTTTTTGGTCATTTTGTGTCTCTGAGACACTGTTTGTTCACAGTATTCTCCAGATAAATATAACAAGAAAACTTTATGGCCTTAATAAGTCTAGTTAGCTTCACTTAAACAGAGTTGTTGTAGCTTTAGACTATTTTAGAGGGACTACTTTTGGAATTGGTTTTTGCAAGTGTGCATTTATTTGCAAAACACTTCTTGAAGACAATAATGATACTTTCAGTAATGGTGATGATAATTATTACTTCTATAGGCCGACTGTTGTTATAATCAGCCCTTTAAGCCTGGTGCTTTAACGTAAGTACGACCCATGAAAATCAGATTTGTTTTAAACAGCCATCAAGCCCACTACTATGGAAGCCCTGAGAGGAGGTTTTTTGTTTGTTTTTTTTTAATTCAGTGCTCAGTTTCCTAATTCTGCTGTAAACCGTTTCCTCTTCTGTGTTTGACTGAAAAACGGTCATGAAAATCATATTTGTTTTACAAATAATCGATTTGTTTAAAACGCATTTTTAAATACGTATATAAACATCCTACAGTATATATTGTATTTAACAACACATATGTGCCATGTAACATTCATCACATATGTCACATATGTCAAGTGAGATGGTTGTTAACCCTTGAAACCTGGATCAATAGCAGTTTTGCTGTGATGCGTTTAGACATCTTTCACAAGCATTTAAACCTTTGAAACCTGAGCACATTGGGTTGATTTCTTTGGAAACATGGAAACAATGGTCTTAAGCATTTTTATATGCAAGATATGACCGACAGATTGCAAGAAATTAGGAAAGGTGACAAGAAAATGACCTGAAAATTACATTTAAGGAGAGGGACAGAAAAAAGTTTAAATTTATCAAAAAGAGGGGACTGACCAAACTGGCGTATTTGATCAGGTCTGTAGGGGTGAACTTTAGTCTCTTGTGGTGAAAATAAGTATTACAATGACATATATTTAGAAAAATAATCCAGACAAGAAAACAAACATTTTTCACAGATTTAAAAAAAAGCAACTTGAAAAATGATCCTTGCAAAATGTATTTTTTTCCACATGGTAAAACTTTTTAACCCACCTGTTTGAAAAATTAAAATTAAGGTGACGGAAGTTCGAAAAATTATCCTGGAAATATTTTTTCTTGCCTTTCAGGGCCTCCTTACTTCACCTTTACAAAATTATCTTTCCTGTTACAAACAACCACCATTGTTTGTGAATGATTTGTGGTTTGTGGTTAGCGCTGTTGCCTCACAGCAAGAGGGTCCCTGGTCCGAATCCCGGTTGGAACGGGGTTCGGTCCGGGCGGGGGCCCTTCTGTGTGGAGTTTGCAAGTTCCCGTGTCCGCGTGGGTTCTCTCCGGGGTCTCCGGCTTCCTACCACAGTCTAAAGACATGCAGCTCAGGTTAATTGATGACTGTGAGTGTGTATGGTTGTTCGTCTATATGTGTCGGCCCTGCGATAGTCTGGCGAACTGTCCAGGGTGAACCCCGCCTTCCGCCCGATGACAGCTGGGATTGGCTCCAGCCCCCCCGCGACCCTTATGGGGACAAGCGGTTACAGAAAATGACTGACTGACTAGTTCTTTAGGCACAAATGTCAGTTTTTCTGCAAAACATGCTGGTACAGTTTTGTTTTTTTTCTTTTCATTGTGAAAATAAGAGCAGTTTTTCCATAATATAATATCAAACAAATAATGTCATTGTATTTCTTCTTCTGAGAAAATCCTTGACTTTAATTTCTGCAGTTTTTGTGTGCAATACAAACATTTAGGTCTTTGAAATGACTGTAAATATTTCCTGAGCTTGTATGAGATTGCTGCAACAAAGTAGCTATTGAGAAAATCGACTCTTGCAGTGAAGAACACTTTGAGATCCAATTTGAGCATACAATATCCTGATGAATGAGGGCCATTATGTGAGGCAAACTGGGTGGAAATGCCAAAGAAGAAAGTAATAAAAGCGGCGGCCTTCAAAAACACTGTAGACCTCTCTGATAATTTCCTGAGACCAGGCGAGACACAGACATACAGATAGATAAGCCTTGTAGACATTGGTATTAATGCTGTGTAGATATTAGAGTTAAAGGATGTCTTCATCGACAGTTTTGAGAGATTTCACCATCAACTGTGATCAAATATTTAGGACACCATGTGGACTAAGAGCGGGATTAGAAATCTCACCTCTAACCTCGGAGCTCTTCATCCACTCCGACTTGTTTCACTGAGAGATTTTGCAAGTCAAAAGTCAACACAGGGGGGCCCAAGAAAAGTCCAGACCCCAAACTTTTGAGTTTTGAGTTCATGTGTGTGTATCCAAATGGATAACTAATCACCACACTCTTATAGTCATATAGTGGGTACCACAACAATGTTGTGAAATGTAGCCCGATCTCAATCTGAAGTTGTCATATATTGCCGCTTTTGCAGTAATTTCAGTGTAAAATACTGACTCCAAGGGCCATATTGTGCATATGCATGAATTCGATTTCTACACCTTAATATATGTGCCTCTGTTGCCTAAACCTAACCATTCGTGGCAGCAGGTGTGTTAATTGACGTCCTGGTGTTGGTTGCCATGTGCTTCTGTTGCCAAAACATAAGAAAGAGCAGAGAAGCTAACTAGGCTACAAACAAACTACACTATAGTCACATGATTTAACTTTGATGTCGTTCTATAGTCTCATCAAGCCACTTGTTAGCAACTTTTTTAAGATACATGAATGTTGTAGAACAAAACGTGAAAGTTTCTTCAGCTTGTTTTAACCACAGAATTGATTTCAGGTATCAAACTAAAACCCCATTTAAAAATCCCATCCACTTTGAGACAAGGTAATGCCACAATACCAACTCATTTCCAGGTTTTAGGATATATTCTTAGGGCACTCTATAGAGCAACACCGTCAAAAGGGTTTGCTATCAATCAGTGGCCCAAATTTGCCTGTAGAGCTTCACCAAAGTTGAACTTGACACAAAAAAAATGCTGGAAATTATTTTGCTTCTGGAGTGAATTGATTTCAATATAAATCTTAACAGTGTTGTGACTAGGCCTTTAGTCAGGCCCAAATTTGACTTGAATTCCATTACAGAGAATATTTATAACCAATTTTATAGAGCTAACCAGCATGCTTTACAACATTTTTGTGCTATATAAGTGTTTCTATTAGTCAAGACTTCCCTTTAGGTTTAAGTCATATCAATCAACATGGGAAAATCTTCCATGATCGAGGGAAAAGTTTTTTGTTTTCCTCAATGTCGGCCTGTAGATCATTCAGATTTTTTTTTGTCCTCTACTCCACTTTGATCTGAAAACTCCCCTCCACTCCCAGTTGGATCGCAGTGCCAGTTGTCACCTTCACCGTGCATTTCATTCCCTCTAATCAACCACACCTGGCGATACACCTGGCACTCCTGTCATTAGTGAACTCCCTGATTGCGATGAGATACACTGGCCCCCTTGTGTCTGATTTGAGTCTTTTGTTCAGATGGGCACACACGGGATTAGAAACTGTAAGAGATTATCTTTGTCCACAACATGAATACAGGTTGTTATACCTATAAGCATTAAAATGGTCAAACTTGATTTTTCTATCCTCATTTTCTTTTGCATTCAAATGTCAATCAAGAGACGTGTTGTGCGGGCGCAGTTAGGGGCAAATTAACCTCGGCGCTAACACACTTACGGATCTCATTAAGACAGCTGCATGATGACAAGGAGTCGTCAAGAGGAAATCTGGTGCGTTTCAGCTCCTTCCCACCTTCTTTCCCCGTTTGTTTCCTTTCTGCATGAGACTCCATCATTTTCATCAGGCCAGGGGAACAAGGCAGGGATACTCAATTTATGGCCCGTGGGCCAAATAATGCACCCCATAGGGTGCCAGGTGGCCCCCCAACAAATGTTTAATTCAAACTAAAAAATAATAAAAGTTTTAAGATCCTAGAGATGTCCTTCAAACGTGCTAAAATTCGAGATATATCCCCAAATCCTAGACATGTCAGGCAATCCTGAAAAAAATCCTAGAATCTTAAAATCCTAGAAGTGTGCTAAAATCCTAGACATGGCCTAGAAATATCTTAAAATCTTAGAAATGTGCTAAAATGCTAGAAACATTTTATAATCCTATAAACGTTCTTACATCCTAGAAATGTGCTAAAATCCCTGAAATGTCAAAAAAAAAAAAAAATCTAGAAATATCCTAAAATTCTAGAAACATGTATAGGGCTGCTGCGACTGCCCCCTCTCCTCCCCGCATTTTGCAAAAGTGGCCCCCAGCAAAGCAAGTTGAGTATCTCTGGAATAAGGCGACTTTCCTTGAGGTAGAAGTTACCCGCTAAAGAGGCCTCAGGGAGGAGGAGGGAGAGAATAATGATGGTGGGATGCCGCTGTGTCTTAAAAGGGCTTCCCACTGAGAGAGGAGAAATAGAAAGACACGACTCTTCCTCACACCCCCTTGACATCCAGGAGAGAAGGAAGTAGGCGAGCGAGCTTGAGGGGAAGCAGGGCAGAAGAAGGGTGAAGGAAGGAGTGTAAGTGCGAGTGTTTTGGGAGGAGAATTGTGTGCCCTGTGCCCTCATCAACAGGTCTACTTATCCACTGGGGTCTACGGCTCCGCTGACACAATGAATAATTCCCCATGTCCTCTGGCCCTGGCGCTGACCCGGCAAAGGGGCTATAATTAATGCATAGCTCGATCTCACAGATGAGATGGAGCAGATGCAGATTTGGATTATTAGATAATATTGTAAGAAGGACAAAAACTTACATTTGCAGCTGCTTCTTTGTCTCAGTTGTAGTTCCTCCACAAAAAGCCATTGTTTGGTATGCACCCCAGTAAGTGCTTGCATATGCACACTGCGACAGTTAGTTTAACGTGCCCAATGTCATACAGATATCCAGCAATGTCAAGATTTGTATTTCTCTGTGTTTCCAATTTCATGAGACAGTGATGCGTGACAGCAGTGACAAGAACTCCAAGGTGCCGCACTGCCCAGGTATTCACTGAGCAGTGCTGACTGGGCTGTTGAATTTCGCTTTTTTTCCTCTCTCCTCTTCCTATTTCACTTTTCGCAAAGCTCTCGCAAATGAGATTCCACCTGTCAACTGAATTTGGGATGAGAGGGCAGAAAGAGAGGGGGAAGGGGGCTAATATGATAGCCAACAAAACCATCTTGTTTCTGTCATTTAAGTTTTATAATGGGCAGCGGTGGAAGAAGTATTCAGATGTAACACTGAAAAGTAATAGTAACACAAAGCTGCTATCCTCTAAAAGTAAATGTTAGGCATTCAGACGTTTCATTAGTAAAAGTACAAAATTATTAGCATTAATATCTGATTTAAAAATTAAAAATAGAAGTATTCGTTATGAAGAAAGGCCCATTTCTACAGAGCCCCTGAAGTCCTGAGAGGTCATCATATTATCATATTATCTAGTGGGAACAAGTTAATTATCTTGTGCGAACAAGTTATTTATCATTTGTGCAACTATCTCGAGGAAAGAAGTTATTATCAAGGGGGAACAAGTTTTTTTTTTGTGGAAACAAGTTAAATACATTTTGGCAACAAGTTATTAACTTGAAGGAACATGTTCCAAGTTTATTTTCTTGTGGGAACAAGTTATTATCTTGTCCACACAATTAAATGGTCATGTGGGAACAAGTTATTTTGGGGAAACAAGTCATGTTCTTGTGTGAAATAAAGTTTATGTTGCAGAAAAAAGTTATTTCATGAACTTAAATTAAATAAATAAAAATCTTCAGTGCACAATTAAATTATCTTGTGGGAACAAGTCATTATCTTCTTGGAAAAAGTTAATTATATTTTGGGAACAACTTAAAAAAAAGTTTAAAATAAAACAAAATTTTAAATTTATATGTTCTGCAAAAAAAGTGAATTATCTAGTAGGAACGAGTTATTTTGCGCACAATTAAATTATCTAGTGGGAACTAGTTGTCTTCTGGAACAAAGTTAGTTATAATGTGGGAACAAGTTGAAATAAGGTTAAATTGAAACAATTTTTAAAAAGTTTGTATTTTGAGAACAAGTTATTATCTTGTGCGTAAATGTTAGTTATCTTATGGGAACAAGTTAATTATTTAATGGGAACAAGTTTGTATCTATTGGACACAATATTCATTTCTTGATGGAAGAAATTAATTGTTTTATTGGAGGGAACTAATTATCCTGCGTGCACAAGTTAATCATCTTGTGTGAAGATGATGCTAACTTGTAAACAATAGATATTTCACTTGTTCCCAGAAGATTATAACCTGGTTTGCACAAAATTAAAAATATCATCTTTCAGAAATTTTGGGGCTCTGGACATTTCAGATAAATGTGTCAAACAAATTGTTTTACAGACTAAAAAATACAATGTCTATCCATAAAACATCTCGATTTGTTGAATATATTTTCTGTTAGAAACCTAAATCTGTTAGGTGACTTAAGGTGTTTAATAAAACTAGTGTAAACATATAATAACTCTCTGAGTTGTAATGGAGTAAAAGTATAAGGTAGTATATAATAGGAATACTTAAGTACCTTTACTTTCTAGCACTAGTAATTAGAGATTAACATTCACAATAGTGTGCAAAAAAAAGCTACGACACGGCTGCTGTCAAATATTTTTAGACATTAGTGAGATAAAAAAGATTTATTTCTCCTTTTTATCCAATATAACTGTATGACCTTTGACCTTCCACTGTTTAACTACAGAGCTAAGTTTCTCTCTCTCTCGCCGTCGTCTTGACACCGATCACCCCGCTTCTCCAACCAGCAGGTGAAAACAATCCTTTTTCCTCTCCTCGCTCCATTTCATTCGTTATTATGTTAATTAGATTTTCCCTCCAAAGTCAGCTTTGAATTGGGTATGTCTGCCGGTGATTAGCTCCACTCCCGTCCTCGGCTGTGAGCTGAATACAGTATCGAGGCTGCAAAACGGGCGATACAAGTCTGCAATCCCACTACCACCAACTCACCCCCCCCAGAAGACTTGCCCTTGCACATGTCCTGAAATAAGAAAATCTTATTGATGTCTGAAATATAGCTGACCCATATCTGCGCAGAGAGATCGGGGTTGTATTTTCCTTCAATATGTTTTCCTTTCAACCCTCATGCATGCAAATGACGGCCCATTTGATAAACGCTGAGAAGGGAGAGAAATAAAAAAAAAAAAAAGAGCACTCGCTTATCTGTTCATTTAACTGCTGAACTTTGAGAGTGCAGCTGGTTTGCCCAAGAGAGTCTGGGCTATTTGATGATGTTTTGAAATGTATTCACTTCAATTAAATGCAGTGCTAGTTTTAAAAAGTTTGGGGGTATTTAAAGGGAGTAAAAGATTGCTTTGTTCAGAGCGTCTGTCCTACCCACCTGCTCTCGAAATTTAAACACGCTGACGTTTCAGATCAGGCCTTTGTTACACACTGGGGATGTCAAGGTTGAAAGACCTGGGTTTTTACAATCCAGTCGGCAGGAGAAATGTTGGCATTGTATGTTTCTGCCTCAGATATGTAACATTTGTACGTTAAAATGTAGCAGATGTGTTTGAACTTTACATTTCCACAGTGCTATAGTTAACGTGTGGTTAGGTTAAGGCACAAAACTCACTTGGTTATGTTAAGGAAAAGTTTGTATTTTGGCTTAAAACAACCAAGTTTGCAGGCACAATCACTGCTGGAAATTCCTCTGATGTCTCACCAATAAACAGTTTTGTTAAAAACACTAAAAAAATGCTTTTACTGGTGGAAAACCAGTTTGATGTCTTTCCAAATAAAACACCAGGTTTTGTTTCGCAGTTGCTTCAAGAAATGCTGCCTACATCGAGCTTTAACATCCTGTTTTGGTGGCATAGTTGCTGCTGGAAGTGCAGTTGTCTTGCTAAAAAACACTCAAATTTGATTTGGTGGGACAGTTGCTGCTGTAATTGCCACCAACGTCTGGCTGAAAAACAACCAGTCCTTTTGGCCAAGTCAACGCTGGAAATGCAGTTAATATCTCCCCAAAAAACAACCAGTTATAGTGACAGTCGCTGCTGGAAAAGCTGCCGATGTCTCGCTAAAAAACAACCTCTTTTGACGGTACAGTAGCTAGAAATGCGGCCAATGTCTTGATAAAAAAAAAAAAAACAGTTTTGGTGGCACAGTCGCTGCTGGATATGACACCAATGTCTTACTTAACCACCTCTATCCAGTATTTCCACTCATCTCAGCTTATGCTGCTTCAGTTTTCACCCTTTTTTCACCTTCATTATGGCATCACTTCACACAGAATCACTTTTTTAAGATGGTGAATATAGATTTAATCACATTATGACACCATAATTTAATCCTGGTTCCAGTAATTACAGAAACCTTCATCTAGAGAACGTCTGGCCCTCCAACTCTGTAAAAAACAAAACCCCCCAAAAAAACAAAAAAGTTATTACTTTTCTTTAGACACCAACCACCTGAAACTTGAGGCCACTTCGCAAAGTAGTTATAGAAATACTCCTACTGTTCTGAGTTTGGAAGTTGTTTTAATCTAAAACTGGGTGTAAAGTTGTCTCTTGTCCTACTTTACGGGAATGCAATATTTAATCACTAGAGTACCCCCCTCTATGAGCCAAAAAAACCCTGCAGAAGACTAATTTTCCTAAAAATCTCTGATCTGAATTTCCTGACACAGAGGGACATCTAGTGATAAGCTCTCACTTTGTCCTCTTAATGCTGCAGAGTAAAGACAGACGGGTGCGTGACTACGGACGTAGCGTTATTGCTCCACCACTCGCAGGCAGCCCAGATGCTAGAAAGCTGTCGAAACTGGCCCGATCCTGGTTTGGGGTTAATTAAACTTGCAAACCCTGCGGCGGGGACGGGCTTCCAAGGCCAGGACTGAAGAGGACACGAGCTTGAGGTCAGCAGGACCTTGTTAGGTGGAGCACGGGCTTTGACATAACAGCGATGGGAAATGGTTTGTCAGGTTCAGAGAAGGGGCAGAACGGGAAGGCCGCAGCTGCACTCTGGGAAGGTGAAAAATGAAACCGCTTCGGCGAAGGCGTGGGAGTGATCCAGCCGACGAGCAGGTAGCGTCGCGAGACAGATGATTGCCAGCAACCCCCTCCTTTCAAGCTGAATGTCGGTGAGAGAAGCATGTTGGATGAGCAGCTGTACAGGAGCTTTCTGCTTCCTGCCAGCTTGTTCAGCAAGGTGACCTTAAACTAGTTTGGCGGTGGTCCCAAGGCCCAAGCTGTGAATCTCACAGGAGGGTTTAGTGGCAACAGAAATCACTCTGCCACTCTTGCCAACAATTATGAGAGCCACGTCTGTGAACTCACCACACTTTTTACTGTCCGCGGCCTCTCAGCGAAAATGAAACAATACGCCGGAATGACAGTGAGAAATTACACCTTGGGTTTAATCTTCGTTTTGGCTGGCGGAGGATATCGCCAGCATCTACAGAATGTTTTATGGCATCGCCAGCCTTTTCAAGCCTGAAATAAATCACCTTCAAACAACTGACAGGTGTCTGTGAGGCCAGTTTAAGGCATGTGCATGGGGGGGCTTCTATAGCCCCAAATAATTCCCACTTTGAGTGGTTATTGTCCCTATATCAGGGATAAACAAGCTCTATTTTGATGCTGTTGTATGACTCTGGCACCTTATATAAAAGCACATAATGTCTGGGGGGGTCACCCAGAACCCTGTAGGGGCCTTGATATGGCTGGCAGGCCATAATCATCTTCACACAATTGACACGCATCAGGAAGTGGAAATGACACGGCTAATTTTAACAATCATGTAGCTGTTAAAACTTTTTAAATGGCTTTGTTTGATGTGAAACCTCGCTGCATTGAATTAACACTTGTGGTAGCATTGCAACTGTGTGATTTTCTCACCTGAAGATCAAGAGGTGCTTCGCTCCCAAGTCGTCTCATTAGCACCCAGCGCAGGAATAAGGGTACAAAGTGACATACGGTATAGTGGCAGCCATTATCATAAGCTAATAGGTCTCTTCTGACATTTCCAAGTAACTTCAGGCATGCAGCCATAACTACTGCGAGAATAAGGACTTAAAAGTGAGCCTTTGGGACCGGCAGCCGATCAGTGCGTCTCTATGCATCAAGGACCCCTGTCTCAAGGGTGCTCTATTTTTCGCCAGCAGAAAGGTCTTTGTGTTCCAAGTCTCACTTAACATGGTGCATATCTTACATTTCCCGGGAAGACTCCCTACAGTGGCTGCAGTTAGTTAAAGTTGGGTATTCTGAGGTTATATCATTATCACTTTGGGCTATATTGTGTGTGTGCAATTGAAGACTTTATGGTAGTTCTCATAAGAATGTAAAGATGGAGGGGAAGCGACAGTAATACAAATTTCTCTGGATATATTGTAACATCTATGCGGGGTCTCAAAACTGACAAAATGCCGTGAAAGGTTATTCTACACACTACGTAGTTTAGTTTGTTGAAAGTATGTGGAAAGAGATATAAAATCACACACATTAAATTAAGATTTTATTTCAAAAATACAAAATAAATAAAAAAAAGTAAAAATATGTGTAATAAAACTGAACCAGTATACCCAGCAGACACATTCAATATACAACATAAGTATTTCATGTGTGAAAAAGAGTAGGACAAAGTAAATGCTCCTCAAATCCAACCCCCTTTTTATATTTTATACAGTCGAACAAGTCAAACAGCACTGAAATTTTGCAGATTTATCAGCAAAAAGTTGAATATCTATACATCCAGCACTTATTTTGTCTTTCTGTTGTTTGGTGCTGAACAGGAAGTGGACAGTGGAGTTCTACAAGCCAGAAACAACTGCCTGCTGAGCTGAAAACGACACTACGACACTGGTGAGTGTTCACCAGAACAACCCGTTTACGACACTTTGTCAGTTGTGCTCCATGAATGCGTAGTTGTGAGATTGTGTATGTTTGCGTCATGTGATTACACGGCTTTGACGCGGCTTTATGTGTCAGGAGAGGAAGTTTGAATAGCTGGAGAAGGATTATCCTCTTCCTCTCTGTTTGGCTCGCCATCCTAATGTGACCTTTAGGAGAATTCCCCATTAGCCAGAGGGAGGCACAGAGCGCGTGTTGTGCAAAGGCCACTGTGAGGGAAGTGTAGCACCCGGCGGGAGCAGAGGTGTGACAAAAACCTCACCGCAGATGCCTTAAACAATCGCACTGCTGCTGTTGATTCATATAGAAGCTTTACAAATGTTTTTTGGATTCAATACACGGGGTTAGAGGCTACCTTTCACATTGATTCACAACTTTACTTTTGAATTTGCTTGTTAAAAGAAATATATAATGAAATTAGAATGTACACAGTAATTATTGTGTTATCATTGCTACTAAAATGATGTTTTTACTGTCTTTATTTATGTATTTTTTATCCATAATCTTGCAGAGGAAATAGAGTGGAAGGTCATTTTGCTTTCGCACGTCTTCACCTTAGTCAAAAATTCTTCAGCAGAAGTAAAGATAAGCAAAACAATTCTAAGAATTACCATTCTTATAATTCAAGGTAATAGCTTTTTCATCTCATTTACATCAGAAAACAATTTTTTGCAGCGTGTGTGCCTGTCTGGGAGAAAACGGCAACACAGAAAACAGAGAGAGGAGGGGGAAATAATTAAAACTTGAGGGAAATTTAGCTTTTATCTGTTTTTTTTTCCCTTCCTTTCCTTTTTGGTTGATGTTGTTTGGGGCTTAAAAGCCGCCTTGTCAAGCTGAAAACAGAAATGAATGCATGTTGAGTGAGTGCGATTTGTTTTTTTGATGTTTTCCCAACAAATAAAGCAGGTGTTAACAGCGAGAGATAGATGAGGGACAGTGCATTGGTGGTTTGGGAAAATAAGTAGCCTCCCTTGTCATAATAATTATTAGTTGATGAGGCATGGACTTTTTGTGAACAGTGCTAATTCTGTGAGATCAACATGAGAAGCAACACATTCAGTTATTCTTGTGGAGTTTTTGTTTGGTTTCTGAGGTGAAATGTACAAAACTTTGCATCAATTCTGAACTTAAAAGTGGCTTTATGTCGCATGAATTACAACTGTAAACGTCAAACATTGATGCTTGCGTAATTGCACTTAAGTCAAGTCCGACATATTTCAACAACTAATGGAAGGACACCACAATACCACATATATTCATGGTCCCAGCAGGCCTAACCTTAATGACTTTGGTGATTGTCTGGCTTTTTCTCTGGCACCACCACAGCGTTCACATATGCAGCTGTAAGTGTATTTAAATAGATTGCATTGCAAAAAGATGCATTGTACCCTAGTAGATATATGTGTTCCCCAGAGGATGAATCCTAGAAATGTCCCCTGATTTCACTTGAATTTTCACTTTTCATGAAAAATATCTCAAGATGAAATTTGTTTATGCTATTTTGAGCAACATGCTATTCTATGGAGGTTTTATTCTGTTTTGGATGACATACTATGCCATGACATTTTTTTTTCTATGAGATTTGGGACAATATAGTAAAACTATGACTTTTTTTACACTTTTTCAGGCGTCATATTGTACTATGACATTTTTTTATATAATTTTGAGCGACGTACCATACTATTTATATGCTACTTTGGACAACAGAGTATACAGTGACGTTTTTTCGAGATTTGGGACGACATACTGTACATACGAGTCAGGACTGAAATATCTCAACGACTATGGGATGTATTTCCTCAAATTACATATATATTCATGGTCCCCATAGGTTGAACCCTAATGACTTTGGTATCCTCTGTTTTTTTTTTTTTATTAAACACCACTGTAATATTCTTTTTATTCATTTTATTTTTATGCTACTTCTACTATTACCTATTGTTATGATTATTATTATTAGTAGTAGTAGGAGAAGTGGTAGTGGTAGTAGTAGTATTGTTTTTAGCAGTAGTAGAATTATTGCATCTCAGTTTACAGGAATATATTACACGTGCTATGACAAAGAAGTGTGTGCGCTGTTCTTCAGGAGCTGCATGATCATTTTATGAGTGCATGTGTGCCTGCACGTATTGTATGTGTAAATTTCCATCCTTTTTTTCTCCCCAGTTTAAACTTGAGTCTCCCATTGTGGCTGAATCACCTTAATCAAGCACTATTGTCAGATGCACAATGGCAGTCACAGACATTCGCACATAAACACATCCTCACACCTGCTCATTATCATGTAGACTTCATCTGAAATGGAGCCACTTTAGCTGCATCAGAGCCCAGCGTTAAGCTCCGGTGCGAACGTGCAGCCTCCCTCGCTTTTAAGAGGTACCTGCCCGGAGCAGTGACTGGAATCTGTGTGTGATTGGACGACTTGTTCCACTCAGGATTAGAAATGGAGAAACAAGACTTGGTGTATTGGATGGAGAAAAAGAATCAGACAAAAAAGAGAACGTGAGATGATTTTATGATAGAAAGTCCTAAAAACTGCACAGTAATACCAGCAAGGAGCTTATAAATGTGATGAAATGAATTGAATTTTGGATAAAGTATGATCAGGATTAGTGATCAATAATAAATGTGGCTGTAGATACTACTGAGGACACCTTTTTCCCCTGAATTTTAGGGTTTTAAAGACCCATAGGGAGTTTAGATTTTGTCAGTATGTTGAAATTAAAGCGAATAAGTGAACTTTTTTTTCCCTTTTTTTTTTTAGTAAAACATGTAGGATTTAAAAGGCTTTCCACCGATTTCTCCACATTAGGAACTAATTTACTCATCATGAGGACAGCAGCTGTGACAACAGTGATGAAAGATGATATTGATCTGCATTATGGGAAGTGTAGGAGACTGTTTTTTGAGTGTTTCTATATGGTTGAGGGAGTAATCTTAATCAAAAAATAGTTTTAAAAAACAGTTGAATTAGCTGAAAGGTTGCACCGTGCGAGAGTAAGGGGTGTATCTGACCAATCGACGGTCACTCAAAGTAGCCTGTCCTTAATTAATTATGTGTGTTTTCAAGGCGAATTACAATGTAAACAGGTGAGTTAATTGTCATAAATGTTGAAATTAGCTGCAGACACCAAAACTGTTTTTTGCACCAGGCTGTAAACGTTTATTTCTGCTGTAAAGTCGGGCATTTTAACATGCGTGTCTATAGGGATTGACTCACTTTTGGGGTCAGCCTCAAGTGGCCTTTAGAGGAACTGCAGTTTTTGGCACTTAACGGTTGGCTTCAGTTTACATCCTCAGAGGTTGTACCAGCCAAATTCAAGTGCTGCTTTTTCACACACAAAAGTAAATAAGTCAGTTATTAAGAAAGTAAATCGTTCAAAAAGCAAAATGAATAATTATACGCCAAAAGTTATTTATAAACTTGATACTTTTTTGAGGAATGCACTGCCTTTACTTAAGAAACATTTGTGCTCCATA
Organism: Plectropomus leopardus; assembly: GCF_008729295.1. Taxonomy (NCBI): domain Eukaryota; kingdom Metazoa; phylum Chordata; class Actinopteri; order Perciformes; family Serranidae; genus Plectropomus; species Plectropomus leopardus. The sequence goes on along the minus strand of NC_056485.1, from coordinate 17,965,303 downwards.
ACATGCGACCGCGATTTTGAGCCACAAATATGAATGAAATTTACAAAAAATATTTAAAATTTGATGGCATGACTTAAATTTAAATTGTCACAAACCCAAAAATGTATGTAATCATCATACATGGTATTGTACTGTATGATTGCAGTACACTATTGCTGTTAATTAATTCATTGAAGGCTTATATCTGACTCAATATTTCTAAAATAGAAATACTAAATATTTTTCTAAATGCATATTTACTATTTTCATAGGAAAAATACAATCTTAAAGACTTTACAAAACCCTGGATAATAATAATTTAATAATAATTTAATCTAGTTCTTAATGTAAAATAGCAAGAGCCGCAGCTGTTACAACTTATTTAAATCACCCCACATTCTCCACAAATTAATTAATTCCTTAGCTGTGACTTTACACACCTCTATATGTCGGTGTATCTCACAGGACTAAATTTGCATCGATTCGGTCTCGGATGTTAGGTTGCACATCCCAGGTGCAGCGGAAGTCTTTTTAGCTCTTATCTGGAGCAAGATTACATACAGTGACTGAAGGCGTGAGACATGCCCTTAATCTATGTTAATATTAAAAGCCTGATAAATGTGAGAAGGGCCTCAAATGGGAGTTGGGATGATTAATACTGTTTTATTTATGGCAGTCATATTCTGTGGCGTCTGAAATATTGTCCCGCATAGATCACAGAAGAAAAGCAGGGCAGCTGATGCAGTCGCTATAGTCGCTGTGTGTTTGTGTTTTATTTATCAGCTTTACGTGAAGCACTTAAGCTGCGAGAATAGAGGCTATCAACAACTTTTTGTGCGTGTTGTGGGAAGCAGAAAGTGCGCTGCTTCAGGCTGCAGTTGACCTCTTTGTGTCTGGGGCGATCACTGGAAGTTACCCGGAGAGCTGTGCAGAAGTCTCATCATCTGTGGAAACATCTGTGTGAGGAAAAAATCCCTCCCTCTGTTGTCATCCATCTTTCTTCCTTCTGCTTCGCTGTCTCCCTCCATCTTTCTTCCAGCATAAAGTTAAGGGTCCGCTATGGAATTACGAGTATCAGAGGTGATATCTCAGGTAGGGCTGATTCTACCTCATTGTAAAAACTCAGCAGACCAAGTCAAGATCTTTTTGGAGGTCAGTCTGATTTCTTTAAAAAACATGGGGGAAAGAAGGCGTGAAATGTCCCGCACATTGAAAGAGAAATTAATACAAAAGTGGCAACAAAATGACCAGGCAAAGAAGTAATAGAAAAAAATCATACAACTCCAGAAAAATAATAGTAAAATTAAATTTAGAATTATCAGACAGTAGTATTTATATTCATTATTTATTTATTTATTTTAACTATTTTTTCCCCAGGTCATTTCTGTTTTTTATTCATTTACTTTGTTTTTCTTTGTTGGTGAATTTTATTTATTTTTTTTGTTTAGTTTTATTTTTCTGACTTTCTTTACTAACTGGTGAGGTGTATCTTACTTTTCTTGCATCTTTTTTTTAATTTCAATTTGTTGATTTATGTCCAAATTTAGAAACAGCATATAGCGTCTTCGATGTGACACCAGATGCTTTCAGCCGTTATCTACAAAGACAAAGTTAAAGCTCAAGTTAATTAACATGAAAAAAACAAACTTTGACAATTCACAGGTGAAAAAAAGACCGAGGTGTGATCTTCATTTTAAAAATATAAAAAGTTGTTAAAATCATTACAGTGTTCAGCCTGACAGTCATAAGCAGAAGGATGGAAAGTGACGTGTGCACCTTTTTCCTGTGGGGTGAAAATAAACCTGCAGCTAAGCCTTTTCTAAATTTGGACCGTAAGCACATAGACTGAGGGAGAAGTGAAAGAAAGTAAACTCTTAAGAAAAACATTGACAAAGAAAAAAAACAGGAAAAAAGTTACTTATGAAAAACAAGAAGCTGCACAGTCGTCATTCACATGTTTTTCATCTAATTGTGGCACAGTTAACGGATACACAAAAATGAAACACAACAACATGCATCGTAATTTGATTTATTTCAGGCATTTTAACTCGTTATAGTAGTATAGGGTCGTGTCATGTCATAAGGTTGCTTCTGTCACACTCCACTGTTTTTCTTTCTTGTTTCACATCTAATTAAAAGCAGCACGTTTGGGTAATTTTCTTCCATCGCCTTAAGAAACAAAACCACGAGTTGTGGAAAAAACAGACTAAGATCATGTCAATCAGGAGCCAAAGTCAGATTCAGTTCATTAAGTAAACATGCCGACTCCATGAATGATGCAAAAGTGTTGGTGGGTAACAAGCAGAGAAAGTTACCTCATATTTCCCATCAGATTAACGAGAGCAGAATCATTTCTCTGCATTCCACAAACATCAATCTCAGAGATATTTTGCGAGACAAACAACCAAATAGTGATACACTTATTATGCGTGCTACGAAAATCAGTCGCCAGAATAAAAGTGTGTTTCTGCAAACAAAGGACACGTTAAATTTGTGTGTTGTGATGTGGCTGATGTGGTTTAACAACATTGTGGTTGGTGTGTGGTTATTGTGATGGAATAACCAGAATGACGACTTTCCCGACGAGATCATTCACATGAACGGCCTTACAGAAAAGAGCAACACTAAGATATATTTTTAACAATTTTGTTATGTGTGCCATTATTTTGAGATAGTTTTGCAGCTGTTTCACCCAGTGACATCAGGGACATTTACGGCTGTGTTTCTAGTAACAAAATGGTGTGTTTTTTAATCGGGATTTCAGAACATGTCTTGGCACGCAGCAAAAAGTGGCATTTTTCATAGAGTTTTTGAAATTTTCAGCTGCCTTTGTAGCAACAAAATGGGGTATTTTTTATAGAGAGTTGAAGACATTTTCAGTTGTATGAATAATTTGAATGACCAATTTCCCACTGGGAAAATTCACAAGAACAGTCTCTCGTGTCAGAAAAACAACTCAGGAACTTGGAGATAATTTTATAACATGAGTTGGCGACTTGATGTCATAAATGCACAAAAAAAAATTATTGATATTATTATCATTATTGAATAAATGAACGCATAAAATTGGTGTCTTTGACAGAAAAAGTTGATGTCAAACTTTGAGTCAGTAATTTGATTTATGGAGAAAGGATTGAAAGTGTGAAGGAACACTTTTTCCTATTTTTTTGTAAATATTTAATAATGTTTATTTATATTGTTTTTGAGAATTATAAGTAAAAGAACCAGAGTTCGCTTTAGGATAAGTGTTTACTGTCTTTTTTAAAAAAAATTTATTTATTTTATTTTTATTTCACACCAAATAAATAACTACCAAATCAAAAACCAAATCAAAAACTACATTGCTCAGCTTCAGGCAACTTAGAAAATGCAGTAAAAAAAAGGATATAAAAAAAGGATATACTGTGCTGACAAAAATCAGTCAGGCTGCAAACTTTTCACCACCTCCCTCCATGAGCACACGCCCCAAACATCACCTGTTTTGTCTTCAGTGACAGCACCTCGTGCCGCCAAACCTGTCTTTCACTCTGCATTGTTAGAGCACATCAATCAGCGGTGCATGTAATAACACCGAGATATTTCACACTAATTTGCACCTGAATGGAATATATGTAGAGGGTCTTACGGCTGCTGCAGGCTTTATATTTTGTAGCACCTTTGCATTCCCCCTGGCATGATGAATCCACACCATAATTTAAATGTTGCTGGAGTTGTTTATCTATTTTAGTGACCCCTCTGCCTACAGCCGCTGCACTTTGTGGGAAATGCTAATGTGTGTTATTGATTTGTTTCTTTTTTTCCCACTTTAAGTCGTGAATTTCACAGTGGCCTCTTGAAGTGCACCGGAGCACTTAAATGAGATTGTTTAAAGGAGGAGATATTTACCTTGGCTGTTTCCCTATAGCAGCTGCGGGGCTCATTATATGTGGCAATATGTTCAAAGTCTGCTGGACAAATTTTGGATTACTCAGTGCTTTAAAGTGGCAGTTTTGGGGACTTGAAGCTGTGAAAGTCTGCCAGAGTTGATGCTGGATTTGATAAAAGAGACGTTCTTGCAACAACTGTCACATGCAGGGACACACTATTGCAAAGGAAACTATTTTGTTATGTTTACCATGAATATATTGAAATATTGGGCAGGGAGTTTTGCAGCTGCCTCACCAGTGAATTCAGCAAAAGCAGGTGTTTATTAAAAATAATAAGGGACATTTCCCGCTGTATGTGGAGCAAAAAAGCAGGTGTTTTTTATAGACAGTTTGGGACATTTCCTGCCATGTTTGTAGCAACAAAAGTTGTCATTTTTTTTTGAGAATTGAGACATTTATAGGTGTGCTCGTTGTGACAAAAGCAGGTATTCTTTTTATCAAGAGACTGGGACATTTCCAGCCATGCTTGTAGTAACAAAAGCAGGCAGTTTTTATCAAGAGGTTAGGATATTTTTTGCTTTGTATGTAGCAACTAAAGCAGGCATTGGTAAACAAGACTTTAGCACATTTCCAGCTGAGTTTGTAGCAATAAAAGCGAGTATTTTAAGCCAAAACATGCTACGTTTTAATGCTACATGTGGCTTTGAAGTAGCACTTTCTTGAGGGGATAAATCTTGGGGATTGGAGGCAGTCAAAGTCGACTCTAAACGTGATAATGAAATGATTTTGCAGTGTGCCTCTATCTTGCTCCTGCAACAAGTGATCAGCAACTGTGTGTCACACTTGCACATGCACGAACACACAGTTGCGAAGGTAAAAAGGGCAACAGGCATGACTGAAAAGGCTGTCTTAGCAGTTATTAAACCAAGTGCAATTTACCACAAACTCCTTAAGCTCAACAAGTTTTTTTTTTATGTCGGTGAATGGCTCTCCTCTATCACAACGTCTAGAACCAGAAATATGGAGATATCTTCACCTCCTTGTTGATTATTTTAATCGAATCCCCCCTCTCCGGGATTTCACAGAGGCTTATCAGGAGGCAGGCTGGCTGGGAATCCGTCTTGCTCGGTAAGGTGTAGAGTCTCGGGGACACAACACCTTTCTGAAGCGCCACACAAAAGCCCCCGAGCGCTGCTGAGAGTGGCAGATATCACCGCACCCTGCAGCTCCACAATCACAAATACATACATTTAGTCAGAAATACAAGGGACTTTGCTGTTGGGCAGATAATGACACTGCCAATCCTGTGAAAATGCATGACTGAAGGGGGAGGAAAATAACCAAGGTTACGGAAATGGGTAATATTGTCAACAGAAAATACACAAATATGTTTTTTTTCTTCCTGGAAAACCAATGATCTTCAAATATTCCACATAATTTCAAATGTAGCACGGTGTAACTGGGCAGGCGAGGCGTGCTGCTTATCTGTTGTATTGACACGGTCCAACAAGGACACTTACATCCACCAACATGAAGAACATAAATACCAAACACTGGGCCTCATGCAGTAACAATCTCTTGTATTTCACCTATATTTTCTCTTAAATTCCTATTAAGAAAATAAATTAGTCAGCATCAGATGCACAAAGTGATCTAAACCATCCAAATTTGCTCTTACTCAAGTGTGCCTAATATTGAATCCCACTTGATCATAAGACACCCGTTTGCCCCCTAAACTCTATGTAAGGGCAGGTGTTGAGCCGTGTGCAAATAATTGGAGAGATGCCACCAGAAACAGGCTGTAAGAAGTGTCAGTGCTGGTGTTACGGGAAAATCCAAACACAGTTTTGATGCCATAAATGCAGTTTCACTACTATTACTTAACCTATTAAACCTGAGCAAACTGGCTTGATTTCTTCCAAAAAATATGAGAGGAAGGATATGAGCAAGGAAAGAAGAAATGAGCCCCAAATTAGCATTAGTTAGTAAAAAAAAAAAAAAAAAGAAAAGAAAAAAGAAAATTACCTGAAATTAACCAAACAAAGAAAGTAAAAATACAGAAAACAGGAAATTACCTAAAAAGTATTTTTTAAAATGAATCTAAATAGTAATTTATAAAAAGTATAAAAATTACAAGTAGAATTTTCTTGTTATATTTACTTTTTTAAAAAGCCAATTTTCAGGATCATGACTTGACCTCTTTCAATGGTTTGATTTCTTTCAGAATCACAGGGAGAAGGCAATTAGCAATGAAAGAAGATATGAACCCAAAATTATCAAGAAATTAATAAAAAGTACCATAAAAATACCTGAAAAAGGGGCGGGGGGCCAAAAACAAAACAATACTAAAACAAAAAAGTAAAAATAATAATAATACATTTTTAATTTAAAAAATATAATAATAATTCTGTAACACAATTTTAGATATGTCATTATTATAATTATAAAAGTAATTAATTAATTATTTAAATAATGTGCAATAAATTAATATTAAAGTACATTGAATGATCTTGAAGTCATGTTCCTTGAATATAAAATGGAGAAACAATTAGTGGATTTTGAAAGTGAGATGTTTTTTCATCTTTATAAGCAAGCTCTCAATCACATGTAAGAGATGAGAAAAAATAAGAAAAATTTACTGAACTCCAAAATGAGTGGGTACTAACAAGACACGGAAAAATAGTAAAAAGTACATTTTTGGGCACATTGCTTCCTGCATGAGGCCCGTTGATTTTCCTCAGACAGTCATAGTTTCTGCAGATTGAGAAATGGTCTAAAAGGCGTAATGTATACAGACAGGCGGCGACTGTAGGCCGTCGGTGAACTGTTAGACGGAGGAGATTTTCGCTGAGATGGTAAAGCAGAGAATGGGACACAGTGAGTAATTGAAAACATCCCAGACAGGATGTGGTTACAAGGGAGATAGATTACACTTTGTTGAAAAGGATGTGAAGGAAACTAATGAGTCAGTATTTCAGTAATTGTCCTCAGCTAAGAATAAGCATCGACTGAGACGAGTCTGAGACAGCGGGCCTCTCTTTAGACGGCATTTAGATCGCCGTGTCACCCAAGCCTAATTGCAAGGTGACCATTCTATTTGAGAAGCTCGACGCCGACGCCGGACTCGGATGATGGGTGACTCTGTGCAGCTTTTAATGAGCTGCGCTGCTGTAAACACGCTTTCATGCTTTTCGGTGGTAATTATCATAAAAGAAGGAACCTTAAGGCATATGTTAATCCTTTTTCACTTTTCTTCTGCTGATATTGTTTGTTGCTGCTCGTGCTGCGTGCCAGTTAAATCAAATAAACTGTGAAAGTGTCCAAAGAATAGTGTAATTACTCTAACTTTGGCTCAGGATTGAATTGTTCCTCTGAACACAAAGTAATCAAATGGAAGTATTAGTTTCTCGAAAGCTGAACACACACCAACACCGACACAGCTGAGGCCAGACACATTCAGACAGGAGAGTAGATTTCAGTACAATGACTTCGGTGCGGCAGGTTGGGAAGTGAATGTGACAAAAAAAGCAGTTTTTTCAGGTGAGTTAACGTGCTTCAACCTACAATGACACACGCAGCCCAGTTGCCAGAGGAAAATGTTGTCATTGTACATTTCCACAAATCAGTGATTTTTAGTAAACAGCACGTGAGCAGCCTTCATTCGATGGTGGTGGGGATGGTGGATGTTGTGAAAACTAGGTCTCATTTGGCGAAACATGGCTGCCTTCCCAGTCGCCATCGTGGCATCGAAACTGAGCGTTTTGAGTGAGATGTTGTGGCATTTCCAGTAGCAATTATGGCACCAAAACTGGATGTTTTTAGCGAGATATAGGGTATTTCTGGTCATGATTGTGAATAAAACCAGGTGTTTTTTGGCAAGATTAGGGGGCGAGTCCAGTTAAGATTGTGGCACCAAACTGAGCATCGCGAGACAGACGCTGGGACATTTCCAGTAGGAATTGGGGCACCAAAACTGAGTCTTTGCATGTAGTATATTATAAATGATTCATTTTTTGTGTTTGTGTTTTTTTCCCTCTAAAAACATATTGGCTTCATTGTAAAAAAACAGGCATTAAAAATGTTAAAATTCTGAAAAGTAATTGATATTTGATTTAATTTAAGTCTCAAGCAAGAAAAGACGAACATTTCACATCAAGCCTCATTTGCGATGTTCTTTTCTCTTCTGGGTCAAGTATATGTAAGAGCACACATTTGTTCTTTTCCTCAAGGTCCGGCTCATGAGAGACCTATTCAGATCGGCAACAAGTAGTCCCTATTAAATGTCATTATTGAGCGATACACACACCACCTTGTCTGCGACCTCCTCTCACCGAGAAGTGCTTCAGTTTCTCTCATCCATCTTGACCTTGCAGTCAGCATGTGTCTCCGCTCAAAGGGCGCTGCGAGATTATGGCAGTTCAGTGATTTTGTCAAAGGATGGCCCGGGTGATGATTTATCAGGCACCCTCTATTAATTTTTCAAACACAAATGATGGTCATGAATCACGCTTTACGCTGACCGCCCCTTTCCTGACCAATGTTGACCTTTGCATACGTCTTGAATGGCTAATTTGCTAATGCTTCAAAGTTGCCGGCACGCTTCACCTCGTGGTGACTTTGGTGAGTTTTGAACGTTTTTCGGGGAAGTTTTTACAGGAGACAGAAAGAAACCAACACATGGGAGATTACAGTGTGCAGCATGGTGAGCCAACCATTACATCCTGCCCTCTATCATGGCTGTTATTTCGTCTATACAACACTGATGGTTGGATCTCCACTTTGCCCTTGACCTTTGTGTAACCAGACCATGTCATTCATCTTTACCCTTTGAAACCTCAGCCAATTAGGTTGATTTCTTTAACTAATATATATATATATATATATATATATATATATATATATATATATATATTATATATATGAAAAATGTAACGAGCTACCCAATAATTAGCAAGAATCTTTTTTAAAAAATCAAATAAAATTGGTGAAAAATTGGACCAAATAAAGGGAAAAAAATGAATTGGAAAAAAAATCTGTATAGCATAAATTTAAATATATAATTATGATAATTATGAATATGATGTTGTGGACATGCTTCCCAAGCATATTTTTTTTAATAATTTAATTTTCTTTTCCTTTCTTTTTTTTTTTTTAAATATAATTTTCTACATTACTTGGCAAGTTGCCTTTTCCCCTAAATGTTTCTGGAAAAATACAGACCATTTGGCTCGGGGTCCAAAGGTTTGAATACCTTTAAAAAGCGTCTGATTGATTGCAGCACAAGAAAAGTGATTTTGATCCAGGTTTCACAGGGTTAAGAAGCGTCATAATACCTATGGTTTGAGAGAAGAGGGATAAAAAAGGGATGAGCATCTTCTCAAAATCGTTGTTTGTGTAACTCGTGACAGAACGTGTTAACAAGGTTATATGACAGCAGGCCGCGGCTGATTTCACAGCGTTTCATCTGTCATGTAGGGATATCAGGAGTTTAATGGCGCCTGCTCTCAGCCTGTGACGTGTAACCAGCTTCCATTATTAGAACAGTTTCACCCTCTGATTTATCTCTTCATTTTGACCATTGGATTTTTTCTCTCTCTCTCGCCTCACCAATTTCTCCCTCCGGGGGATCGAAAGTGGTGAATCTCGAGTCGTGATCTTGTCAGGTGTTGTGAAAATCCACTCTGCGCGGCAATTCATCAGTATCCACATTCTGCGCACACATCCCTTCATCTATCTCTGCGGTACCATAAAAATCAATTGATTTGGCCTGCAAAGTGCTTTTTATCACGGTTTCTTATGATTTCCATTGAACGGGCTGCTGGAAGCGGCTAAACTCTGCTACAATACTTCCTGCTGCAGCTGTCAAAACGCTCATGATGCATTTGTCAGAGCGGTTGTTGTAGGTGTTAGATTGTTTATTTGCCTAATATTAAAAAAGGGCAGGTACTACTTTTTATATACTATATATGTGGCCTGTTTATTTGTTTGTTTGTTTGTTTTTTTGAATGTCAAAAAGACATGCGATAGACTGACAGCGTTAAAAAAGATAAAAGATTTAATAATGTCAAAAAGTGAAGAAATCAGTTCCATAAGTAATAGGTTGCACTTGAACGGAAAGAAAAATCAAAAAATATCTTGGACTCGATGTTATGGTATTAAAATCTAGAGTGTCAAATGAAAGAAGTTCGCTGTATACTGACAACCAAATTGCAAGACTAAATTTTCTTCTTTGCTAATACTGCACATATTTACACTTCAATAACACCATTGTTACTGTGCGGTTAGGTTTAGGCACAAAAACCACCTGATTATGGTAAGGAAAAGTTCGTGTTTTGGCTAAAAACACCTTGTTTTGGGAGCCTTTTGGTCCACAAAGAGAGAAGAATTATTAGAAGACTAATAATAAAAAAAAAAGGAAAAATGTCAAAATTATATATATATATATTTTCTTTTTTTGCTAAATTCCAGGTAATTTTTTTGCAACTTGTAATGCCTTTCTGTGTGTTTTAAAGCCAATATTCCCCTCTGGTGACCAAGCTGTTCTTTGTGTTGGTGGAGCCCAAAATTGAGTCAAAATCAGACTTACTGTCCATTTATTGGGTAGACATAAGCACAGATTTTAAAAAATGCTAATGTTGTTGTATCTACTGGATATGTAAATATGCAGTTTACTTACACGTTGGATCTACAATTTTATAAGGTGATAAAATATCAATGTTGTTTTTACAGCCTTGTTCCGCTGCCCTCAAGTGGCCATTTATTGTGAAATCCTCGGGTCTTGAAACAGTAATGAGATGTTTTTGTGCTGTGATGTCTCTCAGCAATGATGGCAATTGCCGCTAATGCTAACTGCAAAGCCCCAAATTTATTCCAAACAGAAAATGTAAAAAGCTTTAAGCAAATTAACTGGGAGCAGGCTGAATTACATTTTGTTTGTGTTTTCCAGTCAGTGATAATGATACACTGTGGTGCAGACAGCTATGACTCTTAGCGTTTTTAGCACTCACACACACTCCACAGTCTGAATGTGTGAAGTTATAATAAGGGCTTTGCAGATTTGTAACAGACAGCTGCCCTACATAATCACTGACACAGCAAAAAAAAGAAGAGAGAAATGCAAACACAGGTTTTTAAATGACAAAGATATGCTGGAGGCTCTCCGCGCCCAACGCTGCAAATCAGGTGGCGAGGGAATGCTTCCTTTGTAACAAAAGACGAGTTATGTTCCGCGCAATAGCAGCCAGAGGGCAATGTCCGGCACCGGAGCCCAATATCTGCTGTGTAACATGTGATTCTCCTATCTCCCCCCCAAAAAAAGCCTCGACACAGAGCCCCTGCCTTCACAGCAGATTAAACTTCAGTGGTGTTGATGCTAAGCCTGGACTCAATGCAATCTTCTCAATGCCAAAAGACGTTTGATTATGGTTTAAAATACTGAAACAGCTTGAGGATTGCTTGGGTTATCTTGCTCAGCACACGCAAAGTTGAAAACACCACTGGCGAGATTAGATAAATAAAGTGCGCCGTGTTTTCTGCAACTATTTAAATGTAGTAAACTACTACTTTTTTTCACTGTAGCCAAAGGCAGTGTCGTCATTAGACACGGGCGTCCGAGGCCTCAACCCTGAATGTTGTATAAACAGCCCAGAATCTTTTTCTTTTTCTTTTTTCTTTTCAAAAATAAGAATAAACCTAAGGGACTGCTATTTATTTATCATAAGAGGGATGTGGATGGATTTTTTTTTCAACCTTCCCCAAAGCTACAAATATTTTTTCTATGTCCCTCCCTAAGAGACTCAGAAAAAATGCATGGATTTGTCCCACATGTGTTCAAGGTTTATATTTCCAACGATGATTTCTATTTTTACGGATTCAGGCATAAATGGTGTAACAGTTGGTAATTTTTATTTTGGGGAGCCCATGGGTTTGAAATGCATTGTTTTCTTTAAAAACTGCCAAAAATTTAGTTATTTGAAAAAAATCAGCAAAAAAAGAGAAAGAAATTGGCAAAAAAAGAACAAATTTTTTTTTAAAAAAGAAAATTTGCAAAAGCTTTTTAAAAATCAAGGCAAAAGTTTTCAGCAAAGAATAAAGGCGGGAAAAATCACCAAAATGTCCTTTAAAAAAAAATGAAAGTTTCCAATACTTTCTAAGAAATAAATTGCCATAAGTTTTTAAAAGTTAAAAAAAGGAGGTTGTCAGCGATAAATAATGTGCCAAAGTGCTTTAAAAAAAACATATAAATCGAGCTTGTTCTTTAAAAAGACCCCCACCCCCGTGGACCCCTTTACAAAGACCCCAATGTCCACAAATCATAGAAACGCCCCTGTCCAAAGGAATGCGCCAGATACTCATTAACGAGTGCAAACACATGTGCTCGTTGGCTAACGTGCACCTGCAGCCTCTCCAAAGCCATATGCATATGCGCGCTCATATTCATCTTTCACTCTCAGTCTTCCTCTGTTTCTAAAATAGGAATATCAGTGATGAGCAGTGCAGCTGGAGACAATAAACTGGTAGAAGAACCAATTACCAGCAGGTGACAAGCTGGTGGTTCAGGGCTTTCAACATGTCATTATCTGCACATCGACATTTCCAAGAGCCCTGACAGGCCATTTCTGAGGCTGCCATGGCACGCCGCCATGATAAACCCGGGGAAAAGAAAGAGAGAGGGGGGTTTTCTTTTCACAGACTCTTTTATTCACTTTCACACGCACAGTCGCACAATGCACAACAATGCAGGTGCACGAACATAGAGGAAAATATCATTTATCGTCTTCTGACTAGTTCTCAAACATACACACTAGGAATGTCAGCCGTTAATCAGTTAACCTCCAGTGTTGTTTTGGAGCGATTACACGTGTTGGTCTATCAGTACATTTACATGCACAGAAAAGTCGAGCTACAGTTATAGCTCGATTAGGGCATGTAATGGGTCCTTGTCCCAGTATACAAACACCGTCGGCTTATTGGCGAAAGTATGTCTGACTCTCCCAGTAGGTGGCGATATACCCTCTTTCAGCTAGGTGCTGTTGGATGTTCTTCTGGTTGACTTATTACGTCACATACCAAACCAGTTAGAAAGTGGAAAACGTGCCGCAGGTTGAACAGTGACAACAAGGATAACTTTTTTGACACTAAACATTTCATAAGTTCTCTACACCAGTGGTTCCCAACCAGTCCAGTCACAGAGAACCGAGTTCTGCTTTGTCGACACACAAAATAATCACATATTTAGTTTTAATTGACAAAATGTAAACGACACGTTGGCTTAGAATACAAAGACATAAAAGATATTGCAGAAAAATGAAAAATATGTCCAGAAAACTATGTTTTTAATTCCTCAAAATAATATTAATATTAATATAACATAACCGATCATTTAAAGATTATGCTACAGAAAACGAATTTTTATTCTTTTTGTTATTAGCACTATCTTAACGTCATTTAGAAGTTTGTTTTTGTTTTTACATTTCTTTTTTTGTCTTTGTTTTCAGATTTATTTATTTTTTTTGTAATTTTTTACAAATTTCCAGCAAATTTTTGGGCAGTTTCTTGTTAAGTTGATCATGGCATTTTTGAAATCAAATCACTATTTTCTGGGGTTTCAATTGTTTTTCACTTAATTTAGCATGTTTTTTCTTAAAAGCATAACCACTTAGGTACCAAAAGATTGCAAAAAAAAAGAAAAGAAAAGTCAAAGGTGACAAGATAATTACCTGAAGCTTATAAAATAAGAGAATCAGTTAAAAATGAAATATGGGGAAATATATAGGGAAAATATCAAGAATTCTGATTATTATAATTATATATTTAAAACCAGATTACATAAAAAAATGTATTTATTATTTTTAAAATATTATAGCACATTTTTCAGGTGATTCCCTGTTCTCGATCTTTTCTTTTTTGGTGGCTAATTTCAGGTAATTTTCTCGTTACTTTTACTAATTCCGAGTTTAACCCAATTTTTCCTGGTTTCAAAGGGTTAATTGGTGTTGGGCTTTCGAAAGCAAACCGAAACAGACATCCCTAACACACACATTTAGATATACATACACTTAGCTCTCTCTCTTGCTCTCTCAGAGTTGTGGAGCTGCTTGAAGATGATTCCCTTTCTATGTGAAATGGTAATTGTATTTTTCTAATCTAATCCCATTAGAACCCCGTACCTCCTCTGCAAACTGGCCCGAGGCAATTACACAAAATGTCAATGAATTAAGTAATAGCTTGGTGGCGAGCCAGGGGTGCTCACCGTTGATCACGGCTGTCAGCAGAAAAACGCATCTGTCAACAGCAAACGCGTGCACGCCTTGGTACACACAGCCTGGGTACACACACACACACACACACACACACAGTCAGTGGTGTTGTTCCACGAACCATTTAACCTCTCTGTAGGACACACACTCGCACATTGTTGGCACTCCACAACCCATTTAACTCCTGTCCAGAACACACAAGCACCCCCACACACACAAAAGGGGGAAGAAAATGCAGCTGGTAAAAGCCGAGTGTGTTGCTCTTTGTGGTGGGAATGTGTCTCTGTCCCGGAGTCGTGCCGGCTTCGTCTGTGTTACAGATAAGACACACAACGGGGCAAAAATATTCTCTGGACTTGTTTAGCTGCAGGCTCGGAATACAAATGCAGGTAATGTGTTTGTAACCGTGGTTTACAATAAGGGATGTCGGCTATCGAGGCTACTTTACACACGCGTGTGCGCATAGATCATGCATTAGGAAGCACTCGGCTGGATAGTAAAAAGCTTTGTGTAAATGATGGAGGTAACTGTGGAGTGCTGAATGGAGTCTGATTGAGAGTGCGACAGTGAACAACAGAATTATTAAAATTCATGTTGGATGAAACTGATAAAGCTGAAAAATTTAAATGTTTAAGTGTCAAGAAATGTCGTTTGTTAGATATTTAAAGCTGATGTTTGGTTATTTACGACCAATCAAGAGCAGAAAGCAGTACCAGTAGTTTTTTTTTCTTTGTGTGTGTATTTTGGGTTCCTATTAGAACGTGTTTACATGCTGTAATGGTCAAACCCACTTTATTTTCCTAATACTGTCTTCGCTAAAACACCCGCATTCACCCTGAAATGCTACATTTTAGCACCTGTCTCTTTAGTCAGCGTTTCAGAGTATCTTGGCATCTGAGCCAGAGAGTTTCAGAGAGAATATGATATAAAATTGGGAAAAAATTAAGCCAAGATTACAGGTTTCCCTGACGTTAGCTACATGTTGCAGTAATACTTGCAGCGTAATAGAGTAACAGAGTCGCAGCATTTTCTACAGTGAAAAAACACCAATAAAAAGCTTCTAAACCAAAATGTTCACAGTGTAATGTGTTTCATCAGGTTTACGATCTAAAAGAAATTCACGAAAATCAATAGGAAGCTAGTGTTCAAAACAGTCTGCAGCCTTGAGATTTTTGCTCACAGATATTACTTTTACATGTTTACCTCATTAAACATCGGCCATGTTTCATATGAATATCTAATACTATAACATAAGAGTTTCCCTTTAATACTAATGCAAAAGTATAATATAGGAAGGGAAAAATAGATCCAGTCCCTTTCCTCTCCACCTGTTGAATAAATAGTGACTTGTGCCTCAGCCTTGCTTTGGGCTGCATTGTCTGCTAAATGTTTGAATGTCCTCACTCAGTTCAGTTCAATTCAATAACTTCACCAAGCCTAGCAGGGCCACTGAAAAGCATACAGAGCACAGACACTATTATGCTGCATGCTTATTATTTTCTAGTGAGACTCTTTTGCCTGTTTCAGCCTGCAGAGATACAGAAAGACAGACAAGGCTTAAATGTTTCAGAACCACAGAGAGGACACAGAGTGAAGGACTTTGAAATATGAGGTTAATACACGTTAGTGACTGTAGCAACTATGTTATTTTGGCAATGGTAGTCTTTCTGATTCATGCTCAAATAGAAGTTCACAACAGTGCTTGGAAATATAGATTTGTTTTATCCATTTTGAGTAGTGATTCTAAATTTATGGCCTGTGAGCCAAAACTGGCCCCTAAACTATTCTCTAATTCACAATAAAAATAAAATGATTCACACTGGGAATTGTTTTTGTACTTTTAGTATACACAAGGTGCCAGAGTGAATAAAACAGCATTCAAATAGAGCTTGTTTATTTTAAAAAAAAGTGCCAGTGGAGGATACCACGACCCAGACAGACAGAAGTACTAACCAAAATCCTAGAAATGTCTTTGATTCCTCGAATTGTCCCTAATTTCTTAGAAGTATCCTTTTCCTAAAATCATAGAAATATCCTAAAATCCCACAAATGTCCTAAAATCCCAGAAACATCCTTAAGTCTTAAAAAGTCCTGAAATCCTGGAATTGTCCTTAAATCCTTCAAATGTCCTTAAAATCCTTAAAATCTTACAAATGACCTAAAATCCCAAAAGTGGCCCCCAAACAAAGCAAGTTGAGGATGCCTGGTTTAAAATATCAGTGTTTTAGACACATCATGCATTTTTGTCATTCTTCCCAATGAGATAACACGCTGTTATTGTGATGTGCATGATGTATTTCTAAAAAAAACTGTAATCTCTGTGTAGAGGCTCAGGTGAAATAAGTCCAGGTGTTAATCTGAAAGCATCCATTCAACTCTGTTTGTGCAGTGAATGTGTGAATGTCAGAGTTTCTGCAGGTATGAAATTGAGTTTGTTGCTCTGTAGTTGTGAACCAGTGAGGTGGGGTGAGGAAAAAAAATAGCCACTCTTAGCCAGCAGGGCGCCTCTACTCGAGCACAGAAGCTGTCACTATTCATGAAAGTCTGATTTGGGCAAAGAGAAACAGAGAGCGAGGAAGAAAACGGCAAGCAGTGCAGATTCAAATGACAAACTTAAGAAATTACTTTATTGCCTTTAGGAGGTGAGAGAGGAGTCAGTGGTTGTTTATCTGTGCGACGCTGCCACAGCACTGAAGTCCTCTTTGTTACACCTTTTAGACCTCATGTAGTAGCTTTGTGTAACATCTCATTTTTGGCGAGGAAGCAAAAGATGATAGTAATCCTGCAGACAGCAGCATAGTTTTTCTTTGAGTTTAAAACATCATTTTTTGGTACAAGCTTATGCACACTGGTTTGTGGCAAAGGTAGGACCAAGTCATTGTATGGCAAGTAACAAGTTTCAAGTCTTTGCACTCAAGTCCCAGGTCCTAAACTTTGAGTTTCGACTCTTAAAAAAGAAATATTGCTCTCTATACCAAATGTAATGCCATTTCACAACAGGGTAATAATATCTGAAATTTACAAAAATCAAAACTGTTTTTTTTTTTTATTTGAACATATGTCTTCTCCAGCTGTAATTTTTGATGCTAAGCATACTGCAATTATTTATTTTTCATATATATATTTTTAAAATTTATTTATTTTTTTAAATTTAAGCATTAAATTATGCTTTGGATTGGTATTTCGGTCCCACTACCAGCCCAAAGCATCTATATTTGATGACCTTGGAATGAGATTCAACGATCAACTACGTTGCTTCAGAGTGTGGTTGCAGCAATGTATTACAGTTTGTTTTATTGTAACTGTGAAGGCATTTATGGGCACAGCGTCTGAGTCCGATACACATTTCCCTATGGGCACAATAAACCGTATCGTATTATTTCATATCATTTCGTACCATCCCATACCGTATTGTATCGTATCCTATCCTATCGTACTGTTCTCAAGGTAAACCATAGTATGAAAGCTGATGTTTATCATGAGGTGTAAATTTACTTATCTATGGTATTGAAAAACATGCAGTCATCAAAAAAAAACTGTTTTTATTCCTTTCAGTCCAATTGTAACTGATAATGATATTTTTGGGGATAGTTATCAAACTGAAAATCTCCTCCCATTATAACTAGCTCCAGAGTTACATACAGCACTTTTACATTGCCAAGTGATTAGTTGAGTTGTGAGTTGTTGGGTTTATAGTGAACAGAGGTCAAAACCACAACAAGACTGCCTGCTCATAGTTTCCGGTTCCATCCGTGCAGACGCTGTTTTAAAACAGACGTCTCATCAGGATGACTGACGGCTGTTTGGGCAGAACTTTGGCCAGCTAAGGCAACAGGAGATGGATACACTTCTGCCTGCAGGCAAAAGTTGCATCCTGTAGCCATAAATAGGTAATGCGATACGGGATGAATCAAATCCCAGCCCGTACAGCCTTACAGCCTCTTCTAATTGTTTCATATGGACAACAACAAAGTCAAGGTTACTCAGCAGCTCCAGACTGTCATGAGATATAGCTGCCATTTTATTTACAACAAGGTTTGTACAGTCATTAAAAAAACAGGGGAAGTTGTGGAAATTGTAATTTCCAGGTAATTTTCCAGTTTCTGGTTGTCATAAATGGTGTAATTTCCTGGGCCTGTGGGTTTGGAAGGCATGCTTTACTTAAAAATCACCCTTAGAAATTTTAAAGAAATGAAACAAATTTAAAAAAAAATTAAAGAAAAAAAATTTTTCTTTAAAAAAAAAAAAAAAAAAGCTAAATTGTTTTCTTTACAAATTGCCCAAAAGCATATTAGGAAAATAAATGGCCAAAAGTTAAAAAAAAAAAAAAAAAAATTAGCAGTAAAATTAATTCAATACAGCCAGTTAATATTATAGCAATTAATAAATAACTAAATCATTAGTCCGCTCCCAGTGCTTAATAAATTATTTGACATGCACCACCCCCTCCCGTGTTATAATAACACAGTCCCTAAGTGTTTTTGAATATTCAGTTCTTATCCTGTTCTGGCTTCATTATTTTTTTACATAATATATATTTAAAATGCATATTTTTACTAATGATATTTAAATTTGCATCAAAATTACAAAAAAGTAATGGGGATTTATTGTTAAAAATGTGTATGAAAACTGTTACAATCTGTAGGCCAGGAAGCAAATGATGATAAATGCACAACGTACCTAACTAGTGTGCAAAAAAGTTTTGCCTCTCAGCTGGACCGCTCGTGTCCAGGATTTAATTTGCCTTTCTGGCTCATTTGTTTCATTTCCTGGTCGTCAGCTAATTTTTGGCACCCGGCTCAGCAGAGGATTTGCTGTTTAACGCACATTGTTTATCATGTCTGCATATGCATCTTTTTTTTTTTTTTTTTGATCACAGCAAAAGCGCAACGGAGCACAGATGACACCATTTCCTGCCCAGTGGCACCATCTGGCTGCGGAGGATTCTCTTAATGCTCGTTCTTATCCTCCTTGCTTACCTCCTGCTCATTCCTCTCACCATCCTCTAAGAGCTTCCTCCCTGGTCATTTCTCTGGCTTCGTAAACATCCTTAGACAGCACTCACAGTGTGGTTCTGCGTCCGTCTTCCGCTCTCTCTCTCTCTCTCACACTTTCTTCCCCACACTTTCCCCGCATGCCTCTCCCTCAGCGCTCCTCTCCCTCCCTCGCTCCTCTCTCTTTTTTTTTTTTTTTTCGCCCCCGTCTCTCTGTTCGTCGCTGACAGCTCCGCTCCTCAGGAGCACTGAGGGGAGCAGAGAAAACAAAGATTTGGTTCAGTGACTCTGATCTTGATTTTCTGCAGATTGGATGGAAGATTAGGAGGAGCTTTTATTCATACACCACACAATCACTTCCCCCTGCAACTGCAAACCATGACTGCAGACCACAGGGGTTGCAGCTATCAGCACAAATGTGCCATCTGTGACAAGGCGTCTCTATGTTTTCTACCTAAAACCATGACTAGTCGGGGAACACAGTGTGCTGAACATGGGTCCCAGAGAAACTGATGTGAGATGCAGGAAGGGGAAGAGAGTGAAACAAAGGCACAATGCGATGCACAAAAGCCGAAAGTAAACAATCACAACAGGTGAGAGGAAATGAATCAATTCTGGTGGAAATTTGTTGTGTTTAGGTACCTCAATAGAATTGACAGTGCTGTGAATCTGCTCAAGCTGTAAATGCTGCATGAATATATAAAGAATTCAGATTTTGAAGTCCTCCAAAATCAGACTGGAAGGAGCCAATCTATCCCCATACAAAGGTGTGTATGATATCATACAAATCAGCGCCCCACGAATGACCATTTAAAAACAGTTACGGTCAATACGTTCAGAAAAGAAACATGGTGACAATGTTCCATAAAATAACTCAAGCTTTTTTCTTGCCGGAGAGGACTTTGTTGTGACAATGAAGATAGACATTAAGGTGTGAAAACTTTTGTCTACAAGCTCTCGTTCTCCTACAGAGAGCTCTACACTGAGAAGATGAAGTGGAGGAATAAAGGGAGCTCAGCAGTAATCTGGAGGTTTGGGGGGGGGGGGGGTTTTTTTGGGGTTGTGACAATGAAGATAGATATTAAGGTGTGAAAACTTTTGTAGATGTTTTCTTCAATCTATGTGATTTAGCTGGATGGCTTATTTTGCCTGAAATTCTGGCCATCGTGCGGCTCTCAGGTGACAGGCGAAGGCTTGAAAGGGCAAAACAGTGATCTGTCTCCGCAGTCATTGATCATCTCTCTGCACGAGCCCCATTTGCTCGCCACTTTTCCTGGAAAGACGTACAGTAGGGAAGTTTTATTTTATACCTTCATAGGTGGCGAGAAAATCACATCTTTTCAGGCAGAAACAGTGAGACGGAGGAAGAGACAAGGAGAGAAACCAGGCACGCTCTCATCAGGCAGGGCTCTCAGCCTCTCCTCTTTCATCTCTCTGGCTTTATTTCTGCTTTGATTTCAGATTTTTGTACACCCGCTCACTTTCTCAGGAGCTGGAGATCTCATAGCCTTGGTGGGCAAGATTACAGCAATAAAGCTGTGTCTGGTAACACCGGCGATGTGACTGCTTGGGTAAAAAAAGGAAGTGAGGCTGTGAGTCAAAGGAGCTCTGACAAAAGTAGCTGATTTGCCACTGGGTGGACTGCAAAAAAAAAACAACTACTAACAAGAAATTTTGTCCATTTATTTAGCAACTTTCACTCTACTAGAGGCAATTGACTTTGTGATCCTCCGACTTTTGCTCTAGCACCATCGGCAGGTTGTCATTTTTGTTTTTTTATTGAAATATCTCAAGTTTTTGGAAGGATTGCCTTGAAATTTGATGCAGATATTCCTGTTCCAGAATGTAATTGTAATAGTTTGGATGTTCCCCTGGCTGTTACACTTTGGTTTATGACCACAGATAGTGTCAAAATATCTTCACCTGTTGGTTTGTGGACACCCATTTTTAGTCTTGAGTTTGGAATTTAGCCCACAAATTTTTGAGTCGGGAGTGAATATGTTTGGAGTGTGTTGGTAGCCCTTATCTAATGTAGTGAACATGGTAAACAACATTTAGACTCACAGAGCTGTTGCATGGCTGTAAACTCTTAGCCTTACTTGTTTTCTCCACAACTTTGTTCGTGTGCACTGCACTTCCTGCAAAATACTTGTTCCACCTTCAACAGGTGTCTTACCTGTCACCCACACACCTGTTGTTACAGTGACATCTGCATCTTAATATTGGCATAAGTAATAAAGCGAATCGGGGACTAATTGCTTCAGCCTTGTCAAGCCAGCAGCTACCTGCTGTGTTTTTGGGGCTCGCCCAGCGTGGCGCTTTCCTGAAAAGCCAAAATCCGTTTCTAAAGCACTTGAAAAGTTTGAACCCCCTCCGATTGTGAGGCGAGGCACACGCTGCAGGGTAATCTGAGTGTTGTAACAGTGGAAACGGACAGACAGTTTCTAATCCAGACAGAAATCGCTTGAGGCATTAACAGACGGATGAAAATAAATGGAATGAAGTCAAAGCAACAGTGTAGCACCGTGTGAGGAGAGAAATGATAATAACGCTCAAATTTGGTTCTTATATCTTTGTCAAGGCCTTGGCATGGGCTGCCCGCCTGTATCTCCAGCTTTCATCATTTCTAAATAACAGAGCAGACGTCTCAATTTTAATTTAATTTACTCGCCGACTTCCCCACACCGTTTGGATTTATGCACATACAAATACACCCAACTTGTCTTCTCCCTTGGGTCCTCTGTAGTGACATGACCTTAGCAGTACAATATATCTGACTTCTGAAAATCAAATTACACATTAATATACATTCACATCAGTGGCAGTTTGGGGGGAAAGAAATGGGTCGTTTACATTTTCTGTATTGATTTCCCCAAAAGTGCCTTGGCAGCAAATCAACTTCCACCGCTCTTAGTCTCTCTGCTCTGTGTTGCCACTTTCAGAGAAAAAGACTTGCTTTTATTTCATAATGAATTCAGCATTTTTATCCAATCGGGGAAAATATATTTTAATAGTTAAAAAAGTAATTCTGGGAAGTCAGTCTTCTCCCTCCTCTCCTTCCTGGCAGGAATAGTGTCGTAGTGTGCCTGCATTAGCGCGTTTGTGCATTATTAATGCATCTTATTTTGGAATGCGCTGTACACATGAAGTCAACATAACATAAGGCTCGAAACCGTGCCTGTGTTTGTGATGGCTCGGTTCAGGTACGGCTAACAACTAAACATTTTCACATGCAGCTGTTTATGCTGACAGTAAAGTTATGTAGGGTGGGTATGAAAAAGACTCACGGTTGCCAATTTCACAATGCGTACTTAACATAAAAGTTATATAAATTAGATTTAGGAAAAGACTTACAGTTGGATATCGTCATGTTGTGTACTTCATGCAAACTTACGTACTTAAAGAAATTGCCTGCAGATTCAATTTAGGAAAAAATCTATTTTGAGTGTTGTTACATTACGTATTTAACAAAAGTTACTTACTTATTTAAAGTGAGGCTACTGAAGTTAGGTTTAGGTAAAGTGTCATAGTTCCCTGTCATGTTTTACACTAAACGTAAAATAACTGACTTAATTTAAAGTTATTTTTAGTAAAGTGAAGTTTCTTGGTTCGGTTAAGGAAAGGATTCACGATTGGACGTCGTCACATTATGTATTTATTATATAATTATGTATGCTAGGTTTAGGTAAGTTACGGATATTAGTTTACGAAGAAAGAATCATGGTTGGATGCCTAAGTAATGGTAAAGTAAAGTTATGTGGGTGAGGTTTGGAAAAGAGACATGGTGACAATGTAACTTAAAATAAGCTAGTTCTCTTGGTTTCACATGGGACAAAAACGCCGGTCTCTGGGGGTAAAGTCTTGTTTGTCTGACCACATCCACCTTCTTAAACTGCGTCCTTATGCTGACTTTTGCTCTATATAAAACTTTATTCTTTTCTTTTGTCAGTGCATTGGTCAAGCGACCTCAACCTTCCTGGTTACGTGGTTTATGTACAAATTCTGGTACATAACTTTTTAAAGGTACTTTAGACTGCATTAGAACAGCCATAGCAACATATGTAAGATGTCAATAAATAATCAACCAATAATGCAAAATAAATCATTTGTATTCAGTTAAGATCACTTAAGAAGCACCCGATCTGACCTTCTTAACAGCCTGAGCGACGAACTGGAGTCTGTGAGTGTATTTACATTACACTGCACTTGTGCAGCATCCCTGCCCAGGCCTGTTCGCTTGGTACGACACGTCTGACCTTGGTGTCCTCTCCGCTTGGCACCGAGATGAGAACCCTGTCTAATCACACTGAGCCATGCCTCAGCTCCTGCAGGATTTGGCTCGCCACCACCCTGACAATTTTTGACTCCACATGGCCCTTCTGTGGCCCGACAGCTAAATACCAACACATGCTGCTATCAATAGCGTTAAATGCCAATTACATGCTCTCCCCCAGACTTTACTGGCAATTAATGGCAGTGGAGCAAAGCTGTCCTGTTACAAGTTTAATTGATGTATGCGCCGTCCTGTTGTTGTTGTTGTTTGTAACCTTGTGGCAGTCAAGTGGAAGTTGGAGTCCTATTCAGAGACTAATATAATAAGGGACTGTAGTTGTTTTTTGCGTGTAAATATGGGCCGACTCTTCTCTTCATTTATGACATATGGCATGAACATTTTTTAGTAACAGTTTGGTTTAATATATAGCTTCATTGAGGACATGCTGTGAGTTGTTGTGTATTGTTGTTTGTATTTATTTTCTGCTGGCTGTGCCACAAATATCCCCTCCAGAATAGGTAATAGAGTTTACTTTGACGATATGACATTGTGAAAGGTTCGCTTGTAGTGATGAACCTACAGAGAATGATCCAAGCAAATCGCCTCAATAGAAGATCACACTGTACATTTTTCTGCAAATAATGAGTATTTTACATTTCGTTATTATGTACTTTCAACTTTACATTTCAACAACGCTGTGGTTAATGTGTGCTTAGGTTTAGGAACAAAAACTACCTAGTTATGGCTTTACATACATTCTTTTTGGTGCTATAATAAAATATAAAATATATATATATATATATATGTAAATCATCAATAGCTGACCAAAAAAAAAAAAAAAACACAGCTTATGGTGTTACCTGACTGTCAGAATACGAAGAAATGTGCTTTTTCCCCTCTGACATTTCATGAATATATTTCAGTTTCTAATATACTATAATCCTAACAATTTGCATTATTGTTGTTCTTTATTTGTCCAATTGGTTAGTTTTTGTTTGTTTTAAGGTTGCAAATAGTAAGCACTTCTCTTTATTAATATCGGTACAGTTATCGTTCTTTTAAAAAAAAATTGGCTTACTGTAAAATGCATTTTGTCAATCAAAACTCACAGTAACATATGGCACATGCTTTGAGAGCACTGTATAGCCTATTGATTGATTGATAGATAAAATTTCCCAGATTAATTGATCGTTGGCTATTTTTTATCGTCTCTACTAGTTTGTTTGTTTGTGTTGGTTCTATAGATGTTTTTTACGTGACATCATTTTGTCATGTGATCATGTTGTCATGTTTTCTTATCAGTATGATTTGCCTGTTTAAAATAAATAAATAATAATAATACTAAGTTTTATAATAAAACAAAAATTTTACGACCAATTTTACTTTTTTGATCAACCACCTTACTCTAATAATTTTTGCACAGTCCCTAAAAACAACATCTTTTTAATGCAAGTTATAAATTAGAAATCAGGCCTATTTTCCAGAGCAAGAACCATTCATCAGGTATGCTTATTATTCCAAACTAATAGCACTGCTGGTATTTAAATAAATTTTAAAAAACACCTCCCTGCTGCAGCCTGCACTCAGTCATCCTCTCTACTGCACCCGAGAGGGCCAAAAATGGAACGAGATGCTTTTGTTTCCCTCCCAAACAAAGCAATCATTCAGAGATTGATCTAATGCTGAAATAACTGCTGGCACTGCAAATGTATGACGGCTTATTTCCCCACTTCATCACTCGGCGGTCAGTAAAGATTGCATTGGACCAACAGCGTCCTCCTAAGGACACGGAGGTGTAATTGGCTGATTGGTGGCCTTGATTGAATTCTGCTCTGGATGTTTCTGTACGTTCAGATCAGACTAATGTGAGCATGAAGGAGGGCGGAGCGGAACAGCTGACGCAGCGAGAACCGCTGAACAAACACAGCAGACGATAACAGACAGGGAGACGGCGTTAATGTGATGAAAAATACAGCAGGTGAACCCATTTACCTGTCACGTCAATACAGTGCGGCACACGCTTAGAAATAAAGGTGCCAACTACAACCCTAGAGGGTTCTATGGCTTGTTCCCGAAGGAGAACCTTTTTTGGTTCCCTGTATACCCTTTTATTAAGTTTCCAACTGGAACACTTTCAAGGGGATCTGCCTTGAACGTAATACAAAGGGTAATACATAGAACCACGTGTGAAAGGTTCCACCTGAATCCCCATATGAGAGGTTTTACAGAGAGCCTTGTCATGATGTAATGGTTCCACCCAGAACCCACCCAAGGGATTCTACTGAGAGCTCTTTCATATTTCAAGAGTTGCATCTAGATCCCAACCAAGAGTTTCTACCTAGAACCTTTTTGTAATCAAGGGTTTAATCTAGAAGTCACCCAGGAGGTACTACTTAAAAACCCATTTATATTTCAAAGGTTTTATCTAAACCCACCCAGGGGTTTCTACCAAGAACCTTTTTTATATTAAGGGTTTCATCTCGAACCCACGAGGTTCTAACAAGAGCCCTATTATATTCAGAGGGTTTAATCTAGAACCCACCCAGGAGATTCTACCAAGTTTAATTGAGAACCCACCAAATGGTTTTAGCAAGAACCCATTTATATTCCAATGGTTTCGTCTAGAAGCCACCCAGGAGTTTCTACTGGGAACCATTTATATTCCCAGGGAGTTCTATCAAGAACCCTCTTGTATTCCAAGGGTATGATCTAGAAC
Organism: Plectropomus leopardus; assembly: GCF_008729295.1. Taxonomy (NCBI): domain Eukaryota; kingdom Metazoa; phylum Chordata; class Actinopteri; order Perciformes; family Serranidae; genus Plectropomus; species Plectropomus leopardus. Next base: position 17,939,216 of record NC_056485.1, on the reverse strand, counting down.
CCACGAAGGGAGGCTCAAAAAATAGCAAGTGACTACATTACCCATAGATCTCTCTTCCACTAACCATGGTTTTTGTTCTTAAAGGAAATCTTTGTTTTAAAGAAAACCTTTGAAGAACACTTTCTTTTAAAGGGGTTCTCCAGAAACATATGCTTCTTGGTAGAACCTCATCCCTTCAGGCTGAACCCTTTTTGAACTTTTGTTTCTAAGAGTGCAGGATGGTAAATTGCCGGCCGATTGGTCTGGAAATGTTTTCTAAGCGCTCACAGTTTCATAAATTCATGACAGAATATCTTTGGTCCGCACATGATTTACCAGCGCATCGATTCATCTGCACCTCCTTTCATCTGTGCAATCTGGGAAACTAACCAAAGCCGTACAGTCTGTCGTTCAGTCAGATCCAGACTCTCACATAACAATGCCGAACACGGTATGGTGGAGGTGGGTGAGGAGAAGGGGGGAGGCAGAGACAGCTTGGAGAGCGCTGATGAAAAATATGGGCAGTAATAAGGAACAATAACAAATGCTGGAAGGTGATGCAGACTACACCGTGAGCCAACCTCCACTATTTGCTCTGGGGCCTGGCTGCTCCGCGTGCCAGTTTCTTTGTCTGTCTGTGTTTGGGAGAGAATATCATGTCAAACTTTCTGCCAGAAATTTGATGATTTAGCGCGTCCTCAGTTAACAGCAAATATGGTTAAAGCGATGAGTGTTGTTTGACTTTCTCTCCCACACAAAAGGAACGTGAGAAGAGAACAGCATGTGTTGTTGTGCTGAGGGATAGCTAATGGGATGTACCCGAATCCAAACATGTTCTTCAGGAAATTACAAATAATACGATGGAAACATATTTATTCTACCTAAAATTGCTTAGTATTATTCAGGGAAAAAAAGACATGTTTGTGTTTGTTAACCCTTTGAAACCTGAGCAAATAAGCCCGGCTTTCAGAAAACATAGGAAGATGGCGACAAACAAATGGACAAGAAATTAGCGTGAAATAAGTAAAAAAAATAACAAGTAAAATACATGAAAATAAACATTTTTAAAAAAGGAAAAAAAGAAAATGCATTAGAAAGTATGTATTGATTTTTCTTTCTGTAACATAATTTTAAATATAATATTAACATAATTACAAATAGATATTTTTACCTCATTTTTTAAATAATAATTTCTAATTATATATTTTGTTCCTAGTAGCTCTTATTTGCTTTTAGTATTTGCACATTTTTGTATATGCATCTCTCTTAACTGTAAAGTATGCCAGGCGAGTAAACTAACATTGATAACAATAAGTTACAATAAGTGGCTGACTTGACGTCATTATTTCATAAACATGATGTGCAAAAGTCAATTTTTGGTTAATAATGAGAATTTTTTATATTAATTAATTTGTTAAATATATGTTTTTGATCATTAAGTGTATTATGGGATTAATGTTCACCACTGTCATGTAAAGTGACCTAGATTAAATATAAAAATATGTAGAAATATAATATTTAAAATAGAATAATTAAATAAAATAATATATCTAAATATAATAAACCAGAAACAGCTATCAACCTCTTGTTCAAATGCTTTTAGCATTAAATATGTAACCCATCGTCTTTGTAGCTTCCATGTTGTTCCCACTTTACAACCTCAAAGCACATGAACACAATGAAGTTGGACTAACAACGTCCCAACTCGGAAAGTACAACCTTCCCACATCGCATTAATGCAGCTTTAGTTCTGCAGGTATTTGGTTGTAAACCAATGGGCTCACCAGTTGACTAAGCGACTGACAGACTGAAATTAGCTTCCATAACTACTAATATCATTACTGCCACCAGCAGCCATATCAAGTTAAGTGTACTTCTACACAGTTGGACTGTAATCTGGACTCCACAGATCCATTGTACAACTGGAAGTAACTTTTTCTTTCACTGACACCATGTTATCGTCCTCCAGACAAAGTGTTTGTAATAGCTGCAACTATGTGGAGCTCAGCATTTACAGAAAGCACTGTATTTTCCCGGCACGGCGCAGCACAGTCTGCAGGAGGTTGTTTGTGAATGTGTGGAATTGCTGCTCCATTATAGTCACGCAAGTCCCCCCAAAACAGCGGTGTCATCTGTCTTATTAGCACATGTGTGAGATGGGTCTGGATTCGGAGGAGAATCCACTCAGCAAGAAAATAATAGGGATCGTGGGCCGTCCTCTCAGAAACGTTAAACAAGGGGTGGAAACACTGCACAGTTACAGTGTCTCTCCTAAAAAGACTACAAAAAAGAAACAAAAAACTGCTATTAGAGCGTCATCCCTAATACATGGATTTGACCTACAATACAAATTTGCCAAGTTGAAAACTAACCCATTTGCAGCTCGAGGCTCACAGACATAACTCATATTTGTTCTTGGGACAACAATGACGTGAGGGGAACAAGATAAGGAGGGGGAGTTAAAAGGCGAATCCGGATTGTGCTTTTCCACTTGGTGAGGGTAAATTATGGAAAATCAGCTTACAGTAATCCCGGCACTCGTTGAAGGGGGATCATCCCGGGCGACTTGACACCATTGTGCACTTTTGAAAATGATGTGCTTGTTAGTGAGGAGGCATGAGACGCACTCGGGCTCATATTCGCTGCTTCATAACCATTAGTGGAGCCTGTTTCTTGGCCTTTCTGCGCCGCTCGTGTTGATTATGAACTTTTCATTCATGTGCTGCGGCTTTGTCATCCGTATTCATTAAGCGCACACGCAGCGGATATAAACAAAATTAACAGCATCGATTGTTTGTGTTAGGTGCCATCCAGCCCAAACATCCGAGTCCATTAGCTTTTGTTGCGATAAATGGACAACCGGTGTAAAAATGGCCGCCCCACAGTGCCACCGATGTTTCCGAGCCCCCCTAAAGTCTCCCGCCAGATGTTGGTGCTTGCTTTGTGATGGAGGGTGAGTCACAGTGTCAATTAAAGGGACACCATATGTCTGCACCTAGGGCACATTCTCATTAAGCGTGTTTACAGCTTCTTACTCAAAATGTGCGACATTAACTGGGACAGTTACAGTTTGGTTCATTTGGAAAGGTGAAAATGAATGTTTTTCATACTGAGATTTGCAGAAAATATAACCCTGCTCAGATGCCAAAAGGACTGAAGTCTCTTCCAATCAAAGTGTAATGCAGTTTATTTGGAATGTGAATATAATTTTACTGATAAGTTAACAAACTACAGTGGAAAACTTGTCTTGATTAGCAGAAAATATGGTTTGACAACCCAATTTCCAGAATAAATGTATGTTTTTTTACATTTGAACATCGCTGAGGTTAACATGTGGTTATGTTTGGGCACAGACATCATTTGGATTGTGAAAGATTATGTGAGTGTAGTATTTAAATACACTGAATGAAAGAGAGAAATAAATTATAGACCATAAATCATATCAAAAAGTTCTGATTTTACAAAAAGGTAAACATAACTCATAAAAAATGTTGGTGTATAAACTCAGTTTAAATGTTTATTTTTGTTTGTCATTCTAATGAAGAATGACAAAGTTTTCAAGTTTTTAAGTGAAGTAACGTATAGATTTACTTTCATTATAACTGAGAAAACAGATTTGTTCAACAGCACATAGAAGGACAAGGCATTTTCTTATTTGAATATTATGCTTTCATAGAGTAGCTTGATACAGATCACGTTCAGATGTTCCTGTCGGTGCTCATTTTCAGTATTTTCAATGCTTTGATGGTTGATTAGGTAAAAGCATATTTATGTTGCATTAATTCCTGTGCTACAAAGATCTAAAACCCTAATCTCTCTGTACATCAGCAGTTGTCCGTCCCTTGATCATTTAAGTGCATGCTTGATTTCTCCTGCACCTGCCTGCATGCTCATACTGCATATTTCTGCAGGCTCCAGTCTCATTTTCCTTATGTGATAAAAGCTGCACAGCCTCAACAGACACACAGACAGCCTTTCCCCCTGGGCTGTTTAATCTACCTGCAGAGTTTGTAGATAATAGGAGGCGTTTCAAACATTCATGTAGAGCAATGCTCTTAACCAACTGCTCCTGTTGTTGATTTGGACTTTGTAACTACATACTGCATGTCTATAATTTTCCACATCTGCTCTCAGTTAAAGACACAGATTATTCACTTTTACCACAGCCCATTTTAAATTAAAAAAGGGAAGCGAGATTAACATTTATTTCAGAGAAAAAGTATTGAAAACATTTCCCTTTTTTTCAACCCCCCCCCCCCCCCCCCCCCCCCCACCCCCCCCCCCCACCCCCTCCCCCCCCCCCCGTCCCCCCCCCCCCACACTAAGCCCCCCCCCCCCCCCCCCCCCCCCACCCCCCCCCCCCCCCCCCCACACTAAGCTGGCAATTTTCCTTTTCCCTTTTTTCCCCTCCAAGAGTTTTAATCAAGAAAATGTCTCCAAGTAATTGTGCCAAAAAAAAAAAACAACCGAAGAAAAACAAGAAGACTTTATGAGTGGGTTAATAAGCCACTCTCTGCTGAAAGGTGGGAAGTGTCGCCTGTCCAATTACAAGAAAAGAATGGCTCAGTGAAATCACTTGACACATCCATGCACTTAAAAGTAAGAGCTGGAGAAACCAACAAAGTAAAGCAAACTACATGGAAATCAGCAAATCTTGATTTCCTTTCCAGTGGATGGCATTAATCTTACTGTCTACAAATTCATTAATGATAAAAAGCCTATCTGCTTCATCAGGACCCACCAACTGATTTACTATTTTTCATCACATGAACCATAGTAGTACTAAAACAGCAATGTTGGATTAAATGCTGCATCGTTCCCTATCTCCCTATCTCTTGTGCATATAAATCCAGGACGGAAATGGCGGACTCCGCTACTGAAAAAAAAACAAAAAAAAACATTAGTCCAAATTTAAAAAAAAGTTCTGCCTCTGTGTAAAATGCAAAGTAAAACAGAATACAATGATTTGCAAATCCTGTTTGACCTTTTTCAATTGAATATAGTCCAGAGAAAATATATTTAATGTTCAAGAATCATACATTTTAATGTTTTTTAATGAAAATACACTCATCCTGAATTTGATCCCTGCAATACGTTTCAAAAAAGATTTCAACAACACTAGGCTTTTGCAGTATGTAATATTTTATACCTACATACTTCTTCAAAATGTTCGGTATACGGTATATGATGGTGCAAGCGTGCAGCACTAACAAACATCTCCCCCTCACCCAGACAGTGAGTGCGCTACTCATTTTCAGCCTTTCGTACTAATAAATACACCATGGAAACCCTCAAAATTTTAAGAAAAGTAATATTCTCACACCTATTTCCCTTATTAAACAAAGAAATACAACTGTGCACCTTTTGAATTAAACTTTCTCTCATTCACTGAAGACTGAGGAGGCTTAATTACCTCTGAACTCAGCATAAAACACATTAAAACTTGACAGAAACAAAATAAAACTCACCAAAAGCATCTTGGTTACTCTTGTTAGTAATCTAGTCAGTAAGTCCACTGTTCCAGCAATCACCAGCTCCAGTTTGATTTAAATAAATCCTTAATTCACCAAGTTAATTATAAAAAAAAAAACTGCTGTTATTCCCCACAATCTTACTGCTGACTGCCGGCTGTTTACAAACCTGTAGCTTCTTCATGCACCACTAGGTGTCACTGCGTCCTTCAGCTCAGTTGCCTGTTCCACCTGTAGAGACCAGGGACTGAGCTCTGGTGATGCATGCTGTGCACTACATACAATGAGCAATGAATTGTGTTTACCGACACTGGTTTTCCATAGTGTTCCTGAACCCATGAAGTAGTATATTTTATATGATCATATTGGTTTTAAATGCAGTGCCATCTGAGGGGTTGAAGGTCAGCGGTGTACAGTATTGGTTTTCATTCTTGCTTCTTACATGCAGAGATTTCTCCAGATTCTCTCATTATTTTGCTGATTTTGTGTAAATGTAAATGGTGTCACAGCTTTTCCTGAATAAAAAAATAGAGACCATAAATAGTATCAAACACAGGGTTTGATTTAATGAACATCTTACAGCACATTAGTGCTGTGTGTGCAGTACAAGTCTATAATCATTTATAATGTTTGCTTCACTACTATGATATATTTCAAAGGGAGCTTCAGTCTGCCTTCCTTTCTGTCCCCAATTGGGCTGTTTGCTGTCGCTTACTGAAAACTACAACCCTGGATTAAAAAAAAAGATCTCTTTTCTTTGCTAAGCTAATTAAAAAGAGAACAGATTCCTGGAGTGTTTCTTGGGGATTGGGGAGCAGCGAGCGCCGGCTTTGGCTGGTTGGGAATAGGAGCAGGGATTTCCAGCGGGTATGCAGTCTGTTCTCGTGAAGCCCCGAGACGCTCAGTTGACATTGAGGTTTGACCTTCATCAGGATGTTGAGGAGGTAGCGTGGGTGCACAGGTCTCCACGGCTAATGTTTCGGAGTTGTGATGTGTTTCGATGATTATGATGATGGTAATCATGGTGATGAAGGTGATGATGGTAATGAAAGGTGATATGTTTGTGATGATGATCTTGAACTGACTCACAGTCGAATCAGTCGGGCAAAAAACAAAGAGGCGTACCTTATAAAGATGATGATGGAGAAACTCTAAAATGCAACTAAGTAGTTGTTTTTTTTTTTGTTTATTTTAATTTTGTTTAAAGTAAGAGTTTGAAATTTTGGGGAATCCACATATTTGCTGTTTTGCTGAAAGTTAAACCCTTTCCTACACAAAAAAAAAACAGTCACACCCACTACCATCAGAATTTAGGCTTTTATTTTGCACATAGTGATACAGTGGCTGGAGTTTGAGTTAATTAATCATTAAATCAGTCACCACATGGGAAGAGCATTTGCCTAATGGCCATCAAGGCAGCAGAGAATTTGACGTTTATGCTACTGTACCTGGCAAAGATTCAGAGACGTTTGTTTTCTCTTGATCTGGGTGGCTCAGCTTTTACAGTCGCAAGCCAAGTACAGGCTAACGGAGGCAGTCCAAATGCTAATACCTCAGGTTACAGGTATCTCTGACAGGTGACTTTGATGCATCTTATCCACCAAAGACAAATTTTTATCGGCATTTGGCACCTGACAGGTGGTAATGTCAGACTGGCTTGTAGGTGGCAGATGGGTGGCCTTCCAGTTTGTCAGATGACCACATCGACCACCTCTGTATGGCTCAGTGAGGCGTTATGTGTTATCCCCTTCCCACTGATAATACTTTCCTTCCTCCTGCTCTCTGCCCTGTCTCCCCTCACTCCTCTCCTCTCTGATCTCCTCTCTCCTCTTTATCCTCCTCCTGCAGCTCCTATTTCCAGATCTGTGTGTGCACGGGTCAAACCAGTCAGTATGGAAAGTGGGATCTGACAAGCAGCTTGGTGTGCGGTTGGCGAGGAGGGATTAGCGCCTGTCAAGCGGCCCCTTTTGGTGCACAAAGACAATTCTGCAATGTCCGTCACTTCCACCAGGGGCTGCCACAGCAGGTGAGTGGACTGATAAACACTCTAGGGGGGTGCACATACGTTTTGCAGTGCAGATGCTCAAATAAAAAAAGAAATGTATGCACGCAAAGTGCACCCTGTTGGTTTCTCTGAGCTGGCACCAGAGTTTCTTGAGGCCATAAGTACATACAGTTGGGTACTTGCATGCACTGTAATAATAACCTTACTAACTTAATATAAATAAATAAATCATTAAAAATCAACACATTTTTATACAAAATTTTAAAAAGCTGTTTCCAGAATCAATAAATTAATAAACCAGCCAATCTACCCTCCAAACTTCAAAGTAGGCCTGTTTTCATTTGCAACAATCAGGCAGAGTGCCGTCTTTTTCTATTTGTCTATTTGTTTGCTCTCATCTTCCCAATTTGGTCTCCAACTCTCCTCATTTTCTTCCCCTTCTTTTTTAAACAGTCATGCACTAATTTTATAAATATTTTCTCAATAAGCTTTGAAAGAATCCCAGAAAACAGATGCGCACAGCTCCGAGCTCCTCCTTTTTTCTTTCTTAGCCACAGCAGCACTAAAACACTTGCCATTTTTGTAAGAATTAATTGCTACAGCTGCAGATTGGGAGACGTAAACTTTACTTTTAGTTGAGTTTTGTTTTATAAAGACACGTTGAAGTGGGAAAGCAATTCCGCCTCTGTCTCTGCTTGTACTGGTCAGTTGGTGAACTTTAATAAGCCAAAGAGTTGGAGGGAGGTGGTGTGGTTTTACGCCAGACTGGCTTACTTGTTGTTGTGCTTAATAGTGGGTTGTTGCTTAAGTCAGGTTGGTTGTATTTAGATGTTTTTATAGCAGTTCAGTTTCACAACAGTGTTAACAATGCTGAAGCTTAGGGCGATTTCTGTCGTTACCTGAAGGCAGATCAGAGAGACGTGATGCTACTCTGCAGGGCGCTTGATTTCGGTTGTGGCTGTGAGAACAAGGAAAGTTGAAGAAGGAGGGACAGAGGCTATACCGTCACATGGTTTTATTTTGTATCAACACAGTTTCAAGGTGGACAACCAGGATTAGTGTCACCATTTCAGTCTCTGACCAAATGTCTCTCCTTCTGTTCCTGAGATATGACGTTGATTAACAGCCAGAAATCTGTTTTGCATGACATCTTGATGTCACAGTTGACTTTTGACTTATTGGATATAAAATTTCATCACTTCATCATTTTATCCCATGAGACACTGAAATTTGAGAGTATAAATTCTGAAGTTATGGCCAAAAACGTGTTTTTAAAGGTCATGTTATGACCTTGACCTTTGACCACCGATATCTAATCACTTTATTCTTCAGTCGAAACAAATGTTTGTGCCAAATTTGAGAAAAGTACCTCAAGGCCATCTTCTGATATTGCATTCATGAAAATGAGATTGATGCAGGGTCACCTTGACCTTGACCCTTGACCACCAAATTTCAATCAGCTCATCTTTGAGTCCAAGTGAACATTTGTGTCAAGTTTTAAAATAAAAACTCCCTCAAGGCCATCTGTAGATACTGGGTTCACGAAAACGAGACAAATGCAAGGTCATTATGACACTGACCTATGACCACCAAGTTCTAATCAGGTCACCATCGAGTCGACTTGAATATTTTTGCCAAATATGAAGAACTTCTCTGAAGGTGTGCTTCAGATATTGCATTCCCAAAAATGCGACAGACAAGGTTGCAGTGACCTTGACCTTTGACCTACAACCACCAAAATCAGAAGAGTTCATTAATGAGCCAGCATGGCTGCTTTTGCTAAATTTGAAGAAATTCTCTCGTGGCATTCTTGACATATTGCGCCCATGAAAGCGGGCTGATGGAAAAAAAATGTCTTTAAAAAGGGCACCAATCAAGACAAAGGGCAAAATGCCAAGTGCTTGTGCGCCACCTCAGGTCTGTGTGTGTGAATCCACATACTCAACATTTCTTCATCCGAATCCAACCAAAGAAAGTCAAGATGCATCAATTCAATTGTGCAGTTTCTCAGCTCACTAACACATTACCTGAAACGGTAAAACGTTTCTGTGTTTACAGTTTTGTTTCCAGCACCTGTTCAGCACAATATTATAGCGCCTTCCCGTCTGTTTCTGAAATGACAAAGCGTGTGCGAGTAATTAAGCTGCATGTGAAAGACAAGATTCCCTTTAATTCCCGTACATTTGTCACAGTCAGAACCATTTTTTTTTTTTTTAACCGCTCGATATTCCTCTTCCGAAGCGGTGATCTCTGTTCATTTCCACAAGAAAGTCACATAAAGGCATCTGATCCACATGCTTTGCTGCCTCAGATGGGCCTCTTACACCTCATGAATTGCTGATGCATTGCAGGTTTAACAGACCGGCTCCAGTTCTTCCAGTTATAATGCCTTTCAAATGCTGATCCAGGATGCCCTTGCCACAACAGAACCGGCAAAGCCGAGAAAGCCTCAGGACAGAGTGGGCTGCATAAGACACTAACAGAGAGCAGAGAGGAGAGCAAAGCTCTATTGGATAACTGCCTGGCTTTTTCCACAGCACTTGACCCTGGCACACACACCTCCCCTTTCCCTCCCCGCACCTCCTCCACCTTCTTCTCCTCCTCAGCACCGGCAAATGAAGTGTCCCCGCTCTCGGCTCTGATCCTGAGAACCTATGACAGCCAAAGCCTTCCTGCTCTCTGAAGTAAGCCCTGGCAGCGATAGGCTAGTTTACTATTCCCCTCTCCAGCCCGAGCTGCAAGGCATGAACACGGGCGAGACAAAGCCTGTGTGACTGCGGTGAATAGAAAGACGGAGGGAAATAAGAGGAGAGGAGAGAAAGAGTGCTTGACCTTACCTGTCAGAGTGTAGCTTCAAGTGTGCTTTAGGTGAGAAACGCTTCACTGTCATGTCAAGATTTAAGACGGGAAGGACAAAAAACAGACAATAAACCAAGCCACCTTTAGTTAATTGTTTTAACGTTTAAAAAAATGAAGATTGCACTTCCTGTACATTATGAACTGCGTTTCGGAGTAACGCAGTGACTGTAACGCTCGGGGGCGGATAGAAAAGATTCTTCAAACATCCAACAACAGTGAGTGTGGCCGTGAAAAGGTTCCTCAGCCTGGAGTTGTCCATGGGGTCGGGTATCAGGCTGTTGACAGGCAAAAAGGGTGATTCACGGGCGGTGTTTTGTCTTAGCTATAGTATATCTGGATTTGGGTTAGACTGGAAGAAGAGCACGCAGGTCTATACGCAGCTATTGACAGATAAATGCTTTAAAATCAGTTTCACATGTACTGGGTCGGATACCGTGCCGTTGACCTGCAGAAAACGTGTTTGCAGGTGGTGTTGTGGCTTAATGTTATATCCTGGTTTGGTTCTTGGTTAATAAAAGATCATGCAGGTAAGACTGCTGCTGTTGGATGATATTAGATGAGATCAGAATTCACCAGGTTGAGTACCTGGTGGATGACCCTCAAAAAAGGTAATTGGCGGCTGGTATTTTGTCTTTATTATGTTTCCGGATTTGGCTCAGAGTGAAAAAAAGAACATGCATGTCTGATTGTGGCTGTCTGATGATAAATATACTAAGGTCAAATAAGTTTTGCATGTGCTGGGTTGGGTACCATTCATGTCACGTCAAAAGGTTGATTCGTGGCTTGTATTTTGTCTTAATTATATCTCTGGATTTTGTTCTGGGTGACAAAAAGAACGTGAGATATTACAATGAAATGAGACAAAGAATTTAAATGATTGTTTTTTAATCCTGTGACTGATGGCTTTGTGTCTAACAGACTCATAAACTGTGGAGCTGCACAATATAATGAGAAAAAGCAAAAAATATTAATTTCAATTGTATTTTCTGAATAACCTTCATTTTAAAATATATTATCCTAGTTTCACATCAATAACAGTTCCCAAAATGATCCAACGTGCCGCCTGACTGAATTATTTAAACAGCACATGGTTATCATCAGAATTGTGTTTTGGGGTTGGGCAGTGGCTCTTTAGGCAGCTGGTTTGGTTGGTTTATGAAACTTCATGTCCTGGTTTTGGTTCAGGAACAGGTCCTGAAAATGAGACCTGTGCATGACTTCTGCTTTAGGTGATTTTCTTTCTTTCTATTTTTTTGTAAGTAATGACTAATGTACTAATGCGTTACTACAGTTTATTCAGGTTAATAAATCATACATTGATGTTTTATTTATTGTAATAAGCCGTTAATAAGAACAAAATTTGCCATATTGTGAAAAATCCCTGTGGCTGATGATTAGCCTACTCTTACCCTTTTTAATTCATCTTAATTGTTTACTGAAAATTAATAAACCTTTATCTAATCACTATTATTTTATTTTTTTAAAACTTATACACAATAGTCTTTCTCACAACCTGGCAACCAAAAGCTTCTTATTAATAAGTTAACACTGAACTTGTGACCATTTGTTTTATTTATGTTTATAAATATTAATGTTTTACAGATCAGTGGTAATCATCTGGGTCAGCATGTTGTCAGAAATCCCCGACTGCTCATCCAACGCTTTAATTCTTCTTGATAGCTTACCAGAAGGAGGTGTAATTAATTATTTATTTACGTTTTCTAATTGTGTTAATCATATTTAATTTTAACTTAATGTTAATCAATATCAATCAAAACATTTTTAAGTTGTTGACTTTTCTAACAATCTGGCCACCAGTAGCTAAGATTTCCTCATTGCCCCATAAAGCATTAATGAATGATTTATTAACCATTAATAATACCACTATACCGTAGGCTACCATTAACTAAGCTCCTGAGAAAGTACAACTTATCATAAAGTAGTGCTAATTTATAAAGTTTATACTAAAAAGTACTCTATATGAGATCCATCCACTGGTCTGTGATGGTCCAGGCCAGAGTTTCCACCCATTACAGCCTTTGTAGCCTTTACAAGGCCCCTTACAAACAGATTATCATCAATCCACAGCGGTAAAGCAATCATGTCTCTCTAAGACAGATTGCTCTGTTAAGGTGCTCCATAATTTAATATCCCTCTCGTTCTTCATCTCCCCTCTTTCTCTCCCTCCTTCCCTCCCTCCGTCAGCCTGGCAAAGTCATGCTGAGTTCCTTAAAATGTATTAAATTATGATGTGTCATGAAACTAATTCTCTCCCCGGAGTATGAATCACATGACGGATCCCTCTGCGGCCTTACCTTTGACACACTGTATGCACATAGCACGGTAATAGATTAAAATTAGCCTCAAGTTCCTTAAATTATTGACCCCGGGCCCGTTTTTCGCCCCCCTGTCAGCAATCAGTTTACGGGGAGGTGTGAGTGTTAATGCTAAATGGAGGTTTGGGAAGGAGGGGTGGGGGTGCTTTACTTCACCTTGCTGTCAAACTGGCCCGTTAGTCTTTCCTAAAGACTTCTGTTGAGCATGTGGGAAATGAATGGATGAGCGGTAGGTGGGACTTAAGTTTCGGCGTTACAGCACTACATCAATGAAATGGCTTGTTGGTGCACTCTTAATAATGTACCTTTAAAAATTCATGGGGTGGAATTTGAATTAATTCAATTTTTAATACCCACCATTTATTATTAAGCCTTTTCCAATGAATATTTCACATTCTAATCTTATTAACAGGATAGAGTGTTAAGACTTTCTTTGCCACACAACAGATATTCCTTAACTTGTGTTTACCCACGATAAACCTATTCTGGGGCAGCCTCCCGAAATTCAATTGCATGAAATGAAGAGATTGGTATGCGTGGTGCTCATATTAAAAAGGACATTTGTGCAGTCGCTCGTCTATGTGCTTTATTAAATCTGACTATACGTGCTTCATTGGAATTTAAAGTCAGCTAAATATACTGAGAAACACATCCTCGACCTTCAGTGTTGCATAGATATACTGAACAAAAGTTTAAATGCAACACTTTTGTTTTTGTTGCCATTTTTCACAGGTTAAACTTAAAGGTCTAAAACTTTTTATGCACTTGGTAGTTGTATTTCATAATTCTTGTCACAGATTTGTTAATAAGCACATCCATTTTTTTTTCCTAAAGTTGGCACTAAATCCAACTACCCTTACAAATGCACAAGTTGGTTACCATGAAAAACTGCTGTCAGGTCAAGACCCTTGAGAAGACAATGAGCATGCAGATGAGAGTCCCTGTGATGGTTTTTGAGAGTTTGTTCAGGATTTTTTTTCAGTTGCAGTTAGGAGTCTGGTTGGATGTACTGCCAAATTAACAGAAAGACATCTAAAATCTGATTTTTTGATCACACAACCTGATTCCACATTTTTTGCAAGTTTTTAGCGAGCAAGTCCTCTGCCTGCAATATCTCCAATATTGTTTCTGTTAATTTGGCAGTATATCCAACCGGTCATGAATCTGAATGTTTTTGTACCACCATAAGTTGTCTCCGATGTAGTTTCCCTTTATTTGGCTGTATACCCAACCGGCTCCGGATTTGAATGTTCATGTCACCACCATACGTTGTCTCCAATGTAGTTTCTGTTAATTTGGCAGTACATCCAGCCGGCTTCGGATCTCAATGTTCATTGCACCACGGTAGAGCGTATCCAATCTCCAATTTCCATAAATTTGCCCGTACAGCCAATCGGCCCTGGACCTTAATGCTTATTTCACCACCATATGCTGTCCCCAATGTCGTTACTGTTAATTTAGCAGTACATCCAACTGGCCCTGGATTTTAATATTCATTTGAACAAAGTTGTGTTTGTTTCCATAATTTGATGGAAATGTATCTATTGAAAGCATTAAATTTTCTTAGAAATTTAACTTAAAAGCTGTTAAAAAAATGGGAGCAAAACAAAACTGTTTAGGTCTTTGTTCAGTGTGTATAGCAGATTATGTGTTTGTAGCTAGAGACTAACTTCCATGATGCCGAATGGGATCTATTTGAATCTAACTAAGTGGCCACCAGGCTCAATTTATGTGCTACTGTTTTATTAATTCCTAACAACCTGCAGCAAAAACAGAAAAGCAGTGTTTTCTTTTCAATTTTCCCCAACTCGCCTCTCAGTGTAGACCTTGCGCATCCCACCGGCTGTTGTTATGGATCTCTGAGTGTTTTTGCTCCCCCCCACCCCTCCTCTCAAGCGACACAATATCTTTGTTTATGTGATGATATCCTCCTAGAGGGTCAGATCACCTGCGTTTGTATACACAGGTCAGATCCGTGGGGAGTTGTCACCAGCTCTCAGTGTCTCTAATGAACTCCAGCCGTTTGACTGACAGACGGGTTATAGGCCGGGAGTAGACTGCGGCGCCAAGTGCCGAGCTGCTGTGTGTGTGACTGATTGGATACATGCTTAATGAAGCGACACGCACGCACAAGATACACAGTGTCATAGATCTGTTGGGGGGCATGTTGGGGGGTGGTGGAGTGCGTATGTCACATGTAAATGTTTGTGTAGTGGTATTTGCAAGCACAGGAGAGAGGATGCTACTCTATTTACAACTCTGTCCAGTGTGAACTGTTGTCTGTGGTGGTGATTTTCAACCGACTCGTTCCACGGGGGGGTACTTCTGCTGTTGCCAGGGGATACGTTGAAAGATTGTGGAGTAGCTCAGCTAATGTGTGATGATGAAAATTTCTATTTGCTTGAAAAATACCAACATACGGAGTCAGCTGTAACCCTTGAACACGATGTAGAGTGTGTGGAAAAATAGCCACGGAAACAAGCCAGCAGAGAGGACTAAATGTACTGGATAAAAGAACTGAAAAAAAAAGATTACTAAAGTAGGAACTGCTGAAAGTGTACAAAGTTAAAGATAAATGGTGAAATAGCTTAAAGTAATGTTAACAGTAAATATAGCTAAAGTAAGCCTAATGGTTAAACATCTGAAATGGAGAAAATTTAAACTGTTAAAAAAGTTACATAAAACTAATGCTTAAACAATACAAAAAGCTAAAAAATACGTACATAAATAAATATATGTATATATAAATAATATAATGAAAGTAGTTTTAATAGCTAAAAGTAGTTCAGTGGTGCTTAATGCTTAAACAGTTATAGTCAGCTAAAAGGCAAGATGTCCATCCAGAATTTTACAAAATTTAGTTATAATTAGGCCCACTAAATAGCTTTATAGAGCACCAGATATCAATATAAAGTCAAATAAACACGCTTTGGTGGGTGGTATTGATAAAATGCTCATTTCTCAATCTGACAGGTTTGTGTGGTTACATCTGAAAAAGGCTAAAAACCTTCGGCCTATTATATGTTTATGGTTTTTACAGCCACCAGTTTACTGCGTTTTATCTGCAAAGTTATTTTCCATGTAGAAATAATATAATCAGATCTGTTTGGCCAAAACTACACTGTTGTATAACAACAGCCGGCCCCCAGACTGTAGTATTATATCTTTACAGGGTATACGTTTCACAGCGTGAACTTTGTCTCCTCCGTTTAAATGCAGTCTACATGGACGCAGAGGACTGCCCTAGAAAAAGCATCACTCATATTCTCCATCAAAACAACTCTTTTGGCAGCCGACTCAGAGGAATCCAGGGCAATATAACAGAAAATAGTCAACATCTCATACTGTCGGTGTCCTTCTGCAATGCTTCTTTTTTTGTTTGTTTGTTTTTCATTTTTCTTCTTTAATGACGAATACTCGAACCTCAGGTGTGTAGTACCTCGATCTGTGTGGCTTTGTTGTCTTGTCAGTGTCATGACTTTGAAGTCATATTTTACGTTGCACAATGCTCATTTCCTTTTTCTTTTTTTTTTCTTTTTTTCTTTATTTATTTGCCCGTGGCAGTCCAATATCATTATTTTCCCCCTGAATAAAAAAAAAAAAAGATAAAAGAAGGAAAGGGAGAGAAAGAAATCTTGCTGGTGCCAACTTTTCCACCAATTCTTGACTCGTCTGAAACTCAGTTACTCTTTCAATTATTCTAAACTCGAAAGATCTCTCCAAAGAGGTGACAACACTGACAAAGCTAGTGTAACATCTATCAGCTTGGAAATAATTTGATGTCAGTCACTTTTTATTTGTTGCATATCGAGGATAGTGAAATTGATTCGCAGTGACACATTTTTGGCGGGGGGGTTGCAGAAAGAGCGGAAATGAGAAAGGTTGTGATTTACCATGCAGCGATCCCTTTATTCTGTCCCTCAACTTAATTGGAGTAGCCCAGCGAGCGCCTTACATCGCCCATCAGATTGTTAGCAGTGACAACAGTGGCTTTCCGTGTTGTTTCATTAAGGTATTTATGTGTCGCCCCTCAAATCAATATCCCACAAAATGGCAGCTGGCGTGCGAAGCGACTTGTCGTTCCGGGTCCGACTGACAGGAATCCGGAGCGTTAGACGCTGCGGCAGATTTGTTAAACAGCAAGTGCCCAATTTTGTTTGATGTAATCCTGTCCCACTTCATCGTGGGGATCTGGAGCTGAAGCGAGACGGAGCCGGAGAGCTTATCTGTGAGTCTGTGTGCTGCAGTTGGTACTACAGCTCTGATTCTCTCCTCGAGCCCGAATGTGCCCGACCATACCCGACAGCCTCAGGCTGTAACTTCTTGTCTCAGGTGGATTTTCGCCAATTTAACTTTGTTTTTTCTTGAGTGAAACAGTTCTCACAACATATTCTCATCTATAGTCATCACATGCTGCCGCTTTGTCAGTGGACTTCTACGTCTTCATATTACGCTCTATGTATCCTTCTGCATCTGTTGTTTACATTCCCGGATGGCGCTGCTGGGATGTCAACAAAAGCACATTGTTAAGTTTATTTGGCCCTTAGCGCCCGCTTTAATATTACACACACTCATATCACTCTGCGCACATAATATGATTTTTAAAATCAAGCTTAAAAGATTATCATACATTAATATTATTTTCTGCTTTCATTGAGTTTAATCCTCAACCAACATTAGCCCTAATAAAAATCAAATATCCATTAATTCTCAGAATTATAACCCTATAAATGACATGTTTTTGTCATAATGCAACAATGTTTTTAGATGATTATTTTTATTTTTTTAATTACCACAGCCTATCTCAATGATTTGCAGCAACATTGATTGTGACAGTGCACCTAGTGGATATAGCATGTCTCCATAGGCCAAATATGGTTAAAAAAATTTTTAAAAAAGGACAGCATAAGGTAGAAAATAGTAAAAATGACAAATTTCAAGAAACCTGGAAATAACACAATGTATGTTTTGCAGTTTCAATGGGTTTCAGTGGTGCATTTCTTTGCACTACCATTATGATAGTAACAATTTTGTTTACTCAGTGTATTTTAGATTTATGTATTTTGTAGGAGCTGAGCTGGAAATTCCAAGATCAAACAAAAATCTCAAAGGATTTACAAAAAAATACGAGCCTCCTGCAGATATAAGTGCATGTTCACACTAACACTGCATCCCACAGATGCACACATACAGTATGAGCACACACACTCTTTCTCTTCGTCATAAACGTACAGTACATTCTCCACTCTAATGACTCTGTTTCATTCTCTGTTCCTGGCTGTCCGACTCTGACTGCTGCTAATGCTGCTACTGCTGTGTTAACAGCAGATAAATGGCGCCGCTCATTGTCTAGATTACATTCGATCTCCAATCAAGAGGTAATGGGTGTTGTCATGGCAACCACATCCAACAGGCAGGCAGGGAAGGACGGGGGGAACGAGCAGGGTTGAAGACTCCAGATGTACTTAAAACAAATGAATCCTGTGCTGGATTTTTTTTTCTCCACTTTCCTGTTTAATATCTGCTCCTTTGTCAGAAATGAGAGGAAATTTACTTCCACAGTTGCCTTGTGGGCTTTTGTTTAAACACCTTTCATTTGATAAGATACAAGGTACAATTTAAGGGTCCAGTCTTTAGGATTTAGGCAAATTAGTTAGCAGCCCCTCAGCAACTATCTGCATAGCATTTAAAAAAGATACAGATTTTTTTGTGTGTTTTTAATGATTTAAAGGAACAGTGTGTACAATTTTAGGAGCTTTTGTGGTTGTAAGTTATTGCAGATGGCAACCAGCTGAAACTTTTCCTTCAGTATACAAACAAACAAAAAAAAGACAAAAGGTAAAATAATAGTCCAAATTGTTTTAATATTACTATCTTGTAAAAGCAGTTTGAGGCGGATAGTTCAGTTCCCGCTTAAACTTCGATATTTGGATCTTAAATTACGAACTTAATAACATAGGATAAACACTGTTTTTTAACATTAAACTGCATTATTCATTGTTTTTCCCAGTTAAAAGTGCACAATCTGTTTGTTTTTGAGAGGAAAAGACCTCTGCGGATAATTTAGCTCCTGGTTAAAATCTCCTATATGTCAGGATCTTAACCTATGAGCCAAACAGCATCTGAGAAGCATTGTTTTTTTTAATGATAAACTGCTTCTTTTTTTTTTTCTTCAACAGTTTTAATCACGTAGTTTGTTTGTATTAAAGGGGAAGAGTCTTCTGTGGATAATTCAGCTCCTGGTCAAAATCTCCTGTATGTGTGGATCTTAACTTATAGTGACTAATAATAATAATAATGCTAATAACAATAACATGTTTTTAAAGGTTAATTCACAGGGTCCACTTGCTTTGGAGGGGTAGATACTTCTGCCGATAATTTTGCTCCCGGTTAAAATCTCCTTTCCAGCCTAATCTTTACGAGCTGAAACATTGTTTTTTAATCTATAACTGCTTTATTTAGTGTTTTGCCAGTTTTAATTACTTGGTTCTTTTTTTTTTTTTTCTTTTTTTTTTTGGAGAGTAACAGATCTCTTTGGATAATTTGTCTCCTGGTAAAAACCTTAACCAAAAAGCACTGAAGAAATTCCAACTGGGAGTTGAAACTCAGCTTGCAGGAGAGATTTCAGCTGGTTGCAATTCACAGTCCTTACCACCAGATGCCTCTAAGTCCTAATTGCTGCACCTTTAAAGGATGATTTGTGTTTAGATCCACCCAGGTACAGCTTAGAAACAAGACCTGGATTGATTAACAGTCAGTCTTTAAATTTTACTCAATGGGCACGTACAGGCCTCCCAAACATGCACACAAATTCTTGTATCTGGGGCAAGCTGTTTAGCATGAAGTGTTGAGTCTCATTTCTTTTCATACTTTTTAATTCTTTTGACAAACTTCCCCCCCTCTGGACATACTTCACTGACAAACAAAACACATCTGAATACCTCCTTTCAGGAAGAGCCTCTTTTATTTCTGCACTTGCACTAACCCTCACAGATTGACTCCAGGACAAAGATCCAGCACGCATCGAACTGACAGCATGAAAGGCTCGATAATTTTGGCCCCGGAAGATACTGATACATTTTATGGGATTGCTTTGTCTCACATGACCTGATGTAATGTGACAGCAAAGTGTGGTGTATGAAACAAGGAATGTGTTTGTAATACAAATGAGATGTCTCCCCGACTCTCTCTGGATGTCTGGTGTGATTTTAAAGGAAAAGTCAACATGAAACATCTATGAACGGAGCAGTAGATTACCCTTTATTTCTTTCATTGGTCTACACACACCAAGTAAGAGTCAAGGTACCTGGTGGCTTCCTCTGTCTCAATATCACATTAGATTCACAATTATGACTCGATTTACACCTGATATTAACATATCTATACATTATCAGGGTAATGACATCTGATAATGAGAAAATAGACTGTCTGAAATGCCTCTTTAAGCACCTTTGATACATTAAATGCAGCGTTACATGTGTGAGTGCTTAATATTAAAACAACAATATATAAATATATATTTTTCTGAATATAAAAAACAAATAAATACAAATAACACGAAGAAAATAAGTTGCAGTCAGGCCAGAAGTGGGAAACAAATATACATATAAAAGAAATATTAAACAACAAAAGTCAAAACAGTGAAAGTGCATAAAAAGCATAAAACAGGTTTATAGGAAATAACAACCTTAATATGCGATAAAAGTAAAAAGAAGGTGGAACGAATTAAAGGGAAGAGCATAGAAATGGGTCTTGAGCTATTTCCTAAAACTATCTACAGAAGCTGCTTCTCTTAATAAGATGTGAGTGAAGCGCCCATGTTTTCACACTTACTGTGAAACTGTGCACATTAACTGCTGCACAGAGGCATCCAACTGCATGGCGGTGTTTCTAGTTTTGACGAAGTTTTGCTGTAGTTAAACACGGTCCCAGTTTTATTCAATTAATCTTCACATTCTGCTGGTTTTAACGTCTTTGTTAAAAGGAGACGTGAGAAAAACAAAGAGTTGATTTACTGATACATGGTAATTTTGTCATTGAAGTGCGCATTTAATCATATCTAATTCTGCTTATATTGCGATCAGGTCTAAATATTTAAAGAGAGAAAATCTGAAAAACTTGTAAACATAAGTTCAAGGGAAACAGTTATTATTTTCATTCAGCCCTCCTGTTTCTCTCTGGTCAAATGAGCAGATCCTACAAAGGAAAAAAAAAAGCTGAGTCAGACAGCTTTATCTGTGTTTTTGTGTAATATTCAGAGATGTTTTCCTATTCAACAATCGACAAAAACAACTTCATTTTAAAAACTTCAGCTCCGGTGTTCTCATTCTTTGATAAACACCATTTCCAGACCTTTAGAAACCTTGACATTTACTTTGCTGTTTTCACCCAACAAACGGCGCTGGCTCTTTAAAAAATTGGGAGCAACAGCTTATGTCTTTGTCAAACACCGGGGCTGAGATTTACCGGCTGACAGTGACATGTCAAACTAAACTACATCGCAGCACTGAATTTTTCATAATTTTTTTTTTTCTTCTTCCACCGGCAACAACAACAATGCACTGCTCCTCTCAGCCCCTCCCACACAGCTCTCTTGTTGTCTTCTTCTATCGGCGCTGTGAGGAAAATATCACCTCAGGTCTCACCTTTCAAATGTTGAGGAAAATGCTCACAATCTTGACAGAAGCTCTAAACATTTTGCCCCCCTGTAAATATTAGGCTTTGTGTGAGGGAGGGATGTTGGAGGCAGCCGTTGCGGAGCCGCGGGGTAAACATGCAAACCTTGATTAACTCGTGTAGCGCCTGATATTTTCCTCCCTGGGAAAGCACAAACTCTGCTGCCTCATACTTCTGTACATAGCACCTTGTTTGTTTGTTTTTGCAATTTAGGAATTGTTACAGTTTGCAGAAGAAAAAAATTGGCAGCAGTATAACTATGATGGAAGTCTTATCTGTTTAGATTTAGATAACTGTGTTTTGTAAAATACTGTCAGGTAGATAGTGGGATATGATTTCAAAGGGTTTCAGATGCACTCCAGTGTACTGCCGTCACTCACTGTGAGAATATACTGTATCCAATATCTTCACTCAGTCAACAGAAAGATTAAAAAAAAACTCAAAAAGTGAACACAGTGTCCACAGAGCTGCGGAGCTGTCCAGATAGAGAGGCATTGTGTGCATGTGTCTGCCAATATGAGCTCCTATGCATGCATTTTTTTAGATTTTTATTTTGTTTTCATCAGCAAAAATACAGTGAATCTATTTCATTTTTTTCTTTTTAAGCTGTGTGTACTTGCACACATTATATTAAAAAAAATTATGTAAACATAAAATAAAATTTCTAATAGACATCCCCTTCCAAAGTCTATAATCCACAAACCTGATAATTAGAAATACATAAATTAATTAAATTTAAAAATGAATGCAAAATAGCAATAATGATTTTCCACTCCACATTATAAACAAAGAGATAAAGTGCAGATGCTTTTGATGATATCTTTACAAAATTTTCCATTCAGAGAATTTAGTTGACATTAAGGAAAGTTTGTGATCGGATCTCACTTCCTTGCTATTTATGCAAAAGACAAAAACAAAAAAAAACATGTAAATAATTCCCATTTGCAAAGACTGAATGCATTGTTCTTTAACCGTTTAACACCTGGAATGACATCGGGTTTAACATTTAAACATCAGAAACCTGAAAAAATCCACAAGCAACTATGCAAGAAATATCCTGCATACTTCAAAATAAATTTAAAAAAGTTAAAAGGTGAAATGAAAATGATTTAAGCTGAGTCAGACAGTTTTTATTTCATCTAACTAGGGAGGAGAAGTAGATATGATCAAAAAACTAGAACATGAGTAGATCAAAAAAATTTCAAAAAAACTAGATTTACTGTAGAATCCCCTAAATTAGATATTTAAAATGATGTAACAGAAACAAAGAAAATAATTTTTGTCAGCGCTTCCTTGAAGTCATTTTCTTTTTTTCTTTTCTTTTTTGTGCTTTTTTAATAACTTTTACTTATTTTTTGCAATTATTGGGGGGGCAAAAATATCAACATTGTCTGCTACATATTTTGTTTTAACTAATAAATGGCTAAAATCTCATTTCACTGCAGAGCTGCGTGCAGCGTATTGATACTGTCAGCCTCTCCTTTCTCCACTCTGTGTTTTTGGGGTGGCTGTAGGTCAGGAGGTTGCCCACTAATCAATGGTTTGATCCCCAAATTCTCTAACCTGCATGTGAACTATCTTTGGACAGAGCCCTTTATTGTGAATGTTTCTAAATGTTTGGGTGATGTTACTCTGTCGTTTTTAAGCACTTTGAGTGGTCGGAGGACTAGAAAGGCTCTATGCAAGTGCAAGTTCATCTGCTATTTACCGTTTTGTTTCTCTTGTTCTCACTGAGGAGATGTTGAACTGATCGTTACTAGGGAAGAAAGCAATATGGAGACAGTGCTTCTGTTACAATGAATGAATCAACATGTCAGCTGATCTTAAAATGATCTGATGTTTCTTATCTGCAGTGTCACTCAATAGGACCCTGCTGTCTCAAATATCTGAGGTTTTCTGTTTTACACATCAGTCTGAGGGCTTTTGCTGTTTTCTGATTGAAACCAAAGAACCAGAATGTGACAGTTTGCATGTAATTTAAAGGGTTTTGACAGTAATTCAACATGCTTTTGACATACATATCAATGCCACCCACCAACAAACATAATATTGACACACTGACATGCTTTATCTTTGTCTTGCATGATTACCGTCAAAACTTTGTGCTTTATTTTATTTTATGTTTTTTGTCTGTAAAGTTTGTAAGTTGCTCTCACATGTTGCCAGTATGCATCTCATCTGAACAAAGCAATGCCCTGAAGATATTACTTTTTCTAGACAGAAGGACAAAACTACTGATTTTCATGAGCAAAAAACAGGCTCACAACCTTTAAAAAAGCTACTAAATATACTAAATTTGGATGAAGTGGTTCATGATTCAGAATCTGGAGTGCCTTTCAGATAGAGTTATTAGTAATGTTATTTTATGCAGTAAATTTGGCCATTTTAACATGGGGGGTCTAAGGGAATCAACTCGCTCTTGGAGCCAGCCTCTAGTGGCCATTAAAGGCACTGCAGTTTTTTTTTCCACTTTTTGTTCGACTCAGTTTTTAAAGTTTTGCCTCTTAGCTTCAAATAGTTCTCATTTTCTCACATGTTCATTTGCCACCCATCTCATCAGACAAGGCCTGAACAGAGAGTTAATAATCATCTTCTGTTTTCAGATACCTGCCCGACCACTCCTTTGAAAATATGGTTTTTATAATAGCGGCTCAGCCTCTTTGTCCCCATGGAGGGGAATAACACACATCTTCATTAATTATGACTTAATGAAATACAAAATTGCCTCAGGTGCTGTTTGACTGACAGGAATTCTTACAACACAGGAAAGCCTTCTTATATGTATATAGGCCTCCCAGTACAATGTTGGACTCTAATTGGCAATTTATCACCTGCTCAATAGTCAGGATTGCTTTCTCAGTGTCTGCGGCGGTATTAGTGTTTTTCAACATCCAGATTAATTTCTTAAAAGCTGGCCTCTAAAAAAAAGTGTCTGGCTTGCAAATAACGGTATGTGATTTAAGGGGGGAAAGTGCTTGTCTTGGAGGTATTGTGAAAGGGTTTCGAGGAAGTGAGAGAGAGAGAAAGGGGTTGACGGAGAAGGACAGAGAGGCAGAGATAGGAAAACAGAGAGCGAGGCAGAGGCCGGGAGCATTAAACTGGAGTGAAATAAATTTGCTTAGCAGGTACTTCTGTTGGAGTCGCCTCCACTGAAAGAGGAGATCAGTCTTGCCTGTTCTGCATTGCCATTTCATCTAAATCCCTCTCTCCATTTTTTTTTTTTCATGAGCTCGGGAATCTGTCATTCACAGGCCATTCATTTTTAACGCACTCGCCATTAATAGATGCTATAAATACTCCAACATATACGGTTTATACACCCAGCCAATTCTGATGCCTGCACTGCCAAATACTTTATGGTGAATAAAGCTGAAATAATAATTTGATTAATGGATCAGACAACAAAGATTTAAATACCAACAATTTTGATAGTCAAGAAATCCCTTAAAGTCGCTTCCCATACACATTTTACAGTATGTAAAAAAATACTGATTTATTATTATTTTATTTTCCAGGAGCATTGGTGCCACTGAAAATGGGTGTCTTTTAGTGACTATTGGCTGTGTTTTCAGTGGTGTTTGTGCCACCAGACATGAGTGTTTTTTAGCAATTTGTGGCCACATTTACCGTGGGTTTTGTGCCACCAAACATCGCTTTTTTAGCAACTAGCGGCTGTGTTTCCAGCGATATTTGTGCCACTGGACAAAGGTGTTTTGAGTGACTAGTAGCCATGATTTCATTGCCGTTTGTGCCACCGAACATGGATGCTTTTCAGCGATCTGTGATTGTGTTTGCACCTGTATTTATGCTACTGATCATGGAAAATTTTTAGCAAATAGTTGCTGCATTTCCATCTGAATTTGTGTCACCACACATTGGTGTTTTTGAGCCACTGATGGCATTTGTGCCACCAAACATAAGGATTTTGAACTAAAACATATTTTTTCCAAACCAAAATCGAGTTTTTTTTATGCCTCAGCATGACCACACGTTATATCATGACTTGTGAACCATCTTTGAAATAAACAAATATAGGTGGAGTTCTCCTCAAATGTTAATAAACAATGACAAAAAATGTAAAGTAGCTATGCATATCATATTACTTTAAGAAATGGCTGCATAATAATGACTTAATCTTTTTTTTTGTTTTGAATGTTAGGAATCAGGAAAAAAGCATATTTCTCAATTCTGTGTGTGATTATTTGTCAGTGTAACACAGTTAAGCGAACTCTGTTAGTTCATACAGCCTGTGGGCATGTCAGAGCCAACGTGTTATATTCACTGATTCACTAGAGCAGCTTTGGAGGGCCATCGATATTCGAGTGCTTCACGCCTGTCGTGAGAGGATATTTATATGTTGCAATGGATGGATTTATTTATAGAAAATGATATTAAGGATAATAATATGAATTGCTTTTAATGTTGAGTCCACACATACGGTTATGTCCTTTATATTGATTGTGATATATATATATATATATATATATATATACACACCATGGGTCAGTGATGGGAGGAAAGAGGGCAGTGGGTCTACATTTACCAGCCTCGTTCCCACCAGCTCTCCCACAAAACACCCATCACCTGGAAAGGCCTTGCTGAATAGAGTTGCTGATGTCATTGGAGAGATGGTATTGATTGACCCATATAAAAACTTTTTAAAGCGTGCGGTAATTAAAAAGAGGGGGGGGTGTCGCAGTACACAGCGATATCTCCACTAAATTCTCTGTAATGGTGAGGTGAGTCAGTTGCCTTAATTAGTTTAGTCTTTTTCTTCTCCCTCTCTTGCGTGGAGTCATTAATGTCGACATGAACATTTTTCTCTCATTTGAATGGGTAAATAATGAAAGCGGAGTGACAGTTGGGGGGTGAGCTAGTCACAACTTTTTAAAGCAGCAGGAAGGCGGCAATTAACAGGATCTGACAACCCGGAGGGACACACAAACACACATTCAGACAACACACACTCCAGTACATCCACTACATACTAACATGCAGTTTGCAAAATTCACACCAGCGCATTCCTTGAATACTTGAAAGAATTAAAATGCAGTATGTCGCTCTTGATTCACCTTTGTCAGTATTAAATAATAGAAATCACACTTGCACAAAATCTATCCCCCAAGCTCATTTTGATGCTCCGCTCCGCGGCGTGTCACCGAGACCTCAGTCTGGACTTTTTGTCAAGGTGAAAACACCTCACATCAAAACATCGTCCATCCCATCAGAGAGATATATGGACCATTGTTCAATTAGCAAATGAAAGCTGTAATTGTTTGGATGCTGCTCTCCTCCGTAAATTTAGCAGTGATAATTAATTATAGCGAGTAAAAACACTCATCAGGGAGATGAACCATTAGAGAGTTAGGTAAACAAACCCTTATCTTTACGGGTGAGTGGCTGATAAGGATTGATGAGAAAAGTTTGATTTTCACCCCAAAAAAGAGAAAATTTAATTGGTAAACTTTTCTCACACTCGATACAAATTGGGAGCATCTGGCCAAGGGTCGAAATCTGAATGAGTCATCATGATCAAGATTTAATTCCAGTAATACAATCGTTATTTCTCTTTTTTGGTTGATGGCTGAATGATTGTGCACACAGTGTGAACACATCAGTGAAAGATCATCTTTCAGAAATTGTATTATCTGTGCATTCATTTGTCCGCTGGGTTTATCACACACAGTAACACCACATAAGTGCACTTTTCTGGCACAGAATTAAAGCAGCAATCCTAAAAAAATTTAATGGCATCAATCTTATTTTTAGATACTCTTTGTGGTGCCCATTTGTTCAACAATAACCGTTCAGTGAAGTTAAAGTCTGTAATTATTTATCTTTATGGCAGCTTTTATTGTTGGTGGCGGGGTTCGCCATACCAAGCTTTGTTCAGATTGCCTTTAGATGTACAAAGGACTCAGAGGTAACAATGCATGCATGTAATCAAGCATTATTTTGGCTATCGTTCATCAAAATGAGTCTTTTTTGGGCTTTTATTGCCTTCAATTGACAGGACAATTTGAGCATGAAAAAGGGAGAGAGAGGGGGCAACATGCAGCACGGGCCGAAGCCAGACTCGAACCAGCGGCTGCTGCAGTGAGGATACAACCTCTGCATGTGGGGCACCGCTCCATCCCCTGAGCCACCATATTACAGATTTGTTTGGCTGCACTGCAGACAGATAACAGTATTAGCTTGTTGTATTGCATTCATTAATACTACCCTATGAACGCACTTGGGCACCTTATATTACATCATTACTAACAGATTTTTTACCTGACACTGTTCTTCGGTGTTTCATGGGCATGCGACCAGTTCTGTCCGGCCGTGTTCTTGAGGACACGCCAGCTTATGATAGCAACACCAACAGCTCTGTCCAAGCGCATTCTCATCTAATGGCGTCCAGCCATGTTACGTTTGGACGCAGAAGGTGGCTTTTGGCGTCACACTCATACGGTGAAAACACTGCCACAACAAAAAACAGAGAAGCTCACATTACACACAGAGGGAGTGTGACTTTATTCTCTGCTCATAACACCATATCACTATATCTGCATATCAAATTGTTGTTTACTACTTTATCAGTGCTCTAAGTATCATGTAGAGCCCCTTCAAGTATTTCTAAAGTCGACTAGAATACATTGATTAATGCTTCATATGTATCACCTCTGTTACTGGGGCTACATTCACTATCTGTGGTGTATCACACACCTTAAGGTCACTGCTTACTTGTCTCAGCCCTCCTACATTCATTATTCATTAGGACTCACCATAATATAGCTAACAACTGTGGGTGAAACTGTTGCTTAATACATGCAAATGTGAAACCGCTGTAGTGAAATTCAGTCGTTCTGCTCTGCAGCCCAGCCATGATGAGCAATTAGCACACACACAGTAATTCCACCACCTTTTTTTCTTTCTATTGTCTGGTATGCATTCAAATACAAGTAATAAAGTGTAACTTGTACTGTGATGTTCAGCCAGGAGCTGCTTTTAACAACAATCATTTTTCCAACAACATGAGTCATCAGTCGCCGTTCTCCTCCCACTCCTTCAAGCCAATTATATGTCAAGGTGTTAAATTGATTCGCGCTCATTTGCCCCGACATAATATATGTTGCTGAAAATTAAATATTCAAGCTTCTAAAAACTGACGCACCTCAGCAAAAGTATGTCACCAGGAAAGAAAGAGGGCAGAAAGAAAGTTGAGTGAGTGAGCGATGGGTGGCAGCGCCAGAGGGAGGACAAAACAGAGCGGCGAGGGAGGAAAAATGGAGGAGTAGATGGAGACTGCCTGATTGGAAAATGGATCGGTGACAAAACGCCACAGCTTGGAGCTAAGATTAGGATTCCATCTGTCTTGAATGAAATATTCAAATACACGCTGGCACGAGGAGGCATATTACTAAAAGGATGGATGTGGAGAATATGTGAAACAATGACAGGCTCTTTACATCCAGAAGGGTCAGCGCTCACCCAGACTGTTATTTAGCTTGGAGTGGGAGAGCTCATATGCTCCTGAGGCATGTGCTGTTGCTTCTGTGAAGACAGTGATAGGAACAGATTAATATGTTGAATGCAGTGTTTCTACCAACAGAATGACACAGTGAACAGTTGATTATACACATAGATCCTTCAGAATCAGTCCCGGGCTTCGTATCTGGCAATTACAGGGCATTCAGACCAAAAACAACCATGTGTTTACAAAAACCCAAGGCACGTCTTGTTTCAGGTACTGTTTGGATTGTAATGCAATTGTGGTTATGGCGAATAAAGTAAGATATAGTCGATACATAGTGAGGGTTAAGCACTGAAAACAATGAGTTATGTTTTATGAAAGATGGTTAGTTATGGTTCATAACAACGCTGATGTGGATACTATGTGAGTAAACTAAGGTTAAGATTTGACTGGACCCGTTCTTTGAGGGTGCTGACACACCAGGTGCTTTCCGGCAGCTTTTCGGCTCTTCGGCATGTTGAATCAGTAGGAGAGCTTGCAGTTAGAAATAGTGATGTACCGATCCGATCTCAGACATCGGGTCAAAGCATTTTTTGACTGATCAGGTTTTGGAATATTCAGTTTATGGAGCATCTGATCCTTCGTTTTATGTCAGCTGTCACACAGGTGTTTCATTTTCATGCAACACGGAGCACAGCCTTCATCACCTCTGCTCCTCTGAGCTGTTTGTCTCTCCTCTCATCTCTCCCCTCTCTACTCACACCACAAAACATAAACAAAAACACAGTAGGAGACTGGTTATTTATGTTATTAACAGACATTAAGAGCACTTGTTTGATTTCAGCTCAGTCAGAGTCTTTTGTTTTGCATTTTGCGTTCTGCATTTTGTGTTTTGCGGTGTTTCTTCACCCTGCTCTGAGGAGACACGGACACGAACCTCATTCATCACTCGCCACTGCAAGTATGCGAATTCCACCAACAAAAGCCCACATGGCTTATTTATTAAATATTAAGGGTCGGTTTTTTTTAGAGTCCAGATGTTTAAACAGCTTTGGTAACCTGCTACACCGTCGGCTTTCCAACTTGAAATTTTTGTATGCTGTAGTTGGCCACTTGTGTAGAGGTGAGAGAGACAACAGTATTTTAACTTCTCCCTTAAGTCCTATTTTTTTATTCTTCACACAGCTTTTTGACACTCAATTGGCAACAGGAACTCTAATTCTTAAGGTCTGACTCACCAAATACTCTTTACTCTACGGTATCTTGTAGTCGACCTCCACACCCTCACTTTCTGCCCCACTATATAAAGGGTACACTACTTTTGGATGTACATCGGGAGGTGTAGAACTGTCTCATATGGACATCACCCCCAGTGATCCTGAACTTTCCAAATATTACTGAGCAACATCACTTAGAAGACAAAGTTTCAGAAAAAAAACTGAACTGCATGATTTAGAAATGTAACCTCTCTTGTCTGTGTCCTACAGAACAGCCACAGTCCTCTCAGTATTTCACTTGAATTTACTGACGAAATGATTTGAGCTTCCTCCAAATGCTGAGTAGCTCGATGAGCCTTCTGAATTTGCAGCCGAAAAATCCATTAAAGCTCTCATTAATAATTTCCACTGCAGCCTTCATAATTCTTGACATGAAGGAGGAGGAGGAGGGAAAAGGTGCGGGAAAAGCCAAAAAAAAAAAAAAAAAAAACAGCCTAAAAATTACTAAAGTACTGATTCACCCAGGTGTGATATTCCCATATGACCCCTGTTTGGCAAAATATGGCAAGTAATTTGCAGAAATTTGACCGCAGGATTAAGAACAGAGACGACCTTTGCAGTTATTACAAATCACAAGAGGGACGGAGTAATAAAAGGCCTCTCTGAATGGGACTTTTGACTGGCAAATTGAAGGGCACCCCTTACAAGAGATTTCTCAGTCTCACAGTCTCAGCATTAGTGTCATTGTACGAGACATCACCGCCAGCACCTGTAAAACTGTTCAGTGGCTGACCTCTGACATCCCTGTTGAGTATGAAAGCCTATTTTCCTGTGACAGGAACAAGAAGGTGGGGTTAGTTGGGGGAGGATGTGGCGGTTAATTACTGCTCAATACAGAAAAAATGTATGAAAAAGCCACTGTCATATTCTCTCCGGTTGTATTTGCTGCCTCTGCTCTGTCCTGCTCAACAAGCGTTAAAGGTGGACTGTGGATATAGTGATTTGCACGCTTTAAAGTAATTTGGCAGTGACCTTCAAAGAGGAGGCAAAGAGTGCAAAACAAACAAGACAATCAAAATGTCAGGACTGTTACAGGAGATGGGATGTCATTAGGAAATGCACCATAGCAGATCTACCTTAATTCCAAAGAACGGGAATCTATCAAACGAACGGTAAGCTTCATTACGAAGCAATCACATGAGATGCATTTCCATCAAAAAAGATGACACCGTATGAGGACGTGCTTTGGTGATATTTTAAATGTCATAACATTATTGTTTCTTAGATGAGGCCTTTTGCATGGGGTTGATGAATGAGGACTATGAGGATTTAAAAAAAAAAAGTCATTTATATTGTGTTTTTACGTGCCCTGTTTGTTCCTGTAAACCACAGATATGTTGCATTGATCTGTGTGTTATCTGTGTGATGTTTTGCATTTATCATAGCAACATTTCTAAAGTGACAAAGTTCAGATTGTGTAAGTTTGAGTTTCTCATAAGGAGGAGGAGGAGGAGATGGTGCGTTGCATGGCATGTAGGCGAGAAGACTGCCGAGTAGCAAACCACTTAGGTTGGGACATTTCTATCTGTGTTTGTGGCGACAAAACTGGCTATTTTTTGATGAGAAGGCGTGTTTGTGGCGACTGAACCAGGTGATAGGACATTTCCAGCCTTGTTTTCAACAACTAGGTGTTTTTTTTTTTAAATTTTTTATTGACATGTCGGAACATTTCCAGCTGTTATTGTTGCGGCAAACCAAGCACTTTTAATGAGAGACAGGGACATTTCCAGCTGTGTTTGCAGTGTTTAAACCAGGTAATTCTAACGAGAAGTATGGACATTTGTCTGTTGTCTTTGTAGCATCAAAACTTGGTATATTTTAACATGACATTGGGATATTTTCATCCATGTTTGTGGCAAAGAAAACAGATACTTTAAATCAGAGGTCAGGGCATTCCCAGCAGTGTTTGTGGTAACAAAACCAGATATTTTTTAACCAGCCGTCCATGATTTTGGCAACAAAACTGGCTATTATTAATTAGACACTGGGACATATCCAGCAATGTTTGCGGCAACAAAACCGGGATACTTTTTTAGACTTACGAACAATTTAAGATGTATATGTAGCAACTAAGCTGTGTATTTCTTTAAAAAGACCTGGAAACATTTCCAGCCCTATAGTGTTTTCAGATGGACAACTAACATTATCTTTTAACTGCAGCCCATTTTTGTGAAAAAGACCATCATCACATCAATGAAATACTTCTTTAACAAAAAACAAACACTCCCATTTATAAAGGCCTTTACTCTGATGGTTGTGTAACACTGTGCGACATTTAGCACAGTTCAACGTGTGTGTTCATTCAAACACGGGTCAGTAGAAACAATTTATAAGAATGTCTGGAGGGCTCTTTTAAATTGGTGCATTTTGGTCAAGTGGTCTGAAAAGTTTTGTTGTCGTTGTTGTTTGTTTGGCGCTGAGCTTTTTTCCTGTCCCTCTTGCAATTAGACAAACCTGCAGCAATGGATCACACATAGTTGAATTATGTCAAGGTGAACAATTATCATTTTGAGACGAATAAATTAGAAGAATGTAATTAACAGCCCGTATTGAGTAGATGCCAGCCCAAACTCTGGTATTTCAGAGGTGGAGATTTAATCACGGCTCAGGCTGCTTTGAGAGACCGTAGCTTTTATTGGTTGTGACAACACGCGGGAAGGAGGGTGGAGCTTGTGGCGAGGCAGAGCGATGATGCGAGCCGTGGAACTGAGTCATGGTGTCAACCTGCCGGCTCCTGAAATAACCCAGACAGCAATCAGTCACATTTGTCCTGACCAAGGTGAGATAAAGCCGCCGCTCTGAGGAGAGTGTACGACAGGAAAGGGGACTTCCATTACAACCAGTATCACCTGTGACATACAGGTTTCAGATACACTCTGAGAAATACAAGTGCTAACTAGAACCATATGGGGTTCAACAGCTTTTTCCCAAAGGAGAACATTTTTTGGTTCCCTGTACAACTTTTAATTGAGGTTCCAACTCGAACACTTATAGAGGAGGTATAGAGGTACTACAGAGAGCCCTTCTATGATGTAGTGGTTCCACCCAGAACCCTCTCTAAACCTCTCTACTTTCTAAGGGTGCTAACAAGAACCCACCCAAAGGATTTGATTGAGGACCTTTCATATTACAAAGGTTTCATCAAGAACCCATCCAAGGGATTCCTCCAAGAACCCTTTCATATACCAGCAGTTTTATCTAGAACCCAACCAGGGTAATCTACAGAGAACCCTTTTAATCCAGGTTTAATCCAGAACCCATTAAGGTACCCTTCTTAGTCCAGGGATTTCATCTAGAACCAACCGGGGGGGGGCTCTAAAAATAGTAATTGATTACATAACCCAAAGATCTCTCTCCCACGAAGCATGGTTTGAGTTCTTAATGGAACTCTTAGTCTTACAAAGAAAGACTTGAGAACCCTTTATTTAAAAAAAAAAAAAAAGGTTGCAGCAACTTCTTCAGCATGAATGAACCCTACTGGAACCTTTATTTCTAAGAGTTAAGGATAATTCACCAAGGAGACACATTTTCTACCTTAATTGTTTTGCTTTCCTTATTCTTTAATGTCAGCATTTGAAAATAGCTTTTGTGTTTGGTCTTTTCTTCACATCTCTCGGTTCGCTCTGGATGTTTACACCTGTGGCGCTTCTTTACCAAAGTCTTCTACAAGAAAAACAAAGACAGCCACCAACAAGTAAACAATCTCTTCATTAATGTTTCTTCAGAGTGGATCTTTTTTTTTATCTCTGATGGGATCCCTTTGTTCACGCTCCCAACGCTCCTCAGAACGTGACTCTTCAATGTGAAAAGAAGCTGATATCAGTGTCACGAAACAAACAAGCTGATGCTTAATTTGATCAGACCATTTATAGGCTGAATCTCGCCATCTAATTAAGGTAGCGCTTCGGTTCAGAAGAAACAATGGGTGTCATCATTCTGCAGCTTTGGAGTTGTATTTCTTTATCCTTGCATGATGCAAAATTAAGCAAACAGAGTGTTTAATACAATGCTTAAAATGAGGGATATTGTTCCATGAAATGTTACTTGATTGCCTTTATTGATTCACACTGTATTTTCTGGAGCAAACTGAGCCACTGAACTGTAAGTGCTTGGTGTTAACAATGCTTTAAATGAAGCAAGTGAGATTCTTTTCACTGAGTTAATTTGAATATTCACAAAAACTGCTGACAAGATGCTCCAACACCACTTGAATGAGTGACGTTGGCCAAGTGTGAAAAACAAATCTTTTAAACCAGAAATATATATGACCAGGGATTATTTATTTATTTATTTGCTTGTTTGTAGCGCTGTAATAAGGATGAAGGAGAGAGTTAACCCTTTGAACTCTGCAGTAGAAATGGTCCGCCCATATTTGCATTGGTATTTTTGCTTATTGCGATATCATTTCTTTTTTATTTTTTTCTTTAAGATTGTTTTTTGGGGCTTTTATTGCCTTTAATTGACAGGACAGTGTGAGTGTGAAAGGGGGAGAGAGAGGGAGACATGCAGCAGAGGGCAGAAGCCGGATTTAAACCTGCAACCATTTCTAACCATGTTTTTGGCTATAAAACAATTTTTTAACGAGACATTTCCAGCTGTATATGGGTTCATTTGTTTCATTTGTTTATTGTGGCACAATGCATTCTGGTACAGCAAAAGCGGACGTCCCAGCCCTTTTCCTCTGATCACATGGCACCAGTTTCAAGCACATGATGTGACGATGGGGAAGACAGAAGTTTTATCTTTCCGCTGCAAAAGGAATGGATGCTCTGGCTATTTACTTTCTAATTTTAGATCTGTTTTAACAGAACCATGCAGACCACAGCCTCTGCCATCCACAAGAGGTCCGTTTTTAAAGGGTTAAAGTTTTGAGACAGAGTTTCGTTTGGAGGGGTGTTTTGTCCTTGGAGAAAATGCAATGTACAATACAAAGAATGTGGAAACAAGACAGGAAATGAGAAAAAAGGCCTAAAAGTATCTCAACAGTCCCCCCAGGCCCCCAGCGGAGCACTCTCCGCCGCCCATGATCATAAATCCAGATCTGGGCTCTATATGGAAGCTCTGTGCCTACAGCATCCACATGATTCCTCTCCCCCCGTCTCCCTTTCCATTTTCTTTCCTGTACCTGTTGGAGGAAGCAAAATATGTCCTAGGGAGGAGGGAGGGGAGCCGCTAGGAGGCCAAGTCACCGCCAACTCAAAGGATGTTGATCACTTGTGTCTTATCGCAGGCAGAGCCAGGCCACCCCTT
Source organism: Plectropomus leopardus (assembly GCF_008729295.1). Classification (NCBI taxonomy): domain Eukaryota; kingdom Metazoa; phylum Chordata; class Actinopteri; order Perciformes; family Serranidae; genus Plectropomus; species Plectropomus leopardus. The sequence continues at coordinate 17,903,904 of NC_056485.1, read as the reverse complement.
GTGAATTAAAGGAGAAATAGTATCTCGCTCCCTCATTTTTCACCACCCAGAGATGTTCGGTTGCTCCCTTTCTTCCGGCTCCTGTGCCAGAGAGATAATCCGGACCCATTCCGAGCAGCCGAATCCATCTTTCTCGGGGTGCTGGACCGCGAGTCCTTGGCTCCTCTGAGGTCATTGGTGCCCAAACTACACTGAAGTGCTCCCAAACAGAACCTCCTCCTTTTTATTTCCAGTTAGTGCTGTTTTTGGTTTGGCTTCGTTTGAAGCCAAAAGTTTAGGACTCTAAATGATAGGTTGTCTTGTTTTGCATGTGTGCTTCTTAAGTTTTTGCAAAAGAACATGTTGTTCTTTCATATTTTACAAATTTCACACCTACATGGACGCATTTAGAGACTTTCTTTTTGAGGATGAAAGCATCCTTATGTCCTGTTTTTTTTAAAAGAAAGTTTTCTGGAGTGATTTATTCTTTAAAGTCAGCCTAATTTTTTTTTTTTATTTCTTTTTGCCTTGAGATCTTAGTCACTTGCTGAAAAGACTCCTTTTGAAAAGGTACTGCAGCATCATTAAAGTTTTCATCCTCAAAATCAAGGAGAATTCAAATTTCAACTGTAAATACATCTACAACTTCTTTTCATTCTGAAAATCTCTGCCTTTGTGATAAATAATTTTGTCTCCTTGCATTGGTTATTTCTTTGACCTCTGCAATAGAAATAGTCCACCAGTGCCAACATTGGTATTTTTGCCTATTTTGATGTAATTTCTAGTCCTCTTTAAATGATTCAGATCTCTAAACTCTGTACAACCATAACTATAAGATTATATAAATCAATCATAACGGCTCAATAATATGTATAATAAAAACTCAATACTTGTGTGGACCCACACTTGTGTGAAATATTTAGTTATGTTACTATTCTAACTTGGGTTTCAAAGGGCTACAGCCTACAACCAGACTTAAAGCATGACGGCAGTGAGGTTTTTCAAAACAAATTGGCATGTCGGGGCTTCAGGGCACTTGGATGAGAAGATAATGACTGAATTTTCATTTTTTGGTGATGTGTACCGCAAGATTTACCTAAAAGAGATAAATGTTACAGATTACATTGCAGATTCAGGTTCTGTAGATAGGACAGACGAGCTGATGGTGTGGTTCATGTATAATTATTTTTTTGTAATTGTGACACTTTCTGAATATTCTGCAGTGAGATTTAGCACATGTTCATTGTCTTAAGTTGAGCAGTCAGCCTGTTGAATCTGTTTCAGAGTTGAAATGTTCTGCAGTGCTGAAACATAAAAAGACCCCTAAAAGAAGCTGTGCTCCTTCTGATGGTAACTTTAGGAAGTCGTCTCTTTATCAGCACCCTTTATTATCATTCCCCCAGTCATTCACTGTCTCTTTAGGCCCGAGCTAATCTTATGAAGTGTCTTTTTCTGCTCTAATGGAGGAGTCTTCAAACATCTGGAACACCAATTAAAAAACTGGTCGTCCTCATCCTTGAGCCAGGCTGGAAGCTACAAGACAGGAAACCCCTCAGATCCCGAAAAGATCTTTATTCTTTTTCTGATTGCTCACTATGGGCGCTCCATTGACCTTCAGTAATGTATCCACACTTTAAATAACAGCAGGGAGGGCTGCCACTGACACGCGCATAACGAATTTCTTTTTAATTTAGGGCCAAATTAAAGTGGAGCTGGGATCCTTCTCATCAAGCAGGGGCATTGCTAGGATTTAAGTACATTAGGGGCTCAGTCTGGACCTCTATGGGGGGGGTCAAGGGGGATCTTCCGTTTTGATAAAACAAGCTCTATTTTGATGCTTTTTGATGCACTCTGGCATCTGATTTGGACAACTTTACTTAAACTTTCGTTATGAATTGGGATGTTAAAGATATTAGTAGTTGTTAGTAATTAGTCGGCCTCGGATGCCCGGAGCTGATGACGCCGCCGTCGTCAAGGGCCATTGGTTAGTCATGTGAAATGCATCATAATGTATGATACTACAGCAAAATCATCACATTTCCACACTGGACTCTGTCACTTATACGCTTGCAGAGGTGTCACATTTGCACAACAAAATGCTGGATCAAAGAGTCGCAAAGAGGCGGGATTCTGGCATATTTACATGTCAGATGGCGGCGCCTCTTCTCCTCCTGTCCTGTCACTGAGCTACTACAGGAGGGTCATTAGAGGCAGAAACATATGCCATTCAGCATGCATACTCTGCTGTCCAATTAGTGGCCTGGAAGCACTCGGCTGAAGCCAAGCATAGAAAGTGGCAAAACACATGCAGGCACAAGTTGGGAGTAATCTGCCTTCACATTGTGTACCTGCATGTTTGAGCAGCTATAAGTTTCCAGACTCTTAGTTTGAATACAGAGCGAGCAGGAAGAGAGATTTCATCACTACAGGAGCGTACACGTACAGGAACACACAACCAGCTCGGTGTGTGTTTCATAAATCTTTTAAACTCCTGTCAAGTCACACCAATATTCCCCTCACAAAGAAAGTGTGTCGCCTCTCTGAGTCGCAGGAAATCTTAGAAGAAAATATCTTTTTCGAGCTATTTATTTACTTCTCTTCCCCCCCTCGCCCACACAATCCTGGCAGTTTTCATCTGCTTCGTAGGTGCTGATATCCAGGATTCTGGGATGTCTGACTTTTTTATTTGCTGTCAGAGGAGAAGGCAAGGACGAGGCTTAGCAAGTCACACTGCAATATCCAGCCAATTCCGGCGGTTTGCTATATATCATTCACAAACAAACCTTTGAGCACTACAGCAACAATAGATAAATAAAATCATGAGAGGTTGGTGTTCTGCAACCAGAAGCAGCAGGTCAAAAGAAAAAACATCTTTATTATACCATAAAACTTTAATTCAATCATTGAACTCAATAGGCTTATATTTGGGACGGGCTTTTAATGCCTTTCACACAAAACTGTGGCTCAGCGAATTTACTTTTTTTATTCATTTATTTATTCATTTTAAAAACATGGAAAGAAGGTAATGAAGAAATTAGTCCAGAAAATCTGTTAAAAGTGCAAGAAAATTTACTGAAAATTTGCCAAACAACCTTAACAAACAAAAAAAAAGAAATGAAAAAAAAATAAATAAATATTAATAATATATATATATACAAAGCTGAAATGACCTGAAAAAAAAAAAACCTCAAAAATTATAAAAAATTATGTAAAAGATTTTAAATATATTATTGTGATAATTAGGAATATAGTTAACTGGACATTTTTACTTTTAAAACTCAAATTCTGAGACCTTCTTAACACTTGCTGTTGCCTCTTGATTGGATTTTATGTAAAGGATGTTTTTGTGGTGGAGTGTTTTTACAGTGTGATATTGCTACTTTTACTTCAGTAAAGGATCTGAATACTTCTCCACCAATGCTTATCTGTATCGGAGAGCATGTCTCTGCAAACTACTCATGCATCACGTGTAATCTCGCACATGGACGTATCTCGCTGTCAGTCAGCTGCTGCGGCAGAGGTGTTGTGTTGGCGATTCGCTCTGGGGTTTTTCTCGCCGCTGACGGAGCTGTGTTGTTTCTCGAAATCAGAAGTCCCAGACTGAGATTACATGAGCAGATGTGGCGAGGGAGACGAGGACCTGATGGGAAAGAGAAGCAGGCAGCAGCCAGACAGATTCAGTGAAGAATCCCTGATGTGCTTGTGTCCTTTCTTACGAACAGTATTTACATACAGAAAAATATACCATGAAGATAGAGAAAATCAACTGCTTTTAAAAGCACAATGCTCTTTTCCATTCGTGTATAAGACATAAGAAACTATATGTAGAAAAGTCAAAAAAGTAATTTATGTAGTCATGTATATGGATTTGTGCCCCATCGTTATCCTGCAGTTAAGTTAGAAGAAGACGAAAGTGGAAGATACAAGGTGGATTTATTAGTCATTTTTTAAACAAAGCTTAAAATTTAGGGCCACGGAGTTGAAAAAATAGAAAAATATTGCAAAAAATTGCAAGGATTTGAGGAGCTACTGGCTGCTGCATCTTCATGCACTCCTGTCATCAAGTTACAATACATTCATGTCTTTCCATACTCATATCGCCATGACAGTTGACTAAGCTTCAGTATAGGTTCTGCTGCAAAGACGCTACAGCTTCTAAAACATGGATGCTTCGCACACATATTCTGTACATATTCAGAAGATCTGTACAATCAGCACTGTTTCAAGGTGGGCACAGATTAGTGTCACATATTCAATATCTGACCGAATGTGTCCGCTTTTGTTTCTGAGGTAGAAACAGAAAACCTCATGATGTCACAGTGTGGTTGACCTTTGACCTTATGGACATAATCAGTACATTCTTGATTCCAAATGGACATTTGTGTCAAATTTAAAGAAATTCCCTAAAGGCGCTCTTGAGATGTTGAGATCATGAGAATGGGATGGAAGAAAGGACAGACAAATCATGCCTCCGGCCGCAGCTTTTTTAATGCAAACACTATCAATCCCCACATGCTGATCTAAGGAGGTGTGTGAACTTTGCATCTTTGTCCTGGTGGTCCTTTAAAAGTTTATTGCTGGTGTTTTGTCCCAGTAACAAAATTGTGTGCGACTGCTGGGAAGTTTTCCTCTGCTCCTCTTAAGGAAACACCATTCAGAAAATTTGCACTAAAAAGACCAAAACTTTGTAAAAAAAAAAAAAAATACCCACACAATTTGGCAAATTTAATCTCACAACAGCTTCATCAGAATTTGGGCATGAGTTGTTGGAATCTGAACAAAACAAAAAAACGAGTGTATTTACAGAGATGTTGGACTGTTTCTTCAAAACAAAAGCCAAATAAAAGACTCAGAAGAACACATTCGATTTGATCTACACCCATCTTATCTTAATAAATCTGCCTCTTCTCACAAAATACAATGCAAGTGCTTGAAAAATTCATACGCTGATTGCACACTGCCAGATAGGCAGATACACTTGACGGTCAAAGGACATGGCTGTCATGTTCCCCTAGTGCGTCCTGTGATTGACAGCCAGATAGCAAGTGGCAAGCAGTCCGTTTGTCATTGTACCATGTAATCAAGTCTTTACCTGGTGTGTGTGTGTGAGCTGCTGCTGTGTGGTTATTGGCAGCCCGCTGTTAGAAAAACCCTCTGACACTTCTCTTCTGTTCCTTTTCATTCTCCCATCATCAACCACCCTTTTCCATTTACTTTTATTTATTTATTTATTTACACTTTTATTTATTTATTTTCACAGCTTTTTAATTTCAGAGCTGCCTCACATTGCCAAAAAAAAAAAAAAAGAACCTGCACATTCATCATCTTTCAATTTAGAGCCTTGAGATTCACCCTCCAAGATACACTAATGCCCCAACAGGGAGACAGATATTTGCATTTTGATTAGCGGGGGCCAATGTCTCTCTCGTCTCCAATTCCACCCAGCAACGCTCACGACAGTCTAACCGCAACCGCACAGATTGAAACTATACAATTAAATAATGAATCTAATGGGAGGGATGCTTGTGGAGGGGCTGTGTAGATCTTTGAATGGCACGTCTGATGATTACTTCGGAGTTTCCTGGTCGCTGGCTGTCAAAGGAAAGCCCCTGATTTTTATGCCTCCGTGCCAGGGATTTCCATGGCCAGAGGCATTAAGTTTGTCCATCCATCCATCCATCCATACCATTTTCAAGAACGTCTTAAGGGAAATTCTTCAGATTTGGCTCAAACGTTCACTTGGACTTAAAGAAATAAATTAATTTGATTTTGGTGATCAAAGGTCACTTTAACCCTGTCTGTAGCATCTTCCTGAAGGCAATATCTCAAGAACACCTTCAGGGAATTTCTTCAGATTTGGCACCAACATCCACATCGATACAACAATAAACTTACTATCATTCAGCACTCAAAGTTACTGGCACCTTAGGTCTGTCTCATTCTCGTGAGCACATTATCTCAAGGACACCCTCATGGAAGTATTTCCAATTTGGCACAAACGTCCACTTAGACTCAGCAATAGAGAGAGTACATTCTGATGATCATAAGTGAAAGGTCAAGGTCACCATAACCCCGTCTGTCTCAATCTTTTGAACATGTTATCTCAAGAAAATTTGTCACAAACATCCACTTGGACTCAACAGTGATCTGATTAGATTTTGGTGGTCAAAGGTCAAGATCACTGTGACCTTGCATCCGTCTCATTGTCTTTAATGCTATCTCAAGAGCGCCTTGGGTATTTTCTTTGAATTTGGCACAAACATCCACGTGGAGTCATCATTTAACTGATTATAATTTTGCAGGTAAAGGTGAATGTGATGTCATGAAAATGATGAAGTGAGGACATTTCATTTTCAAGATGTCAGCTTCACTTTGACGTCACAGTGTTCTTCAGAAACACTTTTCTGGATGTTCTTCGTCATCATATCTCAGGAACAAAAGGGAAGACATTTAGTCAGATACTGAATCGGTGACACTAACTTTGGTGTTCACCTTGAAACTGTGCCGTTTGTATAAATCTCCTGTGCTGCAGGATGTATGTGAAGCATCCATGTTTTCACAGACATGAATTTAAACTGTAACTCTGAAACTTGACAGGTTCGCGGGGGAACTGCAAGGTGGTAATTCTAGTTTTTTCAGAGTCTGGAATCGGCGACACCTTTTATTGTTCAGTTAAAACGGGGGGAAGGGCGAGTGGTTGTTTGAGCTGTCTTGTGTCACTCATAAAGACCACGCTGTGGGGGAAAACTCAAACCAAAACCATGTGGGAGTCGTTTATTGCTTGTATTAGTAAGAGCTCGCCTTTGATGTTCCATCTCCTACAAGAGCTTGGATGGTGAGAAAGGAAAACAGCGAATGAAATAAAACAAAAGTTTTCATCTCCCTCATGCCTCGCCATAATTCAGCGTGCCAGAGGATCTGTGCGCTGTCTCCAAATGTTTTGTTTGTGTTGCATTAATTTCACAGGGAGTCTTGTGTGTAGAGAGAGAAAGAGGAAAAAAAATCCTCCAATCAAATCTGCCTGACAAATCGCCTCGTTTTTGCTCACATTTATTTCCAAAGTTGTGGGGACCGAGCCATCCCGTAAAAAGGGGGCCGAACATATTCTGCAAGGTCGCCTGTGCAGGAAATCAGACTGACAGGTGTCAATCAGAACTCCCACGCAGGCGTCCTGTGACTGTAATCGAGGCGAGTACGGTTATGTATCAATAGACGGAGATGGAAGTAATACATTACCATATGTTTGCATAACCTTGGGACGCAGTAACCTTGAAAAAGACAGCTGTTTCTCAGCTTGGATGCTCAGTCATCATGAGATAAGATTTCAATTTAAGTAACAGGGGGTGTAGGTGTGGAATGTGTGGAACGAATTTCATGGATTTTACTTCAGTTTGGTGCGATTGATAACATTTATTTTTAATTAAAAAAAGAGTTTTGGGTGAACTAACTCTCTCCCTATAAGGCTCTTCCGGTTGCGGTTGCTGTTTGTCTTGGGGCATTGTTTTATTACCTTCAAAACTCTGCTGGGAAAATCTTAAGACAGCGGTTGCCGAGCAACAAGGACCTGACGGTTCCGCCACAGGAGCGGAGCGAGGAGCGGCCCAGAGCGAAAGGGAGGCAGGGAGGAGAGGAGGGGAGGAGGGGAGGGAGGGTGGGAGGAGAGGTAACACTCAGACTGGAACAGCAGCAATATCGACACAGCTGGAGCCGCGGGTAAAGACCTAGTGAAGCAGCAATAGCATGCTCACCTGTCCCCTTTCAATCGCCGGTGGAGGCGGCGTGAGGCGAACGATGAATGTGAATCAGTTTATCTGAGGTTATACTGTGTGTCTATCAAAGGGCCAGCGCTTTAAAATCACTGTGTTACAGCTGTGAGTGCAGGAGAACAAGGCTGTGACCAGCAGTGGTTTTAATTATCAACTGATGATTTTTTTTTTTTTTTTTTTGCCATTTATTTTCTAAACCATATTGGGTGGATTTTTTTAAATAATGTGGTAAGAGGGCGACAAGCAACTTAACAAGAAATTGTCCTGAAATGAGCAAAAAAATGTTTCTTCTTTTTTTAAATGACAAGGAAATTACTGGGAAATATGCAAAAAAAAAAATAGTCCAAAAATTAACAAGACACTCGTAAAAATAATTAAATAAAAAACAAGAAAAAAATGCAAGAAAGTTACAGGTAAATAGGCAGGACATGGTCCAAAAAATAACAAGAAATGTTCAAAAAATAACAAAAAGGGAAAGAAAAGTTAAGGACAGACAAACAAAACAAGAAAGTTATCAAAATTGAATTTAAAAAAATGCAACAAAAAAAATATTTCTTTATTTTCTCAGTCAGTCAGTCAGAAATCTTACTTTTTAAAGTAACTAATAACCAAAGCTGTCAGTGAAGCAAAAATACAATTTTTTCCTCTGAAATGTCGTGAAGTAAAAGTCTAAAGTGTCATTAAAAGAAAATAGTAAAGCACAAGTACCTCAAATTTGTACTTAAGTACAGCACTTTAGTAAAGGTAGTTGGTGTAATGTAACGTCGTCCTCAGGATGGCGCCCTGAGCAGCCTCTTATATCACCATCGCTGTTGGTAAGGGCAAAGTAACTCGGTGTCATGTGTCATCAACATGAACGTGATTTTGCATGGCGGTAGTAGCCAAACTCTGCAGTAGTAGCTAGTTACTAGTCATGATGTCATGTCACGTGTGTGTGGATAATTGGATGATATTATCATATATGTGTTATTAACACGATATCAATATTTCTTGTTTTTTGTTTTTTTTTCCGCAGTCATCGTCAGTACCAGTGTATTGCCACACCTCGGCTTCGGATAGAGCCAAGCCAGCTGTGTACTCCGCTCCCAGTCATTGTGCTAAGGTAAGCTTGATCTTTTTATATAACTCTCGGTAAGAAAGTGACCAAAGGTTTATCCCAAAAAGTCATGTATTTCCTTTCAATTGTAAGAAAAAAGCAGTCCTGTGCTTCACCTGACCTACAGTCCAAATGTCTAAAATATTAGGTTTACAATGAACAAAGAAGCAGCAAATCTTCATGTTTGAGAAGCGTAAAAAACATAAGTAGTGATGATTGACTAAGCTCGGAGGTACCGGATGACTTTAGGTTTTTACAGTAAGAGAGGTTCTCCTCAAAGTGTCCTCCTTCTTCTGTCTTAAGCCCCTCAGGCGATCACCTTTTTGTTTCAGGAGAGTTTGATTGGCGCTGGCCTGTGTGCAAATAAAAATCTGAGCCCTGGTTACGTGTTAAGGACATATGAGAGTACAGAGAGTGCATGTTTTTCTGTTTGGATGATTGTGTTTCAGGCTGCATCTATTTAGGCGTTATCTGTGTTTTCTAGAATTTAAGGATGTTGGACATTTAGGATTTTTGCACGTTTCTAGGATTTTCGTAAAACTGTAGGACTTTCTGAGGTTTCTCTGCTTTTAGCAGATTTTTTTTTTTAGATTTTTGGAGGTTTCTATGATTTTAGGACATTTCTCCAGTTTTAAGACATTGTTAGTATTTTTGAAGGTTTCTCAGATTTTGGGATATTTCTAGGATTTTATGACATTTGGGGGACATTGTGACTTTTGTGGCACTTGATACACAAGCTGTACTTTGATGCTGTTTTATGCAGCCTGGCACCTTATGTATACTAAAAGTCCAAAAACAATTCCAAGTGTGAATCACTACAATTTTATTGTAAATTAGAAAATAGTTGCATCCTATAGGTGGCCATAAGTTGAGTGTCACTGCCGTAAAACAACACCGTGCCTCCTCTAGGCACTATTGAAAGTGAGGATGCACAAGCTGCAGTGGAGAGTGCTTTGCTGGCACCACACAAGATATTTAATCATAATTAGCCAAACAATTACAAGGCTAATTGTTATTGGTGAGATATTGGAGCGCAGAGAGGAGAAATGTCAGGTTTATTGGCAGGGGATCTTCATCCTCTGGCTTGTCTTTCTCTCACTTCACTTTGGAGCGTCGACCTCACCTCTCACATTTTCCTGCAGCAACACAAACACAAACTCTCCGAGATATCACCCCAAAAGACAAGCGTGCCTGTATATCGCTGCAGCTCGGTCGGGCTTATTTGTGACCGTTCTCCAAAGGGAAGAAGAAAAGGAGCGAAAGGCCACTTAAAGGCCAACGTGAATGGCAAGGCCTTTTGAGTATCAGCATTGTGTTTTACAAAAAGAGGTCAGGCTCAAAACTGCGAGACTGATAAGTGCGGGTGTTTCAGGAGGGTCACGCAGTGCTCAGTGAAGTGAGGCCTTTGCTTCGGCTATTGATAGCTCCACCAATACGCCTCATGCAGAGTGGAAATCGATGTTATCTGGTGACTGTGAACCTTCTCAACCACTGACTCACTAGCAGAGTATTTCCATATAAATAATTTTTGGTTGGGGCGCCTGGTGGCTCAGTGGATAGAGCGGCGCCCCAAATACAGAGGTTCAGACTGTTCTGAGTATTGTTTCCAACTATTTCTCGGCTACTGCAATCGTTCACATTACGCAGCCTACACTGCTACGTGTAGCTACATGGTAATGTCAGGGAAAACTGTAGTTTTGGTTGTTCATGGTAGTAATTTCTGACAGATGTATATATTCCTGCTGAAACATGTTGGGTTGTTTTTAGAAACATTTATTGGGGATTTTTCACGGTACAAATTGCCACTTGACTCCGTTATTGTCATTTCCCAGCTGCAAGCACACAGCTATATGTAGCTACATGCTAACATCATAGAAACAAGGTCTTGGTTGCTAATGTTGTCAATTTTTCTCTTAATTTCGGATCTTAATGTTACTCCAACATGTCCATTTGTGTGTAGAGGTTTTTATTGGTCATTTTTAACAATAGAAAATACTGCTATTCTCTGTTAGAGTCATTCCCCGGCTGCAAGTACACAGCTGACGTACATGTTGCTACATGCTAAAGTGAGGAATGATCTTGGTTCCCCACTTATATGAATATGTGACAGATTTTGAAATGTATTCCTGCTGGAACATGTCAGGTTGTGTTCACAAGCTTTGATTGGTGATTTTTTAAGAGAGAACGTGCCGCTATTCTCTGTTACTGCGAACACACATGTAGCTCTACATGCTAATGTCAGGGAAACATGTAGCCACTGTCACATGTAGCACAAACAGTATGGTGAAAAATAGTGGGTTTTTTTTTTTACCATTAAAGCATGTGAGCATGTTCTACTTGAAACTCAAAATACAAATATGAACCTCAAAATGCGCATAATAAGTCTTCTCTAAATCACACAATTTCTTTTGCTTGATTCCTGTTGTGCATCTTGGTCGTTTCTTTGTAAACAAACAACCAAAAAAAATCACACAATGAATTAATTGTGTTTCCTGTTCAACAGAAGACTTGAAACAGAAACTCTCCACTGTTCTGGCATCTCTGCATTGTTTTCTTCCCCCTTCATAAATTCTGCTGAGCTCTTACAGTTTACAGCCACTTTGATTCTGCCTCCATCTGCCATTCCCATGAAACCCACAATTGCTCATCTATTCATTTTGTCAACAGTCTCTTTAAAAATCGTCTGTGTGAAACGATGAGCCAAAGCAGAGCGAGTCAAGAGAGATTTGAAACATGTGATTAATTCATTTCTTGCTGTTTTGTCGAATGGGAGATGACAAGGGCGTCAGATGACAGTTTATTAGATGGATTTCCTTCTTTTCAAATTACAATGTCAATGTTATTAGCCTTTTGAAAAGTCTGTTATTGGGCTAAAATTGCAGTTTCACTATTTCCACTCTGATTTAAGTTGTAATTTATTCCAAAATCAGACTATCTGCAGCCGTGATTAGAGTGATGCGAGTGGCTAAAGCGAGCTGATGGAGGCCAAATGCCGATCTAAGTTGGAAATGTGTGATTTAATCTTGATTATGAGTTAATACACCATATGCTCCTTGCAATTAGCTGTCCGTGGATGACCCTCCTCTAATTTGTTAAGGGTTCAATGTAGCATAAAATCTAGGGCAGGTCATTCCCAAGTGTTTAATCTGTTCTTGGGTAAGGTGTAAGAGGAAGGAGGGGGGAGGAAAGTGACGCTAGCTGCACATGGGTAATTAGCTGGGCGGATCATAGATGAGAGGCCATGCTCCAGTGTGCTAACGTCTTTACACTGTTCTGCTATTCAGGCCCTTATAATGAGCCAAAGCAAGAACAGAGCTGACGTGCGCGGTGTTAAGAAACTGAAACGAAAAGCAAAAGAAGCACGAATGCACAAGGGGGGGAGAGAAACATGAGAGGGGCAAAGGAGATTTTCAGTAGAAGATGAGACGTTCTCAGAAGACCAAAGGAGCTCTGCAGCCTTTCAGGAACAACTGTGTGAAGTCCATTCCTGTATATATCACAGCCCAAATGTTGCAGTTTTGATCCTGGGTATCAGATGAGTGGTATCAGCTCGCATCTTTGCATCAGCGCCCAGTTTTACAAGCAGCAAATAATGGCCAAAATGATTTGGATCTCATAAGTAACTGAATATGTATACAACATTCAGCACATTAATATGGCAGTAAACTTCGATTTTCTGTGGAAAGATATAGCGCAGAGATGAGGTCATGCTACCTCTGTGTTGTCATTTGAGCTTCTCTGTAGTTTGTTTTCATGAACTGATCCAGCTGCCGATGCATTTTAGTGAACGTGTGTATCTCAACTTGATTTGCTTTGGGGCCACTTTTTCAAAATGACAGCAGGGGCCAGTTGCAGGAACCTCGTACATGTTTCGAGAATTGTAGAACGTTTTTAGGACTTTAGGACGTTTCTCTGATTTTAGCACATACAAGGATTTTAGGACATTCTTCAGATTTTAGGATTTTTTTTTTAAATTTTAGGATGTTTCTTGGATTTTAGGACAAAAGATGTAATGACTTTTCAAGAATATTAGGAAGTTTCTAAAATTTTAGCGCATTTTTAGGATTTTAGGATGTCTCTAGAATTTAAGGACATTTCAAATATTTTAGGACATTTTCAGAATTTTAGGAAGTTCTTGCATTTTGGCACGTTTCAAAAATTTAAGGACATTTCTAGGATTTTATAATGTTTCTAGGATTTTAGGAGGTTTCTATGATTTTTTAAGATATTTCTGCAACTTAAGGACTTTTCAAGGTGACATGTCTAGGATTTTTATTAGCTGGACTGGTTCATCATGCCACTTTTCACTGTGCTAATATGATGGTTACCTCTGATATTTCTGACATGACTTTTGATTATTATTTACCTATCATTATTATTATTATGAAACATATATATTGCCTTAATATTTAGATCCAGGGCTTTTCATAAAATATTTGAGGCTGAAGCTGTGGATGCCAAGGAATTTTTTATATTGAGCATTTACATATGCTAATTATTGTTGCTATTAGATTAACTATATTAAATTTCATTATGGCGCTTGTGTGTTTCTCTGATCATCTCTGACGACTCCTTAAATGAGCGTGAGAAGGTCAACGTAGTTCCTCTGTCATTCCAACCTGCTGGATTGATTCCAACAATTACCCACAACAATACGCCGCACTTAACTCTGCTGACCTCACCGACGCCTCAGATGACTAAAATTACCACAAAACATGCAGAAATCTGCAGCTATCACACTCTTGAACCTGTCCTACAAGTGCGACACCGGCAGCTGAACCCCCCACCCCCATCCCCCACCATCCTAACACACACACACACACACACACACACACACACCCCCCCCCACACACACACACACACACACACACACTCACACACTCACCCACACTCCCTTAATCAAGGTTGGAAGATGCATTTGGTGAATTCAGAATTTCAAGCACCTCTCTACTCTGGCAGTGTCTCGACTTTGCCTGATTAAAATGATAGAGGGGCTGGAGAATGTTTGATCTCCAAATCAATTTACATTTAAGATTCAATTTTGCACCTGCAGGACTTTGATTTTGGAACTTTACGCTTTCCCCAGTCTTGCAAGGATGGAGATTAAGCTACACCAGCTGTTGAAGGAAATATTGTTGATTTCTCTCTCTCTGAACTCAAAAATAAAATTCTCACAGATGCATCACGCCGTGTGATATATGAAACTCCCTTTTTTTTTTAAACGATTAAAGACCTGGCTTGACAAATTTGTTTGGCTGAGGTGCAATATCTAAGACGATCTCTGCTGCTGTTTACAGCTAATATGCACAGGGACGCACACAGTGATGAGAACACACATTCGAAAAATGCACAAACAGGAAATCCAGATCCTTTGAAGCAAAGAGCGAGTTAGTTATTTGTAGAAATCCAAAGAGGTGGGATGAAAATCGATGCTGAAAGGTGAAGAGAGAGGAACTGTGGGTGCAACAAACAACAGGACCCCGACACTAAATCACAGCTTACAGTCTTAATGTACACCTCCAGGGGGAAATATCTGTTTTAGAACATTCTCAATGACTTATTGATCCGGGAATTAAATTACCCGATCCCTCTCCCTTTTACACAAGCCCACCATATTAAGACATGTTTGATGTTTGCATCCTTTTTAATTAAAACGGCTCTCAGGAGGGCGACACGTCAGGAACTCTGTTTGCTGCAACGTCCATTTTTTAATCAACGTTCACGTCGCTGTTTCATGTGATGATGTCACTGATTGATAAACATGGGATAACACAACTTGAAGCATGTTTTGAATTACTAAAGGAAGAAATATGCAAAATATTCGCTAGAGTTTCCTCTTTTCCTCTAATCATGGAAATGAGAATCAGAATCAGATAACTTTATTGATCCCCAGAGGTTACTGTGGTGCATTACAGTCGCTCTGATGTAAAGCATAGAGAATTATGGGAAGTGAAAATAAAAAATATAAAAATATGTCAATTATGCTTCAGTATCACACCAGTATGTCAAATGTCTAAAAGATAAAAATAAGAAAATGTGATATTGTGAGAATTTAAAGTGTGTAAAAAATAAAAGGTAATATTAAAATATGTGCCTTACACTACATTACAATATATTAAACTTGTATGTAAAGTTTAGAAATATAAAAATATGTGTAATATGCTGAAATTACACTGTAGTTATAAAAATGTTTAAATCTTATTGTATTGAAGTATTGAAAATTTGTGAATTGTGCCAAAGTTTTCACACCAATATGTAAAATATTTGAAATGATAAAATATGTGTAATATGCTATTATATAAAAATAGTACTGAGCATGTAAAAAAAAATATAAAAATATATGCCTTATACTTCATTACAGTGTGTAAAACTAGTATGTAAGTAGTATGTATGTATGTAGTATAAAACTGCTAAAATTTACAAATTAAAATTAATGTGTGCATTTTGATACAGTGTACAACACAATATGTTCATAAATAGAAATAAGAATAATAATTTAAACAGCACGTGCAATTTTACATCAAATATATGTTCAAGAGTGGTGTTTTTAAGAATAAACTGGGACACTGACAGATATTGCACAGTTGAATAATTGCACAGAGTATTGCTTATTGCACCAGTTATTGTACAGTTAAAACTGTCATAAAGAATGATTGTAGCTTTAAGTCTGCATTGCACATTTGAAATATAATAGATAAATTATGGAATTGTTACTGCTCCCAGCTAAGGAAACAGGAAAAGTAGTGACAATATAAACCATATGTTGTGTTTAATCATAATGTTTAATCATAATGCATTTCTGTCTTAAGTGTAAATCAATCTAGTTAATCACAAAGATTTATTTATAATCAAAATAAAGCACACTGGGAGAAATACTGTGCACAAATCCAATTCTTTGACATTTATATTTAAGCCTGGTTGGTTCTGACATGGACACGATTTAGTTATTTTCGTTACATTAATGTCAAGGATATTTATGATCGATTTTTACATTTCCTGACATCAGATTGGAGGTTGAAGCCACTATGGAGTAAATATTCCTGTCAAGTTGCCTTGACAGTAATTTGATTTGCAGTTTCACTAGGAGATGGTGGTGAATTTTAAAAAAAATAACCTAAAAAATCAGACTGAAAAATATATAGCCATGGCAGCTGCTTTGGGTGTCTTGACCTAAATGCTAAAGAAAGTGTGCTGACGTGCAGATTGACAGTGGAAACATGTTGATACTAATCGGGTGTAATGTTTACCATGATATTTTAGCATATTAGCATGCTAATATTTGCTAATTAGCACAACACATGAAATACAACTGAGGCTGGTGGGGCTGTCACTATTTAACTTCACATGTTTAAGCATCAACTAACTAAAAAAGTATATTAAACTACACTTAAAAAAAGAGACAAAAATAGAAAACCTAAAGAAAAGCATCGGTCATATATAAATAACACAAACCAAATGTCAATACAGAGTATGTTTTAATGAATATATGTATATATATATATATATAAATGTACGTGTGTGTGTGTATATAAAAAAAATAGAAAAAAAATATGGGTTTTTTCGTATCGTCTTAAATACCACCTCATGCAAGGCTAAAAACGTTTTTGCGATCAAATGGGAGAAATTACCATGTTTCCATAAGGCATGTTTTATATTTGCAATTTGTGCAATTTGAGGGTTAATGGAAACCTGTCTACTGTTTAATTTTTAGCTGGGATCATGCACCCAAAACTGTGTTTTTCAAGCCAAAGTGTTATCTTCCTAAAACCATTACAAAGTGCTTTTGGTGCCTAAACCGAACCACTTAAAACACAGTACATTTCCTAAGAAAGCTTGTGTATTGTACAGAGAAGTAACAGTAGTCATAGCAACGTGCGTACTTCTGGTACTTCCCCAGATTCATATATAGAAAACCCTAAAGTAAACGTATACTGAGCTACTGACTCAGTAAGGCTATCTGAGCACGTGCCCCAAATCTACGCTGGCTTGAACTGCCTCTGCCTAACCCGACTCCTCGATGAAAAGCCGCTTCAGTTACCAGCTAATTCCTGTTTGTCACACTGAAATAAAAGTGTAACAAATGCAGCAATTTGCATATTTTGGCTGAGGGCTTTCAGATTTTAATTTAATAATGAGGAATAATAAATAAATCACTTGTGAATCCTAATTGGTGAGTTTGTGGAGTTTTTGCTAAACTTTCGGTCATTAATCGCCTGACTGGAGAACAAAATAACGACTTTGAGCGACTCATTTTAAGTGTGAAATGTGATATTCTAATGAATATTACAGATTTGGAAAGTTGTAGCAATTTGTTGTATCTGACCTGGAATAAGAGAAAGAAAAAGGCTAAATTAAGGACAGTCTCATCCTGAAACCACCAGACCATAATATACAAGAAACTATACATATAGTACATAAAATATGCATTTAATATTGCAGTGCTACGGGTTCTGGGAATTGAAATTCATTTTAAGTCATTTTTCAAGTCGTTTTATTTAACATTTTCTTTGACCCAGACCAACCCAGAGTCAACTTTACTTATTTCTCCTTAAAAATATGGTTTGATAAAACTTAATGTCTGCAGTCCAATCTATCAGTTAATGTAATTTGCCAAAAGTCAGTGTAGTCTTTGTCTTTTGCCATTTAAAAGAAAGCAAATTGTCCTTGCCTTTTTGTGCAATTATGTCCAAATTGATGTGCAGGACATCTGAAAGTCAAGCAGGACCTGTGGCTATCAAACAATCAGTCTGAGGAGTGTTATTGTGACCGATCTTTGTAAGCCATGTTTTTAAGGTAATTTGTGTATGGAGAGCAGCAGGAGGACCAGGGGAAAGATACGGACCGCGGCGCAACAGTGGTCATTAGGTCAGATTTAATGTTAAAATGCATATCCGCGTCTTGGGAGCTCTTAGGCATATTAAGAGTTCCCATTAGTGCTCCATAAGTGTTTTTACAGTGACAGTCACCAGATGAGATCCAGCCCTGTGCACCAGTGGCACCGGGACAAAAGAAAAACCTGAAATTTTCAGACATGGCTGCTTGCTCCAGCTACATATTTACCGTACAGATACGACAGAGGCAGGAAAATTCAATGTTTCTCATTTGTTTGTAACTTTTGAAGTTTTGTCATTATTATAGGGGTCTTGCAGTAATGCATCTGGGTTGAGCTGAGCTCCTGGATTTTCTTCATGATAACTGTTATGTTTTTTTTTTTATCAACCTGAACCCTTTTTTTCGGATGTTTTTGTGTCTAAGTGTCTAATGGAGACACATTTTTTTGGTTTTAGTGTTAGTATTGAGCAAGATACAGCAAAACAGGCTGTGAATGAGCAAACGTTTGTTTCCATAATGTTGTCATACACTAAAAAAGCTAGTAAAAAGTTAGTGACAAAAACAACCACTGTTAGTGGACATGAAGCGGTTTTGCACAGTTTCCTCATTAATTTTACATTGCAGCCTGTTTTGCCACAGTGGTTGTCGTGTTTTCAATCACTGCCTCTTTAAACTCTGCTCCAAAGGGCGACAGTGGTGCGTCCAGACGTTTTTTTTACTATGATGGCCCAAGTGGGGCACAGACTTATGCACATGTGCTAACATAGCTTTGATTTACCAGTTTTGACTCCACTACCCAAACCTCCGTTAATTACTAACATTGGTGTGTCTTATATTCCTGTTTGAAGTTTAGTTTAAAAGATAAATAGATCTACCAATCACAACACAGGAGTCTCCACACAAATGTAAAATAACACTTCCACCCTTTAAAAAAGAAATTGTTCGTTAAAAGTAAATAGAACAAAAGCAAGTATAAACTAAAGCGCCAAAAATTTGAAAGAAAAAAGCCTGTTCGAACAAACTTTTACCAGTACCTGTGTATTTTATTAAAATCATTTAAAAAATAAATGAATTAGTCAAGCTAGATACTACTCTGACACATTACTGCCTCTCAGGTTTGAGACTGAATTGCACCTATAAACGAAAATTGTGTTTGCTCATTGAGCAGTTGAAACTGACTGGGCAGGTAGCCAATCATAAACGATTAAAAGATTTCAGCGGTGGCCACTCCCTGGACACGCCCCTCAGTGGCAAGGTAGCACTCGAAAACTAGGGGTAGGGGTAAAAATATATAATGTTACTGGGCCTAAGTAAAATACATTTATGCTTTTATTTGTAACAGAGTATTTATACACAATGTATATACAGTGCTGCTTTTACCAGGTAAAAGATCTGAGTGCTTCTTCCACCTCTTTTTGTTCAAATATGCAAAGTCTTACCAGCTTTTATTGTGAAAGATTTCCAGTAGAGTACAAAATAACTCTGCCCTTCATTGTTAAGACATTAGGAGGCACTGAAAGTAAGAGTGTAGTCTTCATGCCTCTCTTCTTCTCCTCTCTTCTCTAATAGATTCAAATGAATTCAGCCTCGCCAAGAGCAACTGACAGAGTTAAGTTATTTGTGCTGGGCCGACACCCCTGTTCCACTCATCTCTATACAAATTCAATTTCAATTGAAAAGCAGGCTCGCTGTTATTGCACATTTGTCAAAAGATCAACATTAGCCTGAATAGTCCGGTGGGGGAGGCTCTGGCGTGGAGCTTATGATGGTTGCATCCCTGAAGAAAATCAGATCAAGTATTGTTAAAGTCTCCCACACACACCTCAGGTTTAGAGCCGAGTATTAATTCTCTCCAACTGTAGTGACAAGGAAGGCCTAGCAACAACGGCATGAGTCTAAATTTACGCCTTTGTAGTCTGTTGTGAAGTAGGTGTGCATCAATTTTTAGCCGTAAATCCTCATTTGTTTTTCCTCGAGACAAAATCAGGAGCCGTTTTATAATAGGAATAACAATAAAAATACAGCACAGGCACAAAATTAATCCGTTAAAAAGCATGAAGCAAACAAAACTGCAGCGAGCTCACAGTGTAGGAGGACAAGGGAAGGGCTAGTTGGAAATAGAAAGTTTGAAGATGAGACTAAAGGGAAGTGGTGGCAGCGAGGTCCCTCCGCTCGGGGTCAGCAACACTAAAGGTTCGATCACCCGCAGAGCGCTGCTTTGTGAGAGTGTGGGAGAGACAAAGTGTTTAAGAGGGGGTGTAGGTCTGCTAGAGGTTGCAGATTTTTTTTTTCTTTCTTTCTTGGATCAAGTGCAAATAAAGATGCCGGAATTGCCCAGACGACTGTTTGTCAGCATTTTTGGCTTCCTGGCAGCGTCGGATGAAGAAAGACTTGATAGAGAAAGAAGAAGAAGGTGAATACATAAAAGAGGGATAGTGAGGAGTGAAACATCAGCAGTGGTTTTGATTCACCTATTGATCTTGGCAGACTGACACTCCCTCTCATCCTTGACAGTCTCTTTCTTTCTCCCACCTGAAATCCATTTTTTGCCCATGTCAGCAGAAAGGGAGGAAAACATGGCTTTGGGTTGATGATGAGTCAACCCCGGTCACATGATACACCTTGGAGGTATGAGGTTAAATAAAGTATTGAATAAGTCGCTAAAGCAGTCAAGTTTCAAGCCGTCAATCGATCAAACAAGTCATCAAATAAAAATGAAGAGTGTGTGATCATCGGGCCACTCTGTAGGCAAACCGCCGGTCCACGCTGATATACAGTGCACCAGGGATGACGGTTTTCTGCACGTTGTTACTGAAGTTAGCGTCACCCTGGTTCCTTCGTAAAAAAGCCGATGGGATTTTCCCATTGGATTTTGGACTATTGCAGAAAATAAGCAGCAAATAAATGTTTATGATACTTAAATGTTTTGTTCAGCAAAATAATCTCCACATATGAACGCCACTTTTAGGATTTTTGAAGCCTAAATGCAATCACCTGAAGTAAAAAGCTAGTGTTTTACTATAAACGTACTACTCTACTGTCACCACATTTCCAAAACGAGGCTTTAAAGCTGTTTATGGCGTGGTGACGTTCTGCAGTGTCATTTAGCCATTGATTTCCAGCCTTCTTATTTTAGTCATCAACCAGGGATGTTTCATGGTATAACTATTAGTTAAAGATTTAATTTAATGTATATGAATTCAGTGTATTTGATACTTTATTTCTCCATTATGTATTGTATTATCAGTCTGAATTTGCCAAGTAACTAGTTTGTAAAGATTTAAAATAAATGAAGGGGAAAGTTTTGCTTCTTACTTGTACGAACACTAAAGTGAAGAGTAGCAGAAAATGCAAATACTATGGCAAAATTGTATTTCAAAATTCTACTTATTACAGTAGTTGAATATAAGATATGCATTATGCATTTCCTGTATTTGACACAATGACAGGGATATTGTGAGTAGACCTCATGTATATATATATATATTCATTACTGGTTATGATATATTATAGACAATCATAGGCACACAGCAGTCCCATCAGAAACCTCTCCAGTGCACCATAAAGCATTCTGTATGAGTGATGACCCGAGGCACATGGATCAAAAAAGGGCTTCATCTTTAGAGTCAGACTAGCCAGCCCCTGATCACCAAAACTGCTTTTAGGTAAAAACCTTGCATCTCCATAATTTTGGGTTTGCATATCCACAATTTACACTTAACGAAAAGAGTCGAGAATACATTTCATACCTGCAGAACTTCGTATCACTTACTAAATACGTTCAAATTCTCTTCCAAATTCACCAAATTTTATTTACAAGATTCTCACCACCTTCACCGTGAACCTCCAAAAACAGGCACACAGTATTGTAATCTTTTTTTTAAACATAATCTTTGAAAAGGAATAGGCACTTCACATACCAGCTCATACATTTTTATTAAAAATTCAACATCTGAATGAATTATTCTGTATCTCATCACCCAAAAAAGCCCGAGGTAACACCGATGCGGTATAATGCTGCCCTCAAGTGCTCCCTGTGCGCTCCTCTTACCGAGGCTGTAAGTTGTAAATGCGACTTATTGTATATTCAGGTGCCTTTGGTGCTGAATAAGATCGAAAAAGACTGGGGGGAGAAAAGGGCTCCTTTGTTGCTGTTGTGATTGTAATTTAAGTCATGGATAGATACTGGGCTTCAGCACACACATCGTGTGTTTACTTTTTCTGGACTATGTCTTCTAACAGGTGTGTTGTTTCACGTGCAAAAAATTTGGTAAAATGGCAAAATAAGAACGCTATTGTGAGCCCATACTACCTCGGTTATTTTCGAAGGATTAGGTAGCAGTAATAGCATACCTGCACTTTAATGCTCCTTAAATAACAAAGTTTTCGGAAGTAAGTAGTGCCCTTTACTTGCCTAAACTCAACACACGTAACTTCATTTCCTAAACCTTACCTGCGTAACATCACTTCCCTAAATCTAAGCTACGTATCTTAACTTGCCTAAACCTAAACTAGTTAACTTTGTTAAGTGCATAACTTTATGTTAAGTGTGTAATGTCATTCGTGAGGAGCTATTTTGTGAAATGTCATACAAACCGTTGAAGTGCATTTTTGTATGTGGATATGTTGTAATATATAGAGGCATGTAAGCACTCGAAATCTCCACCTATGCTCACAAATACGGGAAATGAGCAGTAAAGCAAAACAGAAAAAGACGAGAACAATTTATGATTTAATAGGCTATTTTTCAGTCTCATCCAAATCTGTTGGACCACCATGGCACCACTTCTCCTTCAACACTTTTGTGGTAATTTCCAAATTAAAAATCTAATAAGCTTTAGTGAAATAATGTTAACTTGCTTTTTCTGCCTCTCGTTTAAATCGAATTTCAGGACACCTAACATTTATTAATTGATTGATTTTGATTTGGAAGTTTATTTTCGAACACGTAAAAAAGGAAAAAAAGGAGAAATGACCACATGAACAAGCGGACAGACAGAAAATAATAAAATAAATATATAAATATTATATATTATATATAATAAATAAATAAAAATAATATTTACAGACAATGAAAAGGTTAAAGCAAAAAAAAAGTCAAACACTTGATGACTCGGTTTACATATTAGGAAAGAAGTGAGATGAATCACACCCTTCTCTAAGAGTCACTGATGCAGCTTCTTCACCTTTCTCATATATGCATCTCATTTGCAGATACTTTCAGTAAAAAAGCCTCGATAACTCCGTGTGTACATTTATGGCTTTTTACTCACTGTGTACATTTTGAGCCATTTTTTTCCCAAACTGCTTACATTTTCCCCACATCATTAAGTCGATCTTATGGTCGTGTATATTTTCATTGTTTTTTGATGGCGACACATCATCCTTTTCCCGTCCATTGAATTTGCATTTCAGAGACAGCATACCATCTTATCTTCTAGAGCTGTCCCAATATTTTCTCTTTCACCCTGAAAGAAGAAATGAAATGCTTTGTTTGCCTCCTGGGTCAGTTTACCGACACTATGTATAGATATGCTGTTTTTTTATATAATTGGAAGTGGGAATAGCAGCTATTAGATGAGAATCCAGGCATATGGTGAAAAGGAAATTGATACGAATCAAGAATAAATGTCAGTAAATCTGTGGAAAAGAAAACGATAGGTGAACTTCAAATCTAACACAGAAGCACCTTCTCACACAGATGGTTTATCACGAAGCAGCGGCATCATAATCCAATGAATGGATTATAGTGATTAGGTTCCAATTGTGGAGCTAAAAACAGACTGCGCAGGATCCCTCTTGACAAAAGTGTGTACTCCTGTGAGGCAGAGCGAAATCCGTGCCCCCAGTTTAGGATTCTTATCAAATTTAGACAACATCAAGCTTCACTTGGCGCTTCAAGAGCCTCGGAAATTTTCCAGACCCGGATGAATTTCATCTTTTGACCTTGTCACCAGTTCACACATGACCTGCACTGGCCTGAACCTCTGACAACATAAGCTTTGTCTCTCCGATCACGGATGTTGTCTCTGACTGACAGATGAGAAGCACGGTTGATGAATCTGACCATGGATCACAGATGCTGCAGTCGGTCCAGGACGATGCAGCGCAGTCCTGCCCCTGTCATAAAAAGTGACAGCTTCCTCTGATCAACGGCAACAGGACGACCAAAACTCCTGCTGTGCCAACAACTTTGCCTCTATCTTTGGGAGGCGGGGGTCCATGTGTGCTGTGAGCTGACGGTTTGACAGTGCCCTGGGCACTCTGCAGGACCCGGGATCCACACGCTTTGCACAGAGTTGTCACTCTGTCAGAAAAATGTACCGCTGAGTCCTCATGAATGGTGCCTTCTGCGGTATTAC
The DNA here is from genome assembly GCF_008729295.1 of Plectropomus leopardus. Taxonomy (NCBI): domain Eukaryota; kingdom Metazoa; phylum Chordata; class Actinopteri; order Perciformes; family Serranidae; genus Plectropomus; species Plectropomus leopardus. The sequence continues at coordinate 17,879,869 of NC_056485.1, read as the reverse complement.
CATGTTTTTCATCAGACGCGGTTCATCTCACACGGTTTATGGAATATGTTCAGTGGGTTGTGGTTGGGGTCAAAGGTCATGATGAAAGTCATTGCAGCTTATCTTGATCTGCGAGCACTGACTTCTGTGTCCTGAGTATTTCTTCAACAACTGCAATTCTCTATTAAAATATGTCGTCCAAAATTTAATGAAACATCCTAATGTGATAAAAACGTCATAGTATAGTATATTGTCAAAAATGTGACGACAACATCAAAGTCAAATTTGTTGTCAAAAATTTACAAAAAACGTCATTGTATAGCGTGTCGTCCTTAATGTGATAAAAAATGACGTTGTATTTCATCCAAAATTTGATAATAAAAAACATACTATAGTACTTAATATAGTAACGTCATAGTTTAGTATGTCATCAAAAATGTGATCAAAAACATCATACTGTGTAGTATGTTGTTGAGTGAAGTATTTCTATAAAAATGTGATGAAAATGTCATGTTATTACTTACAGAATGTGACATCCTAAAGGTACACTATGCAGGATTTTCCTTTATTTTTTAAGTGTTGTACAAAAAGCAATCATTTATGAGCCACTTGAAGTGTGTAGAAGTGTATTTATCTTTATACATTTTGCCTTTACTTGTATTTTCTTATTTTATGTGTTCAAGACATTTATTGGCATGCACCCCCACAGCGTTCAGGTGAGGTCAGGGCTTCATAAAAACGTAGCAACTGGGTGCCAGACTGTAAGCAGCAGGCATCCAGGAGAAACACTGAGGAAAAAAAGCAAGTATAGCGAGGTGAAACGCCGAACGAGAATAAATCTGGACGTTTACTTCCACCTTTGCACGTAACCGACAATCCGGCACAGGAGGGGGGACGGAGTGTCGAGCCAGTATTTCAGGGTGCATGCAGACATTAGAAAATGAAATTTTCTAACTTTTAAGTTCTTTGTGAAGCACTAAATTTCATTTTCAAGTACTTTGCATTGAGCAACAAATTCATTTTCAGATATAATTTTCAATTAAATATATAATATAAGTGTGAATGTGTATATAAATGTGTTAGTGAAGGCGAAAGTGCAGGGTGCAGGTGTGTGAATCTTTTACCTTAATCTCTTTATTCTCCTAGTTGATTCCTATTGCAGGCTGTTCTCATGCACTATTTGGATGTTTTCGTATGAAAAATAATGCATCAGTGTTATTTCGTATGCAATTTAATGATGAGCCAGTAATTCCTGCAGAGCCCACATATTTTGAAAGGCTGCAATCACCTGACCACTGCACCGTCCAATGAAACGGGGAAAATCTCCAGCCTCAAACACTTGATTTGCTGCACTCGTATGGATTTCTATGCACCAATTTTTGCATAATTTTTTTTTATATATTTTATGAATGTCTTTTCCACTTTTATATGACTTTTATATGATGTTTTTGTTAGTTTAGGCCCCCCCCCCCCCCCCCCCCCTCCTCTCCCCCCCCCCTCCTCCCCCCCCCCCCCCCCCCCCCCCCCCCCCCCCCCTTTATCCCCCCACCGAAAAAAAAAAAATGTACACTAAGGATAGTACACCTTCAAGTTCAGACTTTTTTCTAGTCAATTAAAGTCAAATATACCTGAAACAGACTCTAAATAGATGTATCTGGAAAAGAGAAAGAAAAATGTTGGGGAATGAAATGGAGAGGGGGATAAAGAGCATAAAAAACCCATATAGAAAATGTTCCCACCTCTTGGTGCTGCAGTGTGCACCGTCAGATTCTTCACCCGGGGACTGTGGAGCACTTAACTCCGTGCTGTCGTGATTTCTCCAATTACGGGTGACAGCTTCCAATCCGCGTGGGAGGTGGATCACCTCTGGAAGTGCCAGGCAGAATACGAAGCGCACCACAACATTAATAATTCACCGGAGGTACATTCATATTCAGTCTAAGCGCTGCAGTTTGGGCCCCATTAGTGATAAAGGCGAGCAGACGCTCCCTTATACCTTTCAGCTCGATGTTCAATCGCAGGTATAAAGCCCACATGTTTGATTTTTTACGAGTTGAGATGCTTTTATTTCATTGCCTTGCACTGGGGCAACCATGGGAACAAACCTCATGAATGTTCTTAAGATTACAGACGGGTGAGGTTCTTTAAGGTATTGCCGGGAAGTTTGTCATAAAGTTAAATTTGCTGCTGAGGAATTCAGTGCATGTTGTTTTTAGTCTTTCTTTCACTTAAAGGTTCTGTATGTAACTTTCAGAAAATCCTTGTTATTACCATTAAGCGAACTGCAGTCAGACTCTTCTGTAGCTGCAAGCGAGCACTTGAATCAGCCGCAACAGAGACAAACGAGACAGACCGCGATTGATGGCCATCCCAATTTTTGGTTCTAAAACGTTATGAGAATGCTGCAGTGCAGCCAGTGCAATGTTTTAGTAACATTTTCAGCATCAAGTTTTCTAGTTCCCAAAACGTTCCTCTTAAAGTCAGGGCTTCATTCTCTATAAACATCAAAAAATGTTGTTGAAAATGTTTTTCCTTTGTTCTCATGTAACAGTGTGGGAACGTTTTGTATACCTGAAAACAGTCAGCAGGTGATGATAAAATTAAGCACTTCAATTCAGTGAGACAACAGGAACATAGAAGCTGGCTAATTAAGCAAATAATAGCTAATTATAATGTTATTTAACCTTATAAAGGAATAAAACATCAACTACATATCTGATATGCATTCTATGAAGAAGCTCTGTGTTACGTGCTTTTGGTAAAACATCAGCCACAAAAAAACAACCTCTTTACTTCTAGTGTCTATGTATGTTGTTTTTTCTGACCAGAGCACTCATATGTATGTATGGCGTAATTACAACTGTGGGGAAGTGAGATATTTCCAAGAAGCATGTGAAGGCAGCATCAATTTTTAAGTTACCATCCGTTCATCCATAAAATCTAAGACAGCCAGAATGTGCAACAGCTTCTTACCACATGCCGTGTGACTGCTGAACTCTTTGTAACCTGCACAACCTTTTAATATTTTACCCTTTTTAGTAGTTTTTACCAGTCTTTTCAACTTTTTAAATCTTGCACTTGATTGCACTTTTGTCTCTTTTTATCGTTCCTCTGTGTTTTTCTTAACTGTCTCTGTTTTTATTTATCATTTTATTTCGCACACTGGTCCGGAGGAGCGTTATTTGGCTCCACTGTTTGTGTTCTCACAGATATGGATGAAATGACAATTAATAAGCTTGAACTTCCATTGGTAATAAAAACAATAACACACAACAACAGCAAAAAAAAGATCGGCCAGGGGCTGAGACATATAGACAAACTGACATGGAAGCAGAGAAGTTTAAAAGACGGAGTGAAGCAATTCGTCCGCTTGTTGTGATAACCGCCGGCGTCCATGCCAGACGGCAGCGGTGCTCTGCAAGTACACGGTGTACCTAACCAACTGCCTGGGCTCAGCAGGCTCCGGCACACACTGCTCTCCCTGAAAAAACAACACACCTCTTCTCCAGAGGAGCAAAATAAAATGGGCTGAAACAATACAGAGCCAGCATGAAAAATGGATTGCATGTGGGAGCGTGGAAAGGGAAAAAGCTGGAATGGAGGTCACAGCAAAGCAGTGAGCCTCGGTCGAGACAAGTTTTTAAACAGCTTCGAATTGTAAGTCTGAATTGTAGCAGTTGTGAAGTTGAGTTTCAGGAGGGTGTACCGTACACCTGGGAGTTAAAACTGGGATTTAAGGGAGCCTTGATTCACCAGGATTGGCAGGTGTTTGAATGTGCGTGGGCGGCGGCAGCAATTACACGGCTGCGGATTATATTTTATAAATGGTGTGTGTCAAGACGTTAATGATCTCCTTTGGAAGTGAAGGTGTTAACCCGTTTTCTAGCGCGTCACATGCAAAAATAATAGGTCACAATGCATGATTCATATTCCAGTGTTTTAAAATACAGTTGTAACTGTTGGGCAATTTAGTTTTCAGCAGAAATTCGGTTGTATTACAGGGTCTGTTAGGTGCCACCACAGGTTAGAACAGCATCTAAACTCAGGTGTGAATTTGTAAAAGAAAATTCTCACACTCGAATGTATCGACAGTTGACTTGTAATAGGAAAATGGTATTATTTATTACATCAGCTCAGCTGTATTTAAGTGTCAGTCAGCTGTGACACTGAGCCAGCATGCACAACACCTTGAAACTGACACAGCTAATTGGAATTTAGCCATCTTACTTTTGTTATTTACACCTGTATTTTTACTTTTATACGTCAAAATGTCGTTTGTGGGGAAAAAAAAGAGCATGTTTGCTGAATATCCTTAAAATCTAAAAAAATGTTTTCAAGAAATAATAGACATATAAACACATTTTTTGTATTATTGTTTCACTGTTTTAAGGCACAAATTGAAGAAATTAACTGATTATATGTCACTGAAATGATTTCATGTGACAGATAAATTGGATTAAATTTTAATAACGACCTATTACCGAAGTCAACATGGCGTCACATGATTGCTGCCGTCTTTGTTTCGGGGAAAGGGTGTGTATTCTTTAGTTTGTACACAGCAAAATGTTAAGTTACTTACTGCAGTTAATTTCACAAATTTGGGTTTTGTTTTGATTGAGGATTATTAAGGCCAACATGGCATTTGATTATTTTAAAGCCTGATCTGATGATCTAAGGCAAGATATGAGAGAAAACTTGTCCTGTTGGCTTTGAATCTTGAATCTTTTGTTGCCTAAACTTAATGGCAGGGTGACTATTTTGATGCCCTTTTGATACACTCTGGCACCATATTTACCCTATAAACTTTTCTTCAAACTTTATCCAGATTCATTATGAATTGTGATAAGAAAAATATTTTTATTGTCAGAAATTGGTATTGAGTATTGAATAATTTACAAATGCAATCACTTAAAATCTATCGACTAAAGAAAAAAATGGAAGAATAGTTTAATGGATGTTTTATGTTAATGGTGGCAACAGCAGTTTCAAATCAACAGCTGAAGTGACTGCCCAGAAGCTTTTTCGGTTAAGTTTAAGACCTTTTCCCGCTGCAAAACTCAAAGTGTTGTGTATTTGCCCTGCATATGTTCAATTGTAGATCAAATGTGAAGAGTTAAACTTGATATTTTCCCATCCACTTCACACTTTCAGTGCATTTGAGCAACTTATACAAGTGTTTTAAAAGTGTGTTCCAGAGCAGCATGTGAATCCCAAGGCCAATAAAACCACAAAGCTCCTTCACAACTGCCTTTCATGACATGAGCTCATGAGCTACTTTTTTTGGGGGGGAGACACTGCAGATGAGCAAACAACCGCTGTGATATCCTCATTCATCAGACCACAGAAAGACAACACTTGAGCACCCCTGAGTCACAGATAAGTGAATTTTGAAACCTTGTTTTGCTGTGAACAAACAGAATAAGTCATCCAATCTGCTCCAGTTTCATCTCAATGGGATCGTAGTAGTTTTTACAACAAATTCAACTCCACGGTGGGAATATGAACACAGTTGGAATGGGAAAGAGAGAGCACCGACACCAGTTGCTAAATTACAGTTTTTCACAGTTTGCAAGTGCCTCTTTGCACCTGCAGTGTGTTTTTTCTTGAAAAAGTCCTCTTCTATTTTGAAGACGTCGGTCTGAAATATGTAAAAATCAGAGCAAATCAAACGTGTGGGTTCTTTTTCAGCCACGTTAGCAGGGAGGCTCCAGGGATGGCAGTGTCAGTCGGGTACACCACTTCGGTCCAGATGGCATTATCTAAACACTTATTGGGTGGATTGCCATGAAATTTGTTACAGACATTCGTGTTTCCCTCAGGATATAATGCATTTGGTGGAGAATCAGTCTTCATCTGGTGCCTTTATTAGGTCAACAATTTAATTTGTGAAATTCATTCAGCCAGTCTTTATTTAGTGTCGATGGATCATTGAGAGCAAGCTATCATTTACGGTGACGTCGAGAAAAACGCATCACACAAAATACAAGTAAAAGTGCAAAACGAGAAGAGTAATAAAATAATCTAACCAATTAAAAGCAATTAAAAACAATACAGTTAGCAGCCTTCTTCCTTATGACACAAAGTTTCAAAGTTTGCAAGCAGGCTTTTTTTAACTCTTTTTTTGTGTGTGTGTTTGTTTTCTTTACCAAAAACTTGACAAGACCCAGTTTCATTTTACACAGATGTTATTATACAATGCATTTTAGTATTTTAAATATACTGCCATTCTATTTAATTCTATTTCTGTAACATTAAATTGACTTTTTTCCTACCAAACATTTAAACACATTTTATTAGATTCATTATTTGTTTTTATTTTTTATTTTATTTGTTTATTTCTCTGTTTTGTTAAGTTTCTTTAATTTTCAGATTTTTATTATATAACCCTGACATTTTTTTTACCATTAATTTTTTACAGATTTCCATTTGACTAGATTCATTTTGATTTGCATCTATTTATTTTCGCTTCTTTATTTTTACATGTTTATTGTATGACTTTACTTTTATTTTCATCTTTTTTATTATATTACATTGACTTTTGCACTTTTTACAATGCATTATATTAGGAATATGTTGTTTTTTTTTTAATAAATTGATGCGTTTTGTTAACCTATTCTACGGTTTATAGTGTATACGTTTTTTGCAAAGCTATTTCGTAGTGTGACTATTTTAAGCTTGTGTTAACCACATACCTTATTTCAGGCTTCTAACCAAAAACCCATCAAAGAAAACCCCATAGGTGGAGGCTATTGATCTTGAAATTTAGGCTAGTGCAGGACTTTGGTCTCAGCACGTTAACCAAACTGTAATGGAAACATGACGAATGAATAAGTGATATATTTTCTTGCTAATTTATTCTTTCAGAGTTTACTGGCCTGTACAATTACACTTTAATTAATTCTAATGTCCTAATTTGACCTAATTAAAATTACTCATGACATTGTTAATTAGAAAAACCAACAAGATAAGAAAGAGTGATTAATATACTCTCAGTCTGGAATCAGTGTTGTGATCTAACGTTAATAAATGGCCTCGGTGTGCAGTGTTTGATCTGACACACACACACTCCAGTGTCTCCAGTTTGACACACACACACACACACACACACACACACACACACACACACACACACACACACACACACACACTTTCATACTCCCAAGGCAGAAAAGTATTGAATAATTTGATATTGATAATCCTGTTGTCAATAGTATTACATAGCCGTTGATCACAATGGCAGCTGGATAAATAATCTGTATTGATGTTATTGCTCTTTCAAGATTTCACTTCTCAAAATGACAGTTTAAGGTTCTTTATGTAGCTTTTTAAACATTAATAATAGTTTTGGGTTTTTTTGCCAGTGGGTGACTTTCCTCAACTTTCTCAGCTGTCTCTAGCAGCCTGTTGACTGACCTCTTTGTAAAGGATTTGGGATATATTACTTTTTTTGGAAAATGTAATGTGATATGTTAACAAGAAAGACAAACATTTTTACATTTTTTTTGGAGAATGTTACCCTAACTTAAAAAAGGGCACTAAAAGAAAACTAGCCGCTGAAAATGTTACTAAAACAATGCATTGGTTGCATTGTACCATTCTCATAACGTTTTTAGAACCAAAAATTGCTAGCTGGTTCTTCTTTTGTTTTTCTCGGCTTTCTTCTGCAAATATATTAAAGACTAAATCGACCACAAACCGCATTATCAAGGTGTATTAGTTGGAATTAGAGAAATTCGACTTAGTGTGATTTCAGTCGGGCTAACATGTCGACGTGTTTTAGGCAGACTAAAACAATATTAACTTTATGTTAATATGATGCGAACGTGCTTACTTTTATGGCCAACACTCAGGCGCACCACAGGATGCTGACAGCATTTTACTGCACTGCCTCGGAGAGAAGTGTCAATAATAACAGGGATTTTCTGAGAGTTAGTTGTACAGAACCTTTAACTAGGTATTGAACTGCATGTAGCATTCAGTTTACATACTGTGTGAGGCTAAATACTTTAAAAAAGCACCACACTGAGATGTTTCAGTGCATGTAGACTTGTAAAAAGAATCATTACTAAGTTTAAAGGAAAGTGATGACATTCGCCTGTCAGCAGGTGAGTGTGAGCTCCATGAAAGGCATATGACCTTTTCGCACACAGCCTGCTCTCCACTTAGGAAGAAGTGAAAAGGGTGAAGAAATTGCAAGAGGAAGAAATATATTTCATTTAAAAATTATGAACTCCATATCAATGGTGGCTGCATAGCGACACCTGATTCTTAATAACATGATTTCTTCAAAGGTATTCAGCAAATCGCTGCACATTTACATTTCAAAAGGAGAAAAATTGCTTTCATTTCGCTCACTCAGTATCCCCCCCTCTCCCCACCTTCTAAAGGTGACTTTTATTTCTGAAAGTGTGTTTTTAAGAGTTTATCTTTAAGTGGGTTTGTCGCTGAGTGATGTCACATCAGCATATGTTTTGGGCTGTCTCTGGAAATGTCCTTGGGAATCATTGCAAAGTAGTGACACAAATTGGTGGCTTTTACATAAATGAGTGTTGGTTCGAGTGTTGTTTTTTTATTTTTTTTTGAGCTTTTCAAAGAGAGGCACGACTATACCGTATCAGTCAGGGCAGCATGATTTTCAGTGTTGCTTTTTGAGGTTTAACAGCATTTAATGTTTCTTTTTAATGAGGTTTCTTTTTACAGAGAGTCTATTTACACGCAGGTGAGAAAAGTCTTACAGCAGCTTTTTGGCTATTTAAACCCATAAGGATCCCACTGTGAATGACTAGTACTCGTCACATCGATGAATCACGGTCAGGGACCGTTAGACTGAGGGCAAAGAGGTCACGGATAGTGCCTGTGAATCTTGGGTATTGGCTAAGGTTAGACGTAAAGTTACCAGCTTTATTGTCAGTTTAAGGCCATATTTTAGCTTTTGTCGGGGCTCAAAACTGAAATCAATACAAAACTTCTGTGTTATTTTAAACTGGAGCATCTGCAGATTCATTCCTTACCATTTGATGACTCACTGAAGTTACAGTACCAGATGAATTAGTCCCATTTTTTGTTATCATTACAGCTAACTGTAAGGGGAGCTGAGAGGTGCAGTTCACTGGCCTCAGCTGTGAATAGGTTTTGTTCCATCTGTTGTGCGCCATAATACCACACCGGGAGCATTTCAGAAGTACATTGGAGTACATTGCCTGATCAGCATTTGGACGATAATTATTTTGCACATTATAAGTGAGTCTTAAGTAAGTAAACTAGAGTGCCAAGTCCTGGACTTTGAGTCCGGGTCCTAAACAAGTCAAAATCTGTTCTTCAACTAATACAATGTCAGTATTAAATGTATTTCTTTTTAAAAACACACGTTTTTTAAAATTTGAACTTGTTTTATTAAACAAGTTTGTTAAAAAAAAATTCAGCTGTTAAGCTAACGTTAGCTTGGTTACTATGTTAATATTAGCTTCAACTTAGCATTGCTGATGTTGAACAAAGGTAAGGATTGTTGTCTTTGTAATTTTTGGCCTTAACATTTTACATACTGCAATACTTTTTTTATTATTTTTTTTATAGCACGTACTTTGGACATGAAAGAAATTATCTTTTGTATTATTTCTTCCAACTGGCACTTGGTAATGTATCATTAGCCCATTATGGTTCTGTTTTTCAACTTGACTCAGTGTTTCTATGTGTGGTGGTGGCTGACGTTGAGGGGTCCCCTCTTAAAACTTTATGTTTTGTGGGTCCATGAATGCATTGCAGGCAGAACTCATCATGAGTTTTGTTGTTGTTATTGTTGTTTTTTCTGCAGCAGTTTGAGAAGTTTGAGTCGCAGGTTGGATAACTGATCGTTCAGTCAGATAAGAGCTGATCAGTTTAGACTGATGGACGAGAGGAGCTGCTGCTATGAATGAATGCAAACTTTTAGACTCAGTGCAATGTACAGTTCAGTTTCACTTTCAATGCACCTGAAGTTTTGCTGCTCCATCTGTGCCCAGAGTACACTCTGCTCTCCGAGAGTGTGGTAAATGAATATCGGAACAGTATGTGTATTTGAATGGTGTTCCTAATGAGCAGTCTAGCTCCAAAACAAGACAAATGAACACGTGGCAGCAGATGTTTTAATTGTGGTGGACCTCCACTAACAAATTAATATGTGGTCATCGGAACGAATAATGTTGATGTTCGTTGATTCAGGAAATGAAGAAACATTTTTTGATTTGTGGCACGATTTCTAAGTCATGTGACTCGAGTCCTCTGCTACAAAGTACATCCCCGCCTTACCTCAGTGCATGTTTCTGACTCCACTACATCTGTTCTGATTACATGTGGGCTCCCCGTGCACGTGCCAACTGCCACACTCGAATACACAACGCACTTTCAAACAAGTGGCACAGTGGGTTCTGCACACACCTCCTGTGATTGCTTGAGGTTGGAGGAGGAGGCATGAAAAAAAACAAGGAATACATTTAAAAGAGTAATTAATCATCTTAATCACATGGATGCAATGCTCCACTTTGGTATTTGCCTCAAATGCCGTGAGCTGTTCATCAAAGCCAGCCATGTAGGTAATAACTTCCTCAGTGCTTTCACACCCTTCCGAAATTTGCATTTAGATCGCAAGATGATCCCAAGCAAGCTCTTCATAATGTCCATTCATCCCTCTCTAAAGCTGCAGCCATGCGGTGTGCCATGCTGCATGGATACATAGAGCAATACAACAGTAAGTATATAAATGTTGATTGATTTGCGCTGCAGAACGAGAGGTCCTGTTGTGCCTGAACGTTGTGCGCCTCACCTGAGCAGGTCTCTGTGTAAATGTCACCGAGGCAATTCCTATTGTTCTTGATAAACACATTTCGTGTGATTTTGACCGATTGAAAGTGTTTGCAGAGAGAACGGGAGCCGAGTAAATCTGGAAGGATGCGAGCTTGAGCAAACAAGAGTTGGCAAGTGGCTGCAAGCGGAGGGGTGAAAGAGCACGATGAAACAAACGCTTTTATGAATTAAATAATGACATGTTCACCATAAAGAGAAGCAAGCAGCTGCTTAGAGGGAGCAGTCAACAGGGAAATCACCACTTTTAATTTCATCTCCGCCAGTTAAACACATGCGCCTCACTTCCTCTTTTCTCCTCGTGCTCGCACAGACGCACACTGGGGATCCCGCGCTGTTGTAGGTCGTTACCGAAGGTCACAGTCATGGGTCTGTGCCAGCGAAAGGATTGTGCTGAGATGTTGTGTGAAAATAGTCTGATATGCTGCTGTTTGTGAACATGGATGAGATTACTGAGATGTGATGTTTTCTTTGGCTGTATATAAGTATTGTGCAGCTTCCTCTCCAGGGTTAATTTAAAAATAGGAGAGGTCTTTAAGATACATCGACTTATCTGCGGTCTCTGTGGAGCAGTACCCTCGATTCTCAAAATGTGGTCAGTGTTTACCTCAACTGCAAAGAAATCTAGGTCTTAAATGAAACAGGCTTATAGAGAAGCGTTTATATTTTTCATATCATATTTTTTCTAGTTTTTAAACATCATTCGATTTTTTTGTCCGTATGGCGGTAGCACTCCCGGTTGTCTTTTAATTTCGTTTTTTAAACAATGTTTGGAAAAATGACTTCTAAATCTACCTTGTACATTGTCTCAAAGTCAGTGGGTTTTTATTTTAATGGGATTTAGGTGAGATGTCTTAAATAAGGTCTGCGTTAAATAAGCTGTGGTACAGCTTTTATGTGTCTTTGAAAAAGGCGGTTGCTAACAGGTGGCTAAATGAAACTGCAGGATGTCATCACGCCAAACACACCTTTAAAGCCTTATTGTGGTTGTGGCGTTGAAATCATTTGACCGACGTGTGCTTTGTTTATATATTCTGTAGCTCCCAGTATCGTGATAAAATACAATATTTATATTCATTAATGCATTTGCATTTTTAAATTTGTACTGCTTTTATCCTTGCACTGATGTTGTATTAATCTCAGACTATTGTTTTATTTTATTGTATTTATTTGTTTCTACTGGTTTTAGATTGTATGGTCCTGTTCTAATGTTGCTCACAGGGACCTCAGCACCGTGATGAACATTTCCACTGTAATAATTCAATCAGCGCAACAATCGAATCTTATTGTACTCACCTCTCTGTTGGTCAGGTTTTCTTTTTTTAGCATATTGTAGCTCACAAGTTAATTGTAGAAAGTTCTACGACACAAAGTATTTTTTATGGATGTTAAGTTACTGTTAATATAACCAATCACTTTTTCCAAATATGTATCGCATCCTATAGTGTGTAAACAATGCCATAAATCGAATGATTGCATCGTAACGATGGTCAAAAAAACAGTGAAAATGTAAAGTTCATATAATTTGTGAATGAGAACTGTGTTTTTGTTAAAGGAGAAATGATTTTGACTGTTGTACTGATGGAATTAAAGCAGTGTAAATGTAAATTATACAGTATAAGTCAGTTAAGTAGCCAGCCCTCTTTTTTTAAACCATGTGTTTATCAGTGATCAGGCACACCAGCTTCTGTTTATGTAGGAAAGAAATAACATACCAACATGTATTATGACCTATTCACACAGTACGGAAAGCTGTTCCTCCATAAATTGCATGAACATTTTACTACAGTGCAGAATTTGCATTTGATAGTATTGTGATAAGATGTGAAAACCAATCTTGTTCCTGTAGAGTTTGAGTCACTGCGGTCCTCAATGTGATTTAGCCACTTCATTTGCATAGGTTAATTTCAAACAGCACCTCAAATTAGGCTTGAAAGGATAATTACTTAATCTTGCCGCTCCTCTCCCCTTCGCCCCCCCTTCTACCTCGCCGCTGTACCTTCCCTCCACCCAGGTTATATAAATGTATCTTCCAACATCTACTTTCTCTGGCACAGTCTCTATCGCCCGTCTCCCTCCCTCATAATATTGGTTGGACATTTCTTTAATTCACTCCCACTCATGTACTCCAGAGCAAATTGCCTACACAAACCAGATAATTTCCACAATATACCTGGAGCCATCAAATGCATTTTGACAGCATGAGGGCAACTTCATTTCCATTCAGTCGTGAACATGAGCCATGTCGACTCAGTTTTGGTCAGTGAAAGTAATTATCTGTCTTTGAGTCGACGGTCATGTAGTGTTTTGAGGAAATAGCAAAGCAGTCCTGCAGCTCGGACTGCGAGAAAGAAACAGAAAATACAGTAAGACATTATTGATGCGTTCACTATAACATTATCCCTGTACGCTTTTGATCTTGGTCTTGACGCTAACAAGCTCGCATGTACCGCAGATACACCACTGCCCGAAAGTCTTAAGGCTGACACAAGTTCACCGTGTTGGCAGGAAACAGATTTGAACTTGGAGGGTTCTCCAGCAACCTCTGCGCAACACTGGGCTGACTTCTGACTTCTTCCACACAGCTGAAACCATGACTGGACTTTAATTATGTAACAGTGCTGATGCTTGAGCGGAGGATGCAAGGCTAGGATAAGTGAAAGACGGTGACCCTTTAAGTAAAAGGACTTTATATACAGTACATCACCACCTACTTGTTTTCCTTTTAAGAAAAACGTGTTATTTGTTGGATCTTTTTTCCTGTCAGAATCGACTAAAGCTTCCTCGTCAGCCTCTCACGCTGCCGGTGCTGTCCTGTATCGGCCACAGTTTGAGTTCTGTGTTGAGATTCATAAGAAATGCTCTTTATCATTCAGGTCAAAGACCCCCAACCTATTTACAGTAACAGCAGGTAGCCACATCGAGGCCTTCAGTCTGGTTGCCTTCATCTATATTCCATCTATGAAGCTCTGAAGTCTTGTTCTGTGAATGAGTGGGGGGGTCACTGTGAAAATATATATTATATTATTCACTCCATTTTTTTAACAAGACATTTTCTGGTATGGCAAAAATGAGGAAAAACACTAAAAAAATTTTGTTGGTAGCAATTGTTGGGACACATCAATGTATCGTCATACAACCGTTCGTATAATATACAAATAGCACCCCACGAATGACAATTTTGTACTCAGCATAAAGTTATGAAGGTTAGGTTTAGGGAAAACAAACATTATAAGGATGTACCTCAAAATGACTATTGTTTATTCCCATTAGCACATTGATCACATTGGTTATGGGCAAGGCAATGCAAATTTCTTTTTATATGGCACATTTCATACCCAAACCCAACCCAAAGTGCTTTACAGATTAGTCAAGTCAAAGGTAGGCCAGTCACAAAATGATTTTGGATCACTGCAAAATAAGTTCTTGATGCACACCGCCTACTGCAAGCAACAGTGGCAGACAGGGCAAAATCCAGAATTTCTCAATTAGGCAGAAAGAGTACTTAGCCTTCCAACTCTTTTTGCAGCTTTATTTTTTTTAATGTATTTTAGGAAACCACAATTTCAGTGTCAACTTTATCATGAATTCTGCCATCTGTGTTAAACATACAGGAATCGAGAACACATTTCGCTCCATACCCTCGGTACAAGATAAAGTACAAAGGGGAAATAAAGAATGCATACATAGAATTAAATAAGTACCAAATGCATAAGAAAAAAATGTGCATTAAGTAAATATGTACCAAGAACAGCACTAAAGATGTAACAGAGAAAAAATAGGACACGTTGTATATACATATGATATATACAGTATATAAACAGTGTATATATATATATATATACATATATATACATATACACTATATATATATATATATGCAATATGATGCAATATGCAAAAGGCAGGAAGACTGCATTGTAATATACAAGCATAGCAGCAGAAAGAGTTTATAGTGCAATTTTATAGGACAAAAAAAAACAACGTAATAAATTACTATGGTTTATTGATTTACATAACCTTTTAGCCTGGGTTGTACAGATTTTTAGAGATATGAAGAATTTGGAGATGAGCAAAAATACCGATGTAGGCACTGGCAGATCATTTCTATTGCAGAGGAATGGACAATTTGAGCACTTTTGTCATCATTTACTCACCCTCAGGTCAGTGCAAAGTCCACTTTTTATGTCAGATCAATACACAGTGCAGCTGCACGTCTCTTAAACAAATGAACAGTACTTTTGGATCTTTAGAGTTCATTCTTCGATATATAGAAAGAGGCAGAAAGAGAGAAAACAATGGCACCTTCTACTCACCAGTAGATAAAAATTGTCTCTTTTAACCCTGGGACATAAGTCAGCAGTTTAGCGGGTAAACATCATGATGAACCACCTGCAGCTCTCCCAGCTAATACTATCTTTACTGGGCTGATACGCACTTTATCACTCCCCACCCCCACAGACACCATCTGTCCCAACACACATAAACACACATACGATCATCCTGAGACGATCAGTCGCTGCTTCGCTTTGGTCCAAAATTAAAGCTTAATCACAGTGTTACAAAGAGAAACACTTAAAAAGAGACAGAGAGAGAGAAATCAGTTATTAGAAACATTTAATCTTGTTCTCGTTCACCGCTCTCTGCTTTAGTCTCTGGTTTGTTTGCGTCTCCGTGTCCTTCAACGAGACAATCCCGTGCCTGCTGTCTAGGTGGACAGCCAGGGTGCGTCACGTGTTGAAGTGCCACTTAAACCCAGCATGGCGCCGCTTCCCTGGCTGCACATGTGCTCCATCCACCTTGCAATCAGAGTTGAGCTTGTCCAGACCCCGAGCGCAGGTGGTCCATACAAAGCTCTTCATCAGGAGACAAGATGGAACCCAACTTTCCTGAAAATGGCCACGCCAAGGCCAGGATGGGTTTGTGTGCCCAGAGAATAGCAATGGTCATTTCAATTTGGGGCATAATAATGTGTCCGTCTGTGGTGGAGACGAGCTCCAATGTCATGTGATGTGGCCTTTTTTAAGCCGTCTGCATTGTCTGTACAAAATTGGTATTTTGAGGGGAGTAGCCCAAAAATAAAAATTCATATTTTTCCTCTTAGCTGTAGATTTAGGTTTAGATAGTTTTGAGTTACAGCATGTTGAAGATAGTGGCTGTAGAGATGTCTTTTAACTCTCCAATATTTTGGAACCAGATGGCACTTTGTGGCGCTCAAAGCGCCAAAAAAAAAAAAACTTTCAAAAACTCAACAGCAATATTTTTTTCCAGAAATAATGACCCGGTTACTCAACATAATCCACAGACCTTGTTGTGAGCAGTTTCATGTAGGAACTGTTTTCTTTTTCCAAACTACTCAACATGCCAACCTACAACGGTCCGATGATATCCTAGAAATTATCCCCCACAAATGAGGTTAGTTTTATGGAAAAAAAAAAACAAGGCAAAGACGCAAGATGACTCAAAGTTCAATTTACGTTCACACAGCTCCCAAAACCATTCTCCGGAGGGAAGTCCTTTAATATTTTTAACCATTCAACACCCCAAACTTACTCATATCTTTACCTCTCGGGATGACATCAGCTCATTGATCATGGAATCGCAGCCTTTCAAAATACGTCGGTTATGCATTACATGGGCAGTGTATTAATTTTGGTGCATTACTTTTTATAGGAAAACAAAAAGTGCTTAAAAAAAGCCCTGAACTTTTGACGCATACGTAGTGTTTTTCATGTGAAAGTGAGGACTTGTACAAAGATCTTTCGTAATGAAACGTCAGATCATCAACGTTTATTAATTGTTAAAATACACCGAAGAGCTTTGTCTTTGTCCAGTCTTCGACTCTTGTGAGTGATCGTACTATTCCCCTATAAATATAGTATTTTGCTCTGTCCCTCCCCTTCAGACCAATGCAATAGCCATCAATAACCCCCTGCTGATTGATGCATTTACGAGTAATTTGATCCACTTTGCAGATTATAGATTTCACGTCAGAGAATGATTTCTGCATTACTCACCTGAGGTAAAGGTGAACTGCAGCTCGGCCCAAACTCTGAAAAACTAAAACATAGGAGGGGTGAGAAATGACCGCCTGAAAGGAGTCAAAACACCCCTTTAACAAATGGTAAAACTAGGAAGAAAAGAAAGGTAATTGCAGGTAATCAATACGTAGTGATTCGGAGCGCTAATTCAAATGCAAATATCAGCGCCAGATGTCATGGCTCAGCGCGTGTGCCCAGGAACCGAGGAGAAAAATAACCTGAGTGAGAGAGGGAAGACGTAAAAATGTGGCATTGGAAAAAACAAGCGGTCTGACCACCAGGGTAATTAGTCAAACAGACCTTTCTCCTCATCAAAAAGGGCCAGCGGCCATGACTCGGCTGCCACATTATCAGCCGCCCCTTTGTCCTCAGAGGTAAACAAGCAAACTCAGGCCAGACAACATCAAAACTAAACTCCAGAAATCCCTGCCTCTAACGAATGTGGAGCCAGAGGGCAGCTTTTCTCTATCAGGTATGCGAGCAGGGAAAATTCAGAAGCAATCAACAAATTAAAGTGCATAAAATGGCTGCTATGGCGACAGCACTTGAGTGCGAATACAGAGATTTTTCCACACATGATCTAAAGAGACGAGATAAATCCAAATTACTGTAAATCGTGTTCGATTTCCAGTCAAAGGACAGGTTCAGTGTCCACGGCCTAGAGGAATAATCAAGGCCCAGAAGGAGTGTTTATGATAAGACACTTCAACGCGTCTCCTCCTTTCATGGTTTACTTGATGCTGACCCTCTCTCCACCCCGTTTAACCCCGGCGAATGTCGCCCTCTGCACTTCAAACACAGACCCGCTGAATGAACACTTCAGAGGGGGCGCCTTGTGTACACGCTCGAAGGTCAAGAAGGTTGTGGCAGAAAGCGCAGGCGAGATTTTCTCATTTACAGATGACAGTTGAGGTGGAAATCACACGGGGGGTCTCTGAAATTTGTCCCTTTGATGAAGGACCCAGACGGATCAGATCAAATATCTCCTTTGAGATGTTTTGTCCTTTTTGTACCACGTTCGCAAATATTGTTTAGATCTCATGTTATTTAATATTTGAATTAAAAGGAGGAAAAATCACCCCCAAATCAAAAATATATTTTTTTCCTCTTGCCTGTGGTGCTGTTTATCAGATTGTTTTAATTTGAGTTGCTGAGTGTTACAGTAGTGAGATATCGGCCGTAGAGATGGTTACCTTCTCTCCAATATAATGAAACTAAATAACATATAGCTTGCGGTGCTGAAAGCGCCACAAACTCAATATGAAAAACTCAACAGCGATGTCTCTTTTTAGTAATCGTGACCCAGCCACTCAAACTAATTCACAGTCCGTGTTGCGACCAGTTTCGTTTGTTTTGTTTTTTTTCATTTTTATATTTCTATTTTTACCCGCCAGCCATAAAACCACCCAGAAGGAAGTGTACACCGTTAAACAACTCAACCCCAGGAACAGCATGAGGCTTTGATGTACGGTAGCGGCATGCTGGAATGTAAATTGCATATACAGAAGGATACCTGAAGCGCAAATTGGAGACGAATCGTTATTATGTAACGATAATGTTGATTTTATCATTATTACTGTTACATTTAGTTGGATTTTGAAGACCAGTCTTTGTTTTTGGGTCACAGCCTCACCATGGTAACCCTAATAAAAAGACTTTTTGCGCTAAGCTAACAAATCATTTAACAGCACAGCACTAATATTGTTGTGCAACACATGCCATTTAATATGCTTCAGCGTTTGCCCACTCCCTCATCATCATAATTAGTACTTGTGGGGCTGCTGGCTGCCAGCTTGTTTGCACATGTTGGTCATTTTAACACATTTTGCTGCGTGCTCATGCTCTGAAAAGAGCACTTCAGCAGGGCTCTCTGTGTTCGTCAGTGGCGGTGGAGTATACAGGGGCATCTGCAAACCTGTCAGGGTGTACGCACTGGATTAGCCCCAATAAGGCACAAGATGGTGCTGAGACTGGATGTGTGAGCATGTGTATATTTACTCTCGCTCTGTGCCACTCCAGCAAAGCATGCACCTCGAGCACCTAGAAAATACCAGTGCATTTGTTTGTTTAATCTGCACATTTTCAGCTCTATGCTCCCGTTTTGTTCACAGTGGAAGGAATACCTACGCTTGAGGATGCTCTAATATCCTTGTTAGGCTGCAGCTGGATTTGCTTGTTTATTTGTGTCTTTTGGAGGCACATAATTATATCAGGATGCATCCACACGAAGATGTTTTTATTGTAAAATCTGTAAACTGATACAGTTACACTTAGCATCCACACTACTCTGGCATATTTGGAGACTTTTGAAAATGCTGCTGAACCTGTTTCAGACAGAGAACTTTAGGATTGTGTTTTAGTCTAGACATGGAGAAATAGACTTGATGAAAATGACGCAGACACTCACGTTTGCATCCTGATTGGGTCTCATCAGTCTTGCCGTATTTGTCTTGAAACGACTTTAAAATACTTACATCCCTCTGAGATTTTATAGCCCTTTTATGGGATTACAACAGTGGAAATGCCAAAAAATTGCAACGCATGTTGCAATGTTTTTAGCCGTTTTTTGCAATGAAATTGTTGGACAAGTATTGCAAACGTAGTTGCAACGCTTTCTCAGATTGCTAATAGAGCTAATAGATGCATATACTAAAATGTGAAACTACTATAAATAAATGATAACCAAATAACCACATATATAGTATTTTTTACCCTAATTGTTTACCCTGTCTGCCATTTCTGCTACCCTGAAACATCACACAAACGTCACAGCTCAGCAATTCAGGTTATCAGCCAAATTTCCCATTTATAATTATGACTTTGGAGGGCCATACATGTGCTCAAAACTCGTAAATACGATATTTCTGATGTGAAGTCAGCTTTATAACAAATAGCTGTTTGCTGCCACTTTAATGTTCAAAATTGAATATATGGAACCTTTAAGACGAGTTTAGCAACATGTCAAGGCCATGTGGCCACCAAGGGCCCGAGCCTGATACTCCATCTCCATAAATTACCCGGATGACGAGGCACGTAAGCATGCTTGTTAAAACTGTAAATGAATGAAATTGGATAGATGGCTGAAAGGATAGGTGGGTGATGGGTATGAAGAGGGGATGGCGTATGAACTGTAGGTGAGGAACACAAAGAAAAGGAGCATGTAGCAGGACGGGGATGCTGGTGGGTTGGTTGGTTACACAGATATGCCCACGTGGATGTGTCCAGGGGATTGGGATCAGATACTTCATTTGAGCAAAGCCACGCTACATCAAAGACATTCAAATGAAGTAGTCTTCTATTGCAAATTAAGCTCCAGGGGTGTGTGTGCGTGTGCGAGTGTGCGAGTTTCTGTTTGCGCTCGAGAGGGGTGAGAAAGTGACAAAAGGAGGGAGAAGAAAAATCGAGGGATGAAGAGGTTGAAAGAAAGGTGTGTAGGCCTAAGCTCTTTATCCGTATCTAAAAGAGGCATCAAAAAGAAGTGTGCGCAGACGCTGTAATCTATACGATATTGAGTGATGCATGCCTGTGTGTGGAAATATAGCACTTTCATGGTGAATTCTCAGGGAAAACGTACGGATTTCACGGAGAAGCTGCTCTGAGAAGGCGCTGTTCTTTAACCTTCAACACTTTCATTAACTCTTTGAAACCCGGAGCGGCACCACATGACGTCTTTCAGAGGAATTTAAACCTTTGAACACTGTGCAAATTGGTGTGATTTCTTTTTTAAGAAAACATGAAAAGAAGCAGTAAGCAACTTGGTAATTAATTGTTCACAAATTGCAAGAAAGTGGTAGATTTTGAAAATTATTTTTAAGAAAGGTAGGGAAAAATGTCTGGGGAAAACAAAGAAAAAAGCTATTTTCATAATTGCATTTTTAAAAATATGTCAACTAGAATTATTATAATTTTTAAGCACTTTTTTCCAAGACTTTGTTTGCCTTGTTTTTTCTCCCCTCCCTTTTTTAACTTTATTTTTTATTTATTTATTGATGTACTTATTTATTTATTCATCAATTTTACAGTATTTCATGCCAATTTCTTGTACTTTTTTACTAATTTCTTGCTCATTTTTGGGTAATTTATTTTATCGTACTTTGCATGTTTTTGAAAGAAATCAAGCCAACTTGCTCAGTTTTCAAAGGGTAAAAACAACCTCACCTTGAATATGCATATATAAAATGTAAAGTAACATACACCAGGAAGCATGTACGCTGCTTTAAAGCCTCTTCGCTGATGTTATCGGATCCTCTATTAATTCCAAGTGTGTATTTAACGTTGAGGAGGTGGGATCGGGAGAGGTTTTATGTGGCAAAGTAATTCCCACGTTCCTGCTGCTATTTCTCCCGCCGCCTCCGTAACAGATCAATAAGCTTTTAATTGATCAGCTCTGACTCATGCAAGAAGCCAGTGGTTGAGGTTTTTACACAGAGAGAAGGCTATATACTCAAGTGTAGCGAGCATAAAAGCTATTCATAAACTTTTATGTGCAACAGGGAGCAGATCTTGACATAAAAGGAGGAAATTTCACATCTTTTCTTTTTTTTACACCCAGAACTGTGCTGATGCTGGTCAGATGAGGAGGCTGTTTTTTATTACGATATTATAACTGTCTCATCCTGGCAAATAGGCTGTTTCATTATTGAGCATATCGTTCAGCGGCCTCTCAGTATATTATATCCGAAGGAGGCCTTAAAGTTTCTGTATGTAATTTTTAACATTAGCCAGTTTTTATGGTGAATTGGTGAACAGATTGTAAAACAACTTAAAGGGGAATAACGGCCATTTTTTAATAATAAAATATTTTTATTGGGTTTTGAATACATAAAAACATACCAATACATAAAACAGTGCAATACACACAGTACACACCCTTAGGCCCACAAATACAAGATGGAAAACATAACCCAGCTAGAGGACAAATAAAAATAAAACAAACAACCAAAAAATACAATAATGTAAGTTTTAAGGCGGCCAATGGGCGGATTTCCATTAACCCTCAAATAGTGCAACTTGAAATTGGGAATATAAAATACATCTAATGGAAACATGTCAATTTTGAAAATAAATCCTATGCATTGCAGAAAACTTTCTACGCTTGCATGGGGTGGTGTTTCAGGCGTTTGAAAAAGCCATGTTAAGCAAAATTGCAATGGAAACGCTTTTTTGGCTTTTCTAGGTCACATGATGTTATGGCTATATGATCCCTCAGGCATGATTCGGCAGGCGCTAAAAGAGTTGTTATTGCATTGCATAACTCGCCTTTCCATTATCGTTCACATAACACACTTACGTCGCCTTCGATTGGATATTACGACAGCTACTGTGGTCGCTGCAATAAAAATAAACGTGCTAATGTTTTGAACATCCATCATTATGCGTCTTGGAATATTATCGCAAGAGGAGAAGTTGCATAGCGATGTTTCAAAAATATCACTTAAGTTTTGTGCAAATCTGTAATAGAAACCAGCCTAATGAGCTACCTGAAGCCTAAACCCTTAAATACAGATAAACAGTTAACTGAGCGACAACGAGCTAACCGTAACATAAGACAAGTCAGCTAGCTGTAATGTTATGCAGCTAATAATTACCACATATTACCACACATAAATAATTTGCAATTGGCAAGCTTTAGTATCATTGAGCCAATGGTCAAAATGAATAGTAGGAACATTACAGATAGTAACATTTTTCCAAATATGATTATAATTTATTTTCCAGTATTTCCAGGCCTCACAGAGAGGTGTCACTCATAACAAGGATTTCCTGAAAGCTACATACAGAATCTTTAAGCATGGCATAATCTGCTACAGTGCTTTTGCTGAGTTTGTGATTCAAAATATACTTTTTTCATCTCCAAGTTCAAAGCAAAATGTCCACTAAACGGGCCGGTAATCAGTGCTTATGGGTTGTAGCGACGTGACAGAGAAAGAAGCTTAAATTTGTCTTTTTGCAATAAATGTTTATTTCCTGCCAAAGATTAAGAATAAATAAGTAAATACAACTGGGTGTGTTTTGACTGGCACCCACCTTGACTAATGCGCTCTAATCCCATGAAGAAAAAAAAAAAACAGCATCTCCTCGTCACATGTGACAAACGTCCAACTGGCCAAAAACTTCCCGCGTCGCGATATCTCGCACAGGTAATACCATCCTGTCACAGCTTTGCACCTTCAAAGCACCACCACTATCTTGTTTCACCAGAGACAATCGCTGGATTTCAAAGGAGCTTCTGGGACATTTACAGCACTCACACACACTCACACACACACGTGGTAAATCCTTATATTTCCTGTCTGGAAGTTACAGAGGAATTTTAGGTGCTTGAGGAATGCACCTCTGTGGTTTGGACCTGTAGATAAACCAGAGGAGGAACTAATCTTTTAGTAATTTACACAAAACCTTTTTACCGCCGTCAAGCATCTCCCGGCACGATTAGCAAAAGGATTTATTTTTATATTCGCCAGGCTGGGAATTAATATTTAAGTCCCCCTGGTACCAGCATTGTGTCATTTCGGAGCTGATAAGTGTACGGATGTGTCTGTGAGATTTCTCTCCACTTGCTCGTGGCGCAGTGGAGGTAATCTTCCTCTGTCTCCAGTTTAGACACGTGTATTTGTTGTGCCAGTCTTCTAATGAAAAGTCTTTTTTTTTTTTTAAAGAACCATCAGGATAAGGAAGTGTCTTCACATTTTAATGACCTGTAGGATGCATTTTACAGCCTCAGCAGCTTTTAAGTCATGCATTAAAGGTAAACATGAGCCGCATTCAAAATACTGATTAGATGCAAGGTCATAACAGGGTTAGACTACCTGTGTTTACCGAGACGGCACCTCTGAATCGTTCTCCCTCTCTCTCCTTGTGTGTTCCACGGTGGATAGACTTCTCATTGATTGGTGGTGCATCCCCATGACTGGAGACTTACAGGTCTTTAAAAACGCAGCAGCTTGTGCAGAGAAAAAGAGAGAAAAGACGGTGCAGAATCTCCAGAGATGAGCAGAAATGCAGAGATGGAAATTGGCTTCGGGCCTGGTGCATTTGTGTAAGTGTTGAGTGTGATGGCGTGTGTTTGAACACATATGGTTGTCTATACTGAAAGTGCCTATTATACCCTTTTTCCTCTAAAATGTGTGCATACAGCTAAATCCAGCTAAATAAAACAGCTGATAGACCCCTTTCCCATTGCCAGTAGACCAAAAACATGTGCACCGCTCCGCAGCAGACGAATATGTGTTTTTTTACTCGTGTTTCACATTCAAGGTCACAAATACACCAGTAAACAGGGTTAAGCCCCTTTTCAACTGGACAAAAAAACCCACTAAGATCTAGCTTAGTGTCCAGTCAGGTTTCTAGGAAAGCTTCAAAAAAAAGTTTTATAGTCATTGAATTCATTAATCTAAAAATTATTGTAAAACCTCAGAGTAATTGGTGTCATTTTTTAAATTAAGAATTTAATTCTTTTTTTTCTCCAGTATTGGTTTTTGCGAAATTGGTCTTATATTTTATTCCGATTGGCATTACAAAAAAAAAGTCCTAAAAGATCTTAAATCATACTTGCTTTAAGCTGCAGGAAGCCTGTAAAAAAAACCCTCATTATGTGGAGACTTTTATTCAAACAGCCTGCGTTACAAACTGTCGAGTTTGCCAGATAAAGCCATTTGACACACAGGGAGGGTCAAATGAAAGATGATATTGAGGTGCATTATGGGCATTGTAGGATCCAATTGTCTTGAGGCGTTACTCACTCCAGACTAAAAGCCAGGACATGTCTGCTACCGTTACTCCTATTTTGACCATTGCTTTTTCTTTTTTTTTAAATTCTATCTCTTCCAATTTTATGGAAGTGTGTTACTAAATCTGTGGCAAGCCACTTTAAACTGTAATAAACCAGAATTATCCTGCAACCTGCAAATGGCACGAGGGGGGAGGAGGGACATAAAGGAGTCTGCACAAGCTTTTGTTGCCGTGATTCAAGTCGGATCTCATACTGTACTCCTCCAGCCGGGGGCAACTCATAAAGTGCTTTAAAATAATAAAGACATTTAAAGTGGCTATTAAAGTCAGTGTCGCTTCAGATTAACACATGCGCCTCTATGTGGGTATGTGTGTGTGTGTGTGTGTGTGTGTGTGCATATGAAATAGATATGACGCTTCATATATTAAACACCGTCTGAGTTACACTGTTAGCTGATGTGGTGATTAAAAGCATCAGCCGGATAAAGTTAGACACAAAACAGCAGAACAGTCTTTTCATTTTGAGAAAAATGTCCATGCTGGTGTGGCGCCTGGTGCTGGTGCCTTTCTGTGTGAACTAAAGTCACTTGATTGAATGAACAGTTATAATGAACTATGCAAAGTATTACTGAATTTAGGGA
Source organism: Plectropomus leopardus (assembly GCF_008729295.1). Classification (NCBI taxonomy): domain Eukaryota; kingdom Metazoa; phylum Chordata; class Actinopteri; order Perciformes; family Serranidae; genus Plectropomus; species Plectropomus leopardus. The sequence goes on along the minus strand of NC_056485.1, from coordinate 17,854,641 downwards.
ATGATTCAATCAATCAATCAATGAGACTTTATTTATGTAGCAGTTTTCATACAAGCAAAATTGTAACACGTCCAATAACATTTTGAAAGTCTGCTAGAGCCACATGATTAAATTATTTTGTCATTGTTCAAGTTAGCAGAGCGCTAAACCAGAAGTCAGCCTCTTGACCAGCGGAAGTCGGTCACTCTTGAGTTTGCTTTCTCTGTGATGTGGTAAATCTGGGTCATTTCAAACTTTTTTTTTGGCTTCATGTGCTACTGAGTAACTTTAATAGTAGCAGTTACCTGCTCCCAACGCTGGATCCAGTTCTTTTTCTACATCCGTGGTTTCGAAGCTAAGAGCTTGGCATTTTGGCCGTCCTATCTTGGATTTTCAGAGACAGAGGTGACCTTATTTGTACAAAAGGGTGGAGGTAACCCTATTCCTAGCAGGTAACATGGTTATCATGGTGCATTTACAGCATTTTTATAACTGTGATAATGCTAATGCTAGGTTTTGCTGGCAAAAACAAAAGGCTTAAAACCACTAAAGAAGATGTACTAACCAGAAAAACTGACTCCTTAGAGGGCCTTTTTGCTGTATGTTTAGGCATCTTGTCAGGGGAGTATAAGTGAAATGACTCATTTTTGGAGCCAGCCCCAAGTGGCCATCAGAGGAACCGCAGTTCCTGTGATGGCCACTTGGCGTTGGCTTCACATTTCAGGTTGACGCTTGCTTTCAATCATTTTTTCACCACACCATGTTACATGTTTATGTAAATATGCAGACTGACACCGCTGCTTTTGCTTTCTACATCTTTTCCTGATATTCCTTGTATCTCCTTCTCCTGTCCTTCTGTTCTTTATTTCAGGCTCTCCCTGATATATGGATCCATTATGATTACTCGAATCTGACAAACAAATGGAGCTTCGCCGCTGTTGCTCTACAAATCATCGCTCTCGCGTCATGGAGTGACAAGGTGGGTGGAGACAAACACGGCTGGATCTTTGACACATATATGAACATACAGATTTACAGGAGTGTGTTTCCAGGCAGCCACATGTATCTGCATGTGAAAATGTGCGAAAGTGAAATGTCTGTCTGCTTCGGTACCTATCATGTAACTGAGACAGTGATGCTGCAGCGTGCATTTGTCTCTACGCAGATGTAGAAATCCACATCTGGCTCAGGCAGTTTCACACTCCCACGGGTGCACAGTAACAAGACAAAGGAAGAGATGGAGAGAACAGGGTATAAAAAGAGTGGTATAAAAGAAGAGAGGGCAGATGGATGCTTGGTGCATGAGTGTTGATTACTTTTCCATATGTCGTTTTGTCTGATTTTCTCTGACAAGAGGTTGCTGTAAGTGGATTTCAGGATGACGGGTCCTATGAGTGAAGAATAACATCAGAAGGAAAGAGTCTTTGACAAAAGATTATGCACATATAAATGGAGAGAGCCATTTTGAAATATCTGAAGCACTCAGAGAGAGTGAGAGACAATAAATCCAGCGGTTTGACAAAGTGCATTTAAGCCGCTATCTGTGGCATTTTTACATATGGATGGTATGCCAGATGTGGAAAAGACAGTTAGTGGCAGTGAGAAGTTTTTTTGGATGACCAGTAACAAAGAAGCATGACATTTCTTGTTTTTGCCATTTGGTATTGGGGCCATTTGTTTATTTCAAGGGGTGTTTGGTGAATATTGGAGCAGAAATTGTGAATATTTGTTTTTTCTTTTCTAATTAAATTCCTCCTACTCCTTTTTGGATATGAAATACTTACATTTGGTTACTGTATATGTCAAATGGACATTCTGCTGTTGTTTTGCTTGCTCATATTTTATTTTGACCTCCTATTTTATTTGGCATGTTGTGCTAAATGCTGGTAGATGCTAATATTTTTTTACTTAAAGCTCTCATTGCAAAATTGGCATGCCAATTTCTTTTCCCGGCACACATAAATGCCATCATAGCAAGGGCTCAATTCATGTTTGTTTACATTTTGCTCTTAATACTATGGAGGTACAGGTGGATGATGCACGCTGATGATGTTTTGTTCTTGTGTATTGACGTCGATGGACGTACGTCGTAGCCTGCGTTTCAGTAGGTGATGTCATTGCACAGTCTGCATACATCAAACTTGATTTTCGTTTATTAGATCCATGTTGCACAGTGTAGCTTGCACTAAACTTCTAAGATTGCTGAAATCGTATGTAGGAGACGTTACTGTCCATGTCTGCGGTTTGCACTGGAACGGGCCATTTTTCAACATTTTAACATCATTTATCAACATCTGGAAATAATAATTTTTTGACCGTTTTTTTCACATGCTATAGTATGACTTTTTTCAACATTTTAATTGATGACTTGACCATGTCATGCCCATGCCAATGAGGAGGCCATTTCAATAGCTGTTTGTAATGCCTTCTATTTCTGAATTCTTTTTCTTTTCCTTTTTTCTTTTCTATTTCTTAGTCTCCATTGACACCCACTTTATGTTCACAAACTCTCGTACTACAGCTAAACTGTACACTAAAATTTGATTCTGCAGACATTTGAGGCAAGAAATAGGAAATACAGTAACATAAACTCAGTATATATTTGATCAAATGTGATTGGATCTGAGTTTGAGATGGGAAGGGTCTCTATTTTTAGTTTTGTGTTTAAATATAACCTGTTACCTGCTAACTTGCTCCTTAATATTTTTATTTTGAAATAACTGATCAAATAACTAACCTTAACATTAAAGAGATGAACAGAGCACACAGATTATTACCCAACAGATCAGCGATACAGAGCATTTTAGCATATTGTGCAACATGTAAGTGTGCAACTTCTCTTTTTGTTCAGTGCTTTTTTGCAGCAGTGAGGAGCTGTTTATATCAAAAAAGTAAAAACTTTAATAAACCCACTAGCAACCTTAGCAGAAAGCCAAAAAAGATATTATTGCTACTTTAAAATTCTACACGGAGAAACTTTAAAGCTGAAATTCAAATTTTATTTAATACAGTGAGTGTATAAACAGCCTAATTTCATCACTCCAGAAAGGAATATAATCATTTTTATTGCACCCAACACACAAACACAGCCATCTTTCTGTATCTTGAATTCTGTAAAAGTTATGGATTTGAGTTGTTACAAGTGTGTGCAGTAATGAGTTATTTATTTTACAGCATCTGTCCAAAGACGGTTAAAATATAAATACCCCATTGCAGCAGCCCACTACTCATAGCATCAGCAGTGTGGGCACCGCCGCTCTCCGCCTCAGTGGCTGCAGCCAGTAAATGGGCCATCGCTGTGCTTGTGCTCGTTGCGTGCCCAATTTGACAAAAAAGCCCAATCAAACCCCTGCCCCTCTCTTCCAAAGGTCACAAGCACTTTAATGGGGATCCCCTATTCAGCCGGCAGTGGGGAGACGAGGGAAAGTAAATTCCAGCGAGACCGCTTCCTGCCTCTCCCTCTACTGTACGAGCTGTATTCAGAAGCTTCTCAGGAGGATATAACGATCTAGAAATCAAGCTTCACATGAGTCATACCACCAGCCGAACCCCCGTTCTCTTTTTTTTTTTTTTTTCAGCGAATAAAAGTCTTTTGCTTTTCATCTTATCCAACGTTAGGGAGTAAAAAAAGCAGAGTAAAGAAAGTAGAGGATGTGAAAGTAATGCACAGAGGGGGCACAGGAGGTAGGTTTTGGGTGTGGCATTGACAAATGAGTTTTGCTCTCTCTCTCTCTCTCTCTTTTCTCTGTTTTCCGCAGTGCTGACATGTTATATGTGTGGGTGGGTGTCAGGGTGACGGCCGTGTATATATTTGTGTTTTAGGATGAAAACCGCACCAGGTTCTATTGTATATGTGAAGTGTTTTTTTAGGATAATCCAAGAGGAGAGATGGAAGTTAAATGCACTAAAGTTGACTTAAATCTGAATTTTCAGACAGTTACAGATAACAAAGAACAAAAAGGGATTAAAGGAAAATGACAATAGTTTAAAGACTGAGGTATAAAAGTTTAGATTTGGAAAAGGAAGTAAACGGTTGGTCGGTTAACAGACGATAATGTTTTTGCCCACTTTCCCGTCTCCACCCGGGTGGCCCTGCTTTTATAGCAGCTCCCTTTGAGCAGTAAGGAGGGCAGAAAGGAAGTCACGATGAACTGGAGAAGGGAAAGAATCAAGGGTATAAACAGATTTTGCAAAATAAAGAAAGGTAAAGAAAAACACAAAACGGCACATGGGTACATTTAAAAACATTACATTCAGACGGGAAGCAAACGCTGGACTCCTGCATGAAAGTCCATTGTTTGTGGGACCCATCTGTTGACCCTCCTGCCCTGTCACGCTCCTTATATCTCGTCATTACCGGTAGCTTAAGTGACACTGCCAGTGCATGTTTCATGTGGATGCACATCCATCCATCTGTCCACCGGCATAACATAAAACACCACAATCAGTTCTGTCCAGGCGCGTTCTGAGCGAACGCCATCCAACGGCATTTCATGGGCACGTAACAGGTGCCTTTTGGCATCACACACTGAGCGAGCGGCACTACTTTGTGAGTTCGAAATGAGAACGGGCTGCTTTTGTGTTTTTTGCTGCCTGAAATGCCTGATTTCACAGCAGCTTTTCTAAAATATTGCAATGCAAGTTGCAATACTTTTTGGATTTTTGTTCTATCATATCAGATTGTATCATATCGTATCATATCAAACCGTATCGTGTTGTATGATATCATATATTATCCATAAATGAGTAGCACCTTGAAATACAGCACTAAAGCTCACTGTGTCAATGGATTGCTTGACCAAAAGAAAAGGCCTCTTGTCTTTCGTGCATTTTTTTCTTTAAAGTAACCAGCAAGTTCCTAGTTAATGATGTCAGGCTATCAGAAGCAAATGTACCCGAAACAGACATCCCTGGTTTAGATTTACTCACATACACATGGCCGTAGACGTCAACAGACTGGCTGACTTTCTTTAGATGAGGACGATCTTTACATTTCTGCTACTTTTCACACAGTGTTCTTGCATGCATTGCACAGATCCCACGCTGCGCTGTCACACTGTGTACTGTACACCCTCAAAAACACACTCAGCCCTGCTGTGTGTGTGACTGCATTCAGAGATGTTATATGCAGCCCTTCATGCCGATTGATCCGCTCGCTTCCTGCCTGCAGGCCGCGGTCCAGTACAGTGTGTCAGGAAAAAATCATCAGCAGGAATCTAATTACCACAAAAGCTGCTTTATTTCTGCAGTTTTGTGTTCATTTGTACTTTTTAAGGTTGTTTGTCTCTAGTATTTGTAAAATACATTTGTGGCTCTCTGTCATTAACTCGGGCTAATTGCAGCCCATTAGCTTCACAGGAGACCCTTTTATTTGGGAAAATTAGTCAGGCTGTTTTGTGTTGCTCAGCATCTTAAGTTTTCCTAAAATTCAAAAGCAACATAAATAAGAAAAATTATTGTTTTTCATAGTCACTCCTGATCTCATTAAAGATTGGCTTAACCTGGGGATTGATTGACAAAATGACCTTAAAGAGACACACAAAACAACCACAACAAGAAACAAAACTACTATAAAGAGGCAAAACAACCACAGAGAGACACATACAGTGACCACAAAGAGACACAGAACAACCATGAGGAGAAACAAAATTGCCTAAAAAAAGACACAAAATGTCCTCAGGGAGACACAAAACGACGACAAGGACACAGAAAATGATCACAGAGACACATAATGACCAAAAGAGACAAAATTAGTAAGAGACATAATATTATTTGAGAGAGACATAAAATGACCCAAAAGAGACACAAAATAACCACAAAAAAAAACGAAACAAAATGACCTTAGTATGACAGAAAATATTCTCAGAGACACAAAAATACGACAATGAGACACTGAACCAATACAAGGAGACACAAAACAACCACAAGGAGACACAAAATGACTACAGACACATATAACGATCAAAAAAAGACAAAATTACCTCAGTAAGACACAAAATTTTCTCAGAGGGATACCAAATGAACTCAAAGAGACGTACAATGACCTTAAAGAGACACGAAATGACCACAGAAAGACCCCAAACAACCAAGAGGAGACATAAATTGATGAATTCAAGACACTAAACCACCAAAAAACAAATAATGATCTTAGTAAGACACAAAAATACGACAGAGTCACGAGACATCCACAAAGACACAAATCGCCTACAGAAATAAAACAACCAAAAAAGACACAAAATCACCACAAAGTTACTACAATAAGACACAAAGTGACCTCGAAGAGACACAAAATAACCTCAGTTAGACACAAAAAGACTACAAAGAGACACGAATCATCCACAAGGAAACAAATAGACCACAGAAAAGACATAAAATCACCACAGAGTTACCTCAATAAGACACAAAACAACTGCAAAGAGACGGAAAACAAAAACAAGGTCGATGTTAGGCTGGACATTGATGTGTGTATTGAGCCGAGAGAAACAGTTTCATTAGCAGGAACAGATCCAGCAGCATGCAGCACAATGACCAATCAGTCAGTCAGCCTTCAGGTTCTGCAATACATTTGTGCATTAAAGCAGTAAAAAATGATGCATTTTCACGCATAGAAAGAGCTTTTGTGCATCTGCGAGCCGAGCATGTGTTCTGTTTGTGTCGCTGTGTGTCTGCACAAGTGTTAAATACACCAACTACATCAGCAGACCATTTTCTGCCTCTGTATCTCCCAGTAAACCTCCCCACCCTCCTGTCAGAAGATTGGACCGCACAAGCCTCACCCACAGCGCTCGCCTGGTGTCACTCGTTTGCTCTTCCTCTCTCTATCTTCTCCCCTCTTTTTTTTCTTCTTGTTTGTTTTGTTTGTGTCTCTCTCCTCTCTTCCTCCTCTTTTCCAATAAGAACAATAGGTTATGGAACGCATTTTCCTGCGGCATTACTCACAGGCACCAGCCGCCACATGCCATTAGGCTCAGCCGAGGGAGAGGGGCGTTAGGCGGCAGGGGCGGCACATAGCATGCCTGCCATCTAGTGGTGATTGGACAGAACTGAATGCACAAAGAGACAGAGAGGAGGGATATTAGTGTTCATGAGCTGGTTTCTAGATGGCAAATCTTCATCCAATTTGTTGAAAGCAGAATAGAATAGATATTGGTGAAGTTGTTTTGGGTGTTTTTTTTTTGCAGTTGAACAGGTATGATTGGATCTGGCCTCGATTCGTGCTTTTTTCATGTCAGGTTCATTCAGAAATACGGCACTATTGCTTATTACCAATTATGAAAGATTTTTTCAGCACTCAGCACAACCAGGTTTGTTGCTTGCAGTATTTGTCTCTTCCACAAACTAAAATTTAAATTTAATTGAATGCAACATGGGAATTTTTGCCGCCATGGATGGATTACTTAACAGGCTGACTCGGCAGTGCCCAGTCAGGTCCAATCCCGCAACCCCCGGCCTTCACCAGATATCACTTAGATTAACACATACCTAGCAAGAGACACAAAACAACAACAAGGAATCATAAAACTCCCTTAAAGAGACACAAAATGACCACAGAGGCACAAAATGACCAAAACACACATAAAATTACCTACATAACACACAATTGACCTTAAAAATGGCCACAAAGACAAACAAATTGGCCTCAGATTGACACAAAATGAACAAATAAGGCATAATATTACCTCAGTTAGACATAAAATGAAATCAAAGAGACACAAAATTGGATTAGTAAGGCACAACACGACCACAAAGACACAAATACAAAAATGACCTCATAAAGACACAAATTAATGGCAACCACAAGGAAGAGCAAAATGACCTCAAAAAGAAAGAAAATGACATGAAAGAGACACAAAAAGACACAAAATAATTACAAAGAGACACAAAACAACAATAAAGAGACATACTCGACCACAAGGAGACACAAACGGCCACAGGGAGACACAAGATTACCCAGAGGAAACAGTTATCTCAGTAAGAGACAAAATAACCCCAGAGACACACAAAATAACCTCAAGGAGATACAAAACCAACACAGAGACACAAATTGACCAAAAACACACAGAAAACCACCAAAAAGTTCCTTAAATCATCCACCACCAAGAGTCACAAAAAGACCACAGGGAGACACCAAATTACCCAAAAGAGACAATTATCTCAATAAGACACAAAATAACCACAGGAATACCCAAAACGACCTCAAGGATACACAAAGCGACCTTTAAAAACAAACAGAAAATACAACAAGGAGACATAGCATACTACAGAGACACAAAACGACCTTTAAAAACAAAATTACCTCAGTAAGACATGAAACGACCTCAAAGAGATGCACAAATAACACAGTCTGTCTTTATTTTTAAAGCGATTTTTATAACAAAGTGCTTCACAAAAATAAAAATGGCAATGGCGTAAGCTTTTAGTGTTAATTGAGGACAATTTTCCTGCCATATATCACAAAATACTATATCTTCAGGGAGCTGACAGCTGCTGATCAATATCATTGATTCAATGATTACTTTGCTGTGAAATGAGATTTCTAAACTCAGCCAATACTGGTATGAAAAAACCTGCCAGCTGGAATTTCAGGACCCTTCCAACTATTTTTTCTCAACTGCTTGTCAGGATATACCTCACACACTTTTGTTCACATTTAGTTGATAAATTGATCATACTTTGTATCTTGAGAGCCTCTTGAGACGCACAGTGGGTGGGTTATTTGGAAAAAAACAAAGCTATAAGAAGGAAAGCGTAAAGACTCGATGCAGTCTATATGTTCCTGTTTGTTGATAAAGGTCAAAAAATGTCATTAATTACGTTGCACTCCGTTGGGTTAATCTGTACCGCTGTACACTTTTACATTTGACATTTACATTGAGACGATAATGAAAGCTGTGAGTTGAGACTTTGAGACGTGTCGTAAGCTGAAGCATTGGCACATTATGTATGAAGATCTGTCGAGTTATGTACTCAAACTAGAAACTAGACTTGAGAATCATGTCATGAACTGGTTCAAGTGATGAAAGGACTAATTATATCAGCAGTGACTGAGAAGATATGATAAAATGGTACGAATAAAGGACAAATACAAGATGTAAAATGACATAAATTAACTATCCATTCACTGCAGATGAACAGTAGACCCTATATTTTAATCATGTGAGTATTACATTGACATGATTCTGCCTCTTATTGCACAGGAGGATATACGTATTTGTATGCAAAATAAACGCCAATGTTTGTGTCTAGAAAAACAGTTTGGACCTAATGTTTTAATTTGATTTTTAATTTTGATCGTTGAGCAAGCAAGCAAAACTTTATTTATATATCACTTTTAATTCCAGGTGGAGGCACAATGACCAAGTTAGGAGGTACAAATTGTAAGCACAAAACGAAGTTGTTAACTGACCATAAAAGCAAATCAAATCCATTAAAAATAAAAACTCATTAAATAGTTATTGATATGAAGAGTAAACCAATAAGAGATACAAAGACATCTTAGTCAGAACTGGTAAAAAAAAAAAAAAGGTTAAAATTAAATAAAAATAAATAATACTAAAAGTAGACTTTAAAAGAGGTTAATACATATGAATTAAAATGATTAAAAGATAAGATAAATACACCAATAGAATATAATAACATATGAGTTAAACCAAAAAAATAAGAGATTAAGTGTTTTTGAAAGGTAAAAAAGTCAAAGTAAGCAGCGCTGATCAAATATAAACCAAGATTCTGTTACTGAGTTTTAGATTTCTCGCCTCAGATGTTTGTAGAATCACATTTTAGCTCACGGTTTAATACGAGAGATGGACAGCCACCATTGTTTCACACATACGAGTTCGAATTACGTCACTCACCTGCGAGAGTGTTTATTGGTCCAGTGCGGCGCAGTGCATTCTGGTAGTTGTAGGATTTCTCCCTCTTAAGCAAATGTGTTCTTTTTTTCTCTGTTTCTCTGGTCATGTAGCATCCATATCAAAATAATTCTCATCTTTCCACTGCACAGACCAAGTTTTATTAAAAGGTCATCTTTCCAGTAGTGAAATACTTCTTTAAGAGGACAAATGTGTAGTTTTGATCAGGGGCCGACAGATTATTGGCGTGGCTGATTATCTGTACCGATATTTTGCATTTTGCTGATTATTTGTATGGGCATTTTATTTGAATTATCTCCGATAAAATTGATTAATGAAAAAGTGAGTGTATTACACTCAACCAACACCAGGGAAGGCAGTCTGCTATATATGCATAGAAAGTGTCAGCATAGGAGGAACTTTTACTTTTACTTACTTTACTTTACTACAAACATTTGCTAAAGGTACGTAAACAAAGTTTAGAGTTGTGTTAGAGTTTGCTATATTCCAAATTCTAAATTTCAACAGAAGTATTTTTGTTTTTATCATAAATGCATATCGGTCCCAAATATCCGTTAATGGTCTCATTAGGTAGTAATAATCAGTATTGGTATCAGCCCTGAAAAACCAATATTGGTCAACTCCTAGTTTTGATTTTGGGGTGAACTATCCATTTAATACAGGTCGTGTAAAATCAAAGATGGCAAAGTTATTTACCCCCCCCCCCCCCTTCAGCTTATTTTTTAACATCAGTAAGAAAATTGCTTTTTGTGTATTTTCAACAATATACCCATAACGTAGATTTTTAAATTCTGTTTCAAGCAATGAAATCAACGCTGTGTGATTCTGGTTTGATTTACATTTTAAAATGTGTTTCTATCTTAAATCAGACACTAGGTGGGAGGTTGAGAACGAGACGAAAAAATGGGGTTTATGTCCAAAAATATAAATGAAATAAGCAGCACCGTTAGTGGGCGTGTAATGGTGAAAGAGAAGGTTGTGGACTTCTCAACCTCTCCTCTCGTTAATCTGACGGCGAGAACAATCCACGAGTGAGCGGCAGCAGGCAGACAGCGGGCGAGCTTTCTCTATCTCCCTCTTGTTTGGCTCCCATATCTCTTCCCCTTTTCTATCGCGTTCCTCTGCTCTCCTCCCCTCCCGCTCCTGCAGTCTCCTCTGATAAATCTCTCACCCACTGCTTTTCGCCTCCTCTGTCTCTCCCCATCTTTCTTGCATCTATCGCCGAATCTCCCTCCTTTTGTTTCATCCTCTCCTCTACTTCCCGTTTTACATCCTTCCCCCTTTTCCTCTCTTCCTCGCTCGCGCCTGCAGGACTATTCAGTAGATTAAGTTCAGCGGTGGCGGCAGTGCTGCTGATTCAGCCGTATTCTTTCAAATGACCCAAATCCTCACTCTGGAGAAACCTCATACGCTCGCTGATTGCATTTCTCTCCCTCTGTCTGTCTCTTCTTCTTTTCATGCGCGCAGACATACACAAATACACACTTCTTATTGATCTCAGAGAGTTAGCCTCTTCCTTTTTTTGCACGACCCTCATTCTGTTCTCTAAGCCTTCCTGTGTGTGCGTGTGTGTGTCTGCGTGTGTGTGTGTGTGTGTGTTTGCTCTGTCTCCGTTATATCAATATCGGTAGCAAACCTGCAGGCTTATTTCAGGACTATTTTTCTTCACCGTCTCCAATCTTCTTTGTTTCTCCTGATCACAGTCGAGCCGGGTCGGCATGTTCGTGGAGATAAGGCCGTATTTTTTTCCCTCTTCAGCCGCCATGTCAGAGCTGCCTGATAGAGAGCGTCTTCACAGTCGTGTCTACAAATGAGTGCTGAAGACCGCGTGTTGATTCGTCTCTCCCAAATTGACGCCCTGACTACATACATTTGCACTTTCTTTGATACGCCCCATATTTTGCTTTTGTTCTGTCAGGAACATGGCACTTTTATTGGCAAGGCTTGAAAGGAAACAACAAACTAAATCAAAATTTGCATATGTTATTCCCATGATGTTCGACAGCTCGATGTAGGAACAACTAACTTTGACAAAAAGTTAGTAACAGAAGAAAAGGTGTCATCGGCATATTCCAACTCTGCTTCGCCAATAAATGGGATTGTCTGGGTCTCTTTCTGACAAGTTTTATTGTGAAGATGTAGGGACGTTACTGTTATACTGGATTCACGCGGATCCTTAAAAATTTTTAAAAGTCATTGAATTAACTAATGTAAAATAAGGTATTAAAATGGCTACAATTAAAATTTCAAGAAACTCAAAATGGCCAAGAAAACTGATGCCAAGTGCCAGATATTTTCTACTTTGGTTGGTAACCAAAAATGATACTTTTATGATGATATGATGTAGATAGTCTAATATTTTCACTTAACAGACAACATTTCATATTTATTTATGTACTTCTTCAACCTCATGTATCTCATTCTTGTGAATACATTATTTTAAGAAAACCTTGAGGGATACTTTTCAAATTTGGCACAAATGTTCGGTTGAACTTGGATGATGAGCTGATTAGAAACATACATCTGTAGATGGCCTGGAGGTAGTTTCCTCAAATTTGGCACAAACATCAACTTGGACTCAATAATAAACTGGAATCTGGTAGTCGAAGTACAAAAAACAAAATCGCAGTGACCTCATAAAATCAGGTTTTTGGCCATAACTTGAGAATTCTTGCACTCAGTTTTCACACAATTGTCTTAATAGGATATTATGATGACTTCTTATACTTGAGGTGAAAAGTCAACAGTGATAATGTTTTGCAAAAACACTTTTCTGCTCATTACTCAACATCATAACTCAGAAACAGAAGGAGAGATATTTGGTCAGTGCTGATTGTAGAGATTTTCTGAGCTGCTAGAGGAAGATGTGTGTGAAGCATCCATCTTTTCACAGCAGTGATGTAAATTGTAAGTGCAACTTGACTGGTGTGTGGAGACATACAAACGTGTTGTGGTATTTCTAGTTTATTATTCAGTCTTTCTGTTAAACTTGGTGCTGACTCATTTTTCACAGTGATCGATCGCTGCTTGGGTGGAAACGGGGTATTTTGTGACATCAGGTCATTGCATCGCTCTGGAAAAGAGGTTAAATTTTCAAAAACAAATCAAAACAAACAAAAAAAAGCAAATGTTTGTGGGCCTTAGTGGGGTTTTTTATTGAGAGAGAAATGGGTTATTGGCATCATACACACACGGTGCAGTGTAGTGCTGCTGTGTCTTGAGCTTAGCATTGTCTTGTGAACATCCAATGTCCTCATATCAAAGTGATAATTTGTGCAGGAGTTCACTTCATACCGGAGCACTTCACACTTCCAAATTCCCATGAGGACATGAACAAGGTTACACATTCAATAACAACCGGACGTCGTAGCATTGACCCTCAGAAAGAGCCACTTGTCTTTGCCTTTAACAAGACACCAAATCACCACCTGCTCACTCATTCTCAGCCACTTTAAGACGTAATGTAAATTCTTCTCTAAGTATGTTCGACTCTGCCCGCCCAGCGTGGCGCTCACTCCCAGGTCCGCTTGATGTAAGGCACACTTGGATGCTCCCAGCGGGGTTATCCGGCTGAAAACAATAGTTTGACCACACGCGCGGGCACATTTGCAACGACATGCTGTAAAGAAAAACAAGCAGTGTATGCTCAGATGCACATGCCGATACACAAGCACACGGGTGTCCCAGCTCTGGCTTGATTCGGGGTCTTTTATTGGCATTTTGATTGGCCAGAGGGGTTTCTTTGTGCATGCTCTGTGGGGAAGAACAAGCAGCCCGTAATATGGCACTACCCCATAATGGACACTTTTTTTTTTTTTTTTAAATTCTGCCTCAAGTTTAAGATCCTCAACTTCCCCTACAGGCCTTTTCAGCTTCTTTTTTGTGTGTCGGCTTGGAGCAAATCAGTTCTTCCTCGCCACATAAATGTCGTTTTTTCACCCGTGTGATATACTATCTGGGATATTACCGAGTGTGTAGGTGTTAAAATGGAGAAGGGTATAAAAAGAGACAATGAAAAAGGCAGACGAGACAGACGAAGAGTGTGTGTGTGCGTGTGTGTGTGTGTGTATGTGTGAAAGAGTTTAAAAGGGGGCGCGGGAAACCGGGGTGAAAAATATGAAGGCTCCGGCTGTCCCGAATTCAATCAAGCAAACATCGAGGAACATTCGGAGCCTTTTTGATCAATTAATCTAGCAGATGGCACGAGCGCAATCAGGAGAGATAATGCTGAGTGAGTGAGCAGGAGAGAGGAAAGAAGCAGGTGGAAGGTGTGAAAGTTCCCCCTTTTATGTAAAAGCCGAATTCGTTACTTTGAAACGCAGCAAACTGATAAGACGGCGAGAAAAGTGAAAGACAGACAGATGAGCTAAGCGCAGTGTGTGTTTTCGTGCAAACGTCTTGTTCTCGCAGCGCTTGTATTTTACACGTGTTTGCGAGCCTTTCATGAGCGGCAGACTGCTAAAGGAGAGGCAGCTGAGGAGCTTAGCTGGTGGCCACAGATAGAGAGCGAACATCCAGCGATAATCAAAGGAGGACAAAGCTAAATTGCGTCTCGCTTGCCGAGGCTACGTGCTGTGTGTTATGTAGATTTCAGATGTGGAAGTGGTTTGAATATGGCTGCTTTATATAAGCATTCGAGTGGGCTGAAGAGGCCCTCGAAACACAGAAAGAGACAGAGAGGGAGTGGCAGAGACAGTGCGGCTCACCTGAGATGTGGCAGCGAGGCAGGAGTCATAATATATATTGTCGGGGACATATTCAGGGGTGTAGTGCTGTCAAGGTTCATCAAAACAACGCCTCTCCACTTTTTTTTTATCTAAGTGAAGAACCAGAAGAGTGATACTCAATTTCTGCCCCACAGGCCAAATCTGGCTCCCGGTGGCCTTCCCAACCGCTTTCTAATTCACAATACAAATAAAGTGATTCAAACTAGGAATTGTTTTGTATTGTTAGTTTACATAAGGCGCCAGAGTGCAGCGCACAGCGTCAAATTAAAGGTCGACTGACGTCATCCAGACGTAAATCCAGGAAACATCCTTAAATCCCAGACAATTTCCGAAAATCCTGGAAACATCTTTAAAATCTTATAAACCTATTTGTTATATATTAGTATATGAGTATATGGTGTGTATATATATATATATATACATAATAATATATATATATTAATATAATTCTGATTGACACAAAATAATAACAGTTACAAAGTATCCATTATTTATAAAAAATTTTAACCTCGACATTATTCACCTCAGAATATTATGTTGTTCATCACTCTTTATTAAATATGGTGTGCACCCAGAAGAGATGACATAACCACAGAACCTTTTTTCACATCACATGTTTACTTATGATGAGCTCAGTGCGGACGTTTAGTAATATAAGCACCAGGATTCACCCTAAATAATTCTGTCTCTGATTTGCGGTGATCCTGGTGTTATGGCCATATCTGAGACTTGTTGTGTTGGAGGTGTGATGAGGAAAAGGTCTGAGGAAGGAATGATTTCAGTTTGAGACCAGTGACTGCCATTAATTTCTTCCAGCCCTTGTGTGCTAAAGGTAAGTATTAAAGATAAGTGGCTTAGCCTGATTACCGTTTAATAACTAAGAGGTGTCATAATTAAATTTCCATCAATCACGCTACTCCGCCTCTAACAAATGTCTGAATCATCTGAATCATTATGCAAATTAATAAGTAATATTCTCAGAATAAATTGGTCTATTAACCAGTGGTACATGCTCTATCTGCTGCGGCTCAGTGTGTGTGTCTGCACGCGGGTTTAAAACACGCCCATGTGTGTTAATGTGTGTCGTGTACGTTTTTTTTTTGTCTTCAGAAACAGGCCGCCGCACTTCAGGCTCGTTGCGACAGTGAGCTGTGACTGTCAAACAAGAGGAAAAAATAAATAAATAACAGTGAGGAACATTGTCCTCTGCAACCTTTTCATTACGAAAAAAAAAAGCAAAGAAGAAAAAACTCAACTGAGCAAAAACACCTACAGTCATTACAGCTGGAAAGTTAGAAGACAGTTATTAGAGCTGAGAAACTTTTGACGCTCACTGAGGCTTCAGGAGCATGAAGGAAGGAAGAGTAGAGAGAGAAAATAGGGCACAAAAATATCAATATGAGATATGAACGATGGTGGGTGCTCCCTCCCTTTAAAATGCTGGTGGCGGGAGCCACTCAATATTCATCGATTAGAGACGCTGCGTCGGCGGGAGAGAGAGCTGACGCGTAGTGAGAATGCTCCTCATCGAGTTCCTCTTGTTTTTCTAACCCCCCGAATTAGTTCTTTTGTCTACAAGGCAATTTACTTCGGAGATAAAACAGCCTGTGGTTAATCCAGATCCCGGCTGCGCCTTTTGCCTTTGTTTTTTGTTTTGATTTCGCCTCTGCTTATGTGCGGGGTGTAAATTAAGGTAAACTCGCAGTCAGCCTGACCCTGATTGGTTCCAGTCTTCAGCTGAGGTAAAAAAGTAAGTGTTGAAAGACGAAGCAGAGAGGTGGATGTTTGAGCTGCTTCCTACACCTTTAATAATTTTGCCTCTACGCCTGCTGCGACAGGTGAAGGTGCCGCCTCACAGGGACGTTATTACCAATTTATAGAAGTATTTTACCAATTTTAAGAGGGGCCGCACATAAAACTAGTCCGTCTGTGCAGCAAATATTTTTTTTTTTTTTTTTTTTTTTAGAGATTATTTTTGGGACGTTTTTGCCTTTATTCTGACAGGACAGCTAAAGAGTCGAACCCATGGCCGCTGTGACAAGGGGGTATCCTCTATACATTGGGTGCCCGCCGTACCAACTGAGCCACTGGGCACCCCAAGACTCAAATACCTTTGAAATCGACCAGAGAAAACAGAGAAAAAGTGCTTTTGCTCAAGAAGTAGAAAACCTACAACTACCAGAATGCACTGCACCAATAAATGCTCCCACCGATGGGTAACGCAATGTGAACTGGTCCGTGTGGAGCAATGTCAGCCGACAGTCTGGTATTACTGCCAAAGTGTGAACTAAAACATGTTTCTGAAAACATTTGAGGAGAAAAATATGCGACTCAGTAAAAGTATTTTGATTAATATTTGATCAGATACAGATTTCCCCGTTGTGGGACTAATAAAAGACATTAAGGGATTATCTTATTTGAACTTTTTTAAATTGTTTGGGAGATGAGTGCAACACCTTTTCCCTGTGAAACGCCGGCAGTGTTTTTGGACTATAAAAGTTAACCTGACTTTCCATTGCAATGAGTGTGAGTGAATTATCCCTTTAAATATCATGCAGAAGGCCCGAATTTGATTTTGAAAGTTAACATAGTTTATGCAAACATGCACCAAGCTTTTTACATTTGTCTATTCAGTGTAAGAATCGTGTGTGAGAAATATGCTAATCCTGAGCACCGCTGCAGTCTTTTACCTCTTATATGTCAAGGAGTCCTTTGACAAAATCTATTTAAAACAGAGTCTCACTGTTGTGTACTTTAGCTTGTTTAAGAGGAGGAGCAGACTCCTTCCGAAACATAAATTACTTTGACAAATCACAGTTGAGCCGAGCAGGTATTTATCTGCCGTAGTGCAGCTAAACATGCCGGTTGTGATATGGATACCACATCAGGACTTCAAAATGTAAGCAAACCAGAGATAAAATGGCAGCGTCTCAAAGATGCGGCGGCAGCTTTGAGCGCTGAACTGAAAGTAATTATGCAGTAAAACGGTTGAAAATGTCACATATCTCCCTGTTTACATTCTTTCGGGGAGTTGTTGTGAAAGAGCTGTCGCACACGAGGACGGAAAAAAGCAGCTGTCTTGAAGCACAATGGGGAGAAGCAGACCTTTATGCAGCAGAATAAGTCGTGCTGAGAGCTTTCTGTTCCGGTGACAAGAAGGTCTTACCGAGCATTTACTCTGCCGAAGTCAACTTTTCCCATTGTTTTCCTAATTCTCCCCTACAACATCTTTGACACTGTTTTTCAGCCACAGAGCAGCAGTTTCCCCTTTAAAACCACACAAACACAGTCTACGTTAGTCCCGTGTCGTGGTGTCTGAGTGTGCAGAAAGTTTGCCTTATGCCTCACTTTTGTTTGATATTTATGAATGTTCAGGACATAAACGTGTAAACCTGCAATTTTTGTTTCTGATTGTGATTATATAGCATTGCACTTTAAGAGAACTATTGTAATTTTCCTTATTTTCTATCATATTTGCAGTTTTACAGTGTCGGATGTTCATATTAAATGTTTTTTTTAAAAAAATGAGGCAAATGTACATAAAAATTATCCCTGTGAGCAAAAACCGTAGACTTCAGACTACTCTAATACTCTTCTAAACGTTTTTCTACTTTTGCAACAAGCTGACAGTTGTGGTCGATTTCTTCATACGGTCATCTGCTCCGGGCACGCTACTGCAAGTGTTTATATACACTGCTGCATGCTAACGCATAGAAAACGTGGAATATTGGCCGCAGATGTCGTTAATTTCTCCCCAACATCAGAACATGTTTGATTGTGAAGATTTTTGTTCAGAAGCTTTTAGGGTGATTTTTTGCATTAGAAAGTGATTCTGTACTTTGTATTTTGGGGGCTGCGACGACACTGCTACATGCAGCTCCATGCAAACGTCAGAAAAACTTGTAATATTGGTTGTAAATGTTGTTAATTTCTCCCTGAGTTTGGATAATATTCCTGTTGGAACATTTTGGATTGTGAATATTTTGGTATAGAAGCGTTTGTTGGTGATTTTATTCTGGTAGAAAGCTATTTTCCTTTACAGTCATTCCTTAGTAGCAAGTACTACACTACTACGTGTAGCTACATGCTAATATCTTGTTGGTTGGCGTTGTTGTTAATTTTCTCCTAATTTTGGAACATATTTCTGCTTGAACATGTCTGTCTGTGTTAAAATGCATTTATTGGTGATTTTTAACAGGTGAAAATGCCACTTAGTTAAAGTCATGTGTCAAGTGTTTCAGACAGAGGGTGAATACAGGTGTTACAGTGGACAGTTTTAGGAGGAAAAGTGTTCAAAACACAAGTATGAACCTGAAATAAGCATAAAAGTTCTTCTTTAGAAGAGTTTTAGTTGACACCTTTATCCTCAGACTGAACAATCAGTCAATGTTCTCATTTTCTCTAACTTTATCAAACAGCCATGGCCATCAAAGAGCAGCAGGATCAATGCTTTTGTCTCCAAATTAAGAGAGAAGGGCTGTGTGCAAATTACGCACGTGGCACAGCAGCCGTAACTTCATTAATTATTTAACTCTTCTGATGTGATATTGTGATTTCACCGCAGCCTCATTAGCTAAAATGCTTAGGTAAGCTGTTGCACACAGGTTCCAAGTTAATACAGTGAAATCGTTGGGAACAAAGCGTCCCTGCACAGGAGGAGTCCAGCACCATCAAAGCTGTCGGTACGGTTTTATTTTCAGCTAAATTCCAAATATTGTTTCCTCTGGAGAATCACATGTTGTTGTTTTTTGTTTTTGGGTTTTTGCAGGTAGATTGTTCAAGTGAGTTTGCTGCTTAAATGCAATATTTGCAGAAGTGGCATTACTGCAAGCAATGAGCTAAACTAATCTGTTAAATAAATGAAATAGCAATAAAAACACAGTTTACTGTACCAACCCTATAAATTACCATATATACTGTAGTTGCCTCAGTACGGACAAACTGGAATTTTTGTGTTTAGTGAACCACAAATCAAACCACAAAGCAAAAAACTAAATCATCGTCTTCTTCACAGTTTCATACTTTTCCCCTCAAATTCATTTAAAGGGTCACTTCAGCCAAATTACAAATAAATAAATAAATAAATAAGAATAAATCTTACCTCTCCCAGGTGGGATCTGGCCATTTAGATAGTTCGATTTAATTTTAGATATCCGTCTCTTAAATTTCTCCAACATAAATGAGGTGAATAGATTTTAGTTTGTGGTAGAGAATTTTAAAATGATGTTACTGTATCTCTCGGCATTATCTCCATCCAGAAACACTGCCATTGTTACTCTCAGAACATAATGTCTGCAAGTTTCCACTGAAACTAGTTTTTACAGACAAAATAGAAAAACTGTCAAATCTTAATGTAACCTCTGCTGGTAACTATAGCAACATTACTTCTGTTTCTATTAATGAAATCGACTTGGGTTAATCTGACAGTTTCACAGCTTACTCTCTTTTGACTTTGGAGAGCAGCAACCATGTCTCCTTCCAACTGCATTTATCATTTCTCATTATTAACATTACATGATTTTGATTTTTTGTGTCTTAGTGACTAATGGTGTCATTATTTATCTTAGTACGTCAGATATGTCTCAGATTTTAGGACATTTCTAGGATTTCAGGACAACTCTAGGATTTTTGGACATCTCAGAATTTTGTGAAATTCCTCAGATTTTTTGGCATTTATAGGATTTTATGACGTTTCTAGGATTTTAGGACATTTCCAGGGTTTTAGGACACTTCTGGGATTTTTGGACATGTCTTGGATTTTGGGACATTTCCAGGATTCCAGGACCATTGCTAGGATTTTAGGATGTTTGTCAGATCTTTGGACTTTCCTAGGATTTTAGGACGTTTCAAAGACTTAAGGATGTTTCTAAGATTTTAGGCCATTTCTAGGATTTCAGGACAACTCTGGGATTTTTGGACATTTCAGGATTTTGTGAAATTTCTCTTATTTTTTGACATTTCTAGGATTTTAGGATATTTCCAGTATTTCAGGACATTATTAAGATTTAGGACATTAGGGACTCGGCTAGGACATCAGGGGGAGATCCTTCACTGGCACTTTTTGATAAACAAGCTAAACAAGTTGAGCATCACGAGGTTAAAGGTTAAAACCACCCAATAAAGACAAACATGTCATGACAGAGAGATGGGACTTGACAGTACCTGAAACATCTGTATTCACTGCCAGAACAATGTGTCAGGCCTAAAGAAAGATAAGCACACAGAGCCACGTGCACACTCACACAGACACATACTGTAAAGTGGAGGTGCAGTAACCAGGAGGCAGCCCTCACTGGGCTCCCAGCAGTCGGTTTCTGTATTAATGCTGTCTGAGCTGAGGCAGGAGAAGAAACTGTAAAACTCCCCTGCCAGGAAGTGAAAATAGATAAATTGTGAGTCTGGATTTTAAGGCTTCCGCAGAATTTGCCTCCCTAATCACACGAGGGAGAGTCGATTCCAGAGATGGAGAGCTCGGCTGGAAAACACTCAGCTGCCTGCTGATTTCCTCTCATGTCAGTCAGGTAGCCAGCCGGCTGCAATCTGAGGGCACACGAGGATACAGCAGGAACAATGAGGTCAGATAATATGTTGGCGTAAGCTCCTGTAATGACGTCCGTGTGAACAGACGCACTTTAAAGTCATGTGTCTTCAGCCTCGGCTATATTTAACAATGGGTGAATTTTTGCAACAGTGTGTTGAATTTTTAATGCGGTAGTGAAATGGGAGCATGAGCTACTGTAAGTGTGGTGTAAGAGTTTTAACTGGGACAGTCAGACTGAATTTGAATATATTCAGCACACATATGTTGTGTTTTCTGTTTATTAAATTGGTGGTTTTGACTGGAATTTGAATGGTATTGACACAACTACTGCAATTTTCACTGCCAAAAAAAAGGAAAATGACAGGAAATGTTTTTGGGTTTTTTTTTTCAAACCTGGCTTTTCTTAATTGTTTCTACTCTGACCTGTCTTCTGGTCATGACATTTACCTCCGTCTTTCTTCTTCTTTGAATCAGCCAAATCTCCCGTGGTGAGTCGCACACATAAACACGTCATCAAAACGTCACATTTGTGCCGCCCATGGTCATGTCTTTCCTGCTCTACGTTTTACACAGACCTTGTTTCGGGGCTGTCATACCTCCGTTACCGGCTCAGAGGCGAAATCATTCTTATTCCCACCTTTTGGTAAATTTAGATGGTGATTGGAGCTGCAAGACTAAACTAAAACAGTGATGTTGCAGGCCAAAAACCAAGCTGAAGGACCTTAAATGCATATTTTTACGGCAGTCAGCATTTCCAAAGAAGACCGAGGCTGAAAAATGTTCCTTTAATATGTAAAAAAGTATTTATTTGTATCTGAAATGTGTTCTCTGCAGCTGTCTGTTTTTCCACGGGCTAGCTTCCCTAGACAGCAAGAATGTTTTTACAAGGTGTTTCTTACATCTCTGTTCTCCGTTAAATAAACAAAATATTCTTAAAGCACAAATTTCTCTCTGGGTCCATCTCACCTCCAAATTTATTATATTTTCCCTTCATTCTTTTTGTCTCCTCTTTTGTGAGATCCTGTATTCTCTCCTCAGACGGCTAAAAAGTGCATCCTGGCGACTAATTTCCACCGTGCTTATTTACACCACGCCTTGTTTCCCTGCTCTCTGACAGCAGCTGTTCAGAGGAAACATCGACATGTCAACCACCCCACCATTTCGCCCTACGTCTCTGTGCCGTAATTATATGTATCAGTTTCTGGGCAGAGAAATAACTGCACAGCGCTCCCCGCTTCCTCAGAAAATTGTGACAGAGCTCCCTCCTTTCAGAGTGGAGAGTCTACTGGAAGTCAGCGTACAGTAGTCTGCTGATTTATGTGTGGAGAGGAGATGTGCTGTGTCAGTGACAGGACTCAGACGTGTCAGCAGGGACACAAGTGGACTGCAGCGAGGCGTGGGCGTGATTGTGTGTGAATTCATACGTTGTGTGTGTCGAGAGGGTCAGTAAAGAAAGTAAACTTTTGGATCCACTGTGTTGCTTTTTGTGGCTTTCAGTTGACTCATCGGTGCGACTTATTTGCATTTTCAGGGTAGGGTATGTTTTCACACCTAAAAGTGTGAACCACGGTTGTACTCGTATTTCATTGTTTACATTTGATCTGGTTAGTTTTGGTTTCACATTGAAATTGTGCCAGCGCACCAAAGAACTATCCATTACTAACTCGTTCTCAATCTTTCTCATTACATAGTCATCAAATATCCTGGCTGAGGATAATAATAATATTATCCTGCTGGAGCTTTACAATAAACGGTGCAATATCTTTTTATGTACCGCTGCTGCAAGTATAGCTTATATGTATGAGTCGTGGGGTCGATCGTTTTAATCGTTTTCTATTAATTTCCATTATAACACTTTGAGGAGTTGCACTTAAATTTTGTTGTACAGCTGCTCAATGACAGTAAAGACATTATATTCTATTCTACTCTTTTCTTTATTGCTGCTTTAGTAGTGTTTTCGGTGGAAGAAAAGCGGCTGTATGATACGCCGGTGGACGGCATCAGCTGAGAATGCAACCGGACAAAACTGTTTACGTTGTTATTATACGCCAGCAGGCAGCTGACAGGCACCTGCCGTGGCAGTGTGGTACGTGGACGGTCCATGTCAGTTGAGAATGTGGCTGGAAGGAACATCTAGTGTCTGCATGATACGCCGCTGGATGGCGGCAGATTGAAACGTTGCCAGTATCAAAAGAATATAAGGAGTATGAAGGTCCCTGTGGGGCGGTAGATGGATCCAACAAACCCCAAACTTTCATGCGGGAGTCTGGTGTTTGCCTCTGATGTGAATGTGATGTTTTTTTCCTCCATCTTACCAATTAACGACGTAAAGTATCAGCAGATGCAGAAGGATGCCTAGAGCATAATGTGTAGACGCTGAAGTCCTCTGCAAAGTGGCAATATGTGACGACTTGTGATGAGAACATGTTTGAAAAACTGATGTTTATCAAGTCATACTGATCTGAGTTTATTGTGTTTGCTTGCAAATTGCACCAAACACAAAGTGATTCATTTGTTTTGCATGTATTTGGTCATAAACCAGTGTGTTAGTCAATTTAACATTTTGACTTGGTGGTGATAGATGAAAAGTCTCGAGATCATCAAAGTTTTGTGAATGTCTGTTTCGTGTTAATGTGGCTAAAAAGACGGATGTTCTGACAGAGTTAATTGACAGTTTTAATAAGTTTAGGTTGAATATTTCCTTGTGAAGACTTCTGTTTGATACTGCGGGTTTTTAAATGATTGAAAGCAGCAGTCAGGAAATGCAGAAACACTTCCTACTCATCCCACTCTGCATACTGTACATCCTGACAGGAGCACTTTTCAGCTCCTCTCTGCAGTCAGCGAGCCTAAAATAACATCTGGTCCAATGTGCAGTCTCTGATATGAAAACAATCAATTTGGCCACAATGAAATAAAAATAAAAGGGACGTTTGAACAAAAGCAAATTTACTGTGATAGATTATCCAGCTCGGGAAATTTAAAAGCCGCGGTGGCAGCAGCATGAAACAGCGTCTTCTGAAGGGAAGAAAACAAGGCCTGATTTCTCCGACTCTGCCGACTGCATGAAGACAAAGTGGAAACCGCGACAACTTGCAGAAGCATCAATATTATCCTTGTTATCCTTTAGTGGCGTTGCGAGTGATTGACACAGCCAGACAGCGGAGCGACCTTCAGTTTGACAGACCAGATTGTGAAGCCGTTCTAGTTTGTCTGACTCGTACCGTATGTGGCACCACCTGAATATATCACACATTGTCATCACCTTCACCTGCCACCGCCGTGCGTGGAAAAAACACACACGTAGACAGTACATACAGCACACGTGCGCGCGCACAAACCGAGCTCATTTCATGGCAGAGCAGAGGCCCATCTGTGTGGCACAGCCGGCCGCCGCTGAGGTGAACAGCAGCAGGATGGATGGCGGTGTAAGGGGCTGTAACGGTCGCATTGTGCTCCATCGAAGGAGGAATTGATTATGTTCACTTGGATGGTTGCACGGCTCCTCGGTGGAGCGGTGGTAGACGTCTGATGGAGCCGGGTGATAGGGATGAGCAGGCACTGAAGAGGTTTGAGCAGAGAGGGTGCAGGGGGTGCTGGAGGGACAGATGGGTGCAGATTGATAGATATGAGAGATGAAGTCTACCTTATGTCTTTCTTATGTCTTTCCGTGTACTTTGGGGTGTTTGCTGAACCCTTTGGAACCTGGATCAACACGGGTTTTGTTGTGCTGTGTTCGGACACCTTTCACAAGCATTTAAACCAGTGGGACCTGAGAAAATTAGTTTGATTTCTTTTGAAAACATGGGGAAAAGGCCATGAGAAACTTGGCAAGAAATATAAAACTGGGGGAAAAAAGACTTGAAAATTAGCTGTTCTTAGATATTATCCCCCAAAAAAGTGAAAAATGTCCAAAAATATACTTATAATTGTTATGATTATAATTATATAATATAAATAAAGGAGAAATGTACAAAAATATTCTTTTAATTATATTTTTAAAATTATGTTACTGAAAAAAAAAACAATCTGAAGGTCATAAGGACTTTTTTTTTCTTTTTTCTTTTTTTTTTGCTAGCTAATTTTTGGGCTATTTCTTGTTAAGTTGCTTGTTGCCATGTTTTTTTTAAGAAATCAACCCAATTTGCTCAGGTCTCAAAGGGTTAATGAATTTGTATAACTTTGTTTTTTTCAATTCAACATCAACAAGGTTTGTTTCCTTTATTAACCCTTTGAAACTTTTCAGTTTGATTTCTTTCACAAACATGGGGAAAAGGCAATGAGCAACTTATCACAAAAATAACAAGACAGTGAGTTTGTAAAAATTACCTTAAATTACCTCATTTTCTTCTTTTTGGTCATTGCCTTTTTTCCCCATGTTTTTGAAAGAAATCAAACTAATTTGTTCATGTTTCAAAGGGTTGAATAGCTTATAAAGGCGTCTGAACGCAGCACAAGGAATTAGATGTTGAACCAGGTTTTAAAGGGTTAAGGCCTGGCCACACAGCTCATTCATGAAACCCAGTAACCCGAAAAAATGTCGGCGTCGTGTGTTTCTGCAAACCACGGATTTGTAACATTTGTTGGTTTAATTCAGCCGTCTTGTACCACAAGTTTCAGTCCTAACGTGGCGATCAAACATTTCTTAAGTTGAATCTTCTATTTGTTCGATTATTTTCAGTATGCTCCTTTCCTTGTCTAATATTCAGTGTGTTCTCCAGTCACTCTATTTTATCCTTCGCTAGTGCATCGACCCATTTTCCCGACAGGGATCATTAAAGTTTCATCTAATCTTAATAAATTGTTAGACTCCTAATAGAAAGATGAGGATTATGGATGGAAAAATGGAGCAACTACTCACAAGCCGTCTGCAGAGAATCCTTGAACTGAAGTCAAGCACCTCCCCTGTCTACAGGCTGCGCTCAGTGAATGGAGAATGGATTTCCATCTCTGACTTTATCCTTTTTACTGTCTGCTTTTGTGCCGTTTGATTGAAGGTAGCATAGTTTCGGGGGCTGAAAGAAAGAGGCAGCTGCCGCTGTGTCACACAGACTTCTCTACTCCCTGTGCGTTCGTCGAGTGAAAGAAGAGTTTTAATAAACATACTGGGAGAAATGAAGACGGCGCAGCTCTCATTTTTTTCCCTTTTTCATTAGTGCTTTTATCCGTTTCTCTGCTGCTCCTCTAACCTCAGCGAGCATGAGTGTTTCTTCTTAAAGAAAGAATAAAATTGCTTACAAATGACACAAACTCCAAACATGTAAACATCACTTTTGTCTGTCTGACAGAAAGAGGGATGAGACAAACATACGGCCGCTTTTTACTGTCCAGAGGAGCGAGCGTGAGGCTTAGGAGGAGACAAAGAGGGTCAGTGTGCGTGACAAAACGCAATGGAGCAGAGCCTATCTGTGCGCTTTCTTCTCCGCTGTCAGCAGACACCTGTGGGATCATCACCTCTCTTCATGGTATTTGTGTTAATGTGTGTGTGTGTGTGTGTGTGTGTGTGTGTGTGTGTGTGTGTGACGTCAAACATGCGTGATTGCCCCTGTAATATACAAAATGCACATCAGATTGTTGCAAAGTGCCTTTAGCGTTTATGATATACAAGCCCCTGTAGTGCCAGAAAAGGCTGGAATTGTTTGGAAACTGAATTTGATTTGACAGTCATGTCTGAAAGTGGAAATTGGCTTTTTTAAGAAGAAATTACCTAAAACAAAATTTAAAAAAACAAAAATGCAATAAAAAAAAAAGTTTTAAAAAAAGTCCAAAAAATTATCTAAAAATTAGAAACATTTTTAGAATAAAATGTATTTCCTTTTAATTTAAAAATTTTAAAAGAATATTTAAAATAATAATAATTCTCGCAAAAGTCAACACATTCAAAGTCGTCACTTATCGCAGCTTTGTCAGTGGACCCCTGCGTCTACATATTACGTTGTAGGTATCCTTGTGTGTCTGCTGTTAATGTTCTGAGATGCCACAACCAACATCGCACGTCAACAAGAGCACAAGAGCTCAAACTCAGACAGGAAGCAAACAGCGGGGTCCAGGGTAAAAGTCCAGGGCTGGTTGGACCCCTATAGGGACCCTTGCACCCCCTTTATCATGGCATTACCGGCAGCTTTTCAACCTGATGCTACCCATCTGTGCATCATACAGCTGTGCCAGCTGCCGTCAGCCCAACTGACGGTGTATCGAAACACCACAAAAGAGTCCATCTGTGACACACTGATGCTGCCCCTTTGGCGGCATCAGAGGTTAACATCTCTGGGATGTTAACCTCAGTCATAGCTCGTCCATGTTATTGTAAAGGGAACGTATGTTTGCTGGAAGGATGTTCGGGAGCGGCAGTTTTTGCAGCTCTGCTTTACAAAGCGTGTTTGTAAAATGATCTCAGCTCAGCCAGAAAGCACAACACAAGCACAGAGCAGGTCCTGCATGTAAATACAAAGAGCATGATTGGATTGTTTCTCATTCAGACAGCGTTACATAAAAGCAGCTGTAAATGTCGGGCTGTGTATCTTCAGACCACATGTGTAAGCACATCTGATGTCTGGCTACTGTATGTCTTCCTACACACACACAGTTACACTCAAAGCTTTTTTCTACTGAGCCAAAGAGAGAAACTGAGCCCTCATAAGTAAATTCTTGATGTCAGGCGCTGGCTGGGTGCAATAAATCCAGCCAGGCCGGCACGGGTGGGAGGAGAGGGGAGCCGGGAGGTAATTTGTGGCCAAAAATGGGGCATTTTTCCTAGCCGCTCATAAACTAAGACGCCCAGCCTGGCACACTAATCCATGGACCACCGAACTCTCCCCCTCACCAGCCGAAGCGTTGACATCGACTTCGATCATGTGTAAACCATCGCAAAGGGAAGGGCTGTCATTTATTTCCCATGATCCCGTGGGAGGCTGCAGGTACCGAGGGCAAAGATTCGAAGGCAGGATCACACAGAATATTACGACCTTCTTCTCTCACCTCGCCGTATCTCCTCTTTCTTCTGTTTTTGAAAGGTGGACGGGAGCACGCGTGTGCACATGTGTAAGAGAGCGAGAGAGAAGAAGCGCTTTGATTATGGCGAGTGTGTGTAGTGAAGAGAGAGAGGCTGTGTGGGAGGGATGTCAGTTGGAAGCAGAAGAGAAAGAAGGCAGTTTTTCTCATGAATCTTTAACGCGTTCACACACAACCAAGTATTTAATTTTACAGCAGCACTAATGAGAGCGCCCCCGCCAGTGGCGGCCTGGGCCTGGGCGTCCGGAGCTTCAGTCCAGTGCATTAAGCATTTGTCCCACATAATGTGTTTAAGGACTGTTGGAAATTTAAAAATACATTAGATTAAGTTTTTACATTTTTTGGCTGATTTAAATGGTGTAATTTTTGCATTTTTTTTTTTAAATTTTGGCTGGCCTGCAGTTTTGAAAGGCATGTTTTCTATAAAAATGACCAAAAATTATCAAAAGGAAGGAAACAAATTACCAGGAATGTGTAAAAAAAAAAATAAATAAATAAAAATCAACTTTTAAAAAACATCTAATTTTAAGAAAAAATCAACAAATACTTTGATTACCAAAAATTTTAATATTAAAAAAAAATTATTTGACAAGCCTCTCCCTTTTTGCACCATTTTTTTCCCTCTTACGAATAACGAAAAGTCCCTAATAATGATTTTTTTTTTTTTTAAAAAAGGCCTTGTGTCTAATACTCTCTCCATATTAAACGTACTTAGTTTGATTCTGCCGCTTTTAACAAAAAACATACTATTTCTCCAACTCGAGTGAATAAATTTTAGCAGTTGCAGTATTCTGTTTCTACTGCTACTACTCTGTGTTAATGACCAACACTACCACAGCTACTACCAATATTTCACTATTAAGCTTAAAGCATCAAAATCAAGCTTGTTCATAGAAAAGGAGGGTCCAGGCTGAGCCCCCAATGTCCTCCAGTCCTAGAAACGCCCCTGCCCCCCCCCCGCCATTTAAACGAGAGACACCCTTATCCGTTTGCTCTTGCAGTCAGAAGCGAGCACATGTTTATACCCATTCACTCATGTTTGCACCCGGCTTCGACTACAAACACACACATCCATGTATGTACACATGTGCACCTCTCTGGTCAGCTAATAGCTCGCTGGCTGTGGATTTATAGTCATGTGCTCCTCTGTCTGTGCAGCCCGTCCCTTCATGGATCAATGCATTAAAGCCCACTGCTTTGAATACCAAACAAGGCTTTGGCTTGCACCTCCAGCGCCGCTGTGCCGAACAGATTGCACGTGGTCACTCGCCTCGCAGCCTCCCACAGAAATGCCTTCTTCCCCCCGAGCGGCCCGAGAACCACTGCGGCGCTGTTTAATAGCAGCCCCAGCCGTCCTCTCTTGGCACAGCACGCAGCCCTGCCGAGGCTCGCTCAGCAAGCGGCGCTCCCCACATGCAAAATTTATGACTGCAGCGAAACACAAAAGAAGAGTGGGATCCAGTTCTGTCTCGCAGAGCAGATATAGGTTTTCAAATCCCATACTCCTATACCCCGAGACATTGTTCAGCTGTGTGACAGTGGCGGCAAGAGGGGGAGAGAGGGAAAGATTAAAGTGTTCCCTGTCTTGCATGTGTCTATTTTCATCCTGCTCTACAAAGTGTACGAGTTTCTGTCTTATTACAGTTAGAAGAGGGAGCACAACTGGGCTGTCTCTCGAGAAGGAAGGCTCTCGGATCGTACCTGCGCTGGGTACAGGTGGAGGCTGGGCCCGTTTTTAAATTATTATTTTTTTCAGCTCTGAAAGAAAGCAGTGTTCTCTGCTGGAGCTGACTATCTGAGGAAACAATGATTCAGTCACGAGGCTGGAGAGGAATGCTAAATTTTGATTTTTTTTTTTTATACCACTTCTTAGGCCATTATCAGCCAGAACCATGCACACGCAGACTCGCCTGACAAAAACACAGGCAGCAGCACGCACAATCACAAACACGCAAGAATAAATACTTCAAAATAAGACATCTGTGTCTTTAAACCCATGAAGCTTTAATGGAAATTTGAAGATTTTTAGATTTTTTTTGATAAAGTTACATAAATCTGTTCATTGAGACCTCTAAAACTATAACATGCTGAATAAATAAGCCTACCTTTGAATGTCCCACCTCACAGAGCCCTCATATCAAGAGGGATTCTTCTTGTTACTAACCTTCTGTAGGAGGTGAACCGAAAAGGCAAACTGTTTAAAGACACAGCGACATCTAGTGGATTTTTTTAGCGTAACTGATCTAAACCGAATGGTTGAGATGACTAAATCAGTTTAAGCTTAATTCAACACACATTTCATTAAAATATAGAGTCTCAAAATGTGCTCTATCAAACAACAGAGTGGGACATTAAAGGGTTAAAGATTGTATTTCTCAATAAAGGCTAGAGTGAAATTTAGCGAATCAGATTTATTGTATTTTCTACATATAAGTCATTAACTTCCAGCCATAAACCCACAGTAACAGCTGACATGTCTTGACATTAATGCCTACTGAAAACCATGGCAGATGGTAAATAAAGTTTTTTATCATAATGGGCAACTTGGAACACACACACACACACACACACACAGGAGAGAGCTCTACCTCTTGGACGCCACTGAATTTAAGGTCAGTCATTACACGCTTGACCTCTGTCGTGTGTCTTCACTTCTCTCGACACTCCCGTGCTCATTAATCTGCGTTCCAAAATGCCATTCGGTCTTCCCCTCAAATCGCCGTCCACAGGAAGAAGCGATAAGACAGAAACTGTGGGTGGATGAGCAGGTAATAGCTGGCTCTGAGTTTGCGGTGTCTCATGTTTGACACGCTGCTTCGCAATTGATTGGCCTCAATGATATTTTCAACGGCAAGAGAAGCTGAAGGGAAACTAAGCTGGAGAAACAAAGCTGTCCAAATCCTGATGGACTCCTCTGCAGTTTATCTATCAGTTATTCTGAGGACGATTTTTTGTTTTAAGACTTTAGGGTATTTGTAGGACTTGTGGACATTTATATGATTATGGGACATTTTGAGGATTTAAGGATGTTTCTAGGATTTAAGGACATTTCGAGGATTTAAGACATTTTTAGGAGTTTAGGACATTTATACGATTTTAGGACATTTTGAGGATTTTTGAATGTTTCAAGGACTTTTGGGCGCTCGTAGGATTTTAGGATATTTATATGATTTTAGGTTCATCAGTTTTGCACAACAGGATTTTAGGGCATTTATATATGACATTTCCAGGATTTTCTGATATTTATACAATTTTAGGACATTTTGAGGATTATAGGGCATTTCTTGGATTTTAGGACATTAGGGCACAGCTATGACGTCTGTCAGGGGTTTGGGGGATCCTCCACTGGCACTTTTTTTAATCAACAAGCTTAATTTTGATGCTGTTTTATGCACTCTGGCAACTTATGTATACTAAAAGTACAAAAACAATTTCCAGTATGAAAGACTTTATTTTTATTGTGAATTAGAAAATGTTTGGGGGGCCACCCGGCACCTTTTAGGGGGCCAGATTTGGCCAGCGCGGGCTGTAAGTTGAGTATCGCTGCTGTAAAGCTTTGTGATTAAACACATCACTTTTCACAAATGTACAGCTTCTGAAATCAAAGTCTACTTTTTCAGTGCAGACTGGTTATGTAACATGCATGTTTGAGATCCAGGTAGTTTATACAGACCTCTATTATAAAGATGTTTCAGAGGGGGATGATAAAATATTATTGCCGCTCGTATTTACATTCACTTTATTATATATTCTAATGTTAACCGGGAAATCATATATCATCAGCACAACTCTGGATACTAATCCATTATTTCATGTGCTGCAAACTTCAGCTCTGCATTATTACATGCTTGAACACACACCTTTATAAAAACTAAGGCCTTGCCCTTTCCCAAAAAGTTTTCCCAAAAAATCTATTAATTATTGCCGTCTGTGACATTCCCTTTTCTATTTTAAATGTATCTCAAAAAGAATATCTTCATAGTTTCTGGCAGGCTTCCTAAAATGCCCATTAATCTTAATTCCGGAGTTGTACGAATCTCGCTTTCCTCTCAGAGTGATAGTTAGTATTTCCACTGGCGGAGAAAATAGCTTTTTAAGATTGCCATGATGTGGCAACAAATCACATTCTGACATCACGGAAAAAGGGGTCAAAATCAATCAGGCGCCCAGTGGCCTTTGACATTCAATAAACGTCAGCGGGTATTTATATGCGTCCCTAACCGATGGCTAAAATAACAGGCCGCAGATGACAAAATATGATAACAATTAGACAGGCCGCAGCGTGGGGGCCCCTCACATCTGCATGGATCACTGGCTGTACCGCAGCCATGGTGGGAAAATAAAAAGAGCGCCGGGAGAGGAGGAGGAGGACGCGAGGGCGAGGGAGGGGGTAAGACAGAGAGAGGAATCATCACGTTAATGTGGTCATTTACCAGAAAGCATCGTTCAGCCCACACAAACCCAAATGCCACCATCTAAATCCAGCCTTAATTAGGCCCGCGCTGTGTGGAGAGGACAGGAGGCTGAGGGGACTAACAATATCAGTTGTTTACAATAACATCAACCGCCTTGTTATGGCGAATGTGTGACAGGGTGATAAGGTCACACATGGGACTCCATTATAGCAAAGTAGATGCAGCTTTATCTGGTAAAATTGATCCCGCCACCCCTCAGCCTGTACACGTTTTCCGCTGAGGGAAGCTTAAAGGTATTCCAGTAAACCTTGTTCAGAATCCAGTGTTGATTTTTGCATCGATAATAAATATGGTGAGAAATCTTATAATCCGAGAGACTGTCTTTACTTATCAGAGTAGGGGCGGTGACTGAGCTACATATATTTTTCCATCAGCCTTTTTAAATGATGAGGGGAACATGCATGAACCTAACTCACCTTAAATAACCATATTTTTGTGTATTCATGCGTAGGTATTGAAGCGAACAGTGCTGAGTGTGCGAAAGTTATCGTTCAGATTTGGCACAAACGTCCACTTGGGACTCAAAATGAACTGATTAGATTCTCATATTTAAAAGTCACCTGACCCTGCAGCCATCTCATTCTCTTTCTTCATTCTCAAAAACACCTTCAGGGAATTTCCTTAATATTTGGAACAAAGTCCACACTTTTGGTGGTCAAAGGTCAAGGTCTTTGTGATCTTATCTGTCTCATTCTTATTAAAATGATAGGTAATGAAGACATCGAGGGAATTTCATTGTATTTGGAACAAACGTCCACTTGGACTCAAAGATGAACTGATAAGATTTTGATGATTCTCGTAAGCATATCTCAAAAACATCTTGAAGAAATGTTTTCAAATTTGGCACAAAAGTCCATTTGGACTCCAGAAAGACCTGATTGGAATTTGTTTCCTAGGGTCAAAGGTGAAGGTCACTGTGACCTTATCATTCTCACTCTTGTGAACAAGATACTGCAATTACACATTGAGAGAATTCCTTCAAATTTGGCACAAATGTCCACGTGGACTCAAGGATGAACTAGTCAAAATTTGGTGGTCAAAGGCTAAGGTCACTGTGACCACACAAAACATGATTTTGGCCATAAATCAAGGATAGCTATGACCAAATTTCACACAAATGACCAATGGGATAAGATGATGAAGTGATGACATTATATATCAAAAAGGTCAGCTTCACTGTGACATCATAAACACACTTTTTGGGGAACTTTTCAGCGTCATAACTCAGGTAAAGAAGGAAAGACATTTGTTTGGATACTGAATTGGTGACACTTTTCTTGGGTGTCCACCCTGAAACTGTGTTGATTGTTCTTGTTGATCTTCTGTGCCTCTGTGAACTATTCATTTTTTAGAAATTGTAGCTTCTTTGCATCAGCATTCATATTTGAAGCATTGTTATCTGGCATGGCCACCTGTAAGTCTGGGCAGACTTGGATGTAAACTGTAAATGCATCTTTTCACAGTTTTGTCTGGGATTAAGGTTGTAATCTTGTTTTTTTAAAGGAAAACATGTCTTTAAAGTCCACTTTAAAAACTTCCTGCAATGTGCTTAAAATTATTTGAAGTGTCTCCCTCGTTTTGCACCACCCGCTTCCTTCTCATACATAACGAACAGTCCCCAAGATGGGCAAAGAATGAAAATAAGGCCTGCATTGAGCTGTTGCACATAATTCATGATGTATGTTTTCAGCATGACATGTCGCAGGGAATGGAGACATTTACTGCATCGAGATTAAAAGACCTCCCCTGACAACCGGTGCAGTGTGTATGTGCTGGTCGCAGATAATGGCCAGTGTCCAGTATGTCTGACTGCATTCATATTCAGCTTTGCTCACACGCCTGAGCTATGTCCTTCCACAGGTGCGGAAATAACAACCCCACCACTGTGTTAATGGTCTCAGCACACTCTGCCTGCTTTTTTAATCCCCCTCCCTTTGATTGATTGTTTTAATTTAAAAATAACCCGAGTTATCTATTTATTTTTGGTTTATTTATTTCACTGAAAGGGCTCCTATCGGTCGCTGGCAGGTCGCGCAATTCCAATTTCCAGAGTCGCTCCCCACAAAAAATGCAGAATGAGTCTAATAATGGCCTTTCGCTCTATCAGCCTCTCCCCTCCCTCTCCTGACACTCTTTCTTTACCTTTGGCTCCTGCAGTCAGTCAGTCATTGTGTTCTTCAGAGCAGGGAGATAGGTCAAATAGACAGACGTTTGGCATTTCATGTGAAGAAATGTGGTGGAGTCCAAAGATTAACTTGGCCATTCAACTGTCTGCGTTTGGGTGGAGAAACGTATTCAGCTGTACAAATGCTATCAGGTCAGTGCTTCTTATAAGTCTGCTGGGTTTGTAAATGGTAATGTATATGTATACGCTCAAAATTTCAATTTAAAGCTGCTCTTATCAAAAATGTTGTACAAACAATGGATCACATGACTACTTGTGAAAGGAGCTCCTTGAAGAGACAAACCCACAGAGAGCTGTGAAGCTCTACGAAGCCTGTTTTACATCATTGTTTTGGATTTTCAGCTCAAAACTAATTCAGTATCAGTTCTTATCAGATGCAGCTGTTGGCTCCAATAAACCCACTCTGCCCAGTATAGAGCTAGCACAATACCAGATTTTCTGTTGTATTAAACTGTATTTATTGTCTTTTTTTAACAAAAACAGTAAAATGATGCATTACAATCAACTTTAACATCTACACCCATACACACAGACATATGTGCCGTATGTAAAACAGCAAAAGTTATGAAAGATAGTGAGAAAAAAAGCCCCAGTACACATTCATATATAGTATACATTGGTCACAATAATATTACATAATCCTTTATTTCCACTGTCCCTACTTAACCACTATTGTATTATTCATTGATGTCCATCAGTTTTCACATGCCAGGAGCGCAGTCAAAAGAGATTTTACCTTTGGAAAATGTGTTCGATATCAGTAAGTATTGATGACCCATATATATTCTTCTATTTAATAAAAATAAATAAATAAATATTTTAAAAAATAATCAAATTAAAAAACACAATACCACAACATGATTATCATGGCCACCAGAATTCACAATAATGATATGATATATATCACAATCATGATAATAATATTTTTGTCATTCAAATTCATCTTTAACTTTGTTTATTGTGCATTTTGTTTCTTTTTATGCATCTGTGCCAGCAATAGACGTGGCCAAAGGCATTATGTTTTCGTGTTGTCCATCTGACCACAATATCTCAATATCATACAAAAACGTACCCTTACCATACCATCTGAATAAAAATACGTTGCAGTATTTTTTGAGGAATCCTGTATTTAGCAGCTTAAAAAACAGAAATATAGATGCGGATGACCAAAACTGAGCAAAATGGAAACTGTTGGACTGTTGGACTTACATGACCAGAAACACAACTATAGATAAGCATTAATATTGAATTAATGAAATAACTGATTACATTTTCCTTCAGAACTTGCTGGAAGAAAAAACAAATACATTTGAGAGTGGAAATTTGATTTACATTCACCAGGTAGCAAAAAACACAACTTTATATAAATGCGACTTGTATAACGCCCCCTGTTTCTGCCGCGACTTGGACTATTCCACACACCCCTGCTAGCAGTGGCGGTAATGGACTGACCCACTGACATACTGACCCATGTTTCACCTGAGCGCGGGGCAGCTCGTTCCGGTAGATCCACAGCGAGCAAATTATCGACTGCGCGTGCACGTTTTGTGATGTCGACGTGTGTTTGCCTGCATTAAAATGTGAGTTGGAACATGTTTGTTCTCTGCGGTCAGTTGTGGTTGTGTTGTTTTCCCCCGTCAAAACAGCGGTTACCGTCACAACGTTAGGCTAACAGTTAGCAAAAGTAAGCTAGCGCGGAAGACGCGTTAGCAGGGACCACAGCTGTTGTCCTGGAAACGGAATAGCGATGGAACGTTCAGATTCTATTCCGTTGTCCTAGCAACAGAATAGAGACGGAACGTTCAGTTTCTATTCTGTTGTCTAAGCAACGCGACACACATAGAACGTTGAGATTCTGTTCCGTTGTCCTAGCAACAGAATAGCGATGGAACGTTCCATAATGCTGCGGACGGAACCATTCCGAGTTGGATTCGGTATTTTTTGCAGTGATGGATTATCATTTTTTGTGCAGTCTGTGATTATATTTCAGTACACGTTTTGTCTTCTCGCGGTCTGTGCGCACTAAACAAAACGTGTTCATATGGTGATACTTAATAAATTTTGTTCACATCTGTTTTGTTTAATAAGATGTTTTCAGTCTGGTTATCTCACTTAAACATTTTTATGGCACCAAATGTGTCTAATGGAATGAAAAAAACAATTCATTTTATAGTTCTAGTAAGCTACAGAAAGGGTAATGTGTATTAGTAATATATACTTTTTTTATTGGATTATATTTTTGGCATTTTAGCCTTTTTTATTAGACAGGACAGATCAACAATATGAAAGTGGGAGAGAGAGTGGGGACGACATGCAGCAAAAGGTTTGAAGCGGGACTCGAACCCCAGACTAGCGCATTAGAGACACTGGCTCAATATATGGGGTGTCTGCTTTATCCACTCAGCCACTGATGCCTTGTAAGATTTGTTCTATTTAATGAATAAATCAATAGATGTATTGATACAATATTGCCATACAAAATATTGTGATACTGTGCTCGAATGATTTTTATCCCCACCCCCAATAAAAATGTGACAAAAAACACACCAAGGAAAATAATACTTTTTTTTTTTTAAAAATTGAAAGCAGTCACATAATCATAATAATAATAATTATAATAATAATCATAATAATAATAATAATAATGTAGATCAAGAGAGAATAAGAAACATAAAAAGATGTAAAAGCCTATGAAAGTCCATTGAAATGGGTTTTAAGAAGTGATTAAAAAGAGGTCACTATGCTACTTAATCTTTATGGCTTGACTTTGTAATGCCTGTTATATTGTTTGGAGTGTAATTGTGTACTATTTTGTCCATGTCCATTGTTACGGTTTGGGATGCTCCTGGTTTGTGGTTTTATGCATACTTAGAAAATCAGTGACTGTTATAGGTAACATGCAAGGCAGACAGTTGTGGCAATGCACCCTTTTTTTCTTCAGAATGGCATATTAATTTGCACAATTGAATGTTTTTTATTACAGTTTGAAAATATATTCAAATTTGGAACAATCATTAACAGCCCCATAAGGAATGAATGTACTTATTGTAATTGAATCAGTTTATTTCACAGCCCATCCATCCAGCCTCCATACATATAGCCTACTGTTTGTGCAAAGTTGTACTTCCTCTTAGTTTTTTTTTCTGCCCTGCTGCAATTATTACCACCCAGCCGGCTAAATAGTCTCGGGGACCTTACCGAATGTAATTTCCAAGAGACGCCCCGAGAGTCCCAGCTAGGTTGTGGGAATTGGTAAACACACAAAACGAGCCGAGTCCCCGAGGCCCTGCAGTGCCTAAGAGAAAGGGTAAGTGAGTGTGGATAACACTGCTATCAAACAATGAGACAGCACAGGCGGCCAGTCAGGGACTTAAACTCATTACAGCTCGGAAAGGCTGAGCCCACATGTTGGGTTATAGTTGTCTACTTATCGCTGTGAAAATTTCACTTTCAGTGCTTTTGGTGTTAACGGTGATCCTGCGGTATATTAGGTGCATTGCCTTGAACTTGTTTTAGATTAGGTTGTTTGGAGAGTTAAATGAAAAACAAGGATTTAGTTTCAGAGTACACAGTGCATTTCCAGTGACGCTGCCATTCTGCATTTATTTCTATCAGATCCATTTATCTCTTTAGTGACAGAAGGGAACATGATGAAAGGACATTTCAGATTTAAAAACGGATGCTTAAGCCTCGAGTCGACTCTGCAAAAAAGGCTCTGCAAGTCAGCATTAGAGAGGTGATCTTATGTTTTGTATGTTTCCGCTCGCCATTTTCAATTTCCCCCAAGTCAAAGATCACAAAATAAGATTTGAAACCAATCAGCAGAGTTTCCACCTGGTCTTTAAAAAGAAATAGGTCAGAAGAACCGCACGAGTCAAATGAAAGTAAATCCTTTATGAAAGCGGAAATATATAGGCTAATTGGCAACTTTGAAAAGACTCGTGAAAAGCTGCATTTTAATGAACACAGAGAGAATACTAATGAAATGCTAATTAGTGATGAATAAACTGAAATCTTTCTACAGAAGAATAATTTGTTTCCTTTACATCACAGCTGCAAATTGTGGTATTACAAGGCAAACTGAAAATAGTTTGTTTTTTTTACATTGCTGGATAAAATAAGACTCCACTGTGGCTTGTCTCTCACACCATAATAGATTCACGATTTGAATAGATTTTTTTTATCCCCTCTTAAAATATAAACTACAAATGACAAAGAAATCGCTGGACAATTGGTCTGTTGCAGTGGAGTCAAACGACATCCTCTACGGCGTGTACAGTTGTATCGATGAGGCAGGGCGACTTCATCACAATACCTGAGCGTCAATAGTTTTGTACATCATAAATTATTTGGAGAAATCAAGGAATTCTGCGTAAACTCAGACATTCAGCGCCCAGATATAACCGAAAAGGAGTGCTCCTTTGTCTCATAACCACATTTTCATACCACTGTGACGATTCAGCCGTGAGATTGGCAGTCGAACCAGGCTCTTTAGATCAAATAGTCGACATATAGTCGGGGTCACCTGCAGTTCCCACTGTCTCTCATCACCCCTAAAGTTTACATCCGGCTCTGCTTCACACAGTCTTTGCTACTTTGTTATAGCTGCCATCTGCTGCATCTTGCCTGTGCTGTCTAGTATGTGCCCCCTGTAGCATGTAGAGATTTGTCGCCTGCTTGTGTTATCTCTGCACTTCTCTTGCTTGCCCTTTTATCAGATTCGTTTACCTGTACGAGCTGCGTTCTCAGTTTTGACCCTTGTTTGTCCCCTTATTCCTGCCAGTATATTTGAACTGAAGCAGTCTTTCCAGTTGTCTGTTTGGTTCGTATCTCATCTCTATTACCTCGTCCACACCAGCCGGGACGATAGCAGTCAAACTCAGTAATTATTTCTACTTTTGACGACATCATTTATAAGAATATAATTGAAAAGTCTAAATGGAGGATCCTTGAATCAGTCAAAACAAAGCTTTTGGAAGCAGGATAATGAATAATCGGTTGTCAGTGTTTATAGTTATATAAGATTTTGTCAGAGATAATCAGAATACGTCACAGCCCAGTTGCTCTTTAATTGTTTCTGGAGAAACCTCGTCAGTCGCGTGTCCTGATGTGTCCTCACCGTCGGACTAACTGATTTGTATTGTTTTTTGTTTTTTACAGATTCCTGCTGCTTTAAAGCCCGCTGATGATGAATGAAGAGGAGAGGAGAGGGAAGGTGTACGATGAAGGTATAAGGTAATCTTGTGAAATGTGCATTGATGATACCTTTTGAAATGATAGTAATATACAGTCTGCAAAGCCATTCAGCATTGATTATTTGTATTTTTAGTGATGCATTTTATTCCACAAATGCACACTTACGGGAAAATCATGGCGTTAAGTTGGGTGAAATTATTAGAATCAAGAGACATTTAAAGCTTTTTTAGTTTTGAACAGGAAACTTTTTCAAACTCGTCATTTAACCTCATTTAACCTTGACTGTAACTGTAAGGTGTAATTTTACAGGGCGGCAGGAAAATGTGTCACCCCTAATAATGTCATATCAGTGATTTGTACCCCTAAATTGAGACAGAAAGCGAGAAGTTATGAAATAATTTACTGTTTGTGAACTTAGATGGGTGATTCTCATAA
Organism: Plectropomus leopardus; assembly: GCF_008729295.1. NCBI lineage: Eukaryota > Metazoa > Chordata > Actinopteri > Perciformes > Serranidae > Plectropomus > Plectropomus leopardus. Next base: position 17,814,220 of record NC_056485.1, on the reverse strand, counting down.
GTTAAACCTTAATTACTTCCAAGGCTAAGTTCAAACATAGAATTATAAATATTGATTTCTCGATATTTCACTTAGGTATTCAATGATTTACTATTGTTTTTCTCTCCTTTTTTTTCCTTTTTAAAGTATTTTTCAGGTCATTTTTCACCTTTTGCAGATTTTTTTTTCTTTTGCACTTTGACATTTCACGGCAGGCTGCTGATTGCATTTTCCCCCTGTGTTTTTGAAAGATATCAAACCAATTTGTTCATTTGCAGTCATGTCTGCAAGTATTCAGGCAGTCTCATGCATGCAACCTGAAAGGTAAAACCCAGGGTGAAAAAAAGTCTGCACCTCATTTATATTATTATTTATTATTAGTAGTAGTAGTACAAGACTCCAGGCTATAATCTGGTATGGCGCAGAAAATGGTAACGTTTACGTTTTAAACTTTACACGGTCCGTTTTAAATAATATAAATAAATAAATAGATAGATAAAAGTCAATATTGGTGCTTTCTGCTACGAGTGCATGGTCAAAGTTGACTCAGATGAGCATATCAGCATTTTTGCAGCTCTTTTCTTGTCTGGATTTTGGCAGCTGACTGGTCAGACGACAGTTTGCAGAGATTTTAGTTTGTGAATCAACTTGAAACTGTAACTAGGACTTTAAAAAGCGAGTGGTCTATGCCTCCCGCTCACTCCCAGTGGAAATTACGCTCTGGTGTACATATGCTAATAGTATACAGACAATGAACAAATTTAGTTGCGAGTCAGGGCCCCTGGGTTTCAGCCCATGCCTTTATTTCATGTGTGACCATTACCTTAAAGTTACAGTTTTAAACTCAAAAGAAGCGCTTGTGCTTCCTAAATTAGCTCCCTGCGGCCATGTGTTTGGAATGAGCAAGACAATGAGACGGGCGAACAAAAGAGGAAAAAAAACACATAACAGGACTCAGCATTTCCCACTCATACCTCAACATTTAATAAGAACGCTGTCCGACCACCAGAGGCCATCCCATAACTGAGAGGTCATGTGCTTGACCGTTTCTTCCTCCCCAGAAACATGATCCTAATAACACGGGAAACGCTGATTGAATAGTTCTTTAAAAAAGAAAAAAAAAAGTCCCAGCATCCTGCACCATGTGCTCCAAAAAACGTCAAAGTAGGTCAGCTGAGCGAGGTTTGTCTCCTCAGGACACCGTTATAAAAAGTCCAACTGTTCTTCTGAGATTTAAAGTAGTTTGGGAAAATATGTTTTAAGACGCATTATTCAGTATCTCCATAACAAGGACATAAACAACAAAATCATTTTTTACAATTATAAGGGTTGACATTTTTGTTGTTTGTTCTTTTTTCTTTCTCAAACTAAATAGAGCCAGGAAAAGTGTAATTTTATGAAAGTACAATAAAATGCTGGACACTGCAGTGGTTAAACTAAAATAAAAAAAATAAAAAAATCTGAAAACATAAAATCGGCAACTGAATAAAAAGACCTCAAATATATTATATGTGTGAAAATTAAAAACATCAATAATCTATTCAAAAGAATATCAGAATTAAATCAAAATTATATTTATTTAATAAAAATTAAATAATTAAACTAAAATGTAATAAAAATTTACCTTTTCCTATTACCTATGTTTGTTTAGATTGATTTTTTTGCTGTTGTTATAATCCTTTTTTTTTTTTTTTTTAATTAATAAACCTGTGAGTGGCTCCATATGGCCAGAGGCATTATCAATTTAGGTTGTCTTTTTTAGGTTGTCTTGTATTTTTTAAACACTTGGACTCAAAAATAAGTTTTTTGTGAGAGATTAGTGACTTCCTGGACTGATCGCCTCACTTGTATAACACATTTCATACAGCAGGGCAATTCAAAGTGCTTTACACAGCGGTAAATTATAAAACATAATTAGGATACATATTATACAAAAAACAGAAAATATATAAAAGGTAACATTAATTACTAAATGATTTAATATAAAATAAAAACGTGTTTACACTTTGGTTTTGTTTGTACACTTTAGTGCTGAAAATTGCAAATGTTTTACTGACGTGTGTTGGTCTAAACTGCTTTTACAGTACATTTTTGTCAGTAAATGATGTTTCTGCTCAGCAATTGAGTGATTTAGTCTGAATCTGCATCATCTAATGGCGCCTCGATGTGTCCTTGTTCTTTTAACTTCATAATATCGTGTAGCTGTGTCGTTAACAAATGCCAAACAGCTGCTACCGATGTTCTTCACAACAAAAACACTGAAAGGAAAATATCCTGGAGGTCCTCAGAGGGTCTCTTTAGTAAAACACACAGTATGATCAGTCGCCGATGTCCTCAGGTTTCCATTCAGTGTGCTGCTTGATAAATGTCAACTGCTCCTCACTGCAAAGCAGCATTGTAGCAGGTTAAATACTCCTCCATCCATCTCTCCGTGTTTCCCCTCAGAATGATATATGTATTTCTTGTACTTGCATTCTCTTCATCACGTCCTCCCTTTCGTCTCTTTTTCTCTCTCGTGGACAAACTTTGTTCTTTCACTGCTGCTGCGATCCCTCTTTGTCAGCCCCCCCTCCCTCCTGTGCTCTCTTTATCTTTCTTTTTTCTCATTGTTCTTTATCTTTTCATTGCTCTCCATCTGCTGCAGAGTCTATCTTTTTCTCATGCTGCTCGGCTCTTCCACTTAGCTGCGTTCATTTTTTACCCATTTATTTTTTTCAGCGTTTCTTCCAGCTCTGCTCCTATTGATGTTCCCTCTGACAACAGCAGTATTTAGAGCTATTAGATATTAGCTCAGTCAGCGCCGTTGCGGAGTAGCTTGTTTTTAGCTTGATTTACAAAACACACCAGTCACACTCTGGCGTTTCGCTGTCATGCTGTATATCATGTGTATGAAAATGTCTTATCACAGTTCATTTTGCTGTGTTGTGCCAAAAACAGTCCTATTATTTGCATTTTTATACTAGCAGAGTTACAACTGATGTAAAAATATACTAGCAAATATCATTCTTAGTTAATTTTGTGACCAGACCCCTGTTGAAATTTAAGACATTTCCACCAGCTTCAGCTGTATCGGTGCTAATCTTTATACCTTATTTGGCATATGGAGAAAATACATGCTTTTCCAACCAGGTGCACTGTCACAATTTTTGTTTTGTCTTTTTTTTTCATCTAAAAACATAGTGGCATCATGTTTAAACTTGCCATTTAAAGGGTTAAAATTCTGAAAGTTAATAAATATTAGATATTCATGATTAGGGCTGATTTTGGTTAAAACATTTAAGCTGAAATAAAGTAAAAAATCCTGGTTTTGAAAAGCTCATTTTGTGTGCAGAGCACTATTAGTTTATTATTTTTTGTGCAGTGTCAAATACTCAATGTATAAAAACTAATGTTACTGCTAATCATTGACATATCCTAGGCTGTGATTCAAAAACACAAAAAAATCTACTTAGCATGAAATATATTGAAAATAATTCTTTTTTGGGAGGAGGGCTCCATCTAAAACCATAGCTGCATCATCAAAAACAGCTGGCATTTAGAGGGTTAAAATTCTGAAAATTAACAAATATTTGATATTTATGATTAGGACTGATGCTGGTTGAAAAATTAAGTCAATGAAAGTAGGAAATAGTATTAATGTATAATATATTTTAAGGCTTGATTTTAAACGCATTGTGTGCGCAGAGCGATATGAGTGTGTGTAATATTACAGCGGGCCCTAAGGGTTAATGCAGAGCTCGCTTATTTACGTGTAAATGTTACAAACAAGTCCCCCTTGACAGTATTTAGCCTCCTTTTCTTCGTGCCACCCAAGATGACTGTGATTAGCTGAAAGAAATACAAACATGCCAGTCCTTTTTTCCTCTTCGTACAGAATAATCATGGGTTCAGCCGGACTTTTCCTCAGTCCTGGCATAATGCTGAAACAAAGTTTGGACATCGGTCCGGCTGTGTGAGACTTCCACCGCAGAAACAACCTGATTCAGTCATGTTTGTAGGTGGCCCCGTTCAGCCTCTGTCATTTGTCTTTGTCTTTGGTTACTCTGAGACTTAGTGACACTGATGAGCCATAATCTGAAACAGTGGACAGTTTATAACGTCCTCCGTCCTCTAAACAGCTCAGTAACTAATCTTTGTGTTTCCACATAGATGACAAGTTTTGGAGGGCCATGCCTCCTGAAAAGCACTTTTCAAAGATGTATGAGGGTGCAGTAGATCATTTTGTATCCTGTCCTGTGTAATCTGTCTTGACCTGTCCTCTAACATTAGATGTCTACTGTACTCCACGGCTACCTGGGTTATGTGTTATGTCATTTTCTTGGTCTTGTCCTCTTAAAAGTGTTCTTCAACAACAACTTTCACGTTACCAACATAACATTGTCAACATAACTGGTATCTTTTTATTTATTTATTTAACCTTTATTTTACCAGAAAAACTTGAGATTCAAAATCTCTTTTTCAAGAGTGTCCTGGCCGAGACAGACAACATGGAACAAAAATACAAAATCAAAATATACACGTCCAAAATAACAATATAAAACACAAAAACAATACAAAAAAGTTCCAGGTTAAATTCATCTGTATAGTTTTTGCTTGACTGAAGTGTTCAAACACGGCACTTGGTTGTAGTTTTTTTGTCTGTTTTCCTTCCCTGTCATTCATTATGCTTTCTTTTCCATGACTCTTTTCAGTGCTGAAGTAAAGTGGCCGAACCCTCGCCCTCAACCGTTTTACAGACTTTCCAGCATCCATCATCGGAGAGCCAGGTTCCTGCTGACCCAGAGCAGCGTCTGATGGTAAGTTGTTGTATGGTTTAAGCTAAAACAAAGCTAAAACACAATACTTAACACAAATTTGAGTTGTAGCATCCTAGTTTTTGAATGATGGAGAGAGTTGTTTATGTGTACAAATATTTTTGAACTGTTGCAGACCATAAGAATAACATATGAATTTTGAAAATGGACGTAGTTCCCCTTTAAGGCCACCCAGATTCTTAAAATACCACATTTTGGATCTAATTTGGATGTAATTTTGATCCTAAAAGCTTCACTACAAAGCTTGTAAGTGAACTTGAAGCAGTAATCACTCCCTTTCCCTCCAGTAAAACTCGTTACCTACCAATCAGATATCGTCTTTGCTGCACTTTAAAGCCTCTGTTTAGAAACACCTACCAAATACCATATAAATGCTTGTGCAGAGCATGAAAAATGCTCAGGTGGGTTAAATAGAGTAGATACTGCAACACAGTCCACAGTCCTTAGAAGAAAAGTAAGCCATCAAATGATGTTTATGCCAGATGGCAGCAGGAGACAACAAAGGCAGTTTTCAAAGACCGCCTAATGATTGATTGACTGAAATAAAGGCAGAAGAGAAACCGCACAGATAAGGTTAGAAGTGAAGGCTGGATCTGAGCTGTAACAAACCAAAGGTTGTTTGTCCGTCCACAAAACTTTACATGCTCGTAACTTGTGACACGTTTATGAGAAAACCTCAGGAGGTTAATCTTTAGGCGTCAGTGTACGTGTGCGTCACAGATCTGACTTAGGATTTCCGTGGTTGCATCCGAAAAAGTTTTTACATAATTTAGGATGACATACTATTCTAAGAAGGTCTGACAATATTTTGGATGAAATACTACACTATGACATTTTTCATACTGTCAGAAGATATACTATACTGTGACGGTTTTTGCTATTTTGGATGACATACTATATTATGACTTTTTTTCCTATATTTCCAACAACATATTATACTTTGACATTTCTAACATGATTTGGGATGACATGTTATAATGTTACGTTTTTATCCTTTTTCATACAACATGCTAAACTATGGGACATTTTTTACGCCACTTTGATGTGTTTCAAGCTATGTCGGAAGACAGAGTTGGATCTTACAGTTTTGACATTTAACACAGTATTAGAGCAGTGTCCGTTCAAATGGGTCGGAAAGCAGATTAGTAAACAGATAAAGCAGCACGGAGGCCAGTGAAAATGTCACTGTGGTTCTTTTTTTTTTGTTGTTTCTCCTTCTTACTTGGTGCTGACAGATTTTTAAATGTTGTTCGGGCACTGTTTGGATGTTGACAGATATTATTTTGTGGTGGCGTCATTGCATCGCTCTGTAAAAGAGGATAAAATTTGTGCGACAGCCCAGGCGTCATATTTCTGTTTTTGCAGATCATAACTGATAAATTCCTCTGACTACTGCAGAGTCATTTGTCCTGGAAATAAAGGCATATCGGTGAGCAGCTCTTTCTTATTTCCAAAAATCTGCCACACTGGCTGCGATGGCGACTGCTGGTCTTGAATATTTAATGGACAACATTTTCCTCCACACTTTCCTTGGTTCAGCCATCATTGTGTGAACTACAATATGCTGTTGAGGGGATCTTGTAAAGGAGGTACGAGCGAGCAGCTGCTGCATGTCGAGCTGGGAGGACATGGTGGTGGACGGAGGGGCAGAGGAGACAAACAGGGACAGCAAAGTCCATACAGAACACGAAGCATTAGATAAACAGGGACAACTGTCAGATTTCAAATATTTTTTGACAGTCCAGTGGTCCACGTTAAGAAGATGTCGTTGTCATGATGTGATGGCATTGCATTACTTGTCTTTTACCGAACGGTGAGTGCATACGCACTCAGATGTCACATTTCCCTGCAGAGACGGAGGTAGAAAAGCAGAACTGGGTGAAATAATGTGTGCAGAGTAATCCCATTCATCCGTGGACATCAGGTAGAAATGAAGCTTTCCACTCGACTGTGGAGTTGGGAGATGTTTTACTGCTCATTTAAATGGCTTCAGCTGTAGTTTATTCCTAACATTTGTTTTACCCTGTTGATCATAAATCATAAATGTAGACGTTTTCTGGCATCGATTGTAATGTCAGCGGCACCAGAGCCCACTCATCTGTCATCTAAACAGGATAAATAACTATTAACCGGGTTAGGTCGGTCGCAAAAACGTCACGTTTTGCAATTTAAACTGCTTCCATGCATGAAGTGTCTGTCTTTTCATGGGCTCTAAATGCCTTTTTTTGGTGTATTTTCGTGTCGACTACTGATCAGATCTGTGATTTGAAGCCCAGAATGAAGCCGGATGTAGAAATCCTCAGCGGGTCGATACACGAGCCCCTAAATTACCTCAATGGTTCTCACTTTTGAAATTGAATAGGCTCACTGAATGATTTAAAGGCCGGTTTATGGGAATAATGGAGGGCGAGTGCGGTAACACAGTGCGTCGAGGGTAACAAGCTCGAAACAATAAACACACGAGAAAACATAATAGCTGGCTCTATAAATGGATGCCCACGCATACGCCATGTGGAAGACTTATAAGAGCTGTGTGCATGCGGTTAGGAGCTAAATCTTATGAACAGTGGTGCATTTGTGACTTCAGGCTCATGTTAGTATTGTAGCATGTTGTCAGTCTTGTGGCATGCAGCAGTTCGGAGAGCGTAGGACCGGTACTTCGGGTGTGTGATCCTTGAGGGAGCAGCATTAGGCAGCTCTGCTGTCTTTGTTCTTGTGTGTCCCTTGTAAACTGCTGTTACCACAAAGAAAGTCGATGTTGAATGTAGTCGAGGAAAACAGGGACACAATAATAGATGAAAATTATGGTAACTGAAACTAGTAGCCATGACTGACAGAGGTGCTTTAACAATGATAGATGGGGGAGGGGGGTTTAACTGGAAGTAATGGCAATATGAATGAATAGGAAAATCATAAATAAGTAGATAGTAATAACTTTATGGAGGTATACCATTTCTTTGTAGTACGGGAAAAAGAAGTGAAAATAGATGTTTAAAAAAGACAGAGAATCAGTAAGTAAGCATGTTATTTCTGGTTGAAGGAAGTGAGGGCATAATAATTTAAAAATATGTAAATAATAGTAAATATAATAACACAAACAATAATGACAACAATATAATAATAGGAATAATAATGAACATTAATAATAATAATAAGCAAATAAACAAATGAGTTGGTGAAGTGAATGTTAGTAGTAAAATGAAAGTGGGGCATGAAGTAGAAAGTGGAGAAAAATGGTGGTATTGTAATATTAAATATAATAATAATAATAATAATATAATAAATGAGTGAATGAATAAACTAAGTATATCAATTAGTCTTCACAATTAGCACGAATTCTTAAAGAAGTCTTTGTTTTTCTTTGCCGTCATCGTGAACGGAGAATCCGAAAAAGCTGAACATTCATCATGAATTCATGTAAACGAAGAACCTTTTCAACAACAGCAAAAGTATCTCAAAAACATCTGTTAACAAACTCACACAACATGTGAAGTATAATCTATAATCATCCCCAATATTTGATTTTTAGAGGCTGATATAATAACGAGTTTAGCTAATTTAGCCCTTGACTTCTTGTATGGAGCCTCCATGTCAAACAGTGGTCAAATGTGGGCAGTATTTCTGTTACTTGTATTTGAAATATGTATTTTAATTACTTTTAAGTACTAAGTGAAGTGTGATAAACAGATTGAAAACTTAATCCTATTGGAGAAAAACAGATGTTGACAATTTTACTTTGGTGACATCAGTCTGCAGTTAAATGAAAGACGATAAATCACTTAATATCACCACAATGTTCAGGATATAAAAAAAAGTTTAAAATCCCAATAATATTGAATTGGTGATTGAAGTATGTGATAATATCATCTCGTGGGGCCTCTGGTGATTCCAGTGTAAATGTGGACCCCAGCGGCTTCAATTCATAATGCTTTTTTGGATTCTTCGTTCACCATGGAGGCATATGAGACAACAAAGTCTTCATAAAATCAAAGTAACGCAGGTTAAGTAAGTGATATTTAAATGGTCATTTTGGGGGTGAAGTGTCCCTTTAAGGCTCATATTGTAGCATGTTATCACTCTCTCGTGGCATGCAGCACACACGCTTGAGAGAGCAGTATGCGGCAGCTCTGCCCTCTTTGTTCTTGTGTCTCTCTGCTACGTTAACCTGCTGTTAATACAAAGAAAGTCTGATCTTAGACCTCCTCTTCCCTGCTATTCACCTTTTCTATAATTCACACTCTTTCAGCTTTAAATGTTGAAATAAGCTCTTAACTCAAAAAAAGGTAATTTGACATTTACAATGGTTTTCATTAACGCCTGTCTTTTTCAAAAGGCCGTTCTTCATCTTATTTTCTCATCATTCATTCACACTTTCTTCACTCTTAAAACCGCAGAGTCAAGCTTTTCTTCCTTTACACATTACCTTCACTTTTCAGAAACAACGCCGCTCAACCACATCACCCACTCGTTTTTTCTCCTCTCACTTTTTCCTTTTTGTCTCTCAAACCAACCTTTTTCACTTTTGTGATTTCTTTTTTGTCCTTTCATTCTCGGTCTCCACTGAAGGGAACATGAATGGACCAGAGAAGCTGTATTTTTGACAGGATTAATAGAGCTGATATTTTAGCTGATGCTGCATTAAACCTACACACTGATCTACAGCAGTGATACTCAACTTCTGGCCTGCAGGCCACATTTGGCCCCTGACAGGGTCCCAAATCCCCCCTAAATATTATCTGATTCTTAGTAAAAAAAAAAAATAAAGTGAGTCACGCTGGGAATTGTTTTTGTAATTTTAGTATACAAAAGGTGCCAGAGTGCATAAAAATGTTCTAATATTCAAGAAACGCTGCAAAATCCTAGAAATGTCCTAAAATCTGAGAAATGTCCTGTAATCCTAAAAATGTCCTAAAATTCTAGAAATGTCCTTAATGTCCTTGTCCTAGCCCCTGGCCTCCTGTCATTTTGTAAAAGTGGCCCCCAGGCAAAGCAAGTAGAGTATCTCTGATCTACAGTTTGAAATGTGCCTTACTGCCGTTTCACTGCAGATTAACATTCACTACACATACCATTTGGTGGCTGCTTTTATCATCTCTCGGCTCCATGTGTGCATACAGTTTTATCACGCATGGCCACGGAGGGAATCAAACCACTAACCCTGCTAGTGTTACTGTCACGCTTTACCCACTGAGCCATACAGAAAGCTTTCTACTCGCATCGGATTATTCAAAAATATTCTGCAGCACGGGGCCCCAATGCTAACACGAATTCCTCGACTGCCTTACTAGTTCATGAGTTCATGAAAAGTAGAACACTTTTCTCCATTTTCCACACAGCCTTCAAGTGCGGCGCGGTCTTTTGGTGCGAGCGGCACCCAATCACAGCGCCGTCAAAGAAAATGCTAAACAAGATGATTGGTCAGGAGCCCGGGGTTTTCAGCGGGACATTTTTCACTTCACAGGCGACAGTGAGGAGTTCTGATTTGTGTGAGCGGTGATAATTTTAAGGTGTGCACCGTGAAAAATACAGGTGTGTACTTTACACAGACACACACACACAAAAAAAGGTATGTAGAGCGCCAAAATGTAACTTTGAATAGTAAACACAGACCTTGTGAAAGCTGGAGTTAAAGTAAAAGGGTGCTCTGTGTGTAGAACTAGACCTAAAAAATGTCATCATCATTATTCAAGCTCACAGGAGGGCAATTTTTACTATTAAAGGGGTACTCCTTACAGTTAGGTATGAAGTTAAGTTTACTTGTCACAAGGAGTACTACACAGCCGGTGTTCCAAGTGAAATGTGGATTTTAACCCTTTGAAACCTAAGCAAATTGGCTTGATATGTATCAAAAACACGTAAAGAAGGCAGGATGAGCCATGTAAGAAGAAATGACTCAAAAATAAATATATATATATATATATATAAAAATTTTTAAAGGAAAAGTACTGAAAAAAATACTAAATAAATAATTTTAAATTTTTAAATTTGATAAGTAGAAAATTGAGTTTTCCCTAGCTTTTTTTCTTTTTCCCACTTGACATTTTTGCCTAGCTTTTTTAACATCATTTTCTAAATTTGCTTATTTTTGAAAAAGTTGCTCATTGCCTTTTTTCCCATGTTTTAGAAAGAAATATGCTGCAGCACAAGAAAAATGACGTTGCTCCAGGTTTCAAGGGGTTAAAAGACTTAAAAAATATTTTTTCAATCACCTTTTGCATAACATGATTTTTCAAAACAACTTCGCACTTTGGGGCTTCAGGACACTTGGATTATTGCAGATAAGCAGTATGGAGAATTTTTATGGTTTTATAATGTGTTTTTTTTTTTTTTTTTTTTAGATTTTTTTAGGCATTTTTGCCTTTATTAGATAGGAGAGAGTAATAGCGTGAAAGGGGGATAGAGAGAGGGGATGACATGCAGCAAAGGGCCGCGAGCTTGAATCGAACCCACGGCCACTGCAGCAAGGACACTGCCTTCATATATGGGGCGCCTGCTTTATCCACTAAGACACCCCAGCTGAATTTTAATTTTTCAGGTGAACTATCCCTTTAAATGTCCATACAATATCACATTATGCTTTTGTTGCACCCAACACAGTTCCATGCATTTTCTCAACTACGAATAGGTTTCTATTAACTTAGCATTTGCAGCCCATTTTAGTGTAAATGTGTCTTAGATTTTCAGTTAGAGGCAGTCTGTTTACTCCCGCGGTCAGCTAATCACCAGGATTTGATTTGTGCCACACATCTTTGTTCTCTTGATTTGATGATGTTGTCTTAATCAGGAGCAGCAAAGTCACTCTGACTTATGCTGCAGCCAGCAAAATAGCATAGTCTGTACTGTGTTGTTCTGTTATCAGAAAGTGAAATATTCGAGAAAATAAGGGATTACTTGCAGTTTATGTCCAAATGCAGGAAAACCAAACGATAAAAGGTGAACACACATTCACATTTTGACTTTCCAGCACTAGATAATGTGGATGAAATGGCATTTTAACGATCCCCCATGGGGAAAATCCGGGACAGTTTCCAAGCTGCGTGCATGCTTCATAAATCCAACACTGTTTTCTAGTACTCCAAAATAAATACAGCATAAAAAAATTAACCTCTTTTTCTGTCCATTCCTCCTTTCTTTCTCATTCACATTCTCTCTCCTGCATACAGACACGCATATACAGTGGTGGTGTTGGTGTGGATATGATAGATATTCCAGCAGCAGGTTCAGTGTTATCTAAGAGCCAGCACAGGGTAAGTCTCTGCCATCTACTGAGAAACAGAGAGGAGAGTTTTAACACCTCCCGAGGAGCTTATAGGCACTGATGCAGATGTTGATGTGCATTTAATCTGCACGCATTATCTACTTTCTCTCTAAACATTTTTGCTATCTTATTTTCAAGTAAAGTAGATATATTTTGATCTATAGATTTGGTAGATTTACAGCATGATTGTCGTCATTTCTTATAGGTGAGTCAGGATGAAAATCAAGGTTGTCTTAACTCTTTCTTGATCATAAATTATTAACAATACTTCTCATTCTGTTTGTTCAAAACTAGAAAGATGAGCTATAGAAAAAAAAACCAATACAGATATACAAATTCAACTGATTATCTGCAGGATTTTTATGTGAATTTCAAATAGGCATGTCACTAAATTTCAGACCTACACTAGTTTTTTTCCAAACTTTTAAATTAAAGGACCCCTTGCCAATCATTGAGTGAACTGACTGATTAAGAGATATATTTTATGGATATTATATGCAATGCATAACAATAACAGCACTAAAAACAACTGGTTAACTGTACGTTTAACTCAAATACAAAATGCAAAAAAAATGCAGGAAGTTGTGTCAAACAAACAATTTGGATGAATTTTGATTAGATTATTTTTTGAATATTGCCCCAGAGACGAGAGTTCCTGATGTTTTGGGGGATTTCTATGGGATCTGCTGTGATTTTGTTGATACTTATTTTTTTTTTCCATTTTTTATATATATCCTACAAACTTAATAGTCGTCTACTTGAGGCTCATTTGGCCACCCCAGTTGTAATTTACTTTTTTAAAATTTTCTTATATCACCTCTGGAAGCCTTTGTACACTTTCTCTACAGAAATGTCTACAGAAACAGACTTCTAGTGGGCCAGAAGTAATGATTGAAAGGTATTTCTTCTGTATGAGTCTATACATTGTTTTGTTTTGTTTTTTAGGAAAACACTGACCATCATTGCCATTCCTGCTAAAAGTGGGGAACTGCTACTTCTGATAAGTGTTGAGGAGTATTACATTTTAATTGCACAGGCTCCATTCTTACGCTTTTATAGTCTTAAAATACAAACACTTCAAAAAGAGTTATATTAACAGGTTTGGCCCCTATAAACACCTTTAAAGTGTTGTTTAAAGTGTTAATTAAGATCTTTACTATGTACTTCCTCAGCTAACACATTGTGTTTTATCTATTAACTCAGTCTTTTTATCTCTATAATATCCAGTGAGGCAATAAATAAATGAATATCCCAAATTAGTAAATTATTGTTAGATAACTTAATAATTGTTAAATAATATAATAATATATTTTTATGATACATTAAAAGTAAATAAAACAATATGTGAAATCAGATCAGCCACCCAAACCTGACCCCAAATCCATCAGCTTTATGCATTATAGTTGCACATTTCTCAGGACTATAGACAGACACACAGGCTGAGCGCAGCAGCTTGTGATAGAGAGGGAGAGGGAGATAAGGTGGAAGGTGGACTATTGCACACTGTATTTCTGTAAATTAATAAGAATAATTGTAGTCGAACTGGCCCTGTGCGAATAATAATACAATAATAATAATAATACAAGTTAAAAAATATATATTTATAGTATCTTTAGCACTCGCAAATCAAACACACATATTTAAGTTATTCTTATTAAAATTCTTTCCATTCCAAGTCTTTTTGAGGTTTTTTGACTATCAGAGAAAAAAAATGGAGGTTATAAGGCTCGGGCAGTATGTAATATTTCGTACCTTCATACCTTCCTTGAATTTTACCGTAGTATACAGTATATGTATATTTACTGCGCTATACCTCCCTTATTTTCAGCTTTTCAGACTAATAATACACAATAGAATCTCACAAAATGTTGAGAAAAGTAATATTCTCACTCTTCTTTTCCTGATTAAACAGAGAAATACAACTGTGCACATTTTGAATTCAGCTGTCTCTCAGTCATGGAAGACTGAGGAGGCTTAACTGTCTCATTTATTCATATGTCATTCAAATTTGAACAACATCTGAAACAAAATAAAACTTACCCAAACTGTCTTGGTTACTGTTGTTAGTGATCTGCAACAATCACTAACTTCATTTTGGTGGAAATAAATCCTTAACTAATGGAATTAAATGTGAAAAAATTCCCCTATAACTTCTCCCTCCACTACTACATGTCCAGTTTCTTTCAGCTGAGCTGCCTGTTCCACCAGTAGAGACTGAAGACTGAGCTCTGGCGGTGCGTGCTGTGCACTACATACAATGTGTTTAATAGAAAGAAGAGCGCCTGTATTAATGACTATCTAAAAAAAAAAACATACCTCAGAGATTTCTAAATACGCTGCTAAACAGTGATATTGCCCAAGCCTAGTAGAGATCATACATTGCAGGAAACATTCCTCCTTAATATCTTAGCAGTATTTTAGTTGCCATAATGTAAAGACCAACAGCACTGACAAATAGGCAGTAAAGAGAATAAAAAATCAACTTTAATAAATCCACGTTGGTGTCCTTTGTTTAAATCTCTGGGCCCAAAGCTGTTCATACCACTCATGATTGATTACGCTAAGAAAAAGTAAATCCCATTTCAATTACTAATTTGACCCACAGCAGCTTCCAGCGCACTTAAATATGTATGAATGTCACACACGCAGTCACTAATCACAGCGAGCCTGCAAATGAAACTGTGGATTAAGGTAGAATGTATGTATTGTTTAACATCCGCGCCGTCTTTTTAATCCTTACACATTGCCCGTTCATGACAGACGAGATGAAATCGAAGATCAACTTTCCTCTTCTTTTTCTTTATTTCTTTCTCTCGTTTGGTGCATTATTCATCAAAAAGTCAATCTCCATCATGTCCGCGTGTTGCACATACCTGTATGTATCTTGGCGTTTGTGCACTTATCTCGCCTCACAGCCAAAGCTGAAGATATACAGTAGAAACTTCATCTTTTTCTGTTTCATCCTGCGCTGGGGTTCCTGCACTGTGTCACCACCGAGCTCAAAGGGGAATCTGTGACTTGATAAGTCCGGGTAACATCAAGGAGAAGCGATGTTTTATTCATCGGCACAAAGCTCCTGAATTCACTCAAATCAAATTCGCCCGCCTTTGTTTGAGAGATCAGGCTTGAGGTTTGACACGTATAGAAATGATTGGATTTCTTAGACTTATAAAAAAAACAGGAGGGAGAGAGAAAGTTGTGAGTGTAGGAGAGGACAGAGCAATGTTTTTTTGGGGGAGTTTAATGAGACGAAGAGAGTGAAAATTAGCTAAATATCTGGACGTGTTTATTTCCTCCCACACAAATTTATGTTTTCCATCAAACTCGCCTTTTATTCTCTGTTTCACTTTCAGTTTTTCACTCTTTCACACAATACGCTGCAGCGTTGTCTCTCGATAAGTCAGCCGCTCTCACATTCGGGTGACCTTGGCACCCTGCTGATTCACTTGTTTTGTTGCGATTCTTTCATCCTGTGTGTTTCAGATTTTCTCCATCCCTCCTCTCTCCCACTCTGATCCCCTGCTGTCAAAGAAATTCAAATACTTTTTGAGCAGCGAGCACTGAGGTCAGATGTGATTTGCAGAAATTTTAGATTTGTTTTACTCTCAGATTGCACAATGCAATAATTGCCCAGGAAGGTCTCATCACTCGATAAGTGCTCAATAAACCCCGAGCGGAGCCCTGCAGGAATTTAAAATGATTATGAGTGAATTTTTATTAAGCACGTTTTTGGGTTGTTGTTTTTTTAATCTCATCTGCTCAAATTTTCTTTTTTTTGTACTTTCTTTTGTTCTCCTTTTATCTTCTGTCTAGTTTCACTGTGTTTCATCAACTAAAGTAAATTAAACTAAACCCCTAGACTCACTCCGCGTATAGCAGCAGCGACTTCGAGTGTCAGCCAGGCTCATAATGCGATCCAGGTCACTGCAGCAATGTCAGAGAGTTACAGTGCTGTCGAGTTCTGAACTCCCACTCAAGGTTTGAGCCATACGACTCCTGTGCCAACTGGTTATTGTAGAAATATGCCTCATTCTGCAGCTGCAGTACTGCGAGTATAAACATAGGCTTCTTTTTGGAGGGTAATATAAAATCATTTTACTTTTCAACGAGAGCCGGCAGAAAATTGCAGGTTGAATTTCCACCAATCATTTGGCAAAAAAAAAAAGATTTCAAAAGCAAAATCACAAACTCTTGAAAAGAGCTGAAGAGATAAATAACATTTTGAGAGCATAAAGAATGTGAAAAATGTACAGTCTTTTTTTTTTGGTTTCTGGTTGATACCTCGAGGGAAATCAAGCTGCAATTTCACCACAAGTTCAGCATTCAACACTTGAAATTAATCAAACGTTCAGCCTGTGGAGTGAAAAATTCCTATTATTAACGTCAATTTCCTTGTTTTAGACATTTTTTAAAATGAATAAGTGTCTTGACAGAAGACAAAAGGTAAAGCAGACCTGAAAATTAGTCAAATAAAAAAAGACTTGAAAATGTGCTTAAAAGCATAATTCTTTACATAATTTGAAATGTGTAATTGTGATAATTATAAATGTATTTTTCCTTTTTAATTTACGTTCTAAAATCTGCTAATTTCTTGCAACTTTTGGAACATTTCTCACATAGCTGATCATTAACTTCTTTCCCATGTTTCTGAGAAAATTCGCACCAGTTTACTGAGGCTTCAAAGTTTGAAAGGCTTCTGAAAGCAGCAAAAGAAAAGTGTTGTTGCTCCAGGTTTCAGGGCGGTAAAACTCCTCTGAGGCTGCTGACTGGTTTCTCCACACTTCAGCGACGGGCATTTTTTTCAGATTCTAAGTGGAGGTGTCCTTGTTAATTGAATAGGTGCCGAAGTCAGTCAGTCAGTGGCGTGTCACATCTGTTAGACCTCAGCGAGACTCACTCTGTTTGGACTTCATCACGTCTTCTGACACAGTGTTGACACTGCCTCCGAGAAGAAGCTGACACCTATTAGAATACGCACACTCGCTCGCTAGAAGATGGTTCTTGATATTTGGTGGATGCTCACTTGGTGTCACTCAGGGAGCTTGACTGCAACTATCAAGTATAATTTTAGGTGGCAGGCAAAAATACTACAATTAGGAGTCAGTGGAGATACTGCAGCTGTGCCGGCTGGATCTACACAGCAGCAGAGCGAGAAAATGTGGCAAACAGAGGCTGAAATATTTATGAAAAACATTCAGAACTGTGAGAGGCATCCTCATATAGTGTTTGGCTGAGCAGTATGGTGAAAATCACATCTCACAATGATATTGACCAAATACTTTGATGTAGACATTGCGACGATGTTTTAAGTTTGACTGTTGGTGCTGTTGCAAAATATTTACAATACCAACAAGAGTGTGGCTGCTGAACGCATCCTCACTATCTAAATGTTTACAGGAAGTAGTCTAATCTGAAGGATATTTACTGTTGACAGAATGACCTAAGCCTGAATTAACTACATTTGTACAAGAATTGGTCCATTCGGACAGATATTTGTTGCTGACAGAATGACCTACTCCACATGTGAGAATGGCCGAAGCCACATTCAACTCTACCTTTACAGGGGGTGTCCATTTTTTATAGTTTTTTGTACCTGTCAGAATGACCTACTGCACATTTAACTACATTTACAAAGGAAATAGTCCATTCTGATGAATATTTGCACCTGACAGAATGGCCTGTGCCACATTTACCTACATTTATACAGGAAGACTTTTGTACCTGATATAACGACCTACTGCATCTATCAGAATGACCTACACAACACTTAACGATATTTATACAGGATGTCGTCTTTTCTGATAGATTTTTGTACCTGACATAGTAACCTAATGCATCTGTCAGGATGACCTACCCCACATTTAACTACATTTACAAGGGAAGTCATCCATTCTGATGAATAATCGCACTTGACAGAAAGACCTACTTTACCTGACAGAATGACCTACGCCACATTTAACTACATTTATACAGGAAGTCGTCCATTCTAATAGATATTTGTACCTGACAGAATAACCCTAATGCACCTATCAGAATGATCTACGCAACACGTAACTATATTTATACAGGACTCAGAAAATGTCTGAAAACTGCATAAAACTGGAACTGCAAATTTACAAATACCGTGAAAGATAGCAAAGAGCTGAATGATGTTTAGTATTTCAATGTCTTGTGACCCATTTCAAGTTTACATGAACTCTCCAGCTGAAAGTAAGTGTAAGCAGTAGTCTGTCAAAGTGGAGAGGATTTAAAGATATTTTCTCCATTCATTAATTTGGGACCAAAAATATTAAAAAGCCTAATATTTTAAAAAGTATAAGGAGTTTTAATATAGCAGCATTCAAAAGAGCTGAACATTTTGATGGTCAAAAGGTTTAAATAGCTAAAAAGTATAAAGAAGTAGTTACATGCCAAAAAACGTACAGAAGAAGAAAAAGAAAAGTAAAGAAAGGGATAACAATAATAATGCTGAAGCATCCACACAAATTATTGGCAGAAATAAAAGACACCCCTTCTATAAAAATGCAAAAAAAATACACTTTGTTGCCCTTGAAGTAAATAAATAAATTTAACTAAATAATTTAAGTTAAATTACTTAAAACAATTACATTAAATAAACTCACTTAATTTTATTAAAAGAAGAATCTGGAACTTCTAAAAAACAACACACCAGACAGCATTTCGCTCTGGTTAGATCTCCTCAGTCAAGCCTTAAATTTGTGCACTGATGGCTCTCTTTGTTCAAACCCAAACTCCCTCTCGTGTAAAGCCTCCACTCTATAAACCTCCATTCTGGCTCGGCTCTAGCAGACGCAGGAACACCACAGTCCCGCCTGAAATGGCTTCATTATACTGTACCACAAACTGGCTGCGGGTGTGCCTGGCAGAGTTTTGGAGCAGAAACATTCATTTGCACCGAGCACGTCTGGTGCCAAAGCTGACTCTGTCTTTCCCAGTCTGAGTAAACATGGCAGCTATCACCACGGCCTAGCCGCGGCTGCTGAGGGACCCAAATATCTGCTGCTGTTCATTGCAGTGGTTGTGAATGTGCACATCTGCTTTGATGTTCAATTTTTTAAAATATTTTTATTTCTTCTTTGACTTCATTGTTCAGCTAAGATTTTGCTTCTTTAAAGGTCTTTCCTTCTTTTATTAGTGCTGCCCTTTATACCTTAATCCTGTACTGCTTCCTTCAGTTTTTTTCGCCCCATGAAAAAGGTAGACGGCAAGGCCCAGTAGGTCACAGTGCATTAACCACACTAATAAACCCATTACATTGCAATGGAATGGGATCCAAACGAGAGAGGGAGAGGGTGTTGAGTGATGGGGATGAAGGAAGGAGAGTGGCATATTTTGGCAGCGAGGAGACTGAGGAGGGAGAGACGAAGCACAGTGGCAGGATGGGTAAAAGCCTCACTAATGCACACTCACTCTATGTGTGCCTTTAAGCCCCTCTGTCTATTCATTACCTTTCCTACCAGCCTTCATTAAGGGAAGGATCTGCCATCTTCTGCCAGAGCATTGCATCACTTTCTGCTCTGACACAACTCCTCTTGCTGAACATTAGCTGCATTGTGGGGCCAATAATGACACTGCCGAGCAGTTCAGGGGCCATAAATATCCACAGCGTGTCCCCAACCTGCAGTGCTCCTGTGAGGAAAGCAGGAAAGCAGAGAAGGGAAATGTGGGACAAAAGAGCACCTGAATGCAGACTTAAATGTGTCACAACACAGCTTTCATTGTTTGAACCAGATATCCTTCCTATGACTATTTTGGTGCTGAGGTCAGTGGTGGACTCCCCAGTACCATGAAAACTTGTGTGTAATGTACTCAGTTTATCCAAGTCCTGTTTGGCGAGCCAGGTCTCTTGAGGGCACAAGTTGTCACTCTCCTCCAGAAGTGTGTCAACCACCTTGTTCTGTCTGCGGTACTGTGCCCTAAGACACAATCGAATCTTGCTGTTCGTCGCCGTACCAAGGATCTGACCTTACTGCTCACAGACCTCCGCCGCATCATCGCAGGGCATGGGGGTCTACTGGAAGCTGGAGTTTTACTCTGGTTTAAGTGACACAGCAGCAGCTCCTCTGTAGCGTGTCCCGTAGTAGCACCGATTAGCTGAGGATCATACATTTTGTGCTACCTCGCTGCATTCAGCGGTAACATGAAATGAGCTGAATCTGCCGTGTGCCGACTCAGTCTTCTGACACCCAACCTCCCGACCCAGTTTCCCTTTCAAATAGAGAGTATCAGCATCAAGGCTCGGATATAACCTTGTTGCAAAAACACTCACAGTCTTTGTTTTGACAGCTTGTATATTAACAGTTATGCCAGGTTAAATTATGCTTGTAGTTTTCTGCTCACGCCACTGTAGCTCAGGCGATGTCCCTCCATACTGCAACGCTCCATGCAGTGGGTCCATGGGAAATCCCCCCCCCAGCGTCATCTCATGGTATACTATATCTTCATAATAGCTCAAACACTTTATAGTATAGTATGGCATCCAAAATAGCGCAAAATCAATGTCAAAGTATAGTATGTTATCCGAAATGGCATTGAAAACGTAGTAGTGTAGTATGTCTCAAAAATATCAAGTAGTAGAAGTAGTTGTAGTATCTGTTCCAGATTATTGCAAAAAAACAAAGGAAAAAAAGAGTATAAAAGTACAGACAATAAAAATGACTTATATAGACATTTGATTTTATAGAAATGTTCAGCAGAACTAACCAAGTGTTTTTTCTATGCTCTGCAGGTTTTGTCAGACCCTGGTGGTCCTCAAGTTGAAGAGTGAGATTCGAGCGCCATTCCAACACCAATTTTGGCACTTTCATGAAAGATGTGGGCTGTCCTCAAGGTAAGGGTGTGATTGGAGCTCAAAAATGTTATTTTATTATATGTCATTCACAATTCCAAGAAAAACAAATATTGTATCCCAGTATGTCGCTTGAAATAAAATAAATGTCATAGTATAGTTGCGAAAAAAAAGTCATAGTATAGCATCTCGTCCAAAATAGGTTAAAAAAATGTCATCAAAAATATCGTGAAAAATGTAAAAGTATGTAGAAAATAACAGGGTAAACACCGTAAGAGAATAATATGTCATCTAAAACACGGCAAAAACATTTCATAGTTTAGTATGTTGTCCAAAATAGCATTAAAAAGGTCGTATTTTAGTATGTCTCTGGAAATACCCCAAAATCATCACAGTATAGTGTGTTGACCGAAATACCTAAAAAATATCTTAGTGAAGTATATTGCCCAAAAGAGCCAAACAAAATATAGTATAGTACTGTATGTCACTCAAAACACTGTGGAAGTGTCATAGTAAAGCATGTCTTACAAAATACCTAAAAAAAACAGCTAAATTTGGCATTTCCAAAAACTGACCAAAAATCCAAGACTATAGTAAGGCAAAAATTTCAAAATTTGACCCGTCCTAAAAACACTTCAAAACAGCTTTAAACAGCTCATATTAGCCTGCCAAGACACGCCATAGTGAAGAAACTTGCAAAAGAAAAGCCCAAACCAGCATAATTTGACATGTCCAAAACCTGACCAAAAATCCAAGACTATAGTAAGGCAAAAATGTCAAAATTTGACCCGTCCTAAAAACACCTGAAAAAAGCTTTAAACAACTTATATTAGCCTGCCAAGACACGCCATTGTAAAGAAAGTTGCAAAAAAAAGCCAAAAACAGCATAATTTGACATGTCCGAAAACTGACCAAAAATCCAAGACTATAGTAAGGCAAAAATGTCAAAATTTGACCCGTCCTAAAAACACCTGAGAACTACTTTAAACAACTTATATTAGCCTGCCAAGACACGCCATTGCAAAGAAAGTTGCAACAAAAGCCCAAAACAGCATAATTTGACATGTCCAAAACCTGACCAAAAATCCAAGACTATAGTAAGGCAAAAATGTCAAAATTTGACCCGTCCTAAAAACACCTCAAAACAGCTTTAAACAACTTATATTAGCCTGCCAAGACACGCCATAGTGAAGAAAGTTGCAAAAAAAAGCCAAAAACAGCATAATTTGACATGTCCAAAACCTGACCAAAAATCCAAGACTATAGT